>NC_064614.1:272317347-272942347 GCF_023898315.1 Schistocerca nitens | reverse complement strand
CGAGATGAACTGCTTGGTCGCAGCATGGTCACCGCAGCCCTCGTTAGGGAACGTGCAAATGCACTCAGACCAAGCGACACCACTTGTTTTCCCGAGAGTGTGTAACGTAGCAAGTTATTACTGGATGACATTCGTAGCAGTAAGGCACGCAGTCGTTTGGTACGGTGGCTGCAGGATGGTCATGTGTTTTTGTCGCTTTACTCACAGCGCAGCTGACGCTGCCTGCCGTTGAGTACTGCATAGCGTAACAGTCAGTCAATACGAAGATTCATACCCTCTACGAATCTAAGAAATCCATATTACTTCTTATCCGATTTTGTTCAAATTTGGTACACAGCCTTTAGTTATTAATGGAATGATGCTGTCAAAATTTCAGATTTTTGTTTATTATAATGCCGGAGACAAAGAAAATTACCTAAAAGTCCTAAAAGCAATGCTTGTTTTTTTAAAAAAAAAACCATGTTAGGAACAGATACAAATTGACTTGAATTATCATTTGAAGCCATTACAAAGTTACCAGCGCATAAAATCAATTAATTAGAATTTTCTTTTTTAACACTTTAGTCACCGTGCAATACATAATACAAAAATCGGTCAAAATTATTATTTGATTATATTTTGTTGAGTGAGTGCATAGGAATGATTGAGAGGGTGTATGTGGGACATACGTTAAAACTTAATATGTCATTTTTCATAAAAACTTGTGCAAATAGACCGTGGGAAAGTTATGGTGCAACCATGATTCAGATGACGTATGTCGGTGTGAGCTTGCTTTTGTATAAAAGCAGCCAGAATGAAAGTTAGAGACAGATTAAGTTTATTTATCAATTTGGAGAAAAAATCGTATCTCGCTTATTTTGATTAAACAATATACTAGAAACTGAAGTTTTAATAACTTTAATGACTATCAAATTATTGATTGGATAAGTCAAGTCTTTCCGCGAGATTGATCTGGAAGGAACATTGTGTTTCGACGTATAGATCAACAGCCAATTAGAATTAAGCTGTTCCCCCGCGAATATAGTGGAGTGGGCAGTGAGTAGAATAGTTCGAGATAGTCGCTTGCTAACCGGTCTAAGGATAACACCATGCTAGATAGCACCATAAAAATAATGTGTAAGATGAAGAACTAGTGAGTTAATTTCGTTTAGAACGTGTTGGGACTGAAGCGACTGAGGTTACGATTATTTTAATGAAAGTTTGGTGCTTCTAAATTAAATAATTGGAAAGTTATGAGCGTGTGAACTTTCTGGTCGTAGTAACAATTCCGCGTGGCATGTTTCGTGTTCTGTACGGAATACTTCGGCGAGCACGTCTTCCGAAGAAGACGACGACTGAAAAGAACGAATGTTCAACTCGCGACTAGTTGTGGGTCTGTGACCGTTGTTGTTGTTGTTGTTGTGGTCTTCAGTCCTGTGACTGGTTTGATGCAGCTCTCCATGCTACTCTATCCTGTGCAAGCTTCTTCATCTCCCAGTACCTACTGCAACCTACATCCTTCTGAATCTGCTTAGTGTATTGATCTCTTGGTCTCCCTCTACGATTTTTACCCTCCACGCTGCCCTCCAATGCTAAATTTGTGATCCCTTGATGCCTCAAAACATGTCCTACCAACCGATCCCTTCTTCTAGTCAAGTTGTGCCACAAACTTCTCTTCTCCCCAATCCTATTCAATACCTCCTCATTAGTTACGTGATCTACCCACCTTATCTTCAGCATTCTTCTGTAGCACCACATTTCGAAAGCTTCTATTCTCTTCTTGTCCAAACTGGTTATCGTCCATGTTTCGCTTCCATATATGGCTACACTCCATACAAATACTTTCAGAAACGACTTCCTGACACTTAAATCTATACTCGATGTTAACAAATTTCTCTTCTTCAGAAACGATTTCCCTGCCATTGCCAGTCTACATTTTATATCCTCTCTACTTCGACCATCATCAGTTATTTTACTCCCTAAATAGCAAAACTCCCTTACTACTTTAAGTGTCTCATTTCCTAATCTAATCCCCTCAGCATCACCCGATTTAATTTGACTACAATCCATTATCCTCGTTTTGCTTTTGTTGATGTTCATCTTATATCCTCCTTTCAAGACACTGTCCATTCCGTTCAACTGCTCTTCCAAGTCCCTTGCTGTCTCTGACAGAATTACAATGTCATCGGCGAACCTCAAAGTTTTTACTTCTTCTCCATGAATTTTAATACCTACTCCGAATTTTTCTTTTGTTTCCTTTACTGCTTGCTCAATATACAGATTGAATAACATCGGGGAGAGGCTACAACCCTGTCTCACTCCTTTCCCAACCACTGCTTCCCTTTCATGCCCCTCGACTCTTATAACTGCCATCTGGTTTCTGTACAAATTGTAAATAGCCTTTCGCTCCCTGTATTTTACCCCTGCCACCTTCAGAATTTGAAAGAGAGTATTCCAGTTAACGTTGTCAAAAGCTTTCTCTAAGTCTACAAATGCTAGAAACGTAGGTTTGCCTTTTCTTAATCTTTCTTCTAAGATAAGTCGTAAGGTTGGTATTGCCTCACGTGTTCCAACATTTCTACGGAATCCAAACTGATCTTTCCCGAGGTCCGCTTCTACCAGTTTTTCCATTCGTCTGTAAAGAATTCGCGTTAGTATTTTGCAGCTGTGACTTATTAAACTGATAGTTCGGTAATTTTCACATCTGTCAACACCTGCTTTCTTTGGTATTGGAATTATTATATTCTTCTTGAAGTCTGTGGGTATTTCGCCTGTCTCATACATCTTGCTCACCAGATGGTAGAGTTTTGTCATGACTGGCTCTCCCAAGGCCATCAGTAGTTCTAATGGAATGTTGTCTACTCCCGGGGCCTTGTTTCGACTCAGGTCTTTCAGTGCTCTGTCAAACTCTTCACGCAGTATCTTATCTCCCATTTCATCTTCATCTACATCCTCTTCCATTTCCATAATATTGTCCTCAAGTACATCGCCCTTGTATAAACCGTCTATATACTCCTTCCACCTTTCTGCCTTCCCTTCTTTGCTTAGAACTGGGTTGCCATCTGAGCTCTTGATATTCATACAAGTGGTTTTCTTCTCTCCAAAGGTCTCTTTAATTTTCCTGTAGGCAGTATCTATCCTACCCCTAGTGAGACAAGCCTCTACATCCTTACATTTGTCCTCTAGCCATCCCTGCTTAGCCATTTTGCACTTTCTGTCGATCTCATTTTTGAGACGTTTGTATTCCCTTTTGCCTGCTTCATTTACTGCATTTTTATATTTTCTCCTTTCATCAATTAAATTCAATATTTCTTCTGTTACCCAAGGATTTCTACTAGCCCTCGTCTTTTTACCTACTTGATCCTCTGCTGCCTTCACTACTTCATCCCTCAGAGCTACCCATTCTTCTTCTACTGTATTTCTTTCCCCCATTCCTGTCAATTGTTCCCTTATGCTCTCCCTGAAACTCTCTACAACCTCTGGTTCTTTCAGTTTATCCAGGTCCCATCTCCTTAAATTCCCACCTTTTTGCAGTTTCTTCAGTTTCAATATGCAGTTCATAACCAATAGATTGTGGTCAGAATCCACATCTGCCCCTGGAAATGTCTTACAATTTAAAACCTGGTTCCTAAATCTCTGTCTTACCATTATATAATCTATCTGATACCTATCAGTATCTCCAGGATTCTTCCAGGTATACAACTTTCTTTTATGATTCTTGAACCAAGTGTTAGCTATGATTAAGTTGTGCTCTGTGCAAAATTCTACAAGGCGGCTTCCTCTTTCATTTCTTCCCCCCAATCCATATTCACCTACAATGTTTCCTTCTCCCCCTTTTCCTACTGACGAATTCCAGTCACCCATGACTATTAAATTTTCGTCTCCCTTCACTACCTGAATAATTTCTTTTATCTCGTCATACATTTCATCAATTTCTTCATCATCTGCAGAGCTAGTTGGCATATAAACTTGTACTACTGTAGTAGGCACGGGCTTTGTGTCTATCTTAGCCACAATAATGCGTTCACTATGCTGTTTGTAGTAACTAACCCGCACTCCTATTTTTTTATTCATTATTAAACCTACTCCTGCATTACCGCTATTTGATTTTGTATTTATAACCCTGTAATCACCTGACCAACAGTCTTGTTCCTCCTGCCACCGAACTTCACTAATTCCCACTATATCTAACTTTAACCTATCCATTTCCCTTTTTAAATTTTCTAACCTACCTGCCCGATTAAGGGATCTGACATTCCACGCTCCGATCCGTAGAATGCCAGTAAAAATTAGTCGGTTCGGACTTGCAAAAATTCTGGCTTCTTTTCGAGTGAAACTATGTTGTACAGACAGTGAACATTCCATATGAAGAAAAAGCAGATTCAATCTAATTTTAAATGCTTTCTGCAAGTAGACTGCATCCTCCGAACGCCCGATTTTTAAAAAATGAACTTTCAGGAACTGACTTTCAATTCGAGTTACGCGGCCTCTGTGTGGTAGGTATTAGGTAGTGGTTTCATCAACGCTGCTTTACACTGCCTAGCACGTATCTAGGCAGGCAGCACGTATCTGAGAGCTGCATCAAACCAGTCTCAGGACTGAAGACCACAACAACAACAACAACAGCACGTATCTGCTACTACAGAGTGAAGGGACGTCAGAAAGAGGCATATCGAGGTAGGGGGACTTTCGATTATAGAAACTGAGAATGGAGACGACCGACCCCTCCCTGCCGCAAGTGCACAAATGCATCAAAGTTGACAGTAGGATATTCGAATATTTATTGTGAACCGCACAACAGCTGTTGTGTGACATATACGATAACGCTTACAGATGACTGTGTTAAACAAACGTATTTTTCAGTGGTACTTTATAAAACGCATGTTGTAATGTTTACTAACTGTAGTACATGTGTAAACTCGACAATATAATACAAAAAATAAGTAACAATGCCCATTAAATGTGTTCTGTTTGGGGAACCATTCGGAGTAGGGCTATGTCCATATGAAATGTTTTGCTTCAAACGATTTTTCTGTCCTATACCTGAATACTGATTATTCCTCCTGGGACGCCCTGTATATGCTGGGTTAATAAGAAATCCACAGATAAAACTTTGGATGATGTTCAGGGATATTTTCTGAGTATTTTGGTATAAGTGACCACGGGTTTCAGTGTCTGCTTACAGTGTAATTGCACTCCGTTGGACAGCAATTGATTGGTGGAGGTGATCCTATTCCATCATGGGCAGCTCAGTCGACAGGCAGTGGACCGCTTGCTCTGTGGGCAGGTTTACGGGAATTCGGTCGATACTTATATAGACGTGGTTGCTGCAATTGCGGAAGTAGTAGGCAAAACACCTGGGATCGTTGTGCGAACAAGACAGTCGCTGATGCCTCGGTCTACACTATGCCGTGATCACGTTGGTCGATGTTTTGAGAAGTGTAAGGAAACAGTTCTGCATTTGTTACGTACTGTATTGTACGGTTACAGAACGTGACAAAAGAGTACGTGTTTCGCCTAAAGGTTGCTGAATTACTCTGTGGTCAAGAGTCAGCGATTCTGTCTTCATGGCAAATGGAACAGTTGTTAGTGTCATGAGATTTGCATGTCGACATAACTTCTACTGGCCATCAGCGTTACCAGTTGAGTTGACGGTAGGCAAGGCGCGCGATTACGCACTATAGGTCCGTTTCCGGCCAGGCTGTGGGTACCCAAGGAGTGTGGCGCTGCGTCTGCAAAGCCGTCCTCACACGTGACGAGGCAGCTAACGTTGCCCTGGATGCGAATGAGACATCGGAACTCACGCGAGGCGGTGCCGTCGGCACACGGGACTACCAGGTTAACGTGAGTTGCGCTCTAAGCGCCCTCGGGCGGCCGTAGTCGGCTTTATTTGGCTCCCAAGTCACACAGTCTGTATACGAAAATGGACGCGCATAAACTAGCTGTATTAACTTTGTTAGCGATTGTCGAGGAAGATCAAACAAAATCGCGAAGCAGATTCTGGACTCGTCTCTGGGTTGAACAGGTGGAGGATCTCAGATACGTACTAGCATAAGTTATTCGTTAACACAGTTGAATTGTCATCCCATTTTCAGTTTTAAATGGAATATACGCTGAAGAACCAAAGAAATTGGTACACCTGCCTAATATCGTGTAGGGCTCCCGCGAGCACGCAAAAGTTCCGACACAGGACGTGATATGGATTCGACTAATGTCTGAAGTAGTGCTGGACGGATCTGACACCATTAATCCTGAGAGTCGTATCTAGACGTACCAGAGGTCCCTTATCACTCCAACTACACACGCCCCACACCATTACAGAGCATCCACTAGCTTGAACAGTCCCCTGCTGACATGCAGGGTCTATGGATTCATGAGGTTGTCTCCATACCCATACACGCCCATCCACTCGATACAATTTGAAACGAGACTCGTCCGACCAGGCAGCATGTTTCCAGTCATCAACAGACCAATGTCCGTGTTGAAGGGACCAGGCGAGACGTAAAGCTTAGTGTCGTGCAGTCATCAATGGTACACGAGTGGGCCTTCGGCTCCGTTCAGTGGTTCGCGCGCTGACACTTGCTGATGGCCGAGATTTGAAATGTGCAGCAATTTGCGGAAGGGTTGCACTTCTGTCACGTTCAACGATTCTCTTCAGTCTTTGTTGGTCCCGTTCTCGCAAGATCTTTTTCCGGCCGCAGACATGTCGGATATTTGATGTTTTACCGGATTTCTGATAATCACGGCACAGTCGTGAAACGGTCGTATGGGAAAGTCCCCATTTCACCGCTACCTCGAAGATGCTGTGTCCCATCGCTCGTGCGCCGACTATAACACCACGTTCAAACTTACTTAAATCTTGATAACCTGCCATTGTAGCAGCAGTAACCGATCTAAGAACTGTGCCAGACACCTGTCGTCTTATATAGGCGTTGCCGACCGCAGCGCCGTATTCTGCCTGTTTACATATCTCTGTATTTGAATATACATGCCTATCACAGTTTCTTTGGCGCTTCAGTGTATTATGTGTGTCTTGCAACTTCCTACAAGAATGTGGGACGGGATGTCGGAAACAACTAACATTTGTAAATATCTAATCCTGTTGTGGCACTGAATCTTGTAACTAATAGACACTTTTCGAATTCGGTGTTTTTTATCCGTCCGTAATTAGGAAGTGCCTATATTAACACCTTGTTGCCTAGCTCTGGGGGAAGATTTTGCATCCTGACAGCTTTCAGTTCGCTGTTAAGGCCTGGCCACACAGAACGCGGTTTGCCCGCGTGGTCTGCGACACCATGAATCCTTCAGGGCTGTTCATAATTCCGTACGAGTACTAGATGGTGGAGGTGCCTTCTGAACAGCACGTTGCAAAGCATCTCAGACATGCTCAATAATGTTTATGTCTGGAGTGTTTGGTGGTCGGCGGAAGCGTTTAAACTCAGAAGAGTGTTCCTGGAGCCACTCTGTAGCAATTCTGGACGTGTGGAGTGTAGCTTTGTCCTGGTAGAACTGCCCAAGTCCGCCGGACACGAATGAATGCAGGTGATCAGAAAGGATACTTAAGTACGTGTCACCTGTCCCAGTCGTAGCCAGACGTATCAGGGGTCCAATATCACTCCAACAGCATACGCTCCACGCCATTACAGGGCCTCCAGGAGACTGAACAGTCCCCTGTTGACATGCAGGGTCCATGGAGTCATGAGGTTGTCTCCATACCTGTACACGTCCATTCGCTAGATACAATTTGAAACGAGACTCCACCGACCGCGCAACATGTTTCAACTCATCAAACGTCCAATGTCGGTGCTGACGGGCCTAGGCGAGGGGTAAAACTTTGTGTCGTGCAGTCATGAAGAGTACACGAGTGGGCCTTCGGCTCCGAAAGCTCATATCGATGATGTTTCGTCGAATGGTTCGTATGTTGACACTTGTTGAAGGCGCAGCATTGAAATTCGCAGCAATTTGCGGAAGGGTTGTACTTTTGTCGCCGGCCGCTGGTGGCCGAGCGGTTCTGGCGCTACAGTCTGGAACCGCGCGACCGCTACGGTTGCAGGTTCGAATCCTGCCTCGGGCATAGATGTGTGTGTTGTCCTTAGGTTAGTTAGGTTTAAGTAGTTCTAAGTTCTAGGGGACTTATGACCTCAGCAGTTGAGTCCCATAGTGCTCAGAGCCATGTACTTTTGTCACGTTGAACGATTCTCTTCAGTCGTCGTTGGTCCCGGCCTTGCAGGATTTTTTCCAGCAGCAGCGATGTCGAAAATTTGATGTTTTACCAGATTCCTGATGTTCCGGGTACGCTTGTGAAATAGTCGGAAGGAAAAATCTCAACTTCGTCGCTACCTCGGAGATGCAGTGTCCCATCGCTCGTGTGCCGAGCCATTGTGGCAGCAGTAACCGATCTAACAACTGCGCAAGAGACTTGCCTTGTATATGGGTTGCCGACCGCAGCTCCGTATTCTGCCTGTTCACATATGTATGTATTTGAATGCTGATGCCTATACTAGTTTCTCTGGAGTTTCTATGTAGTTAAGGTATAGCGTCTACTATGTCAGTCTGAGCAAGCAAAATATCCATATTCCCGATGTTACAGTGACTAGACACTCAGAAATAACGCTTCATCACATAGATTTCGAGATCGAGATTACATATTTTGCAGCATGTTTGATAATGGAAAAACATCCAGTGTGTAAGCTGGAGTTTACTTTCCTACATAGACTGGCACTCACATTAAGATTTCTGGTCACTGGGGAAACATTCCAGTCATTAACATTTGCAAGAAGAATTGCAGCAAATACATTATTTGTAATAAATAACATCGACTTATGTGATAATACTTTTATTAAATGAATGAGAAAGAATTGAAATACTTTAGATAGCAAAAGGTGAGAAAGAAAATATCTGGGGGGAGTGGGTGCAAAGCTGCTACCTCTCCCTTCATTACTCAGAGCTCACGAACATATCCTCTGCACTACAGCTTCTATTAGGTTATCTTGCGGCTTACATTCTGCAAGAACGAACTGCATTTATCCTTCACTCTCCATGCAGCACGAGGATGCCAACTTTTTCTGCATTGGTAAATCCCATCGTCCAGTCACGATCTACTGCTTGGACTGTCACTCACTAACTGCCTAGCAAGTCGTAATACACTCAAGGAACACACAAACACACTGTACTCAAACATCACAACATTGTATCAAGCAACTCCGCAAGTGGAGTGGCACAAATAAGTGTCGGTGTAGGAACTTTTCAAAATATGATGTCTCGTAAGCGACTCGCAATAGAATCCTGCAGCAAACACCACTGAAATTCTAATTTATCTTGCTTTTTAATGTCTATAGGCATTGTTACATTTAAAACCTGTGTATTTGCACGTAAAATACACTTACTAAATATTATTATAATCTGTTTTTTGGTAAGAATACGAACCCATGACTACCAATCCATTTTGTGAAAACTGCACCTTAATAGCACTTTCCATTTCCACAATACTTGCGGTACAAGTTTTGGTCCATTGATCGTGACCGGGCCAAATATCTCACGAAATAAGCGTCAAACGAAAAAACTACAAAGAACGAAACTTGTCTAGCTTGAAGGCGGAAACCGGATGGCACTATGGTTGGCCCGCTAGATGGCGCTGCCATAGATCAAACGGATGTCAATTGCGTTTTTTTAAAAATAGGAACCCCTATTTTTTATTACATATTCGTGTAGTACGTAAAGAAACATAAATGTTTTAGTTGGACCACTATTTTCGCTTTGTGATAGATGGTGCTGTAATAGTCAAAAGCCGCGCGGGATTAACCGAGCGGTCTCAGGCGCTGCAGTCATGGACTATGCGGCTGGTCCCGGCGG
This sequence comes from Schistocerca nitens, assembly GCF_023898315.1. NCBI lineage: Eukaryota > Metazoa > Arthropoda > Insecta > Orthoptera > Acrididae > Schistocerca > Schistocerca nitens. The sequence goes on along the minus strand of NC_064614.1, from coordinate 272,932,516 downwards.
AGGTTCGAGTCTTCCCTCGGGCATGGGAGTGTGTGTTTGTCCTTAGGATAATTTAGGTTAAGTAGTGTGTAAGCTTAGGGACTGATGACCTTAGCAGTTAAGTCCCATAAGATTTCATACACATTTGAACATTTAATAGTCACAAATATATGGCTCACTATTTTAGACGAACAGTTGGTAACAGGTAGGTTTTTTAAATTAAAATACAGAACGTAGGTACGTTTGAACATTTTATTTCGGTTGCTCCAATGTGATACATGTATCTTTGTGAACTTATCATTTCTGAGAACGCATGCTGTTACAGCGTGATTACCTGTAAATACCAAATTAATGCAATAAATGCTCAAAATGATGTCCGTCAACCTTAATGCATTTGGCAATACGTGTAACGACATTTCTCTCAACAGCGAGTAGTTCGCCTTCCGTAATGTTCGCACATGCACTGACAATGCGCTGACGCATGTTGTCAGGCGTTGTCGGTGGATCACGATAGCAAATATCCTTCAACTTTCCCCACAGAAAGAAATCCGGGGACATCAGATCCGGTGAACGCGCGGGCCATGGTATGGTGCTTCGACGACCACTCCACCTGTCATGAAATATGCTATTCAATACCGCTTCAACCGCACGCGAGCTAAGTGCCGGACATCCATTATGTTGGAAGTACATCGCCATTCTGTAATGCAGTGAAACATCTTGTAGTAACATCGGTAGAACATTACGTAGGAAATCAGCATACATTGCACCATTCAGATTGTCATCGTAAAATGGGAGCCAATTATCCTTCCTCCCATAATGCGCACCATACGTTAACGCGCCAAGGTTGCTGATGTTCCACTTGTCGCAGCCATCGTGGATTTTCCGTTGCCCAATAGTGCATATTATGCCGGTTTACGTTACTGCTGCTGGTGAATGACGCTTCCTCGCTAAATAGAACGAGTGCAAAAAATCTGTCATCGTCCCGTAATTTCTCTTGTCTCCAGTGGCAGAACTGTACGCCACGTTCAAAGCCGTCGCCATGCAATTCCTGGTGGATAGAAATACGGTACGGGTGTAATCGATGTTGATGTAGCGTTCTCAACATCGCCGTTTTTGAGATTCCCGATTCTCGCGCAGTTTGTCTGCTTGTGATGTGCGGATTAAGCGCGACGAAACACCTACTTGAGCATCATCATTTGTTGCAGGTCGTGGTTGACGTTTCACATGTGGCTGAACACTTCTTGTTTACTTAAATAACGTAACTATCCGGCGAACAGTCCGCACACTTGGATGATGTCGTCCAGGATACCGAGCAACATACATAGCACACGCCTGTTGGGCATTTTGATCACAATAGCCATACATCAACACGATATCGACCTTTTCCGCAATTGGTAAACGGTCCATTTTAACACGGGTAATGTATCACGAAGCAAATACTATCCGCACTGGCGGAATGTTACGTGATACCACGTACTTATACGTTTGTGACTATTACAGCGCCATATATCACAAAGCGAAAAAAGTGGTCCACCTAAAACATTCATATTTCTTTACGTACTACACGAATATGTAATAAAAATGGGGGTTCCTATTTTAAAAAAAACGCAGTTGACATCCGTTTGTCCTATGGCAGCGCCATCTAGCGGGCCAACCACAACCATCTGGATTCCCCCTTCAAGCTAGACAAGTTTCATTCTTTGTAGTTTTTTCGTTTGACGCTTATTTCGTGAGATATTTGGCCCGGTACTGTATATATATATATATATATATATATATATATAACACCCATGTCTTAATTGTTATAATTCTATAATTTACGACTAAAAAAGAATGGCCATCTTCTGCCACCTCTCCCCACTTCTCTATGCCACATGGGTGATATATAAACGGTGGTGCAATTTGAATGGTCTAAATTACTGTAATTTTTGACTCAAAAAATGATATTATGGCTGCCCGGAGACTTTGACACTACAGTGGATGTGTGAAAGTGGTGAAGTACTATCCTGTTTGCTGAAATATCTTAATTACCATAATTTAACACCCAGATCACTGACAGCGTGCAGCAAAGTATTGTGTGCAATGGCATTTTCTGCAAGCCCTATAACTAGGGTTGCCAAATACACAGTTTTTTCCGGATCTCTCTGTTTTTTGTCTAATTTTGGCACTGTGTTTTAGTTTCCCCAGAGTCTCTAATAATCCGCTTTTTCTTAAGTTCATGTTCATGCAAATACTATCCTGAATTTCAGAAGAACTTTAAAAGCTAGGAAAGCATAACATGGTTGTTTGCATGGATACATGTATAATAAAAGTTCAAGATGATTACAGATACGAGATGGTAACACAACCAGTCGCTTTTTGAGAATAAATGCATAGTGGCCAGCGTCAGACTACAATCTGGGCTCTTAGAACAGGTGTTTTGCTCTTATTCTGCTTGAGACTTATCGATACAATTTGGTAGGCCTCGTGACTACAACATATTGTTTTCGACTGCTGGCATCCTTAGTGACCTAATAGTTGTTGTATTACAAAAGGTTTTATTTAATCATATTCCTTACTACGCATAAGTACCACATATGAACATAAACGCCCCTATAAGGCACTTTCGAAAATTGTTGTTACCCCCGTGTGTCATTTCTACCGTGGAAATGAGCGTTTGGTGTCATTGGCCGGGAGGCCCCTTGCGGGTCAGGTCCGGCCGCCCTGGTGGAGGTATTATTACAAGGTGATCGGTTATGTGGGGTAGGCATTGGAAGCAGTGCAAGAGAGAGAGAGTGAGAGAGAGAGAGACAGAGACAGAGAGAAATACTTCCTTCTTTTCATTCTCGTCGCCTCGCAGCAACAACCACTATCTCTTCCTTTCCACATGTCCCGGCCGGGGCTACGCTCACAGGCCGCAGCAGTCACAAACCATTGTTGTGTAACCTATTATGATTATTAAGCGTTAATGTCAGTATTATCATTCCCTGTTCAACCGTAGACAGAGCGAGAAGCATTTCCGATTCACTAATTTTCTTGCAATACCATCGGTACGTACGCAATTTTCACCATTAGTATTAAACAGGGCAATTTACGTACCAGTGTAGTAAAATGGCTATTTTAATTAGTTTTAGAGTAAATGAACGTGGAATTAAAGATTCGTACAAGAGTCTCCCAAAGAAAAAGTGAAATCTAAACATACTTAAGTGTATCTGAACATTTGGGTAAATACGTTTTCTCGGGTTAAACCGGGACGAAACGAATATCGGGCGTTCTGTGCTTTATGCAGAAATGATTTTATAATTTCTCACGGCGAACAAAACGACTTGCGCCAACGCGCAGAACGCAAAGGATTACAATAAAAGAAAAATGTAGTGCTGAATCAAAAAAACTGAAGAATTATTTCCTAAGCAAAAAGAAGACAATGGAACTTCGTACTGTCACCTCAAGTGAACTGACCTTAATATGTGATGCTTCCAAGTGAGCTGGCCTTATTATATAATGCGCCACAGTTAATCCAATTTGGACTGCGGAAATGTCTCACAAATTTTCGAAGATTATACGATAAAGGTATCTAGTGGGAGAACAAAAACGGAAGCGCTGGTGAAGAACATGTTGGTTTCTAGAAGTGTGAATGATTTTTAGACGTTTTAGAGGCTCAGAAAAACCTCAGTTTTTTTACTTGCAACAGATGTCTCAAATAAGGGCAACAGAAAGATGTTTCCTGTTTGCATTCGCTATTTTGATTCACTGAAAAGAGTACAAAACAAACATTTCAGTTTCATTGAAAATGCTGATGAAACCGCTTTTGGAGTGACTGATTCGCAGCTGCAAAGTTTAGATATCCACAAGATGAGTGTACATAAGGTCTCTTTATACAGAGCTGATAAATCAGATGTTAAAACTGGCACAAATAAATATCAGTTTTCAGTCACTTCTCAATAAGAATAAAAATATTTTAAAAGCGAATTTCGCTAGTCATATACTGCACAATCCAATTAAGAATGCTACTGATAAATTAGATTTAGATGTGGAAAGCTCAGTTCTAAAAATTTATAATCATTTCACGATTTCTGCAAAGAGAAGAGAGGAACTGACATCTTTTTTCCTACTTGTGAAATTGGAATGTACAGAGATACTGAGACATGTTCCCAAAAGATGGCTTTCTTTGACTACTGCTCTAAATAGGATTCTTCTGAACTGGGATGCTTTCAGGAGCTACAGCGTGGGACAAATAAAAGTGGCCCAGACGAGTGTATACGATCAGAAGTGAATATATGAATATGACCACAACCTGTGACTGGGTGGAAACTGCCCACACATCCGGCTTGAACCTTGGAGCACATGTACACAATTTTCACGTCTGACAGAGTTGTTAGCAGAGGTCGGTCTGGTCACAGCCTAGCTGGCCACCCAGGTCACCCAAACTGTCAGTGGGCAATTACTTTGTGTGGGGAACCCTCAAGGCTATCGTGTACCCCAACAACCCTCACAGTCTTCAAGAACTGCAGAAGAACATATCGCGTGAGACTGCAACAATTCCAGCAGCCCAGCATCGACCCCCTTCAGAAACTTGCTGACCAGGGCCGAAAAGTGCCAAGTGATGATTAGTGGTCATTCTGAACATCTACAGTGAGGTTATTACTGTATTTCCTTTCTTCTGCTGTGTTTCCTTGTACCTAGAACCCTGTTCTCCAGGTCACTTTGATTCCCCACTCTGTGTTTCCAGAGTATTGATGGGTGTCCAAAATTTTACTGAATGGAAACCCTGAGCAAGACATCATGCCAGAAGTATACCTCCATTTTGTGAGCAATGCTGGAAATCTGTAGGATAGAGTTAACAGAACATTGGAAGGTTGTGATGTGAGTGTCTTGCAGACGTTTAGACAAATGAGTCTTCTGACTGATAAACTTAAACAGAGGCAGAAGGACGACTTTCATGGCTTCAAGGCAAATGAACTATTGAATGGCTTATTTCCTTACTTACAAAAACGTTTCAGCAGATTTCAATAGATTTTATTGTATTTTATTTCAGAAAGAAAGATATGATATTACCGCCAATAATCAATGTGCATGGTTAACTAGTTTTTTATTGCAGAGTGAAATTGATTTTAAAAACTTTGAAACTGCAATGGAAATTCTTAACTTGAGAGATTACGTTTATATTGATATTTTGAAAGTGTGAACAATGACAGTAGTGATGTATCAAAGTGGTTATGTTTCTTTTCAGCTATACCCAAACATAAAGTGCAGAATATTTACAATATATGATAGTGGCATTCTTGTTCAGTATATTAGCATCTAATGCTTTTGTGGAAAGAGTGTTCTCTTTAATGAATAACGGATGGAATCGGACAGGAAATAAATGCAGTACAGAACTGATCGAGACAGGGCTCCTAATTAAGGCGAATTTTATCCAGTCATGTAAAGAATTTTTGAATATGCATTACTGAAATATGCGAAGATGTCTACAAAGTATCAGTAAAAGATAAATTTATATAAATGTTTTTTATATTTGTAAATAAACTTTTTTATTATAATATTTTGAAACATTTAGTCTGTACACATTTTTATTTCTCATGAAACCTAGAAAATTCGAAAATACGCCGTTTTTATCCTCCAAAAACGGAGCATCTCCGAAAATGCTGCTTTTCTCTCCAAAAAATCAGGCAATCCTAACTCTGACATATATCACCTTCCTTTGCTATTTACTTATTTGGGGCAGTTTGTTACAGTTTTGAGGCAATTTGTTACAATTTTTGCGGAAACCTTGCCAAATTTCTCCCAGTGTTCCATATACTTACTTTCAACTGCTTTTCACGATCGTGATCCATAGACACAAGTAGATTATCGTAAATACGAGACTTTTATAGTTTAATAATTACCACTGTGCACCATATAAACAAATACACCCCTGCTATGTACAAATAACACTGATTTCCCATGGTTTTATGTTTAACAATTACCACAGGGCATTATTTAAGCAACAGATCCTTGAAGCAGATATACTAAAAGATATCTAACAATTATGGATGTATGATGAATTTTTAGAAAGTTTTTACTTTTGTATGGAGCAGCAGTCATATAAACCTTTCTGAAAGATATAACCGACATTTTACTTTACAACAGATTTTATTCTACAATATAGATTTCGGTCTGAGTGTTAGTGTTACAACTACAACAGATTGGGCCACAGTAAAGTACAAGTATCAAAGTATCAGAAAAATAGCGGGGCAAAGGGTTAAATCGTGGCATGGGCTGCATCAGTTACTTACGTGTTATAAATAATTATACTTAAGTAGAACCCAAGTCATCATCAAAACATGTACCTTCCCTTATATAAACCAATTTTGGCAAAAGTAAATGCATGAACATTTGTGTAATATGCTAATTTACTGGCAAGTGGTATGACTCACTTGATATAGTTATGTAATAAAACAGGTGACCAGATCTAGGGTTTTAAACCTTGCTATACTGTATCTAAGTAGCCACTGACACAAACGTAAGTGAAACGCCCATCAAAGATGATCACAAAGGCATCTCAGTTTGCACCATTCGATCTGCGGTATGTCATGAGAACAAGTAGTGTGACTTTGTATTATACAAGCTGGTATGGCGTGAAGAACCTTCCCAGTTTGTATGTAAAAACGTGACTTACTACATCATAATTAAATATACATAAAAGCACAATCTTGCAAGAGTGAAATATCTGATACATGCTGAATTATAAAACAAGCAATTATACATTGTTAAGAATTACAACTATGTTTAAAAAATTTGGTCAGTTGTATAAAATAAATGGGTATATAAAATAATGGTTATATAAAACAAATATAAAATAAATAGTAATGTGCACCATAACACCAATTGTTCCATTATTTTTTGAAATAATGGCACAACTTGTGGGCTGCTGTGGGAGGGGTAGTCTGAATAAGTAGTTGAAGATTAAAAAAGAGGATAAGGGGAAGGAGGATAACTAATATTTACAATGACACAGTATTCACCATCTACACACATATACTGCAATATTATTTATACAACTGTTTAGAAGGAACAGTAACCCAAATTGGAGGATTAACAACTGCAGTAATTGTACTGAACGTTAAAAATATAAGATTTACAGGACAGTTTTCCATTGTGAATATATTAATGTACAACATAATGCTAATTGTTCCATTACTTTTTGAAATATACAACATAACACCAGTCATCCCATTACTTTTTGAAATAATGGAATAGTTAGTGTTATGTTGTACATTACTATATTTAGAATGGAAAACTGTCCTGTACATCTTATATTTTTAATGTCCAGTACAGTTACTACAGTTGTTAACCCTCATACAATGTGGCTTACTGTTCCTTCTAAACAGTTGTGTAAATAATATTGGAGTACAGGCATATATATATTGAACACTGTGTACATTGTAACATTAGTTTTCCTCCTTCCCCTTGACCTCTTTTATTATCTTCATGTAGTTATTGAGACTACCCATCCCACACCAGCCAGTAAGTTTCTTTCAGGTGTTATCCCTCTTCCACAATTAAATCTGATCTGTTGGTTAGAGTCCTTTTAATAATAGAACGTTACCTCTCCATGAAACTTTACCTAAAAAGTGAAGATTGTTCATTATACTTTAAAGTAATTTAAAATAATGGAACAACTGGTGTTATGTACTACACTTTTACAGGGTGTTTCAAAAATGACCGGTATATTTGAAACGGCAATAAAAACTAAACGAGCAGCGATAGAAATACACCGTTTGTTGTAATATGCTTGGGACAACAGTACATTTTCAGGCAGACAAACTTTCGAAATTACAGTAGTTACAATTTTCAACAACAGATGGCGCTGCGGTCTGGGAAACTCTATAGTACGATATTTTCCACATATCCACCATGCGTAGCAATAATATGGCGTAGTCTCTGAATGAAATTACCCGAAACCTTTGACAACGTGTCTGGCGGAATGGCTTCACATGCAGATGAGATGTACTGCTTCAGCTGTTCAATTGTTTCTGGATTCTGGCGGTACACCTGGTCTTTCAAGTGTCCCCACAGAAAGAAGTCACAGGGGTTCATGTCTGGCGAATAGGGAGGCCAATCCACGCCGCCTCCTGTATGTTTCGGATAGCCCAAAGCAATCACACGATCATCGAAATATTCATTCAGGAAATTAAAGACGTGCGATGTGGCCGGGCACCATCTTGCATAAACCACGAGGTGTTCGCAGTGTCGTCTAAGGCAGTTTGTACCGCCACAAATTCACGAAGAATGTCCAGATAGCGTGATGCAGTAATCGTTTCGGATCTGAAAAATGGGCCAATGATTCCTTTGGAAGACATGGCGGCCCAGACCAGTACTTTTTGAGGATGCAGGGACGATGGGACTGCAACATGGGGCTTTTCGGTTCGCCATATGCGGCAGTTCTGTTTATTGACGAAGCCGTCCAGGTAAAAATAAGCTTCGTCAGTAAACCAAATGCTGCCCACATGCATATCGCCATCATCAATCCTGTGCACTATATCGTTAGCGAATGTCTCTCGTGCAGCAATGGTAGCGGCGCTGAGGGGTTGCCGCGTTTGAATTTTGTATGGATAGAGGTGTAAACTCTGGCACATGAGACGATACGTGGACGTTGGCGTCATTTGGACCGCAGCTGCAACACGGCGAACGGAAACCCGAGGCCGCTGTTGGATCACCTGCTGCACTAGCTGCGCGTTGCCCTCTGTGGTTGCCGTACGTGGTCGCCCTACCTTTCCAGCACGTTCATCCGTCACGTTCCCAGTCCGTTGAAATTTTTCAAACAGATCCTTTATTGTATCGCTTTTCGGTCCTTTGGTTACATTAAACCTCCGTTGAAAACTTCGTCTTGTTGCAACAACACTGTGTTCTAGACGGTGGAATTCGAACACCAGAAAAATCCTCTGTTCTAAGGAATAAACCATGTTGTCTACAGCACACTTGCACGTTGTGAACAGCACAAGCTTACAGCAGAAAGACGACGTACAGAATGGCGCACCCACAGACTGCGTTGTCTTCTATATCTTTCACATCACTTGCAGCGCCATCTGTTGTTGAAAATTGTAACTACTGTAATTTCGAAAGTGTGTCCGCCTGAAAATGTACTGTTGTCCCAAGCATATTGCAACAAACGGTGTATTTCTATCGCTGCTCGTTTAGTTTTTATTGCCGTTTCAAATATACCGGTCATTTTTGAAACACCCTGTATATTTATAATGAAGAACTGTCCTGTACATTTTACACAAATGGTTTTAAATTCCAACGATGTTTGTGACCATTTGTTTTACATAACTGACCAAATTTTTAAACCTAGTTGTAATTCATAACAATGTATAACTGATTGTTTTATAATTCACGATTTATCAAGTGTTTCACTCTAGCAAGATTGTACTTTTATGTATCTTTAATTACGATGTTGTAAATCATGTTTTTACATGCACACTGGGAAGTTAGCTCTTCATGCCACAGTATGTAAACACTAGCATCCTCTGCCCAATTCAAAGATCATGTAACCATCTTGTACAATAAAGAGTCCCTCTACACATTCCCAAGACATTCCACAGATCGCATGGTGCAAAATGGGATGGCTTTGTAATGATCTCTGACGATCATTTCACTTGTGTTTATGACAGTGGTTGTTTATATACAATGTAGCAAAGTTTAAAACCTTTGATTTAGTCATCTATTTTATTCCAGAACCACATCAAGTAAGTCATGCTAATTGCCAAAAAATTATCATATTACACACATGTTCTCGCATTTACTTTTGACAAAAACCGAAGATACATGTTTCGACGATGACCTGGGTTCTACTCAAGTCTAATGACTTATGATACATATGTAAGAGAACAAATCATGCAGTCCACACATTGATTTAACTATTTGCTCTACTGTTTTTTCTGATACTGTGTCTGATACTTGTACTTTTACTGTGCTTCAATCTGTTTCGGTTTTAACACTTGATATTAGCTAAGGCCGAAATCTAGATTGTGGAATAAAATGGCGGTCGTATCGTTCAGAAAGCTTTAGCCAAGTGTTTGCACGTAACAGTGCAGTGGACTTGTGAAAACAAAAGTCCATTCAACACAAATTAAAAACTGTATAGCTCATTGGTGCAGCCTCAAACATAGAACACTGTCGTTTGTAGTAGGATTGGAATGGAGGAGATACGCACTTTATTTGAAAAAAAAAATGGGAGGAGCAGTCTCACATGTCGTTGTCTCCATAGTCACATGCTGCTCTACTAGTGGCAGCCACAGGGTCCACAGCTGTTGCTGCTGCTTCTACTGCTGCTGCTGCTGTTGCCAGTGCCGCTAACACACCATGCTGCAGTGTTCTTGGGATGGCCGCCACTTCGCATCTAAGGAGGCACCACCTCAGCCGACCGTCATTTGTACGAATCACCAGCAGTGGTCACATGTGTAATAACAAATCTAGCTGGGACAGGTAAGCCAGCGCGTATGCCACCACAGTGAGGTAATGCCTGACCACCATGTGTAGACAGCGATCATCAGTCTTGAACACACTCTAAAAATTTTATAACTCATCTCTTCTTCGTTGGGGGTATTTCTAGAAATGCAGCGTTATTAATATTCCATCACCCCAATATATGTTCCGTAACAAGGTCTGTACACTAACCACTTGTACATTGGCTGCACTATGTAGTAATGTTCGCCATTCTCTGATGGCAGACCGACCATGAGCTGTTGTGTACCATACTGTGGCATCATCTTGTTATAGTGTGCATGCACATAAAGAGGATGTACACACTCTGTTTAAATGCAATAGGGTCTATAGCACTTGATACCCAAGTTTATGCTTTACAATTAGTGTCCTACCTTATTTCATAATGCACATATGCATATAGATTTTTTTTTTCACCTGAAACAGGATTTTTATATCTCCTCAAAATGCTTTCCAGTGCTTCCCAGTATTCCTCTCACTGTCACATTGCACTTCTCATGATTAGAAGTGGTATTTTTACCATGGTGTCATATTTTGTCGACATGAACATGGTCATCCAACCTACTTTAACTATTGTAGTGATCATAGATACAGGCTGTGTTTCCTAAGGGTCGTCAGGTGCATTTTCTCTACTTTTTCAATACCAGAGAAGGAAAGTCGCTACTCACCATATAGCGGAGATGCTGAGTCGCGATAGGCACAACAAAAAGATTCACACAATTATAGCTTTCGGCCATTAAGGCCTTTGTCAGTGGTAGACACACAAACACACACACTCACACACGCAACTTGCACACACGTCTGCAGTCTCAGAGAGCTGAAACCACAATGCGTGTGTGTATATGTGTCTACTGCTGACAAAGGCCTTAATGGACGAAAGCTATAATTGTGTGAATCTTTTTGTTGTGCCTATCGCGACTCAGCATCTCTGCTATATGGTGAGTAGCAACTTTCCTTCTCTGGTATTGTTACATTCCATCCTGGATTTTCCATTGTTTGATTCTCTACTTTTTCCATAGATATTTGCAGTTTCGTTTTTGCAATTGGAATCAGCTCATCACATCATTCATGTGGCGCCCAGTATCGACAGAAAGCGTCGGTTTGTTTCTCACTATGAACGGGAAACAAAGCGTAATTTTAAGTATCCATGCGATAGAGCGGACCCAAGTTATGATACTGCGACATTTATATCATCGATATATGTTAATAGGGGCATTAAAACATGAAGAATAGCCAGAACTTTCGCAGAGAAAAGCGCGGCACACAACCTTAGATATTAACTCCCCACACCACAACTCAAGCCATGTCAGCTAGGAATAAAATGAGATCAAATGTGTAATGCATACATCATGCAGTCCATTGACAGTACATCCTCTAGACTTTTTGTATTGTATAGGGATTTAAGCTGGAATGTTACCTTATGGTTCTGTTTTCCCCTATATTCTTGTCATTAACACATGTTTCATTGAAACTACAGCCTTCCTAACATACAGCATATGCAATTCTCATCTTTCTGATATTGAAAAACAGTTTGCTTATGTCAATCAGCACTTCTTTTCATGAAATTTTTACACCAGAATCTGGCAATCGTCCAACAGTGTACAAATCCATCGCTGTCTTTCGATAGTGGTAAATTATTCCCAGAACTACGAAGCTGGTGGGTTCCTATGACTTCTGCATGACAATGAAAATGAAGAACCACTATATTCGAGGGTTGTTCGGAAAATAAGGTCCTATTTCCTATAAAACATAAACCATCACAGAGTTTTTCAAAAAGTTGTTTTTATTTTGTTCCTTACATGTTTTTCTATTTCTCTACATACATTTCATTTTTCTTTAAACATCTGTCTTAACGTTCTACAAGCTTTTGCATCCAAAAGTCGTAGGTAGGTGTCAGCTGCCTGAATGGATAATCAGTCTTTAGCTGCTTCTTTCACTTCGTCCTTTATTGCAAAGCGCTTGCAGCTATATCTACGTCATACTCCTTTAGGTAGTGGAACAAGTGAAAATCGCTCTTCACCAAATGTGGACTGTACGGTGGGTGGACAATCCGATCCCTCCCGAAAGATTTGATCAAATTTTCAATGTATATAGCAGAATGGAGTCTGGCATTGTCAGCAACAATAAACTCCAGACATCAGAATGCTACATCGCTTATTCTGTATTTCATGTCGAAGTTCAGCCAGGGTAGTACAGTAAGCGGCTTTGCTTATTGTTGCCGCTTGTTGCATAAACTTGACTAACAAGACTCCATGCCTATTGCAAGACACGGTTACCTTAACCTTTCGTGTTCAGCTTGACCTTGATTTTGACTGGCGAAAGCCGTGCGGAGTGGTTGCGCGGTTAGAGGCGCCATGTTACGAATCGTGCGGCCCCTCCCGCCGGACGTTCGAGTCCTCCCTCGGGCATGGGTGTGTGTGTTGTCCTTAGCGTAAGTTAGTTTAAGTAGTGCACAAGTCTAGGGGCCGATGACGTCAGCAGTTTCGTCCCTTAGGAATTCACACACACTGACTGGTGATATCAAATGATGCCATTCCATCAACTAACGTTCAGTGTCTGGGGTCATATGAGAAATTCACGTCTCGCACCCTATTACAATGTTCTCCGGAAGTTGATCATCTTCATTATGATATCAGTCCAAAAAAATGAAGAGCGCAAACCTTTTTTTCCATTTTGTGTTTTTTAGTAAACAGCCTGGGAACCCATCCTGTGCACAATTTACGAAACTGCAACTTTTCACAGACAATTTTGTGTAAAGTTATTCTACGCACACTCGGAATTTCCAGTACTAAAGTTCAAACCGTGAAGTGCCAGTCCTTATGAATCTTTCCACCCGTGGCTTTGATTAAAGCTGAGATCACCGATGTGCGGCCTCATCGCAGTTCATCGTGTACATTTTTCCACCCGTTCTTGATAGCTCTCATCCCCTTACCCACTTTGCTCTGTGGCGTTTGCTGTGTTATTCAGTGGTTTGGTATTTAACTAATTTGTAAATGGAAATGATACTCTTATTTTATTACATTGAGTAATTACTAAATAATTTTTCTCCCGGCTAAAGATTTGATCAAGTTGCTAAAGAACTCCAAGTTAACGTCGTGTTAAAGTGTTGTCTGTAAGTTGTGTGTTACTAAATCACAGTTCATACAACAGATTCCTTACAACTATTGATTAAGATGGAAGCAGTTATCTTCAGCAAAATGATCGTTAAAACCACCGAATATCAGCCGTGCACAACACTGACGTATGTTACCTGAAACAATATTCTTCGCAACTCGTGCGTAATTAATTTCGGCTCCATACATCAACTAGAAAAGTTTTGTTATAATGATCGTGCTATGAGCACTGTTTTTAAAGAACCAATCTGATTCGAATTATTTTCATTAAAATGAGTTCGCAACCACCGGTGCACATTTATTTCTACACATTTGTATTACGTTCGGCATTTATGTCTGCAGAGTTGCGTAATTTGAATTTGCCGCTGAGATAATTGTTAAGATGGCGGCAGACAATTGGTAGAGACTTTCTATTGTTAGAGCAAATAAGTAAATATGTAAAATCCTTATTAAACGCTATTAAATCTAATTTCGTATTGTGCACTATTTAGACTTCATCAAGCAAACATTTGATTTGTTTCTAAGGAAAACACAGACAGAAACGCCATACTAATCGCTATCATCAATGGCTGCGCTCCTTGCAGCGGAAAGATAATGCTTACTGAGAGAGGAATTAAAGTTACAGATAATTATAATGATAATGAACTCTATTTTCAAGTAATAATTAACAAATAATTACAATTTCTTAACAGACCTCAGTTCGATACGCGTCCGCAACCTACAAAAGCCTACCAACAAAAGGTAAAAACAAAGGAAGACAAACGCAGATCATAAAAGCACTTTACAATTATCATTGTCTTTGTATGATACACATCGATATGTCCAATTATATCATAGAATATTATATAAATAATTAATATTTATAAGCTTTCACTGTTTTTTCATACGTCGAATAGATAATGTGTATAACTGTTAGAGGCATAATTTCCTCTCGTCGCACTGTAGCCAAAAATTTATCACGTGGATGTTACAGCTCTCACATATCGCACTGGCGCCATACGCGTCTCTTATCTCTCAATGAACTTCCGCTGCTGCAACGTTTCTTGCTGGCAAATACCGAAAAACTGAAGATACTTCACATTCATCGAGCTGATCAGTTGTTTTTGACTTTTTTCACTGACACTGTACACAGTACACTACAACAATACCAACGCAAATGGCGTGTGATGACACATTCGAGTTTCAATGTTCACATGACATTCGATTAGCTACGCCGATTCAGGCCTTACTTTCCGAATCATCTTTCTATCATAAAAGTTCATTCACACTTAATAGAAACTCCGATACCACCACCAAGGTCAGGGAATTCTGATAGGACGATGCGCTTTCCGTCTTTTAAGTTCCAAGTTGCTAACACTGTTGTAGCAATTGGAGATTTATAATCACACTAGTGTATTATGACAAGCAACCTACGTATTTTTGTAGTATCTTGAGTGGAACTTGTAGGAAGAAAAACAACAATTTTCCGAGGTGATCCAAGTACCTTTACCGATGAGTAACACTGCATACGTTGAACATGAAGTGTAACTTCTCAGTGTGGCCATTTCAACAGAAGTATGTGCGAGTAGGTAATTTATTGTCAGGAACGTGCTCACTCAGATTTGCAATCTAAAGACCACCCCACGATGCACAAGGCTCTCTTGTAGCATCTATCACCGGAGTCGCGCAGACTAAATGATAATGTGCAAGTCGCTATTCATTGGATCTTCTATTAATCCAACCTGATAAAAGATTCCAAGTTCATGCAGTACTCAAGACTTGGCCAAAAAAGTATTTTGCAGGTCACTTGCTACATTTCTTTATACAGTCATTCCACTTTAGGTTAGTCTGGACAGTTACACCTAGATATTATATGGTTTTTAATGTTTCCAGTAATGTATAATAGAACAGTAATGAGTCTCTCCACCTATTTATATGCAGCACATTACATTTATCTATGTACAGGTCCCAGGTCCATGTACCAATCACCCATCCACAGCTATTCGCTACAGCCTTCCGATGGTTCTACCTTAATCTAATAGAAAAACGCATCGTCTGTGACCAGCCTCACGGGGCTCCTGACATTTAGGTGCACAAGCTCCAGTCCACCACGTTTAGATACAATGTAACCATCAGTTTTTAAGTGAATTCAAAAGTGAGTGGCTGTTGACATCAACATTTTTTCGTGTATCCTAGAATATAGTAAATGCCTGCAGATACATTGATTGCCACAAGTACTGCAAGGTATGACCACTTACCGTTGGTACAAACAGTAAATGCTGATATTCTATATTCCCAGTCATAGCCAAAGTTTTCTATACGCCTTGTTTAAAATGATATGTAAGCCTTGCTCGCACGTCTGCAATGACCTGCTCTATTTCCAGCAGGAGTTTATATTCTTCCGTTAAGGCGGTTGCTTTCGCCATATACCCCAGTTTTAGTTCTCTCTTCCCTTTCCAGTTTTCTTTTGCGTACTTGTAACACGCTGAATGCACTTAAAGGTGTTCTTTAATAGAGAATGGTTTAAGTTCATTTGACACATTGGTTCTTTCTCCTAAGACCTTCTGCAATGACATTTTTTGTAAGAAGCAGTCCTAATTTGCTAATATCTATAGGGGTTTGAAACACCGCAAGAAATACGTGCTGGAAAATGATTGCAGTTGCTAGCCAAGCCTGAATATTGCACTGGTGTATTTAGCTCATGGATAGTACATGTGCAATGTCCTCAATACGTTGCAAATGTCAATAGGGGTCAGAACAAAGGTTTGTGTAGTTGTGAGTGCATTATGACAGAGTCAAGTGAATTGGAATCAATGATCGCTTGGTATGTGCTTCTGTAACCAAGGTAGCCGAAGTGTTTGTCGTTTGAAGAGGCATCATATCGAAGATTTATATCGCATACCGAGAAAATGAAAAAAAAAAATCATCCGCTAAGTCACAATACGGATGAAAGTGTGTGTTGAGAGATCGCGGCGGATGGTCACTGAAGAGAATAGTGGCGAATAATAGGATGACGACAGCTGCAAGAATGTCTCTGTATGGCTGATTGTCGCACAGACGAACTCTGTCAGCACTAAAACATGAATGGAGTTCCATAAACAGGGAACTTTAAGGCAGAGGTGGAATTCCAGAATCACACATCAGTGAGGCAAATGTCTGTAACAGGAAAACGTAGTGCCAAAGGCAAAAATCCTGCACTATGGAGCAATGGAAGAAAGTCGTTTGATAGGATATGTCTTGTTTCACATTGTTTCCAACTTCTGGCCGAGTTTGCGTCAAGGAGTGAAATAAATCAGGGATTCGATGATGATATGGGCAGCTATATCATGGTATTCCACGGGTTCCAACGATTATGTGATCATTTTGACTGATCAGGTCCATCCCATGGTACAATGTTTGTTCCCCAGTGGTGGTGCTGGATTTCTGTTTAAACAACTCGCAGGACTGGTATTATGAGCATAAGGATGAATTATTGCATCTCCCTTGGCCTCAATGTTATTGAGCCTTTGTTGTCTACTTTGGAGGGAAGGGTACGTGAATGCTATCCACCTCTATCATCGTTATCTGAACATGCCACTATTTTACAGTAAGAATGATGGCGTAAGATTCCCTTGAAAACCATACAAAACCTGTATGAGATGACTGGAAGCTGTTTTGAATGTGCCAACGGTTTGTCTATGCCGCATTAGGCATGGTAATATGTTGTGTTTGTGGTCTTTCTGTATTTTTGTTCACACCCTGTTTATTTCACGGTATTGTGCAGAATAATGTCCTAAAGTGATACATACTGCAAAACCCCAGTTCATTTGCAACATTTTTGATGACTATGATCCTTGATGAAAGATCTACAATCATACATGTGTATTACGACATATTAACATGTATCTTTTTTATACTCACACTGCTACTCTACACCTCCAAAACACCTCTGTAAAGAGGTAATTTACCGCAGTCAGTTTATTAAAATACCTCTCTCGGTGTCTTTTTAATGAGAGATGTCACTCCCAAGCGTACATTACATCTCACCCGGGTAACTGTCGATGTCATGATCACATCGCCCCGGTTAATATGTGGTGTTGGGAATGTGAATAGGGGACGACACACTCGAAAATAAAGTCAGAGGTGATTCATCCAAAACTTTCTCTTTTTGTCTTATACTTCTGCACTTAACGACGCTAGTCGAACCCCACCCCGCAACCCCAACAAGCCTTAACCGTTCTTGGTGATGCAGCTAATCGGTTGTTATGGGTGTCGGCATAATGTGTCGAGTTTTGGGGTCACAGATCAGTGTTCGGAACTATGTAGCGCACATCTAAAAACATACTGTGGAATGTCTTTTTAATAATAGTTACAAGAAGCAAAGTACACCGCTCTTCCTTTAATTCTCACTCAGCGTCGCCGCCCTGCAACTTATTCTTTTGCTTATAAAGCAGTAAAGACTCCATTTCTTTTAAAGAAAGAGAGTGACGCTGACTTAATTTTTTAACCGTGCCTTTACACTGTAATGCACACTCTATATATTATAAAGCGACGCAGTTGTGATCTGCAGATGGTGTAGTATTCTACTACGTGCCCCTAAGATTTATAAACCACGATTTTAGAGTCAGCACCTGGCCACAATTTTGCTGTAACTTGGAGATGTTTGGAATATGTTTTCGTAATTCTGTTTTACCTGCAGTCAAGAATTCTATCGGCAGCCTTAATGGAGTCTGTTATATGTATCGATTTTGACACAAAATTCCTTGCTTACGGTAGAAAGTCACTGATTTCGAGTCCAAATCTATAAGAGAGACATTTTTAACGCATAATTTTCACATCTTAGTAGTTTGCTGCCATCAGTTTCTGTCCTATACTTCTATATACTATCGAGGAAATATTCAGCGTTGCATATTTGTTAAAGTATGGATATGCATCTGGCATGGGGTACACTGTAAAAAACACCATTTACCACTACAAAAAATGTCTAGCACTACTCTTCAGTTATAAATGGCAACTGAATTCCAGATTCTTTAGTCAGGAAGAGGTACATAAGTGCATGTAATAAGATCGATAAGACCTGGAACATACATACGTCTTTAGACATATATGGTGTACTATACACACCGACACACCTACTTGGGGATGAAATTTAGTGCTTTACATTTATCACATATCAACCTCGGTATCTTTTCAATGAGAGATGTCACTCACAAGCGAACATAACGTCTCGCACAGGTATCTGTATAGACCAACCGAACTAAAAAGACAACGTAAAGCCAGCCAACTGTTAACACTGGAAGTTACCCCAGGATGGTGGTTACTATAATGCACGGATGACATTGATACAGTTTATAGCACACCTATGACAAGTTTTTCGACAAAATAATCCAGAAAATTTATATGTGGAAATAACATTGATTACTCTGGCACAACTATCAAATGAATTTGTCGTTCATGGCCACAAACCCACAATCGTACTTATGTACTACGATAAAGAACCTGCTATACCATAGAGTTATAAAACATGGATTAACACCATTTTCTTTAGTCAGGAAGACTTGTATCAGGACACTTTATAATAAATTTACGTAATCTGAAATCTCTGAGCATGTTTCTCTTATCTGGAGTATCAGGTAAACTAATGTGTATCGGTACATGTCATAGTAGTACCACTGTATGGGTATAGACACCTGTTATCCGGATAATGTCAATATGCGAGCCACGTAGATTTTCTATTGCTATAAAACAATTTTGTTAAACAACAGTGCTAAATATGTGTTTTATACTCTAAATCTTTAATAGGAAATAGTTTAAGTGAGTTCGACGGATTGGATCTTTTTATGAAGAACTATAGAAAAACGCTGTTTGCAGAAACGAATCCTAATACGGTAGTACCTATATCTGACGGTATTGTGAACATTGCCCTGGAATGAGAAAATATTTTTCTCCAGCTTTAGTATAGCACTACTCTATAATACTTATGCCATCTCTGTTGGAATCTGCATTAACAATCTCTTTATAGTTTAGAGACAGTTAACTAAAATTATAGGCACAGAGAAAACTTAGTTTATAATAAAATAATATTGCCCAATAGACGAACTGCAGATCGCTATTCAATACAGAAAAGCAGCTATTTTGTAAGCTGTCAAATAATTTACGCCACATGGAAGTGATCAGCAAAGACTATAGCGGAGCATAATTAAGAAAATAATGTTCATTAGCATTTAATACATTTAGATAATGCAAAGTCCATTCCATACAAAATGTAGTTTATAGTGTGAAAATACACCGTTCTTTAACCAGGGAAGATGTAAATGTTTCCACTAGATGAGTATCAGAGCACTTTATAGCATTAATCAAATAGTAACTGATAACTTTGTTCACTCCAGACGATGTGAATTGACATACGAATTTGTTACATACCTTTACAATTGGAGCTCGTCTACGGAAATATCCAAGACACGGTAGCTGAGTTGTGTTCCACAGTTGTCGCAGGGAACTCTAAACAAGTTACGTAAGGAGTTGTGCTCACATAAAGAGATCAAGCCCTGTGTAATCACAGCTCTCGGCGACAATCAGTGAAGAAACAACACGCGCTCATTTAAAACCTTAGAAGGACTGCACAATCCCGCTCACACTTTCTGTGAGTGCGATCGTAAACTTTAATTTTACATTCGCCTCATTTCTGGATGAATGCGAGTGATGAGCACTTTTATCTCTAAATTTTATCGAACTAACGCTTAATATGTTATACAGATCTGAGCATTGTTACGTTACTAAAAAAAAGAACATCTATTTTATGTTTGTATTTATCAGTTCAAAAGGCTTCCCTATGGCATACTTTGTGGTCTTGGCTAATTTTCAGGGACCGATGACCGTAGCAGTTTGGTCCCTTCAATCCCACAAACCAACCAACCAACCAGCTAACTTTCAGATGACGTTACGACGCAGGTGCTGTAGAACGGGTATGTATAACAGTACGGTTGTTCTCGTTATTTACAGCCATAAAGTTGCGGAGTTATCATTTCTCGTAGTCCTGAAGGATGGAGAATTTGAACTCACAGCTCAATAGCTTCTGACAACGTTCACTGCAGTATGAGGGGAACCAATAAGCAGATTATGGCCAAGACCGCGGTCTAAATCGCTGAAACCTGATGTCAAGAAGTAAGCGCTCGCCGAGTGTAATATGTTGCGTTGTTTAGCATTTTTGTCGTATTTGTGGAATGGAGCTGCAAATGGATAGCCCTGAGTGACTTCCCTTTCTGTGTTGGTCCTTCTATTATCCACAGGTACTGTATAATAAGAGCAAAGCTGGCGTCTGTAAGATCTGTAGGTTACACAGGTAGACGAATATCTAATTGTTTGACTGGCGATGTTTAACAAACTGCAACAGAAATTAATATCACCGGTGAAGTAGTACATCGGCTACGAATGAAGAATCAGTGCATGATCTGTGCTCTTCCATAAAAAGAAAAGAATTACAAAATGTCGTTGCAAGTAAAAGAAGGACTGTCAAAGCCAATCGCTGAGGACCATAGTTTCCGTTAAGAGATAAGACGAAAGTTCTTACTATTTATTCCAGCCAGTACTGACCGATCAGCATATTTACTCAGCAAGAGCTCTTATCACGGTTTCTTACAGGACCTCCATGTTCCTATGTTAAAAGCAGTATATTCTATATTGGAATAATTGTATATAAAAACTGTGTACACAGCGGATCTGTATGTGCATCATCGTGCGTTAGAGATCTATGCGTCTCCATGTCCTCCTTGACATCTTATAGGGCTTTTTAGGGGTTATACTTCGAAAGGCGTTGTAGACTGTGTGATGTGACAAAAGGTGAACTACGACTAGAACAGTGAATATAAAAACCCTGAACTCTTAAGCTATGCATTAAGTTTGAACCTTCAAGCACCATAACGATGTAGGATAATGATTACTGGAATAATCACACAGACAAAGACACACAAACACACACACACACACACACACACACACACACACACACACACACACACACACAATCTAAGCGCAGCTACCATCTGAACATCGAGCAGTTCGTAGTGATTCTTGAAGAAACTGCCAAAAATTGAACACATGTTTGCCTTCTACTTATAGCACTGAACAGTGCTCATGAGGATGTCCTCTCAAAATGTTCTCAGCGTGAAGGAATAAACTGAAGGATTACAAACACACAACTTATGAGTGCCAATTCCATTTAGTACCTCAATAAGGTGCCAGATCACCCTGCAGCACATTTGGTAAGCGTCGATAACCGTAATCACAGTCGTCAACCTACCTTACTGCGTCTGAAACCTAATTCTGTGCTAATGGATAATACTTATTTTTAATGTCTTCTATTGGCTAAAGTGGCATCTGATGTATAAACATATTTCCGGACCGCAATTAGAATTAACAAGTTAAGGTAATAGGGCAGCATAGCAGCATGGCACTATCACGTGGAAACAACAAAGGGATGGCTTTGTTTAAAGGGAAATAATTCTTAAAGAATGTTCGTTAATATATAAATACGAATGTATTACTATCATAACGATGCAATTGATTTACAAGCCCACATGGGTCCTTAAAAGAGTAGAAACGTGCGTGAGTTTCACAATGAGCGAAGTTCTCAGTACACAATGTTTAATGAGACAGCAACTCTCTTGTAATTCAGAAGACAATGGTAACTTGAAATCCACAGCACGACGAACTGAAAAGGTAATATTCGTCGCTACAATTAGCTTCCATTTTAATCAACGTTTAGCGACATAGAGTCTACATTTCTCTACGCGAAAGAATACTGCCGCATACCTGAAAGTGGATCAGTAGCGAGTAAATTGTGCATAAATTTAGCAAATAGTTCAGAAATAACCCCGCCAAGTCACCTAAGTTACACAGCAGGAAGTAATTGTAACGATCTCACCCAGTTTCTTCAGGATTGTAGGATCTCCAAATCAGCTCACATCGACACTAGACAAAGCCAGTCTCCCGCCCCCCCCCCCCCCCCCCCCACAAGAGCAGAACTCTCACAAGTACAAGAACAGAACCGACAAGTCACAGAATCACAGAATGGCGGAGGGAAGCAAGGAGGAACAACTCGTGCCTTTCAAATCAAGCAAGCTTTCCATTGGCTAGTAAACAAATTGAACTTCGGAAGATGCGAAGGCGATGGGCAAAAAAAGATATTGCTCAAAGAGCTTATTTAGATCTGTCCATGCTGAGTACAGTAGAGATATGCAAAGTATTGAAAATATAACTGTCGCGATGTACTAAAAACAAAATATTATGTCTGAAATGAAATTGCAGAATGGAGAGGCAACTTTCAGCTTTCCCAACACTTTCACGCAGTTCTTCATTAGACTTATCCCGACGTTGAGCCACATGGGCTTATTATTCTCCATCATGATTTATCTGGCGTGGTGATCATTTCTATGAGGCTGGAGAAGTTGCTGAAACACACCCAATCCTGTCTAGGAAAGTGTGGTGGAGCTTGTGACACTATTATCGATATTACCTGTAACAGTCTTATCTAACGTCTTTGTCTGTTTTTACTTAATGTGATTCCTGTATAACTATTCTCCTTCACATAACATCTATGTAAATATTTGATTGTTTTTTATGATAATTTATGTAATTGTAATTAATCTATTAATATAATTTCAAAACTAATGTGCTTTAAAAAATTTAAAAGCTAAAAATTTGATTGTAATACTGGTTCATGCATAGGGAAAGTAGGTTTGTAATCATGTAAAACTTGGAGGAAGTCCCTTCGCAAAGGAACCGACGACATGGGAATGCTAAAGATCGAACAGCAGACTCCTGTGTGGAGTGGGTCAGTCAGTGACTAGCAGGTAATCGGTGCGCATCTTGTGAACTAAAGAGGCGAGAAGAACTGCAAGATTATACAAAATAGCGTCGGACGCGGAAGTAATGCTGCTTGTTATTCATTACATACTTTGCTTAGCTCTGTGCTATGAAAATCCGGCACTAAGAAGAGAATTTTCAGAGATCAGGAAGACCCATGGATACTTTTGATGCGCTCTGTTGAACAGCATAGGAGATCGACGCTGCTACCACCTTTATCTCACATTCTCAATTGAGTACTGTATAATTGCATGCACCTGTTATATCGTTTTCAATAATAATTTCTGTTCTGTAAACTTTGTGTTGAGCCATCGTGTTTGACCCTTAGTCATTTACCTAGACAGGGTCCTATTTCAAGTGCTACGATGAATCCGAGCATCATGTTTACTGAACTGAAAAGCAATTATTTTCCTTAACAAAAATTAACAAACTTTGTGGAGTACTCGTACATAATTATTTAGTGAGCATAAGTTATGAAATACTCCATGTAATTTTCATGAGTGGACAGTGAAAGCATTCATTTCAAAGATTCTTTTAATTGAAATAATAGTGTTTACAATTTCATGTGTAATGTAGTTAACAGTGTTTCCTAATTTGTGTTGTGACTAAAGTGTTCAGCCACGATCTGAATCTATCGATAAATTAGTTTCTGGGTGCCCATGCTGGTTGTTGATCTTAATTTAAATGTCATATTACAATAACGTCAGTAAAAAATGAGCGACGGCTACAATAATTCAAACTATACTAGATACAGGTGACACATATTCCATTTGAGCTAAATAATATAAAGTAGTGAATATTTCTTGAAAATGCAAATAATAATCAGTACAAAAGATACTATTAATTCGTAACTTTTAATGGTAGTAATTTTCTAGAATAACTGACAACAGAACCTCCTGTTTATGTCAGCAGTGCTCCTCCATTAGTACGGTAATCATTTACAGAGTGACAAATATTGAACTACATAAAAATAAACGTAAATTAGTTACAAACTACGGCGTGGACACACTTCATTCAACATGTAAACGTCACTACAGATATTAGAATTTAGATTATGGCATGTTCTATATGCCTGCCATCGTTGGCGATGATGTGGCGCAGACGAATAGCTGTATGAGCCACTGAAGTGTCGGAACATCGATGCTGTCGAGGAACTCCTGAATGGCTGTTTTCTGGTCAGCAATGGTCTTGGAGCTACTGCTGTACACCTTGTCCTTAGTATGGCCTCACAAAAAGGAGTCGCATGTGTTCAGATCCAGAGAATATGGCTGCCAATCGAGGCCTGTACCAGTGGCCTCTGTGCTCCTCCAGGACATCAAACACTCTCCTGCTCCGATAGGGTCGAGCTCTGTCTTGCATGAAGCACATCTTGTCGAAATAGGGGTCACTTTGGATAATCGAGATGAAATTACTTCCAAAACCTTCATGAACCATTCGGTAGTCACCGTGCCTTCAAGGAACATCGCACCGATTGTTCCGTGACTGGACGATGCGCACCACAGAATCACCTGTTGAAGGTGAAGAGACTTACTCTCGATCGCGAAATGCGCTTTCTCAGTCCCTCAAATGCGCCAATTCTGCTTTTTGACCAACCCATCCAAATGAAAGTGGGCCTCTTCGCAAACCAAACCATGCATGCTCATACTAATTCCCATCATGCCCCGCACCCAACCGTGCAATTTGAAGGTAATAATGCAAACCATTCAGAAGTTATGACGATTTTATTTCATATAGTTCAATAACTGTCATCCTGTACCTATAATTATCATATCCCTACTGTAATGAACAGATAGTAAGTGTTATTGAGAGCCAGTTCTTGCCTAAACACATTAATACTTCTCCAGTGTAGTCCAAGTCAATTCACTGGAATATTACTTGCTAAATTGTGCTACTGTCCTGTGTTTTCTCAGTAAAACAGAAGTTTAGGATCAAGTGAAGTTAACCCACATAGTTAACGTCCTTTATGAATCGTACTAGGCTATCGACCGTTTCTTTTTGCATAATTACAGTTTGCTTGATTACTAATAGAATCTTCGTTAGATTCCCGTTTGTTTTGATATTGTTTCCTCGCAATACCAATCTTTCTAGAATAGAAAAATAGTCCGAAACGTTTCCAATACACACAGTCACAAGAATCATTTCACAGGCATAACATTAGCGGTATACTGCAAATTTAATATCAGCCGCCAGGTTTGTACGTGGCTTTTCCCCTGACAAGACTAATAGTTAAGGGGGAGAGTGATATATGTGGCTCCACGTTACAGGACAGTCATTAGCTTTTTACACAGTTAAATTTTTTTGTATTTTCTTTATTGTGATTTCATTCCCATGCCTCTTATCGGCAGGGGAGGGCTGGTAGTGGCACAATCTTTCGTTCTTCAGCCGAGTGATATATTTAATAAAAAGATGAAAACGATGTATATAAAAGGCGATAGAGGGGGACATAAAAACGTAGTAAGGGGTTAAAATGTGCACTTATTGAGGCGTTCATATGGGACAGTTAAAAAAGTTCACATAAAGTTAAAAAACACAGTTCACAATTTGTGTAACACATAAAAAACACTGAAGGCACAAGTTACACATTGGCCACAGTATTAAAATACACCAGAATGAATACACTTAAAAACCACTGCACGAGACAGAGCACACACGACAAACAGTAAAAACTGCCGGGAGGGACCTGCCGAGGGAGGGGAGGCCTGAGAGGAGGGAAAAAGTGGTCAGGAGTGGGCAGAGGGGGAGGGGGCTGGAGAGGGTTGAAGGAAAAGCAAGGGGGGGTCAAGGGTGCACCAAGGGGAAGCAGACAGGTGGGGTGGGAGATGGAGAGGGTTGGCCAGTCAGGAGGGAGCACAGAGATGCAGAAGGGTTGCCCTGGAAAGGGAGGGGTTGAGGAGAAAGGGAAAAAAAACCCTCAGGGGAAGGGAAGAGGAGGGGAGAGGGAGACCTGAGGAGGGGGAAGGGGAAGGTGGTAGGAGGGGTAGATATCAGGGGGAAACTCATCATCTGGGAGGGGTAGGCACTGGAAGTTGCATTGGGAAAGGAGGTGGGGGTGTGGAGATGGAGAGAGGGTGGGACACCACAGTAAATGTGCGGCAAAGGGATGGGGGTAGAGAGGACACAAGACACCAGGGGATGGGGGGGGGGATCAAGTCTGCCGACAATGCACAGGGTAAAGATGTGTTTGAGGAAAAGGAGAAGATGTGGGAAGGGGAAGAGGTCCTAAAGGATTTGTGTGGGGGGAGGAGGCGGATACAGAAGGCGAGGTGGAAAGCATGGCGTTCAAGAATGTGGAGAGCTTTATAGAACCTGGGCAGGGTGGAAATCCAGGCAATGCTGGCATAACAAAGGATGTGACGGATCCAGGATTTGTAGGTGTGAATGATGGTGGAAGGATAAAGCCCCTATGACAAGCTGAACAGGAGTTTCAGGAGGCGGAGTCTATTGTGGGCTTTGTGCTGGATCATAAGGAGATGAGAGATCCAGGTGAGGTGATGGTCGAGGGTGAGGTCAAGGTATTTCAGGATAAGAGTGAGGTGGATAGGGTGGCCATAAATGGTGAGCTAAACTTCGTGGTGCCAGAAGGAGCGGGTGGTATGACCTATGATGATTGCCTGGGTCTTGGAATGGTTGATGCGAAGGAACCACTGGTTGCACCTAACAGTGAATTGGTCAAGGTGGGTTTGAAGAGTACATTGGTACCATTGAACGATAGGATAAAGGGCCGGGAAGGCGGTGTCATCAGCAAACTGGAGGAGATGAACAGGTGGGAGAGGGTTGGGTATGTCTGCAGAATACAGGAGATAGAGAAGAGGGGAAAGGACAGAGCTTTGGGACACACCGGCGGTGGATAGAAAGTATGGGAATTGGTATTGTAGATAGTGACAGGAGGAACAATGGGAGAGGAAAGAAGCAACGAGACGGACGAAATTGATGGGGAGAGCACAAGTCTGGAGTTTAAAGAGGAGTCTGGGATGCCAGACGCGGTCATACGCGTTCTGGAGGTTGCGCACGAAATATAGTGCTTAGCATAGTACAAAGCACGAAACAAACCTTTAACAAGTTCAAATGTCCAGCGGCAGAAACTTACAATAAAGTCAATAAAACAAATGTTAGCAAATATTACGGGAGTTTAGAAAGTAAACTACAGCTCATATGCAGAATTAAATGCATACAGAAACAATAGTAGACCAAAGTGAACAGAACGAGACAATACTGGGCATACCGAGAAATATCACGGAACCCGGTAGCAGTTACCGAAATGAGATGCAGGTAGCGCCACAGAGCGGCAATTGGCTTATGTAGCATACTACGCGCACGTAAATGATCAGATTGAAATGATTAGCCCATCATAAATAAAGCAGGAATCAAAGGATGGAACGAATGAGGAAGCTTGCAGGGAAGATAATGATTACGTAAATGAATCTATTGATATGTTCAGTACTTCGCGAATAGAGAAAGAACCGATAGTATCACACGGTGTAGAATCAGGGCACGAGAATAAAGTAGAGCAGGATAACGAAAAACCATTAAGCATGAACGACCTATTTAAACTTTGCTCTACACAAATGAATAGCATTAATACTCAAATTAAGACACAAGTTAGTGGTCCTGATACCCAACGCAAAAAATAGTTGGTGGTCTTGAGAATCAACTGAAAACACTGTCAAATGGTATGAGTAATCCCAATAATCAAATGAAAATACAGAATATAAAGATCAGTAAACAAATCGAAAAAGTAGACAGTAAAATACTTATTCTGAGTGCTGCAGTCAAAGACTTGAAACTTGAAACAAATACCATAAATACCACCGTGGTCAATATGCAGGGGCAGATCACTGGTATCAACGAAAGGTGCGATTTAGAAAACATAAGTATCCAAGAAACTCTTGTAGTAACGAAAGAGGGCGAAGAAGTTTTCGGCCTGAAAACGGGAATACTATACGAATGTAGAAATGAAATATCACGTTCGAGAGAGACAGTGGTTGATTCTGAGAAAGAAATAAGCAAACAAGTAAATATTTACGAACAGAAGTGTAACCAAACCACTTCACAGATTCAAGGTAAGATCTGCGACCTTGACTAGAAAATAAGAGACAAGTCCGCCTGTGTCAGTGATAGGATATCTCATAACAAACAATTAGAGGGTGAAGAACGCTTTGATCCTGTCAAAAGACGTATTGGCTGGCACTCGTATTTTCTGAAAAACTGTGAAAGGATTTTTCCCGAGTATTTGACAGGCTAGGAGAAGACAACGTAGTTATCAGTGCAGTGGCAGGTGATGCTAAACGATGGCGACTGAATTTGAACACTGCCGTTTAACGGATTCAAACAAATGATTATCAAGGAATACTAGTCAGAACAAAAACAAGACAGTTTTTGGAGAGAATTCATGATAGCTAAATTACATGACAACAGGGGCAGAAACTATATGAAAGATTTCTGGATTCCTGGTACCAAAAATTGAAGCACTTAAGAAATAGACGATCCGAATCCGAGATTATATGGTAGATCTAGAAAAATCTGCCATAGGATTCGAAGAGATACGTAGGAAGCAGTCATAAAAACTTTTCTGCGTTTTGAGAAAGAGTGGAGATTAAGACAATTGGTGAAGTAATCGTGATTATCGCCATAATAATATCAATAGGATTAATCTCTATGACAATGAGCAAAATGACGGCGTTAGATATCGTGTTAACATTTTTCAACGAGGTACTTCAGCCATTCGCGGTAGAGGATTTGTACCGCGACATGACCACGACAACAAACACGTGAAAAACTTAGGACCGCATATGTTGCGGGCCAAACTAACGTAGATTTCCACGGCCAAAGGTAAGAAACAATAGCGGCGTAGGCGTAATGAATCTCTCTCAAGAGAAGCGACGGCGAAGCAACACACGTCGCTATAAGCAAGCGAGAGGTGCGCTCAGGAATGAGTCACGACAGGCAGGTGATGAAACTTACGAGCGTGCTGACAAAGAGCCCGCCAGCGAAGGATACATAAGACCGACCAGATGTTCGTATGGAAACTGTAGTCACGGCGGTAGAACAGAATGGGTAAATTACAGTAGAACTCAATAACAATTTTTCTAGAATCGAATAATAGTCCGACACATTTCCATTTCACACAGACATGGACACAAAAATCCTTTCATAGAAATAACGTTATCGGTATACTGCAAATTTGGTAATAGCCGGTAGTCTTATAAGCTCCGTTCTGCTGTAATCAACGAGAAGATTCCCACGTCTTCGAGCATAGGTGTTAACCACATTTGCAACATGTCGAAATGCACGGCGGGCTGCAACAATAACCGCTCTTTCCGTTTAGTAAGCTGTTAATATTTGTTGTAGTAAAAATAGAAGCCGGAGGAGAGAAATGGCGATTGTAATGATGAAATGAATGATGAAAATCGGCGAAACCTGTGTTGGAGGCCTATCTTTAATACGACGATGCGTGACCGTGGAAAGATGATTAATCACATTTTGCTTCAGAATTAACTTTACAATAAAATGACTCTTACAAATCGGCATCCGTATTAAGACGATCAACAAAGAATATTTGCTAAAATATTAAAAATTATTAAATGAGGACAAGAAGCAAATTAAGCAATAGAAAGAGTAAAGGAGATATTCATATTATTCCAATTCAGCTTATCTAAATTACATCCGTTGACTGAAACGGCTACGATAGAAGAGAGAGTGTACATCAGAGTATTGAAACACTAGCATTTTTGATAAAACAAAATCGTATCGTAAATAAGTCACGGAACATCTCTGAGCTAGGGGAGCCGTCATGCTAACTGTGGGATTACACATCCTCCTTGAAGGGGGTTGGCACAGTTCTCCACCATGAATTTAACAATCCTGTTCAAGTCACTACTTAATGTCTATTCATTACTTTTGTTCTGGAACTCATATAACCCTCAGTATATTTTACCAACAGATGCACTAATTTAGTTTACATTGATAGAAATTGTTCATACAGATAGGAAAATGTTTGCTTTCTTTTGAGTGGTTAGTTTTTCATGTCTTATTGTGTTTCAGTACTTAAGGACATCAGATTAATCAACGCAGGCTGTTTTATCACACTAACCGATGAAAAGGTAGACCACATGTCCAGGGAAGTCAGATGGCGGGAGCCGACAGAGGTTGGCGGACTGTTCCACTTAGGGGAATGGTATCTAGGAGATGAGTTTCTTGTCCGTACTGTTCCTGAATGTCACGACTCGACCAGGGCGTCATTTAAGTAGTCGTCAAACCTTCCACATAGCTGAGTCATAAAACAATTGTACGACAGAATCAGTGATGCTTTTGCACATCTCAAGACGGTTGTGCTGAAATAAAGTTTTTAAAATGCAAAATGTACAAGATTTACATTTTTGAAACAATATGAAGATATATGTACACATATTTATATAAATTCTGATAAATTCTACGCGATTTTAATATATTCCATAATATCCTGGGAGATGCGCTCAGTTTTTTTCTTTTTAATCACACAGCACAATAAGTGCCTGGGCAATGTAATATGTTACGAAAAGTTATGTTAGGCGCAGTTCGTGTCTATATTAAGTTTGTACTTGATATTCACTTTATTTACATAATTTGAATTTTCATAACGTAGTCGCATAGGCAACAGACTGTCTCGACAATCAAGTCCATATTGCACAGCAAGGATTGTCGTAAATTTGTCAGTACTGGCGTAAAATGGGTAACGTAATCGCGTGATCATGTTTGTGTCATTGCGGGATCTTCCGAGAACATCCATTTTCCACACATTAAATCACAACCAGCCAGGTGCTCACAGGATCAAGTCCAGATAAGCGAAGTGTCCATCTCCTACTTATACGTTCGTGGCGAAATGTTCAGATTACATACAGTAATGCTTGCCGAATACAGGATATCACTTACAAAAAAATGGTTCAAATGGCTCTGAGCACTATGGGACTCAACTGCTGTGGTCATCAGTCCCCTAGAACTTAGAACTACTTAAACCTAACTAACCTAAGGACATCACACACATCCATGCCCGAAGCAGGATTCGAACCTGCGACCGCAGCAGTCGCACGGTTCCGGACTGCGCGCCTAGAACCGCGAGACCACCGCGGCCTGCATATCACTTACACTTTATGGTTTTTTAAGTTCACCGCCTCAGCCACTCACACTTAATAATTCCTGTTTTTTAACACGTTATAACTTCTCTGTAACTTATGTGAAGAGTTTCTAATTTATGTTGTTGTTGAGTTGTTTTTGGGGGAGGAGACCAGACAGCGAGGTCATCGGTCTCATCGGATTAGGGAAGGACGGGAAAGGAAGTCGGCCGTGCCCTTTCAAAGGAACCATCCCGGCATTTGCCTGGAGCGATTTACGGAAATCACGGAAAACCTAAATCAGGATGGCCGAACGCGGGATTGAACCGTCGTCCTCCCGAATGCGAGTCCAGTGTTCTAACCACTGCGCCACCTCGCTCGGTCTCTAATTTATGTAATGATCTCGAATGTTGACATGATACAATGTAATGTATGAATGCAGAGTCGCGCGGCGATAACATTGAATAAAATATTCTCCGGTTTCCAACCGCGTCAAATGCTTAAAACTACACGAGCTTTCAGCTAAGCACTCCTTGGCCATTGTCAAGTGGTATGACATATCACTTGGCATACCACTTGACAATGGCCAAGGAGTGCTTAGCCGAAAGCTCGTGTAGTTTTAAGCAAGTGACGTGGTTGGAAAACCGAGAACATTTTATTCAATGATACAATGTAATCTAATGAACAGCTTTATATGACTGATATGACATTGCCTTTTAAAATGACGTAAAATTGAAACACATAAGGTCATTGGAAAAATAAAAGTATGGTTAAGACATAAGTTATCAAAAGTGCATCCAAATGGCCACATCGTCTCACACCATTTTCATGCATATTTCAACTTCTAATTCAGAGCTTTACATTTGCATTACACAGTTTAAGCAGTAACTCGTTCCTTCGGATCTCGCTATTAGTCACGAAATCAAACATGTTTTCATCCTATCTATTTACATAAATAAGTCAGTATTTCATATTTATTTCACAGTCTTCTCCTTGTCCTCTACAAGAGTATTTACACTTGACTTTCAAATTAATGAGCAAATGTTCAGGTGATGTTAGGCCGGTTTTGCTACAAAGTGTTTTACTATGCAGGTTCAACACTATTTATGGTTTGCGGAACAGGCATTTCCTACACCACGAAGTAGAAAATGTGCACCCACTGGACCAAAGACACGCGTACGTGTGAAAATAGCGAAAATAGACAATAGCTCGAATTAAGGAGAACTGCGTCTTAGCCTACGGACTACTTCATAGTAAAATATTCGTCCATTCCTCATTATTTACAACTACTTATCTAAATGGTTCAAATGGCTCTGAGCACTATGGGACTCAACTTCTGAGGTCATTAGTCCCCTAGAACTTAGAACTAGTTAAACCTAACTAACCTAAGGACATCACAAACATCCATGCCCGAGGCAGGATTCGAACCTGCGACCGTAGCGGTCTTGCGGTTCCAAACTACTTATCTACTTACAGCTAATGAATCAGAGCCTAATCTAGACTCATGGATTTCATTTTTCAAAAATAGATCAGTAGAATATAGTGAATCTACATCTTAAGATACGGATTTCATCAAAAATATTTAATTCCACTATTAGTGCTCGTCTCGAGCTCATCCTGTTTTTCAATTATTCAAGGTCATGGTTAAAGTGACCATTCATTTGCATAACACAACTTAAAGATTAATATATACACCTACTTATACTAACTGATCACTAACGAATAAATAGTAATTAAGTAAAAAAGTGAGCACTACGTATTAGCTTTATCTGAATAGAATATGAGTCCTTTCATAAATACGCTTACTAGCTTAACACTACAGTCGTTTTCATCTCACAGGGATAGGTCCCCACGATGCGATCGACCTTTTTAAACTGTCACACGGCGATGTAGGTACGCTCCCAGGTATCACATTGCAGCCACTCACCCTGGTGGGTCCTCGTTTGGGAGTAATTGACGAAAAAAAAATTCGGAATTTGGTGTGACACTCAATATCATTAAAATAGTGATGTTATGTACTGCGTTTGTGTGGTGTATTGGACAGGATAACAGCTTTACATACTGAAGGTTGTGAGTTCGAATCTCACAGTCCGCCTTCGGCGTTGTACCGGCTCGGACTTGCCTAGCGCACCGTCCGTGCTGCGTTAGAGCGGGCTTTCAAAAAATGGCTCTGAGCACTAAGGGACTTAACATCTGAGGTCATCAGTCCCCTAGAACTACTTAAACCTAAGTAACCTACGGACATCACACACATCCACGCCCGAGGCAGGATTCAAACCTGCGACCATAGCAGTCGCGTGGTTTAGGACTGAAGCTCCTAGAACCCTAGAGTTGATAGGAATTCACCTGTCCATAGTGGCCAGCGTCGTCTACGTAAGACGAGGCAGCGTGCGACAGACTCATTCGTTGATCCACGCCGACGGGAACGTGGGTGTGTACGTGAATTTGAAGCTCCGTTTGAAGTTCCCGCAGACATGGTTATCGCGGGACTTCAAAAATGGCTCTGAGCACTATGGGACTTAACATCTGAGGTCATCAGTCCCCTAGAACTTACAACTACTTAAACCTAACTAACCTAAGGACTTCACACACATCCATGCCCGAGGCAGGATTCGAACCTGCGACCGTAGCAGCAGGGCGGTTCCAGACTGACGCGCCTAGAACCGCTCGGCCCGCGGGACTTCGCCCATATGGCACAGTCCTTAATCATGCTGTGGATAAATGGTCCAGCTTCGTGAACTATCCCGTACTCAACGGAGTGCGCCAAATGCGAATTGAAGTCCGGAAGCACATGCCATCTTACGTGTCAATAGGTGGACATCGAGCAGTCATTATATACGGTGGTCAACCGAAAACCTGCTGTGGCTGCGGGCAGGAAGGCCATGTCCGAACTCACTATCTTCAGCGACCGGAGTGCGCCAAATGCGAATTGAAGTCCGGAAGCACATGCCATCTTACGTGTCAATAGGTGGACATCGAGCAGTCATTATATACGGTGGTCAACCGAAAACCTGCTGTGGCTGCGGGCAGGAAGGCCATGTCCGAACTCACTATCTTCAGCGACCTCTCGTACAACCACAGCGGCCGACCCGTAAGGCTTCGCATAGCGGTGCATTGATTACTACAGATAACGATGGATCTTTCTTAACTGGTATGCGACTATCATGTTCACGTTCGATGCACAATAAACAATACCAAAAGCTGACGAAATCGAACGTTTCATGCGCAATGTGATGAAGCTAGATCCCCGGGAGTTAATAGGAATTCACCTGTCCATAGTGGCCAGCGTCGTCTACGTAAGACGAGGCAGCGTGCGACAGACTCATTCGTTGATCCACGCCGACGGGAACGTGGATGTGTACGTGAATTTGAAGCTCCGTTTGAAGTTCCCGCAGACATGGTTATCGCGGGACTTCGCCCATATGGCACAGTCCTTAATCATGCTGTGGATAAATGGTCCAGCTTCGTGAACTATCCCGTACTCAACGGAGTGCGCCAAATGCGAATTGAAGTCCGGAAGCACATGCCATCTTACGTGTCAATAGGTGGACATCGAGCAGTCATTATATACGGTGGTCAACCGAAAACCTGCTGTGGCTGCGGGCAGGAAGGCCATGTCCGAACTCACTATCTTCAGCGACCGGAGTGCGCCAAATGCGAATTGAAGTCCGGAAGCACATGCCATCTTACGTGTCAATAGGTGGACATCGAGCAGTCATTATATACGGTGGTCAACCGAAAACCTGCTGTGGCTGCGGGCAGGAAGGCCATGTCCGAACTCACTATCTTCAGCGACCTCTCGTACAACCACAGCGGCCGACCCGTAAGGCTTCGCATAGCGGTGCATTGATTACTACAGATAACGATGGATCTTTCTTAACTGGTATGCGACTATCATGTTCACGTTCGATGCACAATAAACAATACCAAAAGCTGACGAAATCGAACGTTTCATGCGCAATGTGATGAAGCTAGATCCCCGGGAGTTGATAGGAATTCACCTGTCCATAGTGGCCAGCGTCGTCTACGTAAGACGAGGCAGCGTGCGACAGACTCATTCGTTGATCCACGCCGACGGGAACGTGGATGTGTACGTGAATTTGAAGCTCCGTTTGAAGTTCCCGCAGACATGGTTATCGCGGGACTTCGCCCATATGGCACAGTCCTTAATCATGCTGTGGATAAATGGTCCAGCTTCGTGAACTATCCCGTACTCAACGGAGTGCGCCAAATGCGAATTGAAGTCCGGAAGCACATGCCATCTTACGTGTCAATAGGTGGACATCGAGCAGTCATTATATACGGTGGTCAACCGAAAACCTCCTGTGGCTGCGGGCAGGAAGTCCATGTCCGAATTCACTACCTTCAGCGACCTCTCGTACAACTACCTCGGGAACCCAGAACCCGTCACAGCACATGACATCGCTGCCTAATATGTACGTGGAAGCACTACGGAACGACGTGGGCGACGAGCATTACAGGCCGTCGCCCATAGAGTCTGTGATTATCGCCCCCGATCCCACGTCACTGACGGCACAAATGACCTTGTCACACCAGCGGCTAGACGCACCACCACAGCTGCGGAGCCACGGTCCTTCCATGCTCCAG
Source organism: Schistocerca nitens (assembly GCF_023898315.1). Classification (NCBI taxonomy): domain Eukaryota; kingdom Metazoa; phylum Arthropoda; class Insecta; order Orthoptera; family Acrididae; genus Schistocerca; species Schistocerca nitens. The sequence continues at coordinate 272,896,443 of NC_064614.1, read as the reverse complement.
TCGAACCCATCTTCAGATACGGAAACGGATCCGCAAGAGGATCGCACTGAACAGCATCCCTCAGCAGACATGGAGGCACGACTACGGCAACAGCGGTCGCCCAAGAAGCGAAAGAAGAGGCGGCTGTCCACAGAAGACAAGCAGCACAACCGAAGGGAGGAGCAAGACAGTGGGAACGATCATGATTCGTTTCCACCGACTGGCCGGGACGACGTCACACTCACAGCGTCTGTGCTACAGACCGTGGAGGGGTTGTAACATCAAAGAGATGGATACCATTATGCAACAAGATGACGTCCCTCCTGAAGATGAACGCCCGTAAACACCGAGAGTTCTCATCAGTTCATTAGCAGATTGTGCACAACAAATGGACCAAACTGATGAGATGCAGGAAGGTGACATTCAGTCATTGGTTCCCATCGACAACGAGTCAGGAGGGAACCTTGTCCATGGCAGCCAATGAGGCGGTGTCGTGTGGTCCCAGATCACGAATAATGCTCCGTAGGCAGCCGATTCTTTGGTGCGTGACAGCCGATACGATGTCACAAGTCGACAATATTGGTACAGTTAACATCAGTGGTATTCGCACCCCATTAGAGATCCAAATGCTGCAAGATATGCTATGGGCAGTGGAAGTCGACATAGTTTTTATGCGGAACGTACGACGAAACGATGCCCCAGTTGAGTTTTATGGTTATGACGTCTACCGTTTCACAGGTTACGACTGTAGCCGTCGAACAGCCAGACTGTTACGAGAACAAATAGTGGCGGAAGATGTGGAATACTTACCATGGACCTATGGTGTTCCCTGACTGTAGGAGATGTCCGCTTGGTGAATGTTTACGCGCCGTCTGGCTCGACGAAGAGACACGAACGCACAATCTTTTACACAAAGAAGGGTCGCCGCTCTTTCAAGGACTTCAGGAGAATTACATTCTCGGCGGCGACTTTAACTGCGTTCTGCGACTCGAGGACCAACGCTCACACTTTGTCCCTTGTCCGGCGTTACAGATGCTGGTCCGGGATCTTACACAGAATGACACCTGGAAAATGACGCAAGGCGACAGCCGCGGATATACGTGCTTTACAGGCCATTCAGTCAGTAGACTAGGAAGGGTGTATGTGTCACGTGGGCTACACACTGTGACGATTGACACTCAGGTGTAGCCTACGGCCTTTAAAGACCACCAGGCTTACATCTGCTTCATCGCTCTGTCACGACAAAAGACATGGCGCAGCAAGGGGCCACGGAAGCTCAACGTTACCCAGCTGTGAGATGAGAACTGTTTACGGGAGATTCAAGAGACATGGGGTCAATGTCAACGGCGTCAAAGTGCGTACGATTCAACGCTTAAATGGTGGCTCTGTAGTGTCCAACCAACTTTACGAAGAACGTTCACACGATATGGCCAACATAAGTCACCTTGGCAGAGGGCGACTTCCGAATTTTATTTCACAGCCCGACGTGAGATGGTGACGCAACCACCGTCTCCTGACCGTCGGCAGACTTTACAACGTCTCAAAGCATATCTGCTGTGTCTTATGACAGTGAAGATGGAAGGATGCTCTATGGATTACGAAACGAACGTCCGTCATTATTCTATATAGTGAGAGAAAGGAGGCAGCGGTGACATATAAGGATGCCGAAATGGCTGATGGATCACGGGCAACATTACAGAAGGATATTGCACGTGCTTTCGCTCACCACTATCGCAGTTTGTACGTGGAGAACCAGTTGGACAGAGCAGGACTCGCAGACATACTTCACGAAATGCCAGCGATCGAGCATTCCTCTGAAGTGGACGGCCTTATGGCTGAAATCACCATAGATGATCTGGACGCTGCCTTAAAGTGTTGTGCGTAAACAAATCTACTGGACTGGATGGACTCCCTCTTGAGTTCTGCCGCGCCGTAGCTCCCTTGATGGGATCGCATGGGTACAGATGTGCAACGAACTCTTAATACCTATCTTACAGGTCCCTACCGCGTTCACAGAGGGTATCATGATGCCCGTTCCAAAACCAAGAGGTGGTCGTAGACCACAAGAGTATCGGCCTTTGACATTATTGAACAGAAACTACAAAATCTTTGCACGTATTCTACGTGGCTGCCTCCATGCAATGATGAAGCACAAAATACACAGTAGATCAAATATGTAAAGATGGGAAGAAGGCCTATCTTCCTGCGATTTTCTTAGCTTAGTAGAGATAACTATGGTGTGATGTATTATCATGTTGGAATTTGAACTTCGCCATTTTTCTAGGGGAGGAGATTGGAGATGGGGGAGGGGGGAGTGGCACTTTCCTGCCAATATTCAAACTTTGTGCCAAAATCCCCCATCTTGAATGACGTCATGGCCGCCATCTTAGATGATGTCATGCACTGTTGCAAAGTCTACACACCACCACCAACTTGGATACATGTGGCAACAATGCAGAGTGGCGCCGTAACCTCTTTGCCCCAATACTGATGCTGTCATTTATCGTATAGTAAAGTCATCAGAAGATCAAAGCAAGCTGCAAAAAGATTTAGAAACGATATCTGTATGGTGCAAAAATAGGCAATTGACCCTAAATAATGAAAAGTGTGAGATCATTCAAATGAGTGTTAAAAGGAATCCATTAAACTTATATGATAAATCAGTCAAATATGAAGATCATAAATTCAATTAAATACCTAGGAATTACAGTTAGGAACAACTTAGATTGGAAAGAACGCTTACAAAATGTTATGAGGAGGGCGAAAAAAGACTGCGTTCTGTTGGCAGTACACTTAGAAAATGCAACAGATCTACTAAAGGGACTGCCTACACTATGTTTTGGAGTACTGCTGGACCATGTGGGGTCCTTACCAGATAGGATTAACGGAATACATCGAGAAAGTACAAACAAGGGTAGGATGTTTTGTATTATCGAGGCATAGAGGAAAGAGCATCACGGACATTGTACAGGATTTGGGTTGGATATAATTAAAACAAAGTTGAATCTTCTCACTAAATTTCTATAACCAACTTTCTCCTCAGAATGTGAAAATATTTTATTGATGCCGACCTACATTGGGAGAAACGATCATCACAATCAAATAAGGGAAATTAGAGCTCACACGGAAAGATATAGGTATTCATTTTTTCCGTACGGTGTTTGAGAGTGGAATAACAGAATTATTGTGAAGGTGGTTCGGTGAACCCTCTGCCAGGCACATAAGCATGATTTGCAGAGCATCCATGTAAATGTAGATGGAGATGTACATCCCACTATTCAAGAACGCTACTAAGGAATCAAAATGTATGCCACATAGTACTTGGAAAATAGGTAACTATGATCAATATCGACATAATAGACACTTCATCATCAAGCTATGATGTGGAACTATAATATATGCGAATATCAACTTTTCGTGCCAATTAGTTTCTTCAGAATCGAATGCGAAGTAAAGGGTGTACATAAAGTCCGGGAACACTTTCAATTATTTATTGGACAAGAACCAAACATTGCGCAAATATCATACATATGTCACTTTGAAGAGAAACCCTGAAAATTTATTTTTCATGTATACCGCCACACCGTAGTTTGGTAATTTGGCGATGTCAGCTCTAGTCGTAAGAATGGCGAGTTCAGGTGCGGCGCGAGCTTTCTATGTATTGTAGTTCGACAAGCCACTTTTCACAATAATGGGAAAGTGAACAGGCATAATTGTTGAATGCATTGAATTTGAGCGTGATTTCCTAAAGGTAAATGTTCTTCGTACCTTGTCACGTCGAAAACTGTACGGGCCTTTCTTCTTCGCCGAGAGCCCTGGCACTGGATATTCCTGCTTGTACGTACATGTTGCAGCAATGGTTGATGCCTCAAATGCAGTCGGACTCCCCGTTCATCTTTCAGCGGGATGGGACTCCACCCCATTGTCACGTGAAGTTCGAGGGTACCTGAACACGGAGCTGCCGCATCGTGCTACAGATGGGGGACAGCTGTTTCATGAAATGGCCTCCCGGATCTGTGGGGACACATTAAAGGTCTGGTGTATGTACCGCCTCTACCACGTGATGTAGCAGAGCTCTTGGAGAGAATACGGGAAGCAACTGCCAATGTCGACGCTGCCCTGCTGGGACGGGTATGGCAAGAATTCGATTACTGTATTGACGTCTGCAGCGTTACTCATAGTTCGCATATCGAATGAGCGTATGAAAAACTTATAGAGTTTTTCTTCAAAATGCAATATGTATGACATCTGTACAATGTTTGGTTCTTGTGCAATGAATAATTGAAAGTGTTCCCCGACTTTATGTACACCCTGTATTTTACAACGACGAAAACGCGCAAATCCGAAAGAAGTGGTTTTTAATTTTTTTAAAGAAGAGAATTTCTATCGAAAAACTAACTACAGGAGTTGACGTTGTTTTACTTCATCTACACACAATATTTTTCCCAATAAGAAATTTGGAAGACTCGTTTTTCTCATGTGCTGCCATCAGCCGCTCTGTGGGAGCCGCTTCCTGCGTGGCGACCCTCGCCGCTGAAAGGCGCTGCCAACGCTGCGGCGTGAACCGCGCCGCCAGGCCGCTTTCTGCCTGGCTTGGCCTTTAGCGTTAAGCCTATTTCAAACAACGACACTGGCTTGTGCCACTCGTTCCGTGCAACGAGTTGCACGCAAGTTGTTTCGTGTATGTCTGTATTGTACGCGCAAACAAAGTGGACACTCGGCACGGTGGCTGATGGGAGTGACTGCAAAAGCATTTCCTATTTACAGCCGCTCACACCATCTAGCGCGCCGAGTGCCACCTTTACGCGTTTAATAGACACGGCGCCACCAGTGTACACTTCAGTTTCGTCGTTTTGTGAGTGCCGTAGTCACTTGTAAAATTAAAGTTTTGGCAGTTCCGTCTAGGAGAGGAGAGCGGACGTACGTGTGAGGCGTGAGCGTCTCGGAAAATTGTAAATTCCCAATTGGGAGGACTAAGCCTTCCCCCCTTTTGCAAGAAGTAATATGTAAATAAGGAGTCAAATACAACTCCCTAGAATCCAATGGCTGAAGAGGGCATGTAGCGCGCCTTAGAATAATCCGCTCTTCTCCCTCAGAGAGGAGAATGAAACGCCGGAAAAAAAGATTTACGAGTTGTGGCGGAGTTAATCTTGTTTGCACGAAATCGCTGCATGAGACAAAAGATAAAACAATAAGAAACGACTTTGGGTCTGTGAGTGCATGAAGAAAATGCGCCGGATCGGTTGCTCACCGACGTTGCTGAAAGAAATTGTACTGGAAACTATGTTATTTTAATCATATGTGCTGCAGTCTGTGAATGGGTAGCACTGCTGTATCATCTTAAAAAATTTATATTGAATAAAGACTTCAGCTTTCAGTATTTCTGTAGCCTTTTCTTCTGTCAGCTACTTTCCTTAAAAAATACTCTGCCAAGTCGAACCACGGAATTTTAGGCTTGTAGAAGCGGACTATTTCGCAGCTAGATGTTCTGCTTGCCGCTATTTCTCTTAATTCATTTGCATATGTACGCCTGTAATATTAATTGAATGAATTTTGCTCTGCACTCAGATATTGTCTACGAACCCATGTTCAGATCGCATATGACAGTCTCAGGCGCAGCAATAAGTCAATGCTTGTTTTTGTAGTCAACGTCATTAAAATCCTACAAATACATACGTATAGCATTGATACCCAGAAGCCGGCCGCGGTGGTCTCGCGGTTCTAGGTGCTCAGTCCGGAACCATGCGACTGTTACGGTCGCAGGTTCGAATCCTGCCTCGGGCATGGATGTGTGTGCTGTCCTTAGGTTAGTTAGGTTTAAGTAGTTCTAAGTTCTAGGGACTGATGACCAAAGATGTTAAGTCCCATAGTGCTCAGAGCCATTTGAACCATTTTGATACCCAGAAAGCGAAAAATTTCCTCCGTTCCCCCCTTAATATTTCAGTTTGTTTACTGTCTAACGACACACCCAACCTCAATACACATGCAACTAGTGTCGCCAAGGTTGCAACAAGCCGAAAATGTGTAGTTTCGCCGAGTTGCGCAAACGCGCACTTATATCAAAGGTGCTGACAAAATTATCACGATGACAGAATTCTAATTTGCTCTGGTTTTTCAGTAATATTCTAACTAACATAATATAACAGAACTAAGTAATTTAGAAAAAAAACGGTATTTCTCATTATCCATTTGAATGAAGGCTGCATTATCACCAGAAATACCGAAATTTTCATGTAGCCAGTCACGAGCTATTAAAATCGTGGATTATGCATGTCTTTTATTTTTGTCAAAGGCGAACCTCAAAGTATTTTTACTGATCCGAATCCATGGACGTTATTTACGGGTACCAAGCGGAACCTCCGCGCCACTAACTATACACAAAGACGATGAACAGAAGGTATCACTTCTTACAAGTTCGGTGGCTGCACTAGGAACACAATATACACGTACCGTAATACTTGTTTACGTAACCAGTAACGAGACGGAGCGCTGCACGCACATCCAAACCGGTTGAGTAATAGGCGACGACTGTGTGAAAGATCACGGTCGATTGTCACTGAAAATATAAACATTAGGCTACGCTATAGGTCTATCTACTACCACAACCTCTATTTGGAATTCACATTTATTGGCTTCGCCCTTTATGCCACACAGCTAGAATACATAATGTGACTTTTTTAATGACATTGAGTGTCACACAAACTTCCGATTTCTTTTGGTCAATTACTCCCAAACGAGGGTCCACCAGGGTGAACGGCTGCAGTGTTTGATACCTGGGATCTTAACCTACATCACCGTACAGATAGTTTCAGAAAGCTGACCGCACTGCTGGGGACCCCTCCTTGTCAATTTTCTGTTAAATCCACATTTAAGCACACTGTACCTACAGTAAGAACATTCGTAAAGCAATTTCCTTACAAATATAGTGTTTCATGAAATAATTTACAGAAACTCTGGTCCCACAGTAATTTGTTCGGTAAATAAAAGCAATAGTCGCTACAGTCAACAACAAAAGAAAACTTGGTGTTCTGCCTTACGGCAGGTCTTGTCATGGGGGAAGCCTCGTCAGAGAGGTCCACCGCATGAACGTCTAGGGAAGTGATTCCAGTGGTGGTTTCCCTTTGCCTTCCACTGATGATGATGAAATGATAATGAGGACAACACAACACCCAGTCCTTGAGCGGAGAAACTCTACGATCCAGACGGGAATCGAACCCGGGCCCCTTGGCGTGACAGACTGCCGCGCTCACCACTCAGCTATCGGGGCTGACACATTCAACGAAATCTGTGCATATTACTCCAGGATGACTTTGTACTTTTCTTTCACATATTTGGTTAATCTAAAATTCAAAGTATAATACCGTAGGTTTCATTCTTTATTCACCTCAACTTTCACACATTTCATTTGTAGTAGGCGTTAGTACATTTATTGTTTTCTCAAAGCAGAGAATAAGATCATTACTGTCACACATGTAGATACTTTTAAGTTCTGGTGACAATCAAGTCCTTTAATTTTACCAGATTTAGGAAAGACCGAAAGGTAACTACTTGGGTGTCGTAAGTTGACTATTCGACAGGGTCCTGTATGGTATAAATGCCTCTTGCTATTTCTCTTATGTAAAGCAGACGATTGAAATAGTACTGTTTCTCCAGCTTAATATTCCTGAACACGACCTAACCTTTTGTCATATGTGTTTTTTTTTTTGTAATTCTGCCATGATCAATGAGTGCAACAAGTGTCTCCCTTACATTTTCTTCTAGAGCAGGTTGTTCTTTAGGCAGGCGTAACAATTTGTTTATCCATTCGTTGGTTTCCTTGGGGTTATTAAGTAATTCTGAAGGTGTGTATGGTGTTGTGTGAATAGAGGGATTATTATTTACAATATTTTCAAACGGGTCTATAAATTTTATCCATCGTGTTTGTTGTGCACTAGCAAAAGGTTTCATAAATCGATTGAATTCTTTGGTAATACGTTTAACCGGGTTATTTTGTGGGTGGTACTCGGATATCAAAATGTGCTTAATACTATTGTCATACAGAAAATCTTTCCATTTCTTGCATGCATAATTCGATGCATTGTCCATGAGGAATTAAGAGGCTCACCAGATGCTGGTATGTAATGTTTGTGTTTGAGAATCCTCCTAATAATAGTACACGGTGGCGTCGATCTTGTAGCATACAGCATGATATATTTTGAAAAGAGGTCATACAGAGCTACTAAAAACTTACCATCACATCGTCCAGAGAGCATTGGCACGCTGACATCAAGAGAGACAAATTTTAGTGGCTGTGTTGGTTAGATAGTGTATAGTTCTGTGTAGCAGCACTTATTAGTAGGCTTTGCTTTTTGACACAGTAGATAAGTTGTTAACAGCAGTTCTAAATACTGTCATATTCGGAAAGTAGCTACATAAATTCAGTTTCCTTAAATATTTTGTGGCAGCATAATTACCCCAAACATTATGAGTATGCCAAACTAAGGTTTCTCTACATGTGTCTGGAATGCACCCACACCAGCTTTCGCTGGAAACGTCTGTATTTTTGTTTTTAGGTTTGTAGTGCTGTAAAATTTTCTCAGGTGTATTTTGTGTAAGGAGAGCCTTTGCTTTATGCCACTTCGGATCTGCATTTTTTAATGTAGCCAAGTTGTTACACATTTCTAAATAGTATTCTTTGTAAAGAGAGTCTTTCATTAACAAATTATGTTATCAGATATTTGACCTGTTAAATCCAAAAGATCAGTCAATCCTAGTGCTAGACGCGACTGTCAGATACAACATTGTTCTTATCTTTAACATGCACTATCTCGAATCTGTACTCCTATAGAAAAACTGTTCGCCTCGTAATCCTAGATGTAGCAGCTTACAGGCTAATAAGAAGCTCAGAGCGTGGTGGTCACAAAATACCGTAATGTGCTTTCCATAAATGTAATAATTGAGCTTCTTAAGCAGGCCGCGGTGGTCTCGCGGTTCTAGGCGCGCAGTCCGGAACCGTGCGAATGCTACGGTCGCAGGTTCGAATCCTGCCTCGGGCATGGATGTGTGTGATGTCCTTAGGTTAGTTAGGTTTAAGTAGTTCTAAGTTCTAGGCGACTGATGACCACAGCAGTTGAGTCCCATAGTGCTCAGAGCCATTTGAACCATTTTTTTGAGCTTCTTAAACACCCACATTACGACCAGGGCTTCTAACTCAGTAGCTTAATATCCACGTTCACACCCTTAAAGGGTTCTACTAGTGAAACTAATCATGTTAACTTCAGTTTTCCCCTACTTTTCAGATATTGAAATAAACATGCACCGATTCCCGAAAAGGATGTGTTCACGGCAACGCAAATATATAAACTCGTGTCAGGATGACATAAGACTTGAGAAATTACTAAAGCATTCTTTATTGCAGCGAATTCTGATTGACAGTTTTCTGACCAGTGACATGCGACATTCTTTTTTGACAGACTCAGCGTGCTCGACTATTAAGTAACTGTTCAGCAACAAAACAACGAAAAAACGAACGGAGACCAATAAAAGCTTTCAACTGTCGTTTTGCGTTCGGAGCTGGAAAGTTTTTCACTGCACTTATCTTATCAGGATCAGGTGTTATTCCTGCAGGAAATATGACACGACCCAAAAAATTTATTTCCTCTCGATTGGCCGGCCGGTGTGGCCATGCGGTTAAAGGCGCTTCAGTCTGGAACCGCGGGACCGCTACGGTCGCAGGTTCGAATCCTGCCTCGGGCATGGATGTGTGTGATGTCCTTAGGTTAGTTAGGTTTAATTAGTTCTAAGTTCTAGGCGACTAATGACCTCAGAAGTTAAGTCGCATAGTGCTCAGACCCATTTGAACCAACCTCTCGATTGACCTTTGATTTCTGCAATTTAAGTGTGACTCCAGCCTGTGAAAATTTACGTAACGTTCAGTCCGATAATTCAAGGTGTTCTTCGTGTGTAGCTGTTTCAGTCAAGATGTCATCAACCTGTAGTGTTACATTGTGTAGGAGGCCTAATCTGAGGACTGTCTAGTGCCACAATAAATGCACCAGACCTTACATGAAGTCCAAACCGTGAAACATAAAACTGATAAATTCTTCTAGTATGAAAAAAAGCTTTCTATTTCCTAGACTCATTTGACGACAAGATCTGCCAATAGGAACAGCAGATATCTAGGCTAGTCAAATAGCGTAGTGCATTTGTAATTGTTCTTCTACATTTTCTGGTTGCATGTGGACTGGTATTATTATTTTATTAACAGCAGGCACATTCAGAACGAGATGTACTTGCCATTAGATTTAGTTACTGGTAATAATGAACTACAGTACAGTGAATGTGTTGGTTCAGCTACTTTTCACTGAAAAATTCGTCTTATTTCTCGATCAGCAGCTTCTCGTTTCGTCCACGGAATGCAGTAAGATCTGCAGTTAATGTGTCTCGTGGCATCATATCCAGGTGGCACAGTACGTATTTATTACGTCACGTTGCTCCTCAAAGACACGTAAGTACTTCAAAAGTATGTTTCTTAAAACTAACTGCTGTTCTCTATCCAAATAAGAAGATTACATTACCTTACCTTGTATACATGCTTTGTTATTATCATTTTCACCGCAGTGAGTTGAGAAACAATCTTGAGGTGCAACCTTTGCGTTTAAAGTATTTACTTTCATTTCCTGGTAGTACTTACTTTATTCCACTGGAGTTTGTATTAAACCTACTTCAGTATTTTCGTCCTCGATGCAGAAGAAGCACTTACCCAAAGAAAAGTCTAATTTTACATCCTTTTCTCAGAAAAACTCCATATCTAGCAAGCAGCGGATAACAAGAGTTTTTAGAATAAGAAGTGGGCATATGGTCACTGGATTTCCAACGACAATGTTTACTTGTATCTACCACTTGACAGTTTGCGCCTATAGCACCTAAGGCTCCAACAATACGACAGTTCTGTACCGTGCAGGTTGACATTTTGGTAGGAATTTTTCCCACTGTGGCCTGTATTGAGGCTTGCACTAAAACCTGAGTATGGTTGGTACCCAATGGCTAATCCATAGTCAACGCACCTCTGACACCAGTACCGTCATTATACGTTAAACGCTTGACATGACAGGCCTGACTGACTCCACCCCGTGTTACGACCGTCATCGGAGGGCCTAATGAGGTCTAAAGTAATTTATCACAATTTCTTTAGGGTTGTCCGATTGTGGTTTGTTAGTGACATCAGGGGTATTCATGGACAAGTCGTAATTCTGCCAGCTAGTAACAGACGGATCATGGGGCATCTGATTATTTTTTACGTTAGTAATTTTTATTCTTACTCGGTTGTGATTAGCATCACACAAATCCCAGCAACCGTTGTGTTTATTTCTATGAAATGGTCCACCCTCCTCTTCCTGGTAACCAGGATGGTACCGGTCACTGTACTTTCTTGTATTTTTACGTTTACGGTTTCGCGTGTTTGTCAAGATGTCGTTACGCCCTCGGGTGACGTAGGAGGTGACGTCAGATGAGCAGCGTGACAGTTACAAAGCTGGCTAAAACTGTAATTCTGCGCTGCAACTTGGCCCCGCCATTTTGGCGTCAAGAACAGGAATTGCTTGTTCTCAGTTAAACTTTCTTCAGTTAGAACAGAGGAAAGTGTGCACTCTTACTTTGTATGGTACACGAGATGGCGATCAGTTTTTAGAATTTGTAACGTTAGCATATGATGCATGGTTTGGTGCAGTAGGACTGGTGTAATAATAACATAGTTTATTGACAGTCGGTGGAGTACTTTTATCCGTGCCCCTGACTGTAGACAACTCTTGTTGTTTGTTTGCAACTTACCCATTAATTTGGCCACACCATTGCGCCAAATCTTTGCTCACAGTGACTTTTATGTGTTCTAATTGGGACTTTAGGGATTGGCTGGAACTGTCTCGTTCGGACATAGTGGCTGTGACTCTTTCATCTTTAGTTCTGAATTTAGTTTGTCATTTACCTCTACATACAGTACTTTCGTGAAAGCCATTGTGAAACCTTAATAACAAAATTTTTCTGTTTTATTAGATTAGTTTTGTAATTCTTTGGACAGGTTTTGTAGCTTATTGGTGTGGCTGGCTCTGAGCACTATGGGACTTAACATCTGTGGTCATCAGTCCCCTAGAACTTAGAACTACTTAAACCTAACTAACCTAAGGACATCACACACATCCATGTCCGAGGCAGGATTCGAACCTGCGACCGTAGCAGTCGCGCGGTTCCGGACTGAGCGCCTAGAACCGCTAGACCACCGCGGCCGGCGCTTATTGGTGTTGTCATGACGTCACTCACTGCCTTAAAATTTTGTAACAATAGGACCATGAGATCATTTGTTGTGTTGTTTTCACGTGAAATATCGACCTTTAGAGCGTTAAACGTTAACAGACTGATGAATTATACTATGTGCAAGGTCACCTAATTGAGCATCATTTTCACACAACAAATTATCTGTCATATATGTGCTTCAGTTTCAGAGCGCAATTCCAGATCGGGTTATGAAATTCGTGCATATTCAACCTGCATGTTAGCAGACCTGTTCTGTTCAGCGTTAACTCTACGTTACTATCTTTTTGTGTACACATTTTGGAAATCTTGCCTATTTTCACATAAAATTAAAGTAAATTAAAATTACTTTTACAGAAATTTTGAATGAATGTGATCTGAAAAAAAAAAAAACATCTAACAGATAATAATATCCTACTCAGGAATACTGGTACAACAATGTAATGCAAACGTCATTACTGATAAAACGTTATAGAGTTAGTTAGCCATCTTGTGATTTACATTCACAGTGCCAAAATTTAACACAGAAAATATTATTATTGAATGACATGGTCGAAAATTTCAGTGCTACACGTTGTACGCAGCATGAGATGATAAAATTACGCCTTCTAGATAGCCGTTACCTCAAACAGCGATGCGCTGACGTTCTCAAAATGATTCCTGGATTTGATGAATGGAATTCTCTGTGATTTTTCCCTCTTTTTTTATCTCTGTTTTTCTTTTTAAATATCAATTCTCCATTGAGACGTGGTACATGCAAAATAGAAAAACAAGAAACTTTAGATGATTGTAAGTCCTTTTGCGGTCTCGCTATTTATAACCGCTCTTTCCGTTTAGTAAGCTGGTAATATTTGTTGTGGCATAAATAAAAGTCAGAGGAAAGAAAGGGCGATGATAACGATGAGACGAATGATGAAAATCGGCAAAGCCCATGCTGGAGGCCAATGTTTAACACGAAGCTGCCTGACCGTTGAAAGATGATTAATCAGTTTTGTGCGTCAGAATTAACTTTGCAACAAAATGACGCATATAAAACGGCATCGGACTTCGTTCTCATGTATTTAACTGAAGATATGTTCGTTTTCTGGAACATCTGTGAGCACTTATGGCTGCGACAACTGCGGCCGATCCACTGCATCATCGTATTAAGGCGACCAACAACAATTATTTGCTGAAATACATTAAGAAACATTAAATGAGGACAACGAGCAAATTAAATAATAAAAATGATTGAAGTAAATATTCATATTACTATTACATCCATTCACTAGGACGGCTATGACAGAAGAGAGAGAGCACTTGACAGTACTGAGACACTAACATTTCTTAAAACAAAATCATATCGTAAATAAGTCACAGAATATTTCTGAGATCAGGGAGCTGTGATACTGACTGTTTGATTACGCAACTCACTGCATTACATCCTTGTCAGGTATTCATTTGCAGACGTCGGTTTAAATCGTTTCAATTACAAATCTGTTTTAATGTGTTCGTGCATTGTTGACTGCGGTAAAAGAAATTCCTGCTGCTCTTTTGCGAATCGATTTCATCAAAAACTGCTTAGTTAATTGAGCGACAGCGGTATGCGCTTTCTCTCCCTTTTTCTTACGACTCTATGCCCACGTTACTCAAGCTTTTTTCCTTCGGGGCACACCAAACTACATTTCAAACTTTGGCGACACTCCTACATGTGATTTTTTTCCTAGGTGCAAAAAGTACACACATAGAGTTTACACGATACATTTTTTATTATGGAACGGCTATGAGGTGTAAATTTTATAAGTTTACTTCTCCAAGAAACGATTTGGCGATAAATGCTTTGTTGTATAGGTTAAATACCGTCTTTTGCAACGTAATAAAAGTCTCGCAAAAGACGATATTAACCTATACAACTTCTATACCTGCAACTGCGGAAAAATGAGGACGAAAACAAAGAAGACACCATGTAAATTCTTTGTGTTCTAGATATTTTATCTGGGGAAGATTAGAAGGCCTTACAAATCCAGCAGACACCTGTCACGTATCCTCGGCAAACCGAAGTTTCGCGGAACGGCGTTAGGTAAACACTACTCTAGGCGGCTTTTCTTTAAGACTGCAGGAAACAAAATCATGTTACTCCCTGTCAGACAGGGGTGCTTTATGAGGTGGGGTCTTGCTACAGCGATCTCCAAACGCACTCATTACATCTTTCATTATTTGCTCTTGTCTCTGGGTTCCTTGCACCCACCACAAGCTGCTAATCGCGCCTCAACAGTTTAACTATGCCCGCTCACTTCACCTATGACAGTGCGACATTAAAACGAGCAATACAGTAATGACAAAAATACTTTTCGTCAGATTCAAAGGAGGAATAACACAAAAGATCAATTTGTTTCCCTAACTGTACAAAGTCAAAAGGGTATGGGAACTTCCCAGACACCATGTTTAGCAACGCATATACAAAAATAATGAATTTTTTTCCAGTTGTAGCTGTTAACTGTTGGCATAGGAAAACACAAGTACTGTGTCATTTTATATGTCGGTACAGACCAACAAAAGGATCAAATCGACAGTTCCGCGCCGACGCAAAACAAATGCATTTGTTCCGTTTAACGCCTCCATTTTCTGTCGATATGCCCTTTACGCGCCCCAGAAAAGTCACGAGGCTGTAAAGCTGATATTGCCTGCTGCGAAGGACGCGATTACGCGCATACGTAGCTTTTAACAGTGTTTTTATTTTCCGCGAGCGACAGACATAAAGTGACGCGCCACTTGCAACGCACGGCAATGAAATCCGACGGCCCTTCCACTCTTGGCTAACGGACCGTGAATGTGATTTCGGACTGTAATATCCCTCCTCTTGTGGCGCTTGCTGCCGCATCACTCGTTTCGTAAACAACACGTGTTACGCGCATATGGTGCGAGGCACTGCTGCTCGCGAACGTAATGAATTTTACGACACATCCTCAACGGCAATTCGTATCTCATATCGCGGTTTTGCGTTCTCTGGGCCTTCACGGGAGTACGCTGCACCCAAGTGTTGGGTAAGATAGTAAATCCTGAGAGGAGACAGCACATTCGCTCGTCGAGACAAACGTGGAGTTCTAGGAGAGGACAATTTCAAGCAGATACTTTCCTGCTTCTGAAAAGCTCTGTATGTAGCAGAGTTGTAATTTCACTGCAGCATGTCCGTTAAGTTAGAGGGAAAACAACCGCCGAGACTGCTGTTTCGATTCTCAGGTTATACTGTGCGTCCGTAATTAAAGTTCCAGTTTTCAAACTCTGTAGAGCCACTGTTCAGAATGACGCCAAATTTGAATAGCATATCATTGTCACAGGGGGAAACGTCGTGGGAAAAAATTAACGAAAATTTTACAGGTAAGTGGCGCTGTAAGCGTCTTAACGTAAATGGTGTCTGCTTCAAATGGCAGAAGAATGGCAGTACGACAGCTATGATATGAGTTGCACATTACGTCATCCGTACTGTTCAACGTGTATAATGGCACGAGTTCGGATGTCAACAGCTGTGGCGCTGTTTGCCCATTCACCATGGGAAGGTCGTACTACATCTGGTGGGGAAAATTGTTTTTAATAGTCCTGATGGCAAAAACAGCATCCCTCACGCGGATTCTCTACAACCTGATTCCTTTCCCCCATCTGCTCCTATTCCTCAAACATATCCGCATACCCTACACCTGCCATCGCCTTGATCCCTCTCATCCCTTGCTGGTTGCTCCTCTCCTCTCCAACCCCCACCCTCTGCTGTGCCTTTACTGTTGTGTCCCCCTACCCTCCACCTATACACCCTTCATCTCCTTTCCTAAGATGGCTTCCGTCAACTCCCCCTCCCAGATGATGCCCTCTATCCCTCCATTTATCCCTCCTATCAACTCTGATCCTCACCTCCCCCTCCCTTCCTCTGTCCTTTTCCTGGGCTCCCTCTCCCCCCTTCCATCCTGTTTTTCCCTGCCTACCATCTCTCTGCCTACCTTCTCTCCCCCGAGTCCTTTTGCGTTTCCCTCCTCTGCCTTTCCCTATTCCCTCTCGCGTCTGTGCTGCCCCCCCCCCCCCCTCCATCCTTTATGAGTCCTCTCCCTCCGTCGGACCCCCCCTCCCTTTCGTTCTTCCTCTCCTGCCCCCTTCCCCCCCCTCAGGACCTCCCCGCCCCCACCTGCCCTTGGCTGTGGTGTGTCATCTTTGTGCCGACTTTTTAGTGCAGTGTTTCCAGTGATTGTTAAGTGTTGTGCGTATTTTCCAAAGTGTTGCGAACATCATGCTGTCGCTGGGTGTGATTTTTATATCTCTTGCGAACAGAAACCAGACTGTCGCCGTTTTTTTAATTGTCTGTCTACTATTTTACTTGTCTGCTTCCTGTGTATTATATTAGCACCACCCACCGTTTGTTTTATGTTTTAACTTTCCACAATTTTCCGCCGTTTTACAATTTACATCACCGTTTTATCCCCTGCTTTTCTTGTTTCTTATCTCCTTATGTTTTAAAAATTCTGTGGGCTGAAGAGCAGCGTACTGAGCTGCTGCCAGCGCGCCCCCTTCGGGGGGAATAGAAATTCAAAAAAGGAAAAAAAAAGAAAACAGCATAACAATAGAAATGGCATCGGTATTTAATTGTCCTGGGGCCACAATCTGCATAAAAAGCAGTGACATCTATTTCTAACTGTCGTAACACTGGCGCAATACATGGTCAATGTGCTGTCTATTGTTTTCCGCCAGAATTTAAAAACGAGAAACAGCATGTTCCACAACAAATCAGGGTGTCTCGAGAGTCTCGTTCAGAATGATTTGCGCAATGCGCGCCTTCAATTCAGCTACGTTCGTAACTGAAGCACTAAACACAACGTCTTTCAGATAACCCCACATCCACAAGTCACACGGATTAAGATAATGTGATCTGAACGGCCAGGCCATAGGAAAATGACGGCTGATATTTCTAGCTTTTTCCAGCCGCTTCACCGGCTGTGTAATGAGCGGAGGAGCACAACCTTGCATAAAAATGATCCTACCCAAACAACCACGCCGTTGAAAGGTGCGCAAAAAGATTCTCATAGCAATCACCAGTGACGGTACTGGTAACAGGAGCCACTGGACTCATCTCCTCGAAAAAATACGGCCATATGATAAACGTTGCCGCCAAGCCGCACCACACACACACGTTTGCAGATTCAAGTGGTACCGGTTAATGTGCGCGCGGATTTTCCGTTGCCCATATTCTTCAGTTCTGCGTATTAACAAGTCCTTGGAGACGGAAAAGGGATTCGTCGGTCCACAGAGGAATCCATGGCCATTCGTTGCCCACTTCCATGCGAGCAAGAAATTGCAGAGTGGGCGTTTGTCTTTCCAGCAGCTCAGCAGGAAGCAGCTGCTGAATATGGGTGATTTTGTATGGATAGCAATACAGGATGTTTCGTAGGATTTTATGCATCGTGCTTGCAGGCATGTCCAAAATTCGGGCAATTTCCCATACACTGCATGTTAGCACGCCACCGCTCGACTCCTTCTGCAGTATGGCTCTGAGCACTATGGGACTCAACTGCTGAGGTCATTAGTCCCCTAGAACTTAGAACTAGTTAAACCTAACTAACCTAAGGACATCACAAACATCCATGCCCGAGGCAGGATTCGAACCTGCGACCGTAGCGGTCTTGCGGTTCCAGACTGCAGCGCCTTTAACCGCACGGCCACTTCGGCCGGCCCCCTTCTGCAGTACTGTGGCCCCATCTTCGACAGGCGTCGGATCAGCTGCTTCCCTCCATCTACCACATTACGCTTCAAAAGAACCTGCCTTTTCGAATTTTGTAATCTTTTTCTCCAGACCCTTAGCATACATCGGACCAACGTCATTTTTGATATCCTAGATGTCCGGAACTTCTGCAGAGCTACTGGCGCACAGCCACCATTTTTGTAAAAGAGCACTACAGCAGGGCGCGAATCTTCACGGAACAGTCATGGTGGGCGTTTGGGCGTAAACGGAGGAAAAGCCGTTTGCCGCGCGTCTGTTGGTGTGAATATTCTGACGCCTATGGCGCCATCTATTGCTCAAATATCCGTTATTTTTTTATTCCATGACGTTTCCCCCTACGTCAATAACATGCTGTTCAAATTTGACGTTATTCTGAGCAGTGGTTCTCTTTCTACAGCGTTTTGAAATTGGAACTTTCATTATACCCGTAGACACCATGTATGTGGGTAAACCATAACACTATTATCAGGTAATCTGCTCCTGTCGAGCCGGCCGCAGTGGCCTCGCGGTTCTAGGCGCGCAGTCCGGAACCGCGCGATTGTTACGGTCGCAGGTTCGAATCCTGCCTCGGGCTTGGATGTGTGTGATGTCCTTAGGTTAGTTAGGTTTAAGTAGTTCTAAGTTCTAGGGGACTGATGACCACAGCTGTTAAGTCCCATAGTGCTCAGAGCCATTTTTGCTCCTGTCGAGAATGGTTTTCAGTTTACTAAGTAGACTAAGACTTTTGTATTTTTACATAAAATAAATATACTGGTATGAAATGAATGGACCGATGCGGATGAAATCAATGAAGATTCAATGATATGAAATGAAATCGGTGCAAACCCGTTCAGATATGCTGAACCTGCGACGTAGTGTAAATGTAGTGCCAAATGAAAAACTTCAGTTCAATGCATTTAGTTTATTTCTTATACACTATCTAATGAAAAGTATCTGGTTAGTGGATATTAATATGTGGAGTGTTCACCCTTCGCCTCCATATCGGCTTGAGCTGTGGTGGGGACACTTTCAGTGAAGTGTCTGAATGTCTGCGAAAGAATGGCAGCCCATTCTTCCATAAGAGTCGAAACGAGAGAAGGTAGTGATGTTGCACGCTAGGGTCTGGAGAGAAGTCGACTTTCTAAGCCATCTTAAAGATGTTCCAATCGGTTCAGATCAGACTCTCGGCACTCCAGTCAGTTGTCCATTAGTAGAGGAATTTTAATGTTCGTTCTGGTGCAGTTTTAATTTATTCAAGTTCAAATGGTTCAAATGGCTCTGAGCTCCATGGGACTTAACTTCTGAGCTCATTAGTCGCCTAGAACTTAGAACTACTTAAACCTAGCTAACACATACATGCCCGAGGCAGGATTCGAACCTGCGACCGTAGCGGTCGCGCGGTTCCAGAATGTAGCGCCTAGAACCGCTCGGCCACACCGGCCGGCTAAATTTATTCAAGATGGCGGACCCTGCCTCCAAACCTCCCCCTGTCCCCTGGTGTAGATGCGGTAGTATCGCACTGATGACATCATGGGTTTTTCCTCCTCTCCTCCTCCCGCCCCTCCCAGAAAAAAATTGGCGGGAAAAATTGCTCAGTCTGTGCTGAGATGTTGGACTGGAAGGATCTTGTTATTTTTTTTCTTTATTTTGGGTGCTGTCCTGTGGTAGACTGATGGGAAAGGCCTCTGTGCTGAACTGTTGGTCTGGAAGGACATAGGGTGGTTTTCTCCTTTATCTTGAGGTATTGTCCTGTTGGAAAATACTTTCTACAATTTTTTGTCGCGCATGTGCTCTCCTGAAAGAATAATCTGGTTCACATTACCACCACCAGGGGGTCCCCGAAATTGTGATGTTATTGGTGAGAAAATGGCGGGAACAAATAACAACACTGCATCTGGTCAGGTGGTCACGACGTCAGAGAAATAAGGCGAGCACGGCAGCTCACCAGCACCAGGGGCGGAAACAACAGTAGCAGCAGTGGAGATCATCTAGTGCTCCTCAGCAGAATAGCAACTTACAGAAGAGTAAGTACTAATTACATATCTTTGCTGTTGCTGTTGCTTCTTCCTTCTCCAGTTGCATTTCTTTGTCCCACATGTTAATGGTTCTTCTTCTTTGTTAAACAGCTGAGGTGACCTCAAGAATGTCGGGACCTGCTGCAACAGCAACGGCATCCGTCTTGTGAGGGCTTGCCTGCATCGTCCTTCAACTTGTCAGGACCTGCATCAGTAGTAGCGGCCTCCAGCGTGTTGGGGCCAGCAGCAGGGGTGGTGATCTCCAGCAAGTGGGATCCTGTAGCGCATCTGGTCAGTATGTTGGGGGCAGGACAAGGAGCTGCTTTTGTCAGTGACACTCATCGATAAAGACACCCAGCACATCCCTGACTCACAGAAGTCCACTGCAGGTTTCAAACAGCATGGTGCAGGCCAGTACTGCACTCCAACATATGCACCATCCATTGAATTGCAGAACATTCCAGTGATACTGTAAGAACAGTGTGTGGATGTGATGGATGAGAAGACACCAGTTACATCTCGTGCACTACTACCATTCACTTCCACATATAATTTAACCGCTAGTGGATAAAAGCGTCTGAATACAGGCACAAAAGCAGCAGACAGTGACTGGCATGTGGTGATGGAGCTCGGAAATGCAACGAAGAGTGTTATAATGCGATTTACTGGGCTCAAATGACAGGAACTGTGTCGTGCAATAATCTACATCAATACTCAGATTACTACGGAGTATAACCCATCTCTGTCTCCCCTGGACGTTTACTGTGCTGACCTGATGCTCTGTATCACATCAATGTAGATGATGCAGCGCTCAGGGTGGAATCTGGAGACCAATCCATTTACTTACAGCACCCCACTTTGCGAACTTATTTTGATTAAGGGTGATGATATCTCTTGTGTTTGAGAGACTGGAGCGATGACTACCGTATTCAAGCTGTGCACATTGACATTGGGAATAATCTCCAAGTGTGTAGTGTACATGTAGATGATTTAGAACAGTGCTTTAGTTCATGTATCAATGAAGTACCAAAGACGACTCCGATAGCTACAAATCCCATCCATACTAATTTCACAGATGGAATACCCGAGTTTTGTGATGCTTCCATCAGCTTGAGAGAAATACGTGCAAAATTTAGCACATACAAGAAACACTGCAGTACTACGACAGTTAGGCGGGAGGTGAGAAAACTTGGATTTCATGGTCGAGCGGCTGCTCATAAGACACACATCACGCCGGTAAATGCCAAACGACACCTCACTTGGTGTAAGGAGCGTAAACGTTGGACGACTGAACAATGGAAAAACTTTGTGTGGAGTGACGAATCACGGTACACAATGTGGCAATCCGATGGCAGGGTTTGGGTCTGGCGAATGCCCGGTGAACGTCATCTGCCAGCGTGTGTAGTGGCAACAGTAAAATTCGGAGGCGGTGGTGTTATAGTGTGGTCGTGTTTTTCTAGGAGGTAGCTTGCACCCCTAGTTTTTTTCCGTGGCACTACCACAGCACAGGCCCACGTCGATGTTTTAAGCGCCTTGTTGCTTCCCACTGTTGAAAAGCATTTCAGGGATGGCGATTGCATCTTTCAACACAATCGAGCACCTGTTTCTAGTGCACGACCTGTGGCGGAGTAGTTACACACGACAGTAACATCTCTGGCCTGCACAGAGTCCTGACCTCAATCCTACAGAACACCGTTGGGATGTTTTGGAAGGCCGACTTCGTGCTAGGTCTCATAGATCGACATCGATATCTCTCCTCTGTGCGGCATTCCGTGAAGAAGGGGTTGCCATTCCCCAAGAAACCTTCCAGCACCTGATTGACCTTACGTCTCCAAGAGTGGAAGCTGTCATCAAACCTAAGGGTGGGCCAACACAATATGGAATTCCAGCATTACCGATGGAGGTAGCCACGAACTTGTAAGTCATTGTCAGCCAGGTGTCTGGATACTTTGATCACATAGTGTAGATTTCCTAAAGTAACCACGTGTCGGAAACACATATTGCGTGAGCACTAAGCGGGCGTAGGTAACACGCGAGTGGAGCAGATAAAAGTCGTTGTGTCTGACGTTATTACACCACATATTAGTCTGAGATACGTAGTATTTGATGTTGTGCCCTTCGACACTGCGTCAGTAAACAGCCGATAGTACTATAGTTGGAGTCACGAACGTTGTCGGTCGAGTTTATGCTCCTTCTGCACACCTACGCCATGTATTCTCCGACAGTCAATAAGCGCTCTGTGTTCTGAGCGCTCTGCTATGAATCCCGTAGCTAATCGAGCATTAAACGTGATCGTAGCGACTTGTTTAGTTAATTTCGATTGCATTTATTGCGAGTTGTCATCGCTGACTGTGGCAGTAAGTGATAAATTCTGCGTAAGCAAGTGAGAGACATAATTTGCAGGATATACGTTTTCTTCAAGCGGAAAGCACACGTATACCCAATTCCGTCCGTGCCTCGACGTGTGCCAACCGCCATCGTTCGTGGATCGGACTATAGTGCCTGCATGACGCTATGACAACGTGGAGCGCTTGCATGAGGTCATCAGAGACGTTTTGCAGTAAACGTATGGGCCGGTATCGTGGGCGACCACTTACTTTGGTCTTACTTGTTGCCCACTCCACTCAGGTAGCCAATATTACAGAGTATTGTTGGTACTTCACCTACCCCAGATACCAGAAGAAGGGAGGGGTTTCTCATGATGGGACCCCAGTGTACTTTGCAGAATCAGTCCGAGCAGTAATAACCAATACTTGTGGTGAGCGGTGGATTGCCCTGCAAGTTCCGCGGACCTCAGCTCATTAGACTTCTTTCTCGGGGGCTACGTGAATGCCGAAGTGTATTCTACCCCTTTGTGACTCGGAGGCGGAATTCGTTGCAAGAATATTAAACCACACCATTCATTTTCCACCGAACACGGGACACTGCTACGTCGTCATTGGCTCTGCACTGAGGTTCATGGTCCTCATTATGAACGTTTATTGTAACGTAATAGTGATCAGAACAATAAATCAATGAAAAACATTTAACACTGTTTTCTTCTCAATCACACACGATAACCTCCCACATACTCATTGCTCCAACAAAGTGTGTTTCTGTCACATGGTTGCTATACTATGAAATATCTGAAGACCACACTGCTTCATAAGTACATTTGTGACTGTCTGCGGCGGGAGTCATTGTCTGTTATCTCTTTGTTGTCGCGCGTCGTTACTGGGATTTGGACGTTAAATTTCTACATTTTCCTGCCCTGTGTGAATCACGCCAGTTCTGATTAAATTCGGGTCTGTTGTCATGACTATAGTTGGTTGGTAATTTCTGTCCTGTTGATTAAGCGGTGGAGAATTTCTACCGGAATCGTAATTACGAGGTGGACTGTTGCGTCTGGTCATTTTGTCTTCCTTGATAATAATTATTCTGGTTCCCATGTTGTCTATTTCTACGGTTGTGTCTGTCATAGTCACTACCCCGGAAATATGATCTTTCTCTGTAATTATTGTTGTTTTGCCAATGATTGTCATACAGATGGTGTCTGTTTTCGTCACCATTTGCGTTTCAAACGGTAGACTTGTGTACGGTTACGGTTTCTGTCGTCACGAAATTGTGATGGATGTGACCTATTATTGTTGTTGTTTTCCTGTTTTCGCACATTCGGTTGTCTGTGTTCGACAAAAAGAGGTGTGCTACAGCTGTTCAATGGATGTTTAGAACCAAATACGGTAAGAAGCCACCAACAAGGGTGGCCAGTTACCACTGGCACTTTCCTGAAAAACCACGATATCATCTTAACAAAGACCAGCCAAAATGTCTTAATTGTTTAAGCAATTTAATTAAGCAAATGCGAGTAAGCTCTGATGGGCTGTATGGGTCTGAAAAATACTGATTCCTGGGTAACATATCTTCAAACTATTTTACAGGGCTGGACAATTCAGATTCTTCTAAATGCTTCATTATTGTACAGGGTGTACATTAAGTCTGGGAACACTTTCAATTATTTATTGAACATTGTACAGATATCATAAACATTTTATTGAAGAGAAACTCTGGAAGTTTTCTTTTTTTTTTATTTTACAAACATTCGATATGCGAACCATAAGTGACCCGACAGACGTCAATACGGTAATCGAATTCTTGCCATACCCGTCCCAGCATGGCATCGTCGACTGTTGCAGTCGCTTCCCGTATTCGCTTCCGGAGCCCTGGTGACAGGAGAGGCCATTTCATGAAACAGCTGTCCCCTTCTTTAGCACGGCCGATCCATCGATGCGAACTCCACGAGGAAAATGGGGTGTCGCAGGACTTTCCACACTGTCATGGGGGCCGTTCAGAGTTCACGGGATGCACAACGCACCGATTTCTTTGGACTCCTTGAGAATGTCTCCCGTACGCGCTCCACATTCGCTTCACTCACACTGGGACGTCCGCTTCTCTTTGTCGGGCACAAGCAACCCGTGTTAACGGATTTGTTGTGCCAGTGGTAAATGGCCTTCCTTGTTGGTGGGTCCTTAGCCTAACTGCTTGTAAACATCCGTTGAATAGCTGTAGCATACTTGTTTTTTCGAAATCTGACGCACAGAAATCTCGCTCCGCACCTGAACTCGCCATGTTTGCGACTAGCGCTGACAATCGGGAAATTACCACACTACGCTGTGGCTACGTACATGGAAAAAAACTTTCAGGGTTTCTCTTCAAAATAACATATGTATGATATCTGTACAACGTTTGGTTTTTGAGCAGTAAATAATTGAAAGTGTTACCGGATTTTATGCACACCCTGTAACACTGTGTTTTACTCGATCGTGTGTAGCCTGAGACCAATATGCAGACAGGAAGGCGTTATAAAAATCTCCTTCACTGTGACAGTCGCGAATAACCGATCGCATTCTTACAGCTGGTTCATTTTCTAAATAGCCACACATAAATTCTAATCTACGCTATAATGACCAATTAGGAGGAAAACAATGAGAAAATTGATGAAGTCAAGCTTGTAGATGTATGTCATTACTAGAATTCTTGAATGTTTTAAATTTACGCGTTGTGATGAAGAGCTTATAGTCAAAGTCATCGTGTCGCCGAGTCGCAAATCGGTCATTGTCACGTCGGTCGGCGGTACCATCTCAAGGCTCGGTGCACCCTGCCAACTCCTTTCAAGATCTCCGAAATACCATGTATTATTACCGTCTACTTTTCCGTATTTCTAAATCTCTCTTCCTGTGTCGGAGCGCGAGTATCATCTGAAATATGTAGTTCTTGTATCACCTGTGCCAGCTGATGGTTCAAATGGCTCTGAGCACTATGGGACTCAACTGCTGTGGTCATCAGTCCCCTAGAACTTAGAACTACTTAAACCTAACTAACCTAAGGACATTACACACATCCATGCCCGAGGCAGGATTCGAACCTGCGACCGTAGCGGTCGTGCGGTTCCAGACTGTAGCGCCTTTAACCGCTCGGCCACTCCGGCCGGCTTGCCAGCTGATCTGTAGTTCTCTTTTGTGTTGCGTATTAATTTGTTTGTGACTCTGTTTAAATTTCCTTATTTGCTCGTACTCCTCTGTGTCAGTAAAGGCTACCGGTCTTGTATCATTCAAATCATCATCTACCTTCTTAGATAAATTTGTTAATTGATCCGTAAGTTCAGCTACTTTATCCGACAATGTGCTGATTTCCTCCGTGTGTTTTTCTTAGCCAAGTTTTAGAGTGTCCATTTGTGTCGTAATCGTATCTACTGTGTCCTTTAAATTTCCCTGATTTTTTACAATTGCGCGACCGTATCGGTAGATGCAACAGTCAGTTGTAGCCTGCAAGGTGTCGTGGTTTTCGTGTACAATGGTCTGCAGTTCTTTTATTGCTGCTTCATGGTTCTGTAATGTGTCTTCGTGTCGCGAAAAAATAGGCTGAAAATGCTCACAAATGTGTGTTTTTACGTCTTTTGAAATGTTATGATATTTCGATTCGATTTTGTGCAACTCGGCGGTTAAATCTTCACGTGTTTGTTCTAGTGTTTGTTTAATTTAGTCAATTATATCCAACTTTAGCAGTTGTTGCTGTGTTTGTTTCTGATCTTGTTCCATTGTGTCTAACTTTTGAAGTTGTTGCTGTGTTTGTTTCTGATCTTGTTCCATTATGTCTAACTTTTGAAGTTGTTGCTGTGTTTGTTTCTGATTTTGTTCCATTCTGTCTAACTTTTGAAGTTGTTACTCTGTTTGTTTCTCCGTTTGAATAAATTTTTGAATTAATCGCAGTAATAACGCATTAATGTTTGAAACATGTTCCTTTGAGTTTTTCGTCAGTGCGTTTGCACTGACAATATTCGTATTTTGAAAAGCGGAGTTTTTGTCTTGACTTAATTGAGGAAACTGTATTGATGCAAAACCTGGATCTATGGTATTTGCAAGAATTTGTTCTGTTATTTCGCATTCCTGAGGTGAACTGTTACCGACCGATCGATCGACAGTAGTTCCCTGTTTACTGATTGTTTCAATTTCTCCATCGTTATTTACAGTCTGGTCCATATCCCTATGCACTATTACCAAATTATTGTCTTGAAAATTTGTCATTTCGTTACTAGATGGTGCTAACAAACTACGCTCGTCGTCACTGTCATTTCTCAATTTGCTTTGCAGCCTAGCGTTATGCTTTTCACTCGCCATGATTATGACACTGTTTTACACAATAACACAGAAAATTTGAAAAGCAAAAGTAAGAAAAAACACTAAAGTAGCACTGAAAATAGTAAACATCTAATTAGATGCAAAAGCGGCTGCGAGATACTTAGTGCAAATCCACATGCATGCCACAACTATTTTACTCATGACAATACAGCACAAAACTAAGAAACTACAACTACAAAGGAAATTCTATACATACGATTACTCGCTAGCAGGAAACAATAATTATTTTGTAATCATGCGCTAGTTATTCAAATTACAAGGAAATCAGAAGATTCCAGTGAAGTATCCTCAGCTATGAGTCAACAGTTGAAACTACGCCTTTAATTATTTTTGTTATTAAATCACTGACCTACAGAATTTTCCCTGACAAAGACAACTGAAACTTAACTTATTCATTTATTAACCGCAATATACAAGCCCAACGCAATATGATTGCTATGAATTGACTACATGACTTCCAATAACTAACACAAAAGAAAGGCCCTGAATTGCAAGAAATCCTAACAATAACAAAAATCCAAAAAAATAAGAAATTAAATAAATATGAAACTGCCCCCAACTCTGTTAATTGCCCGAACTCATTTCAATCACTAATCCCATTTTTTATGTCACTTACCTAACAGAAAATCTTCATAACACGAACTACAGCAATTACAAGAAGCAGCAACTACAGCCAGCTAAATAAAAAGATTTTACTAGGAGGCAAGATCCAGAACCGAAGTAACAAAATGATGCAGGAAAGAAATTACTTCATTTGAACCTTTCTTCCCTATAGTTTCAGGATAAACATATTTCACTGCATTACTGTCTGAGAGTCGATGTATGTTAAATAGATACAGAGAAAGCTGTCGCTTATAATAGGCAATGTTCGTGCTGTTGTTTGGACATATAAAATTTCGTTGGAAATCCATACTTACCAATTCTGTGTTTGTAAACTTTCTGCTTCTCTATCGAGGTTGTCTCTTATGGTAATAGAATGCACCAGCTGTACGGCTGTGCAGTTCATATTCAATCTTCTCTCTTTTAATATTACTGTGAACGTCTGATTTTTCCTTTCCATCTGTAGTATGTGTGAGCTGAGCCTCTAGAGCTTTGAAAGTTACAGAATACTGCATGTATCACTTCGAGGTAAACCGAATGAGATATTAAATTTTGTATTAAATATTTTACGATAAGTTTCATATGATACGAATCAAGTATAATGTGTCTCTTGAAACATCTTGGACATATTCTTGATTGTGAGTTCTTCAGGCAAATACAGTTTCTGTGTTTTATTTATGCTGTAATGAATGGACCGTCCTTTAAATGACTTAATGTGAGGTGACAACTTTGCTCATTCCACTCCTTCAGCAAATTGAAATTAGATATTAATGTAGATTTCTCAGCATCAGTTAGCAAATCAGTACGACTCTTCTTGCAGTTACAATGCTCTCGTATTTATTCTTAGCTTTTTAGGAACTTCAGAGTCTCTACCTTGGCTCTGTCGTTTTCTAGACTTACCACTGCAGCTTGACTCTGGATATTCCATCACCTGTTGAAACACCGATCACAGTTGGATTTTACACGAAATTCAATTCTATCTACCACACCACAAAGCACTGAACCGCCTGTCAAGGGTACTCTGTGTTAGCACAGATCACAGCACGAAATTCAGTTCCACCACAGCACAAAGCACAGAAGCTAATGTCAAACCTGCCTCGTGTTAGCTTCGATAATACATGAGAAAGATCAACAATGACACTGCCTGCAACAATGTCAACAATGACATTTCCATAAAACAGACAAAAACTCAATACAGCTCAGAAATCATTACCTGCTGGACTTCACCCTTTCTGTCCGTGTGTTGGACGGATATGACCCGTTTTCTCAGTGTATGCCATGTTTTAATCTGGCTACAACTACGTGACTACACCCATCACATTCATTTAAATTGACCCAAATAAAAGTGCATCTGATGAACTTCATAATGATATCACTAACTCATTTTCGTGAGATTTGGTCTTAACCCCCTCTTGCAGTGTAGTCTTCAGATATATTTCGTAGTATAGCAACCATGTGACAGAAACACACTTTGTTGGAGCACTGAGTATGTGGGAGGTTATCGTGTGTGATTGAGAAGAAAACAGTGTTAAATGTTTTTCATTGCTTTATTGTTCTGATCACTATTACGTCACAATAAACGTTCAAAATGAGGACCATTAAGCTCAGTGCAGAGCCAATGACGACGTAGCAGTGTCCCGTGTTCGGTGGAAAATGAATGGTGTGGTTTAGTATTCTTGCAACCAATTCCGCCTCCGAGTCAAAAAAGGGGTAGAATACACTTCGGCATTCACGTAGCCCACGAGAAAGAAGTCTAATGAGCTGAGGTCCGCGGTTCTTGCAGGGCAATATGAAGGTCCCCCCAGCCAATCCACTGCTCACCAAAAGTATTGGTTACTACTGCTCTGACTGATTCTGCAAAGTACACTGGGGTCCCATCATGAGAAAACCACCCTTCGTCTGGTATATGGGGCAGGTGAAGTACCAAGAATACTCTGTTATATTGGCTACCTGAGTGGAGTGGGCAACAAGTAAGGCCAAAGTAAGTGGTCGCCCACGATACCGGCCCGTACGTTTACTGCAAAACGTCTCTGATGACCTCATGCAAGCGCTCCACGTTGTCATAGCGTCATGCAGGCACTATAGTCCGATCCACGAACGATGGCGGTTGGCACACGTCGAGGCACGGACGGAATTGAGTACACGCGTGCTTTCCGCTTGAAGAAAACGTATATCCTGCAAATTATGTCTCTCACTTGCTTACGCAGAATTTATCACTTACTACCACAGTCAGCGATGACAACTCGCAATAAATGCAATCGAAATTAACTAAACAAGTCGCTACGATCACGTTTAATGCTCGATTAGCTACGGGATTCATAGCAGAGCGCTCAGAACACTACAGAGCGCTCATTGACTGTCGGAGAATACATGGCGTAGGTGTGCAGAAGGAGCATAAACTCGACCGACAACGTTCGTGACTCCAACTATAGTACTATCGACTGTTTACTGACGCAGTGTCGAAGAGCACAACATCAAATACTACGTATCTCAGACTAATATGTGGTGTAATAACGTCAGACACAACGACTTTTATCTGCTCCACTCGCGTGTTACCTACGCCCGCGTAGTGCTCACGCAATATGTGTTTCCGACACGTGGTTACTTTAGGAAATCTACACTATGTGATCAAAGTATCCGGACACCTGGCTGGCAATGACTTACAAGTTCGTGGCTCCCTCCATCGGTAATGCTGGAATTCCATATGGTGTTGGCCCACCCTTACGTTTGATGACAGCTTCCACTCTTGGAGACATAAGGTCAATCAGGTGCTGGAAGGTTTCTTGGGGAATGGCAACCCCTTCTTCACGGAATGCCGCACAGAGGAGAGATATCGATGTCGATCTATGAGGCCTAGCACGAAGTCGGCCTTCCAAAACATCCCAACGGTGTTCTATAGGATTGAGGTCAGGACTCTGTGCAGGCCAGGGATGTTACTGTCGTGTGTAACTACTCCGCCACAGGTCATGCATTATAAACAGGTGCTCGATCGTGTTGAAAGATGCAAACGCCATCCCTGAAATGCTTTTCAACAGTGGGAAGTAACAAGGCTTTTAAAACATCGACGTGGGCCTGTGCTGTGGTAGTGCCACGGAAAAAAACTAGGGGTGCAAGCTACCTCTTTGAAAAACACGACCACACTATAACACCACCGCCTCCGAATGTTACTGTTGCCACTACACACGTTGGCAGATGACGTTCACCGGGCATTCGCCAGACCGAAACCCTACCATCGGATTGCCACATTGTGTACCGTGATTCGTCACTCCACACAAAGTTTTTCCATTGTTCAGTCGTCCAAGGTTTACGCACCTTACACCAAGTGAGGTGTCGTTTGGCATTTACCGACGTGATGTGTGTCTTATGAGCAGCCGCTCGACCATGAAATCCAAGTTTTCTCACCTCCCGCCTAACTGTCATAGTACTTGCAGTGGATCCTGATACAGCATGGAATTCCTGTGCGATGCTTTGTATATATGTCTGCCTATTACACATTGCGACCTTCAACTGTCAGCGGTCTCTGTCAGTCAACAGACGAGGCGGTCTGTACGCTTCACGTTTCCACTTCACTGTCACATCGGATACAATGGACCTAGGGATGTTTAGGAGTGTGAAAATCTCGCATGCAGACGCATGACACAAGTGACACCCAAGCACCTGACCAAGTTCGAAGTCCATGAGTTCCGCCAAGCGCTTACTTCTGCTCTCGCATGATGTCTAATGACAACTGAGGTAGCTGATATGGAGGGCCTAGCAGTAGGTGGCACCACAGTGCACCTAATATGAAAAACTTATGTTTGGGAGTGTGGACACTTTTGATAACATGGTGTATTTGTTGTTGTGTCCTGTATCATCCCTGTTAGTCTGAGTACTGAATTTTTGAACACCACGTATATACTGGCGACACTGTGTCGGTTGGTCGCTTGTGCACTCTTTTCAGGTAAGCCATGATCCTTCACGCTAAAATTTCACTGGAATGCGCTGCAAAGGCCAGCTTTCTGATTGACGATAGAGTACCACTCACGTCACCTCGCCGGCGCCAGCGTCGTTTGCTTGTGAGCCATGAGAATGTGCGCCTTTTTTGTTGTCTAGATCAGATACATCGAGAACATTCCGAATGGAAGGGAAAGGCGGGAGCATTTAATTTCGTCTCATAGGCTAACGGCGAGAGCTACATCTCTGATTGGCGGCCAGAATTTTGTCGCGGACTTAATAAGAAGACAGGAGGTGGATATCTGACATAAAGTTTTCCGCCTCTGATAGGTCAGTATATAACAAAGAGCCCTGGTTGACTGATGCGGGCTTTATTTTTGTGAGATGCCAGAATTAGAGAGACGAAAAGTTCAGAAAGCTTTCTTCGTCGAATGTTGATGCAGTAGACATTCAGTTTTCTATAGTGTTATTCAGAGCCCAATGATGGCGAAGCATAGATTGAGGCTTCCTCTTTGGGGAGACACTGACTACTGAAAGGTGCAGAACTTTTTAGCAATAAAGTTCCGGCTCTGGTGCTGCGAACGCTGGTACTGTTCTCGCTTCGATAACTGAATTTAAACCGAGAAGGGCACCGTTTGAAATTTGAAGGACATCACAATAACATTGAATATTATTTCACTTCTTTCGTGATTCGGGAGGGGATGCTTAATAAAGTGAATCTTGTGTTATCATATATACCTCTTTAACTTACCAAGTCCATGTATTAATTCCTGTGGATGTCTGAATACCACCTCTCCTTGTACCATGGGAAAAGCAATTATTTCCGTCACATCGTGTGAAATCGACTGAGTCGCGATCTCTTTTATATTGTGTTTCCCAGTGCCTTGCGGACCAGTGAAGTGTGTATGTATAGTTGGGACAGTTGTATGCTTCATGTGCATCGTATTAATTTTGAACGAAGACATTCCTTATGTTTAGTTTTTTCTCATGTGTATAAATTTTTGTGAAATAGATGCAGTTGAATTCCTTTTACTGTAATTTCGGTAATTTGTAACATTTGCAACATTGTGAATTACAAAGAGCCATCAGTCACGCTTATACAGAGTCACAAATATTGAAATACATGAAATAAAGTCGTTGTAACCTCTAAACGGTTTGCGTTAGGACGTTCAAACTGCACGATTGACCGCGGGGCATGATGGGAATTAGTATGCGCATGTGCACGCCCCTTGTTGTTGGCAATTTGCACGTGCATATGTCGCGGTACAGCGTGCCTGAGGGAATAGGGCTTGTGAAGGCTTACTATGCGAGCAATAACCGCCTAACTGCGGCTGAAAGGATGTTTCCGACCGAATTCAAGATGAAGACAGCCGGTCCGAGTGTGCTAGCAATCAAGAATTTGATTCGCAAGTTTGAGAGAATGGGTAGTGATCGCGATTACAGTGTTGGCAAAGTCGGTCGTCCTAAAATGGTGAAAACGCCTGAAAACATCGAGAAGACACGCACGGTGTTTCAAACCAGCTCCAGGAAATCGATCAGACGAGCTGCTAATCTGGTGGGAATCAACCGGGAGGCACTGCGACAAATTGTTGTTGAAGACTTGCGTCTGTTCCCCTACAAAATTCAAACCCATTAGCTATGGACCATGGACCATGGAACAGCGGTTGTGTTTCGCCGACACTATTGTCCACAGAATTGATGAACAGGACATGATGTGAGAAAGCTTTGGTTTAGCGACGAAGCTTACTTTCATTTGGATGATTTCGTCAATAAGCAAAATTGGCGTATTTGGAGGACTGAGAATTCGCATTTCTAGATCGAGAAGTCTCTCCAGCCTCAACCGCTGACTGTGTCATGTACTAATCGGTGCGCTATTCCTTGATGGCACGGAGACTACTGAAGGGTACGTGAAGGTTTTGGAAGATGATTTCATCCCCATTACACAAACTGACCCTGATTTCACAAGATGTGGTTCACGCAAGACGGAGCTCTACCCTATCGAAGCAGGAGAGTGTTTGATGGCCTGGAGGAACACTTTGGGGACCGCATTCTGGCTTTGGGGTACCCAGAGGCCGCTGGCATGAGTCTCGATCTCCGGATATGAACACATGCGAATCCTTTTTGTGGGGCTATATTAAAGACAAGGTGTACAGCAATAACCCCCAAACCATTGCTGAGCTGAAAACAGCCATTCAGAAGGTCATCGACAGCATCGATGTTCCGACACTTGAGCGGGTCATGCAGAATTTTACTGTTCGTCTGCGCCACATCATCGCCAAGGGTGGCAGACACATCGAACATGTCATAACCTAAATCCGAATACCTGTAGTGACGTTTACATGTTGAATAAAGTGTGTGCACGCCTTAGTTTGTAACTGATTTACCTTTTTTTGTATAGTTCAATAGTTGTCACCCTGTATATGAAAGACATGTCTGTTTAATAGTTCCATTGTTCAAGCTATAATGGATAAAATATGATTATGTGATGTGTGTATATTAATTTCTCATACATTAAAACGTACTTCAAAAATTGTACATGAACGTTTTTCCAACAGCGAACTAGTCACAAGCAGCAATGACAACATGTGCAGGTAAACTCTTATGACTGCTGCATCACTCTGGGTTGCTAGATTATCTCTGATTCATTGTATTACTTACGATTTTCCGTTTGTTTTAGACTGGGCTACGGCGTTCTGTAGATGTAAATTTGTTCTATTAGCTAGCAAACAGTTTTCTTTTACTCCATAGAGAGCGTTACACTGCATGGTAGTCTCTAATCTGTCTGAAGTGCTCCGCTGAATCCTTTTTCAAGTTCTAGCATCACAAGAAATAGCAGCTGCAGCGGCGTAGAGCATACAGAATTCTACGGCGACCGTCTTGTTAATATTTTCAGCTCTACGAGATACCGAGCAGAGTGTCCAACAGACATAAACTGCTATCAAAGAAGATCTATTTCTTTAGTTCCTTTTTTCTTCAACAGATCTATACAATAGACTCAAATGAACTACAGTTTAGTATTCTTAGTTAAGGTGTAATGAATCTCAGTGAGCTAGACTCGACAAGAGTAATAAGCTAGTGAACTAACTGTCGGTAGCCATGTAACTAATTCCCAGAATTTCTAACATTCTGCGTGGTGTCTGTTTGTTCTATACCATGTCTCCCTACCACTTTCGCGCAACGACGCTCTGAGCGTGTTTTTTAGGGAACTGACTAGTTTGAACCTGGGACCTGTTGCTGGTAAGGAGACGCCAGACCACATATGACATGTAGAGTTCAGACGAGTTCAGTGAGACTAGCGGTAATATAATCAAATACTTAATGATTTCAGCGTCAGCTCCACTGCACTCCCTGTAAAAGAATCTTAATACTAACTAAATTTATTGGAAGGGGTTCAAGGCTTTCCTATTTTTAGTTAGCTGGTAAAATAACGTCGAAAAAGCAGTTAAGTTTACCATTGGAAATTTTATTCTACTCACAAAACATTGTTTATAAATTGCACTATTGATAAAAGGAAATATTTTAATACAGGATGATAAAAACCAACTGCGTTCAACAAAAATGTGAACGAATATTCCCTGAATGGGTTTCCAAGTTCTACAATGGATCGAAGGATGACCTATGCCATATCACATCTATAATCTAGGTTTAATTTAAGTTTCATAAAAGAGAAAACTATCAAAAATGGTCTACAGTGACCCTCAATTATCTTTAATTACTTATTTAACTTGTCGTAAGTTACAGTGGCTGATGTGGCTTCTCAATAATTATGTAACAGAAAAATCATCGCGTTTCAGATTTTTAACTTCTA
Source organism: Schistocerca nitens (assembly GCF_023898315.1). NCBI lineage: Eukaryota > Metazoa > Arthropoda > Insecta > Orthoptera > Acrididae > Schistocerca > Schistocerca nitens. The sequence continues at coordinate 272,861,433 of NC_064614.1, read as the reverse complement.
ATAGCAAATGTGAATACCACGAAGTTTAATTGACGATCGACACTAGTATTACGTAAAAAGGGGGTGTAACAGATGAGACTTCTGCAGTTCTGAGTGAAGCCTTATGCGCTCTTATGCGGCATCGCATGCGTTCATTACCTTGTCGTTGGTTAGGCAGCGTCAGGGGGTGCGCAGCTCCACACACCTCGCCGTCTCGGAAGCAACTCTTTCTAATTTCTCCTTACTACAATTTACCGAAGTTGGTTTAAGAAAAGCTATCTGGCTGTGTTTTCTACTGACCAATCAGGGTCTCAATGTTAACCTTAAGCTCCACCTACAAAAATTCTGTCTATCCAATGAGAAACGTTATACTTTTCGTGGTGGGGCAATGTTTTTAATGTTTGCTACGTAACAGAGATGCGTATAGTCTCACGCTAAAACTTGCAGCTGGTGTGGCCCTTTTAGTGTTATCGTAAGATCTATACCGTTCTTCTGGAGGGCTCTATCTTTTAACATGTGCTGGGGGTGGTCTTGGTGGTCGGCTGGCGACGTGGGTGTCCGTCCCTTATCGTAAGGCCTCCTAGCCTACACGACTCTACTCTCGGCTTCTGTTCTCGTTTCTCCCCTCGGAACTGTGTTTGTTTCACGGTGGGAAGGTATGACACGCGTTTAGGCGTTCTTGTGTTAGTCTGTGGTATTCCATTTGCTCACTCGCTGATCGTGTTACTTTGGTTAATTTAATGTCAGGATTTATTCGGAGCTATGTGACATACTGCCGGATTTGCTATCATGTCAGGGTTTTCATGGAGGTGTTGGATTTGCCTGACACCTTACAAATTATCTCAAGTAAATCAAACAGTTATTTTTAAAACTTTATTCAAATGACAGATAGCGTTTCTATTAACCTTCTCCTGGAAGGATTAGTTTGTTCCCCATTAGTACATATGTCTCATTTACCTGCCCTGCCAGGATATCTATTCGCTGTTAGCAGATATGTTTCAGTTAGCTCGCCCTGCCAGGATATTATTCATTATAGCATAAATATGTCATTTAGCTCGTCCTGCATGGATATTTATTCATTATCAATAGGTTTGTTAGATTTAGCTCACCTTGTCAGGAAAATTACTCACTATTAACACATACCTTTAATTTAGATCAGCCTGCCAGGACACTGAGTCTTATTATTAACAGATACATTTCATTTAGCTTACCTGCCAGGATATTTGTTTCAATGTCACAGCACAATTACATCAGCAGTCAGAATCGCGTGCCGTATTGGAACACCTCAGTTGAGCCTGTTTTTGATGTTGAACTATGATCCTTTGGCTGTGACAAGTAGTTCCACCAAGATCGATCCACTCAGCGGGAGTGGACGAGAAATTACAACAGTAGCTTTTATTCGTTCATGTTGTAAGGACTGACGTTATTACGCAACAAATCCCGACATAAAAAGGACGAAACCGACATTAAGGACATGTGCAGGGCGTGTGAAAACATGCGTCAGAATCCTCAGGGAATTATTCTTGGCATCAAAACATTGTAATGTAAAGTTTATATGTACATTGGTCCGAAAACCTTTAGTTAGAGTAGTGGTAGTTGTAGTCACTCCTGGTTGTGTAATTTACTTTAACTATACATTTTTAGTCACTTTCTTGTTTGCAGCTGGTCATGGCAACTGTTTTTTGTGCGATTGTAATTTTTTGTGTTTCAGTTTATTGACTTTCGGTTGATGTCCATTCAGCCACTTCAGTAATGGAAAGACGATACGACAGCGTATTAGAGACGATTTTCTTGTCAGTTGCGACGATATGAACGTAAGGACAGCACAACACCCAGTCCCTGAGCAGAGCAGATCCACAATCCGGCCGGGAATCGAACCAGAGACCCTTCAGTCAGCAATCTGCCGTGCAGATCCTGCAGCCACCGAGGTGAACGTTGATTGTCGTTTTTTCTGTTTTAGAGTGACTTTCGTGGTAACACGACGTCGTATTCATTATCTGAAACGATGATATGCCGTACGTGTACGGCCTAGCAGATGGGAATCCGGTCGCAGCACGCCTATTTAATGCTGCACGTTACCCTGTCAAGCAGTTACCTTGCGCAACAACGTTTGGTCGACTGCACCAGTGCTTGCGAGATACTGTCTCCTTTGTGAAGAGAACTGCAGATGGTGAGAGACCACGCGATGTGCGAACGCCTGAGTTTGATGAGCATATTTTCTGTGTACTGTGAATGAAACATAATCAAGCCGCAGAAGGAGAATTGCGAGAAGGGAAGGCGTTAATCACATGACGTTCTGGGAAATTCTGCATAAAAATCTACTGTACCCGTGTCACTTTCAACACGTGCTAGGATTAAATGAGATAGACTTTCAGCCAAGATTAGCTTTCCGTCAACGCATATTAGGGCAGCATGCTGTGTTTCTGCATTTCGTAGCACGCAACTAATTCAGTGACGCCCCTGGTTTTTCACTTATGGAATTTCATTCATGACTATCTCATTGGATCCTAATTCTTTGCGCTATGTCTTACTGGACAAACATATATACAGCTTCTTTTACTTGATGTTTTACCTCTAGACGTCATGCAACTAATCCAGTTTATGTACAATGGTGCTTCACCTCGCATGACACTGATAGATTGGCAGTATCGCGATTACCACTTTCCGAACAGGTGAGATGACCGAGAGGGATCCATTGCATGGTCTGACCGATCACCAGACTTGAATCTGATGTATTTTTGCCTCACAAACTTTTTTTTCCTCAAACTATTTTATATTCCAGGCAATCGCAGCTGTTGAAGGCCGTGATGTTAGGAACTCGCCTTACAGTTGGTAAAATTGTTGTTTATTTAAAGACGACTGGTTTCACGGCTTTAAGCCGCATCATCAGATGAACCTAAATGGTACATACCAAAGTACAGTGTCACCACATTTTGTAGATATTAAAATTAGTAAAGGAATGTCTAAAATACAACGTTAAAAGATCATACGCATACCTGTCGTTCCTAGTCAGAATCTACTATTCAGAGAATTTCGTCAATACTATGTCGAGCGAACGGTGAAGAAGATGTGCCCCAGGCAAATTTTAAAGATTGGGGCACGCCATCTGTACCGTTCGCTCGCCACAGTATTGACGATAGTCTCTGAATAGTAAATTTTGACTAGGAGCGACGAGTATGTCTATGATCTTTTAACATTGTAGTATATTTTAGAAACTCCTCTACTAATTTTACTATCCACAAAGTGTGGTGACCCTGTACTTTGCTCTTTACCGTGTAGGTTCACCTGATGATGTGGCTGAAAGCCGCGAAACCGGTCGTGTTTTAACTATCAACAATTTTACCAGCTGTAAGCGAAGTTCTTCCTAACATCACGGATTTTTTCCTTGTCATATCCAACTCCCGTACCCAGTGCTGGTGTTCGGAGAGAGCACGTCTAAAATGGATTCGACCAGGAACCTAATACACCACGAGTTTTCCACAACGTGCGACAAAGTATGGAACGCACTCTCAGCGAATGCATGGAAGCGGGGCGTGTTCAATTCGAGCAGTTCTTGAAAATGTAAATGTTTTTGGTAAATGTATCGTTTGCGTATCACGAATAACAAATCCTTTCATACCTACCTAACGAAGGATTTTCGGACCCATGTTCCTGTGAACTTTTTGTAATGTTTTGATTTCAAGAATAAATATCTGTCGTTTCTCACACAAGTTTTTATACGACCTGTATGTATTGCTGTGAAATGTTCTCTTTGGTCTTATAGACGTTGTTAGACGGCTGAAACAAGAACAGATAAGTAGGAAAAGGGTCGCATAAACTGTGCAAAATCTTGATAATACTAATAATTGGCTACAGTCTACACGAAGCGTGACTGAAGGAGGGTACCAAGAAGCATGTCTTGAAAAGACAGAGGTTGTGAGATTTCCGCTTAAAAGGTAGTAAGGACCACAGAACTCGAAACAAAATGAGATGCTGAAATTTGATTACAGTAAGAAAGGGAGCAGGAGACCTTGTTGATAAAGATCGAATCTTTAGCCTGCAGAAATGATTTCTGCCTTTAATTCTTTTAGAGCAAACTGAAAGAATGTGGTGATCAATCTAATGACGCCATTCATTAGAGCAACAGCTGGGATTTTTGACAAGACCAAATGTTAGCTTTGCTCCTGCAACTTGTTTTCCGGTTACTGGGTCACTGTCCTGGATAGGAACACGCATTACATTGTGGTGTTTCAATATCGTTGTGTGAATGATTGTTGAATAATCGGAGCGCCACAAAAAAGCGGACGCTGTCATTATGTCAAAGAAATTTAGGTACGGGCGGAAAACGGTGTACGTGTAACGGGACATGATTAATGCGGGGAAAACGCGCCTCTTTTCTAAGACCGAGAGATGATGCTCGGGAGAAGCGCCGCACAGCCGCTCGCGCTGTTTGCTGACGTCGGCATTCGATGCTACCGCAGACGGCTGACGCAGAGCGGTGGATGGAAGACGACCTCCGCTGATAAAACTTAGGCGCCGGGCGCGAGGTCAGGAGCTGAGCGACTACAGGCTGCTAGGTAGCAGCACCATCCAGGCGCAGGAGAGGCAGACAGCTGTTCTCACTGTCTGTGTAATGGGACTGAGCACCGTAACTTCGCAACGGAAAATTTAGCTTCCATCAAACAAAATTTTGTTAGAAAAGCATGTTCTATAAGCCTTGGCCCACTGTAGTTTCTTCCGAAATCACCAACAGTTGATCCCCAAGTCCATATGTGTTCCAACTCGCCATAATGTATGTAAAGGGCATACCCAGGATGTAAACTTGGGGAAATGTTAATTTCACAGTAAATGACTAAATGGTTTTGAGGTTTCGTAACAAACAGCTCTGGGTACACTTGCCGCTAGTCAGTATCCTTTAAAAGTTATGATCGTCTTCAAACTAATACTGGAATATTTCTACATTGTGGGACTGGATGCGAGTTCAGTTTGAGGGGGCAGGGGTGAGGGAGGGGAGAGGGAGTTGAGGGAGAGTAACAATTGTCTTCCTCTGCTCCCCTCTGGCTAAGAACTTAGCGTAGATTCTACGTCATAGACTTCAGCAATATCAGTAATAGAAGTAGGTTTACTCGTCCATGGATTGCTTTTAGAAGGCTATAGTTCATGTCATAGTACCATAGAGTAACAATAAAAAACTTGAAACTATGTACAGGCATTTATATACTTACAAGCCTAGTCAGATATGGGTGGGGCAGAGGAAGTCGTCAATGACCATGGTCTTTTGGCAGGATCTATGCCGGCATTGGTCTGAAATAATTTTGGGAAACCCGTGTAAACCCGCCTCTGTAGTTCGTGCTGTCCCGCTAGAGTCGGAAATGGCCTGTTCGAATCGCAGTGGTAGAGTTTTTAATCGCTCGTATTTTGGCAGTTCGCAGAATATGTCATGGTATACAGCTTCTGATCTCCAGACTTTACCATAATGTCCTACGTTAAATTATAATTCCTTCTGAAGTGTCACATGGAATGGAGCATATAACATTGTTCTCTGCATATACATATTGTATCAAGAAGAATGATCAGTATTCATGACATGAACGATCATTCGAAGAAAAAGAGTTTAGTACTGACAAGGGAACCTCCCCATCGCACACCCCTCAGATTTGGTTATAAGTTGGCACAGTGGATGGGCCTTGAAAAACTGAACACAGATCAATCGAGAAAACAGGAAGAAGTTGTGTGGAACTATGAAAAAAATAAGAAAAATATACAAACTGAGTAGTCCATGCGAAAGATAAACAACATCAAGGATCGTAGAAGCTTAGAACACGGTGGTCCCCTGGTTAGCGTGAGTAGCTGCGGAGCGAGAGGCCTTAGGTTCAAGTCTTCCCTCCACCGAAAATTTTACTTGCTTTATTTTCGCAAAGTTATGATCTGTCCGTTCGATCATTGACGTCTCTGTTCACTGCAATAAGTTTAGTGTCTGTGTTTTGCGACCGCACCGCAAAACCGTGCGATTAGTAGACGAAAAGACATGCCTCTCCAATGGGAACCGAAAACATTTGATCGCAAGGTCATAGGTCAATCGATTCCTCCACGGGAAAACACGTCTGATATACTCTATACGACACTGGTGACGGCATGTGCGTCACATGACACGAATATCTTGTCGACCCACCTAACTTGTACACTTAGCGAATGGGTAAAAAGATTCTTCTACCTTGCCCGATTTAGGTTTTCTTGTGGATGTGATAATCACTCCCAAAAAAGTGATGAAAACATTAGAGTTTGTCACATACACTGAAAATAAAAAGTTAAACTCTTCACTCGAGGGAAGACTTGAACCTAGGACCTCTCGTTCCGTAGCTGCTCTCGCTAATCACGAGACCACGGCGCTCCTTACCCCCAGTCTTCTTGATGTTGCCTATCTTCGCATGGACTACTCAGTTTGTATATTTTACTCATTTTTTTCGTAGTTCCACACAACGTCTTCCTGTTTTCTCGATTGATCTGCGTTCAGTTTTTCAAGGCCTATCCACTGTGCCAACTTATAACTAAATCTGAGGGAGGTGCGATGGGGAGGTTCCCTTGTGAGAAACACGTCTCTACTACTGAACATGTGTTCATAACCTTTTAAGATATGTATTTTAGAACTCATGTTTACTAGACAATTCTTTCTTGTTTAGCTGCATACGCTCTCTTCCCAAAAAATGGAGAGCAAAGAGCTTACAGCAGAAAATGCACACGGTCAGAGGAATCAGAACGATTTTCCCTTGTAACTTTCGACTTCGTCGTTTACGAACTAGGGTCCCTTACCTCAAACTGACACATTTACCCTTCTCATCCCTGATAGTTTGTAACTTCATAATGGAAATATGTAGAAGACCAGCAAGAAGTGATGATATGGAACTGTCTGTTCTCACTGTAATACACCACGCTAATCAGCTTACGAGAAGTTGCTGCAGGGACTGGTATCTTCCTAAATATGTTTACTGAATAATACGCGGTCACAAGTTTCATCCATACCACCTGACACTGACGCAGGAGTTACATGGGAACGATTTCAGTGTTACTTTCCTGTCTGGGCCTCTTGCAAAGTGTTATGTTCACAAATGTTGGTGTAGCGAAACATTAAAATATGCGTGACCATGCCATAGAATATTCTAGGTTGGTACATCATGTCGATTGTCAAAGAAGTTAAACCATTAATGTGTGACTGGAATCCTTGGAGAAGAAATCATCGGTCCACACTGTATCGCAGGTTCTGACGGGTGAGATGTATTGAGCTTTCACCGACATCAATTATTTAGGTGCTCTCCTTGATAATGCCAGTCGGGATACTAGAAGTCGTATGTGCAGAACTACGGTCACACACCCAATTCTGCGCGTAATATGCAAGAATTGAACAACAGATTACCTGGACAATGGTAAGGAACAACTTGGTTGTTTTGAGGAATTGAGTAGTAAAAGTTTCAATAAAAATCTCATAAACAAGTTACTTCAAGTATATCTGATGTCACTGTTTTATTCAGATAAGCGTTGTTTACAAATATATCTGCAGTATATATCTAACTAACCTAAGGACAATGGTAAGTTCTACTCAAAATTTTATTCGTCAAAAGGTGCCTAACATTGTTTATGTGCAAAATGAGTGCACTTAACACGGTTAGAATTGACTTACCACAGTTTACTTGCTCGTCGAATTAACGAAGCTTTACTATTATACCTGTTAAAAATAGAGGCCCGAATTGTTTCGGTTTTTAATTTTAAGATTTGCACTGACACGTTTTGTAGTAATATAGTATAACACCTCGAAAATTAATCTGTAATTCAGCAAAAAATGGTTCAAATGGCTCTGAGCACTATGGGACTTAACTTCTGAGGTCATCAGTCTCCTAGAACTACTTAAACCTAACTAACCTAAGGACATCACACACATCCATGGCCGAGGCAGGATTCGAACTCGCAACCGTAGCGGTCACGCGGTTCCAGACTGTAGCGACTAGAACCGCTCGGCCACTTCGGTCGACGTGATTCAGAACAAGATAAAGTTAATTTTAGGACGCACCTTACTACGACACGTAAACAATTTTAAGGATGGACTTAAACATTTTTTCCATTGCCTTGTCAAGTAAATTCGCTTAACTGTGGTAAAGGACACAACATCGTTTACTTGCGTAAATAAGTTTCACGTTTACTGATTCACAACGACTTTTGAGGGGCATTTGCACACAGGAACACATTCACGGCCTGTATCTGAGTCGTAGTTATCCACATCATCCTCAGATCCGCAGAAATCGTTCCTGAAAAACATTTTCCTGGCAAGAACGCGCGTGCATTGCTACTACTGGCAGCCATGTTTTTGGCACTTACAACTATTTACATGCACACATCCTGGAAGATGCCATTTGCGAGAATTTGAAACTGGAAAAAGTGTGCCACTTTTCAGTTTATCGTGGATCTATTGAATAACATATATAAAGCACATCACTTACCACGTTTTATATGCAATAACTCTTACTCATAGCTGTCTCTTAACACTGTTTACAGCCTAAGTTTTTAGTTTTAAATGTGTGGAAATTTTTAAAAGTTTTTTCTTGATATCTACCGGTAATCTATTATAGAGTTTAGCACCATACTATAAACCGTGCTGAATTCTAGATAAGGTAGTTTATTTGAGAATTATTTTTATTCTAGTGTTGTAGTAGTGAACTGTACAGCAATTTTTAAGTTCGCTCTTATTATTAACTACAAATACAATTAGGGAGTTAATGTATTGGAACGTAAGTATAAGAATCCCTACGTCTTTGCACAGACTCCTGCATGATGTTCAATTATTAATTTTGCGCAGTATTTTTAGTGAATTTTCCTGTAGAATAAATACTTTTTCTGAACTTCGTTACATTGCTCCAAAATATTATGTCATCATGCGATCCTTTCGTAGAGAGACGCTGTCTTCTTGTAAGATAAACTCTAGCATAAAGACATCATTCCTATAAACTACGCAAGAATGTCCTCAGCGAATGTATAAAGTTATCCCTGAGGATAATTTTATACACTCATGCTCATAAATTAAGGATAATGCTGATACATGGTGAAACGACGCTCTGGTGGAGGGTTTGCTGATTTAAATCACCTCGGGGTGTGACCATGCGGTGCATTTGACATGCGGTCGTCGCACGGTGGCGCTGGCAGCAGTCCACATACGCAGAGGTGTGTTGGTGCATGTCAGAGTACGGTGCAGCGAGTAAGTGTGCAGACGTTTTCAGACGTGATAATGGTGTCTGTGTGTCGAAAATGGCTCAAAGAACACATATTGATGACGTTATGAGGGGTAGAATACTAGGGTCACTGGAGGCTGGTCAAACGCAGCAGGTCGTAGCACGGGCCCTCCGTGTGCCACAAAGTGTGATCTTAAGATTATGGCAACGATTACAGCAGACAGGAAACGTGTCCAGGCGCTACAGTACGGGACGTCCACAGTGTACAACGCCACAAGAAGACCGATATCTTACCATTAGTGCCCGCAGACGGCCACGGAGTACTGCAGGTAGCCTTGCTCGGGACCTTACTGCAGCCACTGGAACACTTGTCTCCAGACACACAGTCTACAGACGACTGAACATACAATTTTTATTCACCCGGAGACCTGCAAGGTGCATTTCACTGACTCCTGGTCACAGGAGAGCCCTTAAAGCCTGGTGTCAAGAACACAGTACATGGTCATTGGAACAGTGGTCCCAGGTTATGCTCACGGACGAGTCCAGGTATGGTATGAACAGTGATTCTCGCCGGGTTTTCATCTGGCTTGAACCAGGAACCAGATACCAACCCCTTAATGTCCTTGAAAGGGACCTGTATGGAGGTCATGGTTTGATCGTGTGGGCTGGGATTATGATTGGTGCACGTACAGCCCTGCATGTCTTTGACAGAGGAACTGTAACAGGTCAGGTGTATCGGGACGTCATTTTGCATCAGTATGTCCGCCTTTTCCGGGGTGCAGTTTGTCCCACCTTCCTCCTGATGGATGATAACGCACGGCCCCACCGAGTTGCCATCGGGAAGGAGTACCTCGAAACAGAAGATAACAGGCGAATGGAGTGGCCTGCCTATTCTCCAGACCTAAATCCCATCGAGCACGTCTGGGATGCTATCGGTCGACGTATCGCTGAACGTTTTCAAACCCCTACGACACTTCAGGAGCTCCGACAGGTACTGGTGCAAGAATGGGAGGCTATACCCCAGCAGCTGCTCGACCATCTCATCCAGAGTATGCCAACCCGTTGTGCGGCCTGTGCACGTGTGCATGGTGACCATATCCCATGTTGATGTCGGGGTACATGCGCAGGAAACAGTGGCGTTTTGTAGCACATGTGTTTTGGGACGGTTTTCTCAACTTATCACCAATACCGTGGACTTACGGATCTGTGTCATGTGTGTTCTCTATGTGCTTATGCTAACAGTGCCAGTTTTGTGTAGTGCCACGTTGTGTGGCATCACATTCTGCAATTATCCTTAATTTATGAGCATGAGTGTAGTTCACCTGGCTTCGTATGTGTAACACTATTGTCTACGGCTGGACTACTTGTCTGGCGTAGCGGTAATTATATACATAAGCCTTCCCCGTGAATCAGTCTGCCTATTAGTAAAACCGGTATCAAAATCGCTACAGCTGTTCCAGAAAATATAACCTTCAAATGTTCGCGGTGAGAGGGTGAGGGGGACTTTAAATTATGATATGTATAGATTACAGTACACAAAGTAGTGACTATACACAAAGTAACAAACTTTCGATTGATTATTATTTCACTGTTGTTGGTTGTCTGGCATCTATCACTGCATTTGTGGCTTTAGGTGTCTCACGCAGAATATTATATGATCAAAAGTACCCTGCCACCTGTTAGTGGACGTTAGTATGGGGCGTGTCTACGCTTCGCCGTTATGAAAGCTTGTACTCTGCTGCGGACATTTTCAGTGAGGTATCTGAATGTCTATGGAAGAATGGCAGCCCTTTGTTTCTCAAGAGCCGGAAACAGAGAAAGTAGTGATGTTGGACGCTAGGGTCTGGAGCGAAATATTGACATTTTGACTCTTCTCAAAGACGCTCCATTGGGTTCAAGTCAGGGCTCTGGGCATGCCAGTCCATTTCAGAAATTTTGTTGTTCACAAACCATAAATGATGCTACTTTGACATGGTGCATTGTCATGCTGAAACAGTCATCGTCTACCACTATTCCTCTATGTTCACGGTACAAAATGCTGTAAAATGTGCTCATATTCTTCCGAATTTAGCGTTTTAATTAAGCCCAATAAGAGAACGACACCTAACCACGAGGAACACCCAATATCGTAATACCCTCATCCATACTTCACCTGTTGCCACTACACATGATAGCAGGTAACTGTCTCCAGGCATCCGCCAAACTCAAACCCTTCCATCGGATTGTCACAGGTTTTATCATTCCAAATCAATCCATTTGAGGAATTTTATTGCCCACAAAACATTGCCTCAAAGATGCTGCTTTGTGAAAGAGTGCACTTGCATGCTGATAAAGTCATCGTCTTCGAACTGTTCCTCTACTGTCCACCATACAAAATGCTGCAACATGTGTTCATATCCTTCCGCATAGAGCGTTTTATTAAGCCCAATAAGAGAACGACGCCCTAACCACCAATAAGTTTCCAGTCATCCACTTTACACCACCTCAATCGTCGCCTAGCACTGACTGCAGAAAGGTATAATTTATGAGGATCCGCTCGACCGGTGTACCCCATTCTTTTGAACGCCCTGCGTACAGCCATTGTGCTAGCTGGACTGCAAGTGCCACCTAACGACTAGTCCACTTTCGAAGTCACTGTGCTCGCCTAACCGGCGCCCTTCTGCTGTTATTGTGTCTCTATACTGGCAACACAATGCTCCCAACCTCATTTTATACTGGTGGATCCACCTCTTGTGACATCTGGTGGTCAATTCCGCGTAACATCGGGGCCTCCGGACGCATTTGATCAGATAGTATACGTGCCAGTTAGCATAGGTCTAAAAAACAACGATCATGTGAAACCTAACTCGTGCTTTTCTCACAAGACATCCTGAAAGCAACGCATCATGGAAATCAGGTATATTCAATATTCTTTGATTCCTGAAAAGATTTTTGACACATTACCACACATACGCCTATTATCGAAAATACGATCATATGGGGTATCATGTGAAGTTTGTGACTGGGTTGAGAATTTCCTAGCCGGCCGGGGTGACCGAGCGGTTCTAGGCGCTACAGTCTGGAGCCGCGTGACCGCTACGGTCGCAGGTTCGAATCCTGCCTCGGGCATGGCTGTGTGTGATGTCCTTAGGTTAGTTAGGTTTAAGCAGTTCTAAGTTCTAGGGGACTGATATCCTTAGAAGTTAAGTCCCATAGTGCTTAGAGCCATTTGAACCATTTTTTTTTAATTTCCTGGTAGGGAAGACGAAGTTTGTTATCTTGGAGAGCCGTCCACAGAGGAGGAAATAACCTCAGGTGTGCACCCGGTAAGTGTGTTGGGACCATGTTCATGTTGTATGTCATTGACTTTGGAGACAATATTAAAACTAGCCTCAAAATTTTCACAGATGATGCGGTTATCCATAATGAAGTAATGTCTGAAATAAGCTACGCAAATATTCAGTCGAACCTTGAGAGGATTTCAAAGTGGTACAAAGACTGGTAACGTTTTAAAATCAAAAGTGTAATACTGTGCGCTTTACAAAATAAAAAACATGGTATATTCTCTGACTACATTATCAACAAGTTACGTTTCGAATCGTTCGACTCATACAAATACCTGAGTGTAAAAATTTGTGGGTATATGGTATAGAATGAGCACATATGATTAGTCCTAGGTAAAGCAGGTGGCAGATTTCGATTCATAGATAGGTAATAGCGAAATACAATGGGAGAGAATCGCGGAGATGCCGAAGAAACTGAACTGGCCGACGCTTGTAGATAGACGCAGCCTAGGCCAAGAAAGCCTGTCTACAAAGTTTCAAGAACTATCTGGAAGTTATGAATTTAGGAAGATACTACAAGATTCTACGTATCATTGGCGTATGGATCGCAAGTGAAAGACTAATTACACGCACAGAAGAGTTTAAGTAACATTCTTCCATACTGGCTGGAAGGGGAAGAAGCCGAAATAACTGGTACAGTGTGAGAAGTACCCTCTGCCATGCACGTCACAGGAGTTTGCAGAGTATACATGATGTCCCTTGAGGATTGGTCAATATTCAGGGATATAACGTAAACGACCATTCGAAGCAAAAAGGTCTAGTAAACATGGAATCTAAAACGCAGACCTTAAGGTTTATGAGCACTTGTTCAGTAGAAGACATGTGTTTCTCAGAATCGAAGACGAACAAGCGCTCGTAGCTTTTATGGTAAATACTTTAGAGCTCATGTTTACCGGAAATTTTTTCTTGTTTTGGTCCATACTACTAGCCCTCAGAATTTGGAAAGCACAAAGCTTTCCATAGAAGAGATTTGTTTCACAGTATCGAAGATGAAATAGTGCTCGTAGCTCGCAAGTTGTACGTTTTAGAGCACATACTTACGAGACTTTTTTGCTTCAAATGATCATTCCTGTCATATTCGTAAATGTTGACCACTCCTTCAGGGACACGTTGTAGATGGAGAATGTGTATTATTATTCTAACTGTAAACTAACTCTGGTGCTATGAAATTCGCCCAATCATTTTCAGCACTACAGGCAACCTTACGATTTTATTTCTATGTGCTTTTGGTATGCTCTTAAATCACCTTTTCAAATTTTATATTTATGCCTTTTATAGGTAGTTAGCTTTTCTGTTCTATGTCAGTTGCTTATGCGTTACTGTGTTTCTCATCTGTAGTCACACAGCTTCCGAAGGGAACAGGAAATTTACAGCGGGTCACAGGTGAAAATTGCCAAAGAGAGACCATGACAGAAGACTGGCGGCAGCACAGAGGGAAGCGACGCACGTGTCCTCCGTTCGCAGCGACACAGCTCTTTGATCAGAGCGCCTTTCATCAGAGCGCCTGCCCAGCCTACCTTTGGCCCATCACTGCGTGCAGCAGGACTTGGGCTGTTGGTGAATGGCTCGTCACATGCGCTCAACGGTTGTGCGGCTTCCCTTTGTTTTCCGCACTTCCACAAATTTCCTAATCTTAGTCGTTAGCTGAAAGTGAAGAATATCTAAGTTTGAAATATTGTTCCTTGATCGCACAGGTACTAACATTTCGGCGTTGGTCGTTGGCAAAGCTACAGTTATTGGCGATTTTGCACAATATCGGCTCACAGGATTGCTCATCACTTAGTGAGCTGTGATAGTTATAACAGCGAAAATAATTTTAGACAGAGAAATGGCGCATTATGTTAGTTTAGTTTTCAAAATAAACAAGTTTCGGTTATAAGTTTTACTCGCCTTGAAAGAAGCAAGAGCTTCTTCATAGAATTTCATTGCTTGTAGTTCGAAGACTGTAGGTTCAGTCGGTGAGCTACTGCTTGAGTGAAGTGTGATGTGTAACTAACCATTTCCACTCCAACGCTGGACCGCTTTCCAAGGACTGATTTTCCGTTTTCATTCCAACGTGTGACGTCGTCCAACACAGTGTTCTTGTTACTGTTTTTCACCTGGTCTTGCGTTGCAGCCACTTATACACGTTTCGTCATTAAGTTCCAATTCTGACCATCAGATAGGGCAACTTACCTGTTCTTAAGCAGTAGCCTAGTTGATCGGTCGTGTGAGTGGGTGTTCTTTGAAGTATATCCCATGTCTGATATTTCACCAGGATGTGACACTTCAACCGTAGTACTTATGATGGGCTGACCCTCTCTAAGCGTTACCTACATTTTCACTTTTCACGCTTTTGCGCTAACAAGTATGTACAGAGATGCTGTAAATGGTTTATAGCATGATGTTTACTTTGCTACATTCGAGCCGTGACATGCACAGTCCGATCACTTTGTAGCAGGTTGTTTTTTTAATCAAAATATGCCATAAATTTCACGTAAGAGTTTATGACAAGAGAGAAAACGCTTTCGGAAAAAAGAATACTTAAATGTTGGGAACAACTTCGAAAAGACATTACACAGACTGCAGAAGAAGCTGTTTTTCTTAAGAAGAAACGAAAACACATCTGATGGAATAACAACTGAGAGGAGTTAATTATAAAGAGACAACGAGCTTGGAAAATCTGGAACACAAATGAAAATGATAAGAACAGGGAAGCTTTCTGAAAACCATGAAACTAGGATAAAAATGTCGCAAAACACCAGAGTACAGTATACAGTGATCAGCTAACGTTAATTTTTTCATGTTTCAGGCAGAACTACACAAATAACAATGAAACATTACAAAATAATTTAAAGACATATACGCAAACGAGTTTATAGAACACAAAACACAGAAGACAGCAAATAATAACTCAAGAGCAGGATATTTGCCGACTACTGAAAAGAACTTAACAGCTGCTATCCACCAAAATAAGAATTTAATTTTGATAACACAATCCTAACATAAGTAGACCCAAAGTCACCAACAACAGAACAAATCATAAAATAACTTAAAAATAACAGAGCATCTGGTGAAGACAATCAGTTGTTGGGTTATGGGAACAATTTGGTAAAAACTTATTCTAAGTTCAACAGAAATCATTAATGAAACCTGGACAACAATAGCTTACCAGCAAAACAGACCTCGGAAATAATAATATATCCTCTATACGAAAAGAAAGCCGATCCTAACAAGTATAGAGGAATCTCCCTCTTGCCTGTGACATGTAAGATCTTGTCCACGATATTTTTCAAGAGAGCTAAAGGAACGCTCGACCCACAACTATGAAAATATCATGCAGGATAGAGCAGAATAAATATGAAATTCAAGGACTGTAATAGAAAAAAGGAAAATTAGAAACTTGAATAATGGGATAACTTTGGTTTATTTTAAAAAGGCCTGTGACACATTCGACATAAATGCACTAATCAGTATTAGGAAGGAATTCGTATTTTATAATAAAATAACACAAATTATTGAAAAATCCTTAACAAACACAACATCCCAAGTAACATTTACGGACTAACTGTCAAAACTTTGTGAAATAAAGTCAGGTGTAAGGTGAGGAGATGATTTGTCACGTCTGCTCTACAACTACGCATTAGAGAAGGTAGTGAGTTGAGCTAGGAAGAAGTCCGATTAAAATCGCTATAGATTCTCCAGCTTTTATAAACAACATGGCACTAATTACTGACTCACTGTGTAGAGAGCTTCAGAAACGAGGAGCCAAAATAGGAACAGGAACGCACTAATCAACACGTCGTCAGATAGGTGCGACTTAATAATGTTCCAACATGAGTTTTACTTAACGCTCGAACTCCACGTATGTTGTTTATATGTTTATGTTTTCCGCTATGTTTTTTTTATTAATGCATTAATATGTCCTAGAGCTTTCACTCGCCCTGTACTCCACGCAGCACTATTCTCGAATAACAAACATGGAAAACAAAAAGTGCATTGCGATCATCACACCCACAGATCCAACTCTTTTCATACACTTTCATACTAAATTTACTGCTATACTTGCTTTTTATACCACAACATATAGCCATCAATGACGGAAATAAAAGAAAGGTTGAAGGTTGGGATTAAAACTCAGAGTGAAGGGATGTCAATGATAAGATTCGCTGATGACATCGCTATTGTCAGTGAAAGTGAAGAACCATTACAGGATCTGTTGAATAGAATGAACAGTCTAATACGTACAGAATACGGAAAAAAACCTAAGTAACGAGAAGCAGCAGAAATGAGAGTAGCGAAAAACTTAACATCAATTCTGTTGCCCACGAAGTAGACAAAGTGAAGGCATTCTGCTATCTTGGAAGCAATGTAACCCATGACGATCGAATCAAGGAGGACAGAAAAAGCAGACTACCACAGGCAAAGAGGGCATTCCTGGCCAAGAGAAGTCCACTGGTACAAAAAATCGGCCTTAATTTGAGGAAGAAATTTCTGAGAGTGCGCGTCTGGAGCACAGCGTTTTATGGCAGTGAGTCGCGGATAGTGGGAAAACTGAATGCGAACATAATCAAAATTTTTGAGATGTGATGATACAAAAGAATGTAAAAAATTGGGTGGACTGATAAGTTAAGGTATGAGCAGGTTTTCCGTAGAATCGGTGAAGAAAGGAAGATACGAAAACACTAACAAGAAGGAGGGATAAGATGGTAGGATACCTGTTAAGGCTTCAGGAATTAACCTCCATGGTACTAGAGGGAGCTGTAGAGGCCAAAAGCTGTAACAAAAGCCAGAGATTTGAATACATGCAGCAAATAACTGAGGACATAGAGTGTAAGTGCTACACTGAGATTGACGCAGGGGAGGAATTCGTGGTGTGGCGCGTCAAACCTGTCATAAGACTGATGACTCAAAAAATAGCCTAGTGACTTAAGAGGTAAGTAATTTTAACTGAACCGAATATTTTAATTTTACATATTGTAACATCGTTTATATGTGATCTGATCAAAGACGGAATTACGAAAAATCTTTTAGCTTAAGCAATATCTAACGTCGGACTGATTCAACAGCGGATCGTGGTTTCAGATCACATAAAAACGCCCGTTACATCGGCGAAATGGAAAACTGTCCTGAGTTTTTCATAATAACGTCACTGTCCTTCAATCTCTCTCTCTCTCTCTCTCTTTCTACGTCATTAAATATGTGAACACGAAATATTTCTTTTAGAATTAACGGGCTTGGTTGAAAATTTTATGACCTTCAAAATTATAAGTGCGTCAGTTTCTGTTCGCGTTGATATGTCGGACTTCTGTAAGATAAAACAAGCTGTTTCTATGTAACAGATATAAATGATAATTATATCAATGAGATGGCTACAATGGCGGCTGCGCGAAACGTGACCAAGCCGGCTAATTCTTCTCACAAAAGCTCACCGACTGATCCGTGAGATGAGGTACCAAAAATAATCAGTATTCTCTATTCAGTGAGTATGTCATGGTACTGAAATAAAGAGATAAAATACATCTGGCTATTGAAACTTTCCTTATTATTCAAGAACACTTACATGGATCTCCCGTCCCAAAATATACACGGAAGAAGAAACAACTGACGGAGATGAACAATTGAAAGAGATATTTTTTACTTAGGGAACCAATAAATTAATCAGCGTTATAAAGAGACTACATGAATCTGAGACGTACATATATTTAAACATTATGCGAGTTCCTCACTCCGTGGAAACCTTTATTTTCTTTTTGATGAAGTATCATTATTCACTCGAGATGAATTACGCAGTTAAAGACTGCAAAAACGATTGTGACGTTTTAGTATGTAAAGTGAACTGTTTAAATATAATGGTTTAACATTGTGAGGAATAGAACAAAATGAAATAAAAATTGTAGCAGCAGGAGTACAACCAGAGCCGACGAACTGCCAGTCGATGCGCTCGACAAATGCTTCACATCGCAGTTGCGTCAGGTATTGCTCAAAAAATGCCTCACAGTCTACTCATGAGGCCCTAGAGAGTGTTTTACGCTTTCCTCCAGCCCACTAAGGTGAAATATTCTAGGAGCTAGAAATCGGCATCGATCTCCTAAGCTAGAAATGGGCATCGATCTCCTACTACTCATACGTTCCGAGCCAGATCGGTTAGACCCATCCCACGATTCCCCCTGTTAGATTCGAATTTGGAGTAGATCTACATAACTCCTTAACTCTCACTTCCTCCTCCAAAGGTCTACTGGAAAAGGGATTCTTTAACAGATCATATAAACAATTTGCCATGTTGCTTGACAATACTTTACACACAATTTCAAAGAAAAATACTGGCCTGGTATTATGAGAAACGTAGCCTCCATAGTGCCGGCTCGGGTGACGTCACATCAGAACATGCACGGTCTGAAACAGACAGCTATACCCCTTCTCTGATTGTAGCACGGCTGGCCATCATTTCAGCACTCGACACTTGTTTCTATAGCGGAGAGAGCAGTACGAAACACGTTTCTGTCTGTTTTATTTGCATAGCAGCATGCATTCTAAGAGCAATGGAGTAATTTAGTGTGATATTTACAATGTACTGTAGCATGTTAGCATATGATGACTGTCTGCCACTCGAAAAGAAGTCAGTTTTGGATGCAAGTGGGCCCAGGATCGATACTGTAGAAGGGTGAAGGGAGTATGGAAGCAAAGAAAATTACACAAAGAAACGTAGTGAAAGTTGAGTTACTGTTCCCTCCAAAAGAGTTACTCGAACGAATAAATGAGAGGCTTTATAGTTGATACATTTCAATACTAGTGTACTACACGGGGTTTTTGGGTCATATTGAAACAGGTGATGCTAGTTTCACAACCGATTGTTTTGAGACAGGGGACCAATGGTCGGAAACCATATTTATTGTATTATGGACATACACAGTGTTCACTGCTTAACAACAACGTAGCTCATTGTAATTGTCAAAGGACCACCACCAGTCTCAGTGCGTGTAAATTTTATTATTGGGAAATGAAAAACCTCCCTTCCCCCGTACCCTGCTTATCTCCAGCCAATAATAGGGCAGCATTAAAGTGGAGACCCAAGATGATGGAAATATGCCAGTTATTATATATACATTTCCCCTCTTCTTTCCAGCCAGTCTGAGTGTAGTTTTATTATGAGGCGAAAAAACAGTGTCAGATATGCAGAAAAAACTAATATAACCTACTCTTGAAAATCAAGGACATTAATTATTTCTTTTAAAATCAAATGTATTAATTATTTCCGGAATAAAAATGGTGTCAAGTTACGTTATTTACATAACATACATAACTCTAATATAATATTTAAGTGATGCTTAGCTCAAAGTTACTTACTATTTACGTAAACATATATACCTCTGGTGTGATATTAAAATGTTTTCATGCTCACAGCTATGCATTTTATACGCAAAATCGTGCACACATACGTATTTCTGTGTTTCATATATCCAATTCTGTACCCTCTACGAATGTGACCTCTTTGTATTGCTTACGTCATCCTTAACCGCGTCTCTCCTGCAAAGTAATCCCCACTCTCTATATTTCATGAATCAAAAATACTGTGGTCCTTAGATACGTATGGTCTCTCTCAAGAAAATTAATCATTCTCCCTCCCTCTCTCTCTCTCTCTCTCTCTCTCTCTCTCACACACACACACACACACACACACACACACACACAGTCCACCATTCCCCCTAGATATCTACCACTCCTCTAGGATATGAGTCACCATTTTTCTCTGTATTTCATACGTCGAATTTGGCAACTTCCTTTCCAATTAGACGTCTTACGGCTACGAAGGTAAGACGCTCTGACACTAACATCCTCTTCAGGCACTTCTCGTCGTCCCGTTCTTTTGCCTTTACACACATCCGGTCGTTTCGAATTCACTATACCATCGGCGTATGTTTTTGCCACATAGGGGATCACAGTTTAGCACGTTGAACTGTAATTATAGAATCTCTCTTAGCAAACTCTAGAACACAGAAACCTTTACGCCAGGGAGTCGCCATTTTGTGTATGTGGCATTTGTGGTACCGGAGACGACAAAGCAATACTCGTACATGCGCTTATCTAAAACTGTTAGCCTTTAATTCTGACCTTGAATCAACATTATACACACAGTTGACATTATTAAAATTTATAACTGGGACATTCTTTTAAGGACACCCTGTGCTATGAGTATTACTTCAAAAAGGGTCGAGTACATGCGAGTTCCGAAGTCAGTTTATTAGTGCGTCGATGGCGGTAATCAAGAATATTAGAATACAGAGCGACAGGATGTCACAAGTCATCCGATAAATTAAATGGACTTCCCAGCGCATGTCCGAATTGTAGGTTTCGAAAACACTCAGCATTGTGGCTTCCACTGTTATGATATTCCCACGACGCCCTTGTTTTCCGAACAGTGCTTCAGCTATCGCACACCTCTCGCCGACTTGGCAGAACCCCCCACTCGTACTAAAACTCCAGAAATGTCTCAGTTTAGCCGGTGAGCCCGTAGATGCTGTTATAAGGAGCTTTCCCACTAGAGTTTTGCGATAATTAAGCCAGTCCGTCCTTGGACGAATATGTAATAAAAATGGGGGTTCGTATTTAAAAAAACGCAGTTGATATCCGTTTGACCTATGGCAGCGCCATCTGGCGGGCCAACCATAGCGCCATCTGGTTTCCCCCTTCAAGCCAGATGAGTTTCGTTCTTTGTAGTTTTTTCGTTTGACGCTTATTTCATGAGATATTTGGCCCGGTCACTATCAATGAACCACCCTGTATATAAGCATATTGTCTCGCAGCAGTTAGTTTGTCCGATTTTCCAAATTTTTATAAACTGATATCCTCATTGACTGGACATGGAACTGTCCTTTATGTGTTGTAGCATGGTCATGCATATTGAAGTTTTTATTTGTGTATACTACAGACAGAACAACATGACTAGTATATGGAAAAAGGAGGAAATATGCATTTTCTTTGTGCTGACGTAACAATTTTATGTGAGACCATTTTTGTAAACAAACTGTTTGGTTTGGGAGCCAGATACAGCCGGCAGCTGCTATTGGAGAGCGCTGCAGTCGAAATTCACGTTAACTACACTGACGAAAAATAATCGCAAAACCAAAAAATAATTAATGTAGAAAAATAAAATTTCAGGATGCATTTGTCTCGGTATCATATTTGAGTGATAAACGTTGCAAGATCGCAGGTAATGTAAGAACGATATAAGCCAATGCAAATGTGAAATGCTAGTACATTAACAACTGGTGTAACCGCCAGGATGTTGAAAGCAAGAGTGAAACCATGCATGCATTGTGTTGTACAGGTGCCGTATGTCACTTTGTGGGACTTAGTTCTATACCCGTTGCACTTGTTAGACCAATACAGGGACAGTTAGTGCTGTTTTTGGATTACACTGGAGTTGTCCTCCAATGATGTCCCAAATGTGCTCAATTGGAGACTGATCTGGTGATCAAGCAGGCCAAGGCAAAATGTTGGAAACCCTAACCCCTGGAACGCTGTTCATGAATGGCAGCACAACAGGCATCACGGGGCATCTGGCTCGCAGCTATCCCTGAAGTAACCGATTTGTAACAGTTCGTTGTGTCACCGTGGTGCCAACTGCTGCTCAAATTGCTGCAGCAAATGCAGTACGATGCGCCAGAGCCACCTGCCGAACAAAACGGTCTTCCCTCTGGGTAGTGCAACCTGGCAGTCAGGAGCCCGGTCTTCTTGCGCCCATACATTCTCGTGACCACCGCTGCCAGCAGTCATGTATAGTGTCTACATTCCTGCCAATTCTTTCTTCAATGTCGTAGAAGGAGCCTCCAGCTTCTCGTAGCCGTATTACACGACCTCGTTCTGAAAAAAATGGTTCAAATGGCTCTGAGCACTATGGGACTCAACTGCTGTGGTCATAAGTCCCCTAGAACTTAGAACTACTTAAACCTAACTAACCTAAGGACAGCACACAACACCCAGCCATCACGAGGGAGAGAAAATCCCTGACCCCGCCGGGAATCGAACCCGGGAACCCGGGCGTGGGAAGCGAGAGCGCTACCGCACGACCACGAGATGCGGGCCCCTCGTTCTGATAATGGCGTCTTTGTCACCTTAAAGGAATTCTGCAAAGGCAACTAACGCTCACGACCGTTACAGCTTGTATTTAAACCAAACCCGATTTGCATCCTCATAGCGCCACTCTTGTGCGACTGGCCCGAAATTTGAACAGACACCATCTTTCACACGCCTACCAACTTTCGTTTATGTCGCAAAGCTCATTCTTTATGTTGCGATTTTTTTTCCCGTCAGCGTATACAGCACGTCCCATGTGACACGGGCGCTGTGTATCCTGCGGTTGGATTTACCGTTCGCGCCCACGTCAACTTTAGCTGCCTCGTCCCGTGGGAGGCGGCTAGGTAGTACTTACACACAGGGTCCTCAGTTATTTGTGGGATTTGTTTTGATGCTATCTGTGAAAGGTAACAGAGAAGCTATTCGATTAGTTTTAGTAGTCTGTACATACGTTTGTAAAATTTTAGAATCTGTAATCAGGAAGCGAACTGCTCCTGACACAAGTGTTCTGAAGAATATTTTAAAAGGCTGTCTCTTCGAAGAGGCTTCTACCGGATGAAACAGGTGTTTACCGCAGATATCACACACTGCTCGGTTTTGTGCAACAGTCAATACTTAAAACTGATGAGTTCACTCAGTAAATTATTCTCGAATGACACGAGTGGATATAACCAGTGTTGTTTAGCAAGCAGCAATGCAGTCCAGAAATCGTCCTCTTGATTCGGGGCTGGGAGAACTTAAGATTTTCTCCGTGTGTGATTGGCGCAGCCATTTTTAACTTACATTTCAGGCATTGTTGTCCTGCAACAAAGATCTGCATTCAAGGTCTGTGAAAACAAGTTATTTAGACGGCAGAGAATCAAAAAAGTTGCGTAACTGTGAAGAAATAACTTTTCTAATCCCATTTTGCTTCCCTTCTAGATACCCGCTTGTATTGCTGGAGTTACGGATAAAAGTGTCGAAACATGTGATGACTCAAGATCTCTTTGACAAATTAAGAGGGGCGCTAAATCACAGAGAATAATATTTTAAAGCACTTGTTAATACGTGTCATCTGTCGATGGCTCCGACTATGTCGATTAAAGGATGACGGAAGCAGTATAAGGTTTGACCAACCATGTCATTACAGCCGGAGTGCAAGATCGCGTGGTGCAAGGATGGAGCACAAAATAGGCCATGTGATTTTTCAGAAGAATCGTACCGACATTCGCCTGAAGTGAACTAGAAAAAGTCGAACGAGATATCGAGAGCCCCTTAGCATTCAAAACGCAGCAAATTATCCTGGATGGGGCGTCACCCAAAGACGCGGAAGCTTCTCGTGTGAGCCATTGGGAAACGTAATATGTTCCTTATTGTTCGTGTTGTGCAACTGGGTCCCACAATTCTTACTGCTCACTTCTAGGAATTCTAGAGGAGATAGGTACTTAAAATTTTACATGGGGAAAAGGAAAACAATTTTTTATCTTCTATGCTAGTATAAATGTCCACAAGAAAGCAGCTCGGTATGATGACCGCCACGTCCTTTGCGCAAATTTTATGTGCATAGTATGTTCTTATAATCCCGGTGAGGAAATTTCTGGTATCTGTCACACCTACAGAGTATTTTTTTTAACCTGAGACAGCTAAATATCTCGGAAACGACGTTTGTACGAAAAAATGTTCTAGGTGAAAAGTTAATTTTAGTAAAAGGGACATATGACACTGCTACAACTGGCCACCTCCTAACTACCCTTCATCAGGGGGGAGGGGGGGAAGGATGGGGAAACTTGTATTTTCACATTGGAACACACCATTTTTATTGTCTATTGGATTTTATACCAAAAAATCCGTACTGTTTACTCAAACCGTTTTTTCCCACTCACGGTAGATGGCGCCGTTGGCGACAAGTATGAGGTGTCTCTCTTCTTGCATTTAATATCCGACACATTTGGTTCTACATTTGTTTTGCGATGTAAATGTAAACTTTTGTGCCCTAACGGTTGATTTGTATGTTCGAAATTTATTTTAGTGTTGCGGGTTTGATTGTACAGCACAATATGGTTAGCCGTTTCAGTGTCTGGTTAGAAAATACGTTTAGCGTGATCCAGGAACAACAACGCGGATCTAAGAATTTTCTGTTCCTATCGGGATGGCTTTGCCTCTCTCTCACAAGGGGGCTGCCTGATTTCAGTGAGTCCCCCTGCCTCTCACCACTGACGTGCTTGATTTCGGTGAGTATCCGTGGCAGGTTCGCCTGTCACCGTCAGATCATGGACGTTTTAGCTTATTACAGTGGCTCTGGTTTGTATTCCGTCAGTAGCTATGTAGCGGTCAGCGCTAGAGTGACGGCGGTGGGATGAAAACAAACATCGAAATCAGTCACTCTGATGGTGGGGTTCGAGGGCAGCCGCATAAATCAAGCAATCCGATGGTCTGGGGACTCACCACAATCAATCAAGTAGGATGCAGAAAACTACATTACAGTACAAGTGAATTATTTGCAGAAATTTCAATGTCTAGTCGAATTATTTGTACTATACAGTCACATTTGCAAAACTCAAGTAAAGTCTGAAGATCAATATCACCGTTAGAACACAAAGGATTATATTTACATCATAAATGAAATGTAGAATCAAACGCGTCGGTTCTTAATTACAAAAACAGGCATACATGATATTCGTCATTTACAGCGCCATCTAACACGAATGAGAAAACCGTAAGTAATTTGTGTTTTTTTGCGAAGTATCCGAATATGCAATAAAAATGAGTGGTTCCCATTTGAAATATAATGTGGACTCCGCCAACGCAGAACGGGTTGTTAGGAGATGACAATTTGTAGCAAAGAGAGATGTCCCCTTCAGTAACATTAACTTTTCATCTGACGGCCGCCGTGGCCGAGCGGTTCTAGGCGCTTCAGTCTGGAGCCGCGCGACCGCTACAGTCGCAGGTTCGACGCCTGCCTCGGGCATGGATGTGTGTGATGTCCTTAGGTTAGTTAGGTTTAAGTAGTTCTAAGTTCTAGGGGACTGATGACCTCAGATGTTAAGTCCCTTAGTGCTCAGAGCCATTTGAACCATTTGAACTTTTCATCTAGAATATTTGTTTCGTGTGATCCATCGTTTCAAAGATATTTAGTTGTTTCAAGATAAAGCCTCCCGTATAACCGGTGGAACCAGATCTTCTTCTAACTAAGCAGTAGTCTCGTAAACATGACTCCTGCTGCAGCTCCACAATACATTGTGTAAAAGTTTCCAATGCGGGAATTTAGTGGCTACCAATGTGATCCGCCTGCATCTATTCACCTTTTCCCGAATGTTTCGTACTGGAACTACAAAACGTGCTGGCGCGGCGTTGTATTCAAATTAAATATCTTCACTAATGTTTACTGCTACGTCTTCGAAGAAATAAAAAGAACCTCTCATAAAATTAGTTACGTTTGATCCAACTCATTCTACGTACGTTGTAGTGAAGCCCTATGCGAGCTCGTCTGAATTCAAACCATACATCACTGAGGATTTGATCAAAATCTATTAGTTAAATGCTTCCAGAAGGCAAGAGATATGATAACCATCAAGCAACGGACCGCACTCGTCTAGACAGATGGTTGATGGTAAACGTCTGCTGGCACCTATTGTCCAAATGGCGTCATCGAAAAATTGCTAACTACGACAATAATAGCAACCAACCACTGGTAATGTGCATACAAACTACGCTGTAAATAAATCGAAATATTTAGTCTATTTATTTTTGTTAGTACAGTAATTTTTCACTACTGAAATAATCGCTAAATTCAGACACACCGACGTCTACCTCTATACACAGTGAATAACTGTGAAGCGCGTGGATACTTTTTATTGTACTAACATTTAGGGTGTACGCCTCCTTGGGATCTTTTATTTGCGTAATTTCATCGGAGCGATTTCTGCAGAATACATATGAGAAAGGCTGAAGAATATCCGCCGTTTCTGACCAGAAACAAGCTTCTACAAATATTCTAGAAAGGGTCTAGCGAAATGTATCACCTCATTCTTCGAGTATCTGCCAGTTAAGATATTTCTGTTATTCTCTCACGATAGCCTGTGACTTCGCTTGCCGTTCAACGTAGCCTGTACGGTCGTTCTATAACATGTATCTTACACATTGTCGCTGCCAAGTATGATATTGGAATAACTGACTCTTAGCAGTGTCTCATTCAAAAAAATGGTTCAAATGGCTCTGAGCATTATGGGACTTAACATCTGAGGTCATCAGTCCCTAGAACTTAGAGCTACTTAAACCTAACTGACCTAAGGACATCACACACATCCATGCCCAAGGCAGGATTCGAACCTGCGACCGTAGCGGTCGCGCGGTTCCAGAATGAAGCGCCTAGAGCTGCTTGGCCGCACCAGCCGGCAGTGTCTCATTACTCCGACAGTGAAGACACTTCGCTTTTATGTTTCGTTAAGTGTACAATTTTGCATTTCCCTTTATTATAACAAACCTCCAGTATTTTTATGAGACATACTATCTCGATATTTGCTCGTTAAGCGCGTAATATGTAGTCGTTAGCGCTATGCCACTCGTCCCTCTCAGACATCGATGCTGCTTACACGTTTGGTTCGACACCATTTTAAGAATGCTTCATACAGAAATATTCAATACCTTGAACTTCTATTTCACGTACCTCAAGAACAACTCGAGTATTCTTATTATGCCTCTGTGCAACTGATTCCAGTTTTGGGCAACCTGTTCTAGTAGTCGCGTGTGCACTCGAACCAGGAGAGCATCGTCGGTTTGTCGTTTTCTCCCGCGACTTGCGTGATCGCCAGCAACCAGTACTGGGAGAATCCAGTAGTGTCTGGATTAGTTATTTCCGGCGCCAATTTTCCTGGCAAGGTGGCTGTGCTCCGCCTAGCACCGCAGACGTGCTTCTGTGAAGACTAAAAGCAGACAGCCGATGTCATGTCATAGCTAAACGAAGCGGGCTTCTAATTGTGGAGCTGGCTTAAAATGTAGGTCTGAAAAGCTGTATCTTCCTCAACTCAGTGCATCCCAATTTCTTAATCGTTTTTCAAAAACTTCTTCAGCATATGTGTTTTATTATAGCTACAGACTGAAACAATTACAAAAAGTGTCTCAATTCCAATGAAAGTGCGGCAGGTGTAGCGTTTTTTCTCGGAAAGACAATATCCTCCACCGGCAGTGGTGCTCGTTTTTCAGTTCAGACTTTGCATTTCCACCATTTCCTGTCCAATTCTCTCATGTGTGTAAATAAAATAACTTCCCTGAGCTCGTGCTTATATAGAGGAGTTATTTTCAGTTTATTAACAGGGTATCTATTTGCAGTTGTCAAATGAGCTATTATGTTAAGAAGCTCAACAGCTGGGGCTACCTGTCCGCTAAACGGAAGAGCATACCCCAAGTGTAACAGCCGGCCTCGTTGGCCGAGCGGTTCTAGATGCTTCAGTCTGGAACCTCGTGACCGCTACGGCCGCAGGTTCGAATAATGCCACGGGCATGGATATGTGTGATGTCCTTAGGTTAGTTAGGTTTAAGTAGTTCCAAGTTCAAGGGGACTGATGACCTCAGATGTTAAGTCCCTTAGTGCTCAGAGCCATTTGAACCATTTTGAACCCAAGTGTAACATTCTTTCAACATGATTTCATTGTCTCCATTGTCAATGGCTGGAATACTTTTCACAGCTTGGGGGTATGAAATGCGTCATCACAGCCTCAGCTTTCCTAACATCTGCAGCCCAGAGGCTTAAATTGGCTCCTTCTGCAATAAAAGTGGGTCGCATAGATCTTTCAACACAAATTAGGCAATGCATTACAGCACATTTCTGTTCTAGATTTAAACATGATGAATCTCATTCCATCAGACACATTGACACCGGCCTTGCAAGTTGTACTGTGGATGTGTGGTATGTGTCTCCACTTAGGGCAGCCCACTCTAGAGGTACCAGCAATTCCTGAATGGAAGAGATTTATGCAGTCTACCAGCACCACAATCAACGGTGAAAGAAGTGCAGTAACTTTCTGGCCGTTCACTAGTGCACTACCAAGTCCCTACAAAGTGGTTACGTGGGCTTAAAGTTTGCTGGCAACGAC
The DNA here is from genome assembly GCF_023898315.1 of Schistocerca nitens. Classification (NCBI taxonomy): domain Eukaryota; kingdom Metazoa; phylum Arthropoda; class Insecta; order Orthoptera; family Acrididae; genus Schistocerca; species Schistocerca nitens. The sequence goes on along the minus strand of NC_064614.1, from coordinate 272,832,810 downwards.
AGACAGCAGCAAGATGCCACATTTTCCAATTCAATCCCTTTCCCTCCAATACTACACAATTCACTAAAAACAGCACACTCACAAATTAAGCACTTCTCAGCCACTGGGTATTGGAACGTTTTTTACATGAAGAACTGCAAGTAAGTACTCACTTGATAAAATGAAAATAACTCCACTATATAAACACGAACTCTGTTTTGTCTACTTACATAAGAGATCCGCAGAGGGAATGTTTTCGGGGGTATAGTCAGTTTGTAAATTGAAACGCAAGCAGCGCTCTTGGTGGAGAAAGTCGTCTTTCTCAAAAGATCCCTACAGCGGCTGTACGGGATGGGTGGCGCCATTTCAAGCAATTCAGGTATTCTTTTAGGTTTGTATGTGTATGTTTAGATGACGTATTTTAGATTTGGAAGGAGAATCAGTGTAATGTTTTAGTAAATACTTCGTAATTTGGTTACTTTTGAGTACAGCCGAGATGTGTGGATACATTGTGATTTGTTGTTTCATTGCAATGGCTGTAAAATACTAGGCTCTGATTGAAGGAGAGGGGAGGGAGATGGTACATTATACAATGTGTGTATGCGTGTGTAGGCAGTTCGGAAGTGAATACGGTATGCTATTGTGCACAAATAGATTGAATGTATCGTTTTAATATTATAATGATTAAATACAGAAGTATACATGTGTATGCGTATATCTTTGACTTTCACAGATATAGTGGAACTGAGCTTTTTGTGGGCTAGTTCTGCCATTTGTATTTTTTTTTTATTTTCGCACCACACAACTGGGTTTGTTCTGACATATTGGATTTTGATTGGCTGGAGATAGGGGGATGTGAGGTGAAGGGGGGGGGGGAGTGTTTCGTGAGTAGAAGGTAGGAGTGGAATAGGGGATGGGAGAGGGTGCACGGCTTGGCAGAGACAGGTGCTGGGGTTGTGATGAATTACGGACGTGGGTTGGTACCTAGGCGCGAGATATTACAGAGAGTCAGGGACCGTTTGTTTTTCGCACGTTGAAAGCCGATTGCAGGGTAATTAGTCATTCAATCTAAAGTATTGCAAACTCAGTTTAGTCATTCTCTCCTGTATTTTAGATTATTCGATGCAGTCATGTACCGAAAACTTCCATTACTGTGATTGCTGGAATTTCGACTCTTATTTCATTTGTATTGTGAATCTCATGTGGCTTATGTTCACTGTTTGATTAATTTTCTGCTTACTTAAATCAGTTCAAAATGGTTCAAATGGCTCTGAGCACTATGGGACTTAACTAACCTAACTAACCTAAGGACATCACACATATCCATGCCCGAGGCAGGATTCGAACCTGCGACCGTAGTGGTCGCGCGGTTCCAGACTGAAGGGCCCAGAACCGCTCGGCCACTCCGGCCGACACTTAAATTAGTCCCTAAATTATTTTTCCTGTAATTGTGATGAATACTTTGTGTGGCGTCATCTTTTTCACATGTGTTATGAGCAGCTCATTTTGTCTTGTCACGGATTTCCCATGTTGAAGTCAACGAAATACCTCAGTTCGTACATATTTCTCCCACATTAATAGAGATAAATATCTCTTTTGCCTTGCATGCACAAATGACATGTTGTGCGAAGTAGGTTTTTATCGGAATTCCAGATTTACAGTGTTGCTGTGCAGAATTTTTACAGTGTAATTGTATACATGGCACATAATCAGCAGTTTGTCTTTCAACCACACCCTTATTCAATTGCTTTGATGCGGTACTAACAATAATTAACTATTTTCAGATTGAGAAATTGTGACTGTGAACGACATTTAAAAATGTGCAGCAACAAGAAGAATGATTACAGCCGAACGTTTTGTGGAGGTATTTATTGAATAGCGGATGCCAGATTGCTGCTACTATTATAAATGATGATATTGTAACGTGTAATACGTTTTGAGACATTTTATATCTCTAGGAATAAATGGCTCGAAAAATAATAGCTTCCCCTGTCTTAAGAAAAAAACCTTACAATGAAACAAAATTTGACAAGCAACAAGCTCACAATTTCTACCTATATAAGCCAGGACTGTTCAGCATCATCGAGTAGACAAATCAGAAAGAAATGAGAGGTGTTGAATTTAACATTAGAATTTGATCAAGTAGCAAAGCACAAGATGACTTAGTTATGATCAGTTTTAAAAGAGGTTTATTGCTTTTTTATGATACGACTTGAGAGTGACTAATTGTGCAAACTATTATAACTATTACCTTAAGTATTCTCTCTGAATAGAAGCTTAAGAATATCTCGTACTTCTTAAATCAAGTGCAAATTACTCTGGGAAGCCCTTTACTAGTTTATGGATGTAAGGAAGTCTAGACGTTGTGTGACATTCTCAGTGGCTAATGGATCGTAGCAGTCGTATTGTACGTTAAAATTAATCTGAAAATTTCCCCAAACAGGGCTGGTTCCGAAGTGCAGGCTCGCTCCATGAGTCCACTTTCCACTGATTTCTTCAATCCAATAACCGCCGATAATGCGATTGAACACAGACTCATGAACATTGAACAATAATACGTCGAAATTACCTTTTAACATATCTATTTTATTCTTGTATATCGGAAACAGTTTTTACCTACTGCTAATGGTAACACAAATACTCAGACTCGTCCACAGTTCTGACAATAGGTTAACATTTACAAACTTGCTCTAATGACGTCTCTTAACAATAAAAATCGTCTATCTAGACGCTCTCCCAGCAGAATCTCCATGAAGAATCTGTTCTCTCCGTTAACATTCTAGGAGTAAAGCTTCGTTGTAGTCCATAGAACGTGCATAACATTGTTTCTCACATGGTTTCTCACTGGCGGCGGCCGTTAAATAAAATCTCTGGCGTGCAGCTTGCAAGCACTCGTAAATTATTCAGACTGTACATTATCCGCGCAAAATGTACTACAAGCGAAAGAACGAGAAATAAAATCACAACATCGTTAACAACGACGTTGTTGAGCTCCGGAAATAAACAACAGATCAAGCCGGAGAATCAGACTGTGCTGGATGTGACGTCACCAAACCGGCTGCGTAATATCAAAATGACCTCACAGTAAAAAGGTGCCTGACGACGCTCAGTCCGAATGCGGCAATTTAAAACAAATGGCTATTCGTTTCGACGAAACATTTCATGAATTGGTGTGGCATCCAGTGAGAATGTATTCCAAAACCACAAGATAAAGCATTCATCAGCATAAGTAGCCAGTAAATTCAGGCGAGTGTGCGGAATACTTTTGTATGTGCATCTACATATATACTCCACAAATTACTGTAGTGCATGGTGGGGGGTACATTGTAGCAATTTTATCGATTTTATTCTCTACTTTCTCCGCGTATTGAACAAGGAGAAAATGATTGTTGATGTGTCTCTGTACGCGTTCTAATCTCCCTTATCTTATTCTCATGATCCATGCACGAGGTGTACGATGTTAGCAGCAAAACTGCTGGACAGTCTTCTTCGAACGCATGTTCTGTAAATTTAGACAATAGGGTTTCGTGAGAACCACGTCTTTTTCCCATAGAATACCAAGAACGTTTGTTACACTTTCATGTGGGCATAGCGATCTGTTACGATCCTAGCAGGACACCTCTGAATTAGTTCGATTCTCTTTTGATCCCAAACACTGGAACAGTATTCTAGAATTCGTCGCTCTTGCGCCTTGTAGGCGATCCCCTTTACCGACGCACTGCTTTTTCCTACAGTGTTTCCAATAAATTTAAGTCTTCAGCTTACCTTCTCTAACATTAGTTTTTACGTAATCGCCCTAGTTCATTCAGCTCCTTACGTTGGTATTACCCCTACGTACTAAGTAAGGAAGTGACATATTCAAGATATTCACTAGTAACCCTGTAGACAGGTACTGTCGTGTTCTTTCTATCCGCTATTCATTTATCCATACTAAGGGAATCTCTCATTCATTACACCAACTGGAAATTTTATCCAAATCTTTCTGCAATTCAAAATGATCGTTCAAAAATGATATTTTACAGTACAGTATAGCATTATCTGTGTTGTTGTGCAGTTGATGCGGTTGTCTATAGAACGGTTGCAATGGCAGAAGACTGTAGCGAACTAGAGAAAGACCGGCAGAGGACTGATGAACGGTGAAGGTGAATAAATGTAACATACTACACATAGCAACTGCCATTAAGTAGCTAGGAGTAAATATCCAGAGCGACCTTAAGTGGAATGATCAAATAAAACAAACAGTAGGAGAAGCAGATGCCAGGCTGAGATTCATAGGAAGAATGTTAAGGAAATGTAATTCGTCCATGAAAGAGATGACTTTCGAAACATCTGTTCGATCGATTCTTAAGTATCGCTTCTCAATCTGGGACCATTACCAAGTTGGATTAGTAGAAGAGACGAAGATGATCCAACGAGAAGCGGCGAGTTTCGTCATGGGATAGTTTTGTTGGTATGAGAACGTTAAGGAGATATTCAACAAACTCCAGCGGCAGATGCTACAAGAGAGGCATTGTTGATCACGGGGAGGTTTACTATTGACAGTCCGAGAGAGTACGTTCGGCAAAGAGTCGGACAACATACACTGAGGTGACAATAGCCATAGGATACCTGCATTCGACCCGCGGACTGCAACTCGTCATTCATGGATTCTACAAGACGTTGTAAGTCCCCTGCAGAAATATTGAGCTATGCTGCCTATTTAGCCGTCCATAACTTTGGAAGTGCTGCCTGTGCAGGATATTGTGCACGAACTGACCTCGATTATGTCCCATATATGTTCGGTGGAATTTATACTGAGAGATCTGGATGCCAAATCATTCGCCCGAATGGTCCAGAATCTTTTTGAAACCAATCGCGAACAATTGTGGCCCGGTGACATGACATCGTTGTTTGGAACACGAAGTCCACGAATGGCTGCAAATAGTCTCCTGGCTAGCTGAAAGTAACCATTTCCAGACAACGATGCGTTCAGTTGGACCAGAGAACTCAGTCCATTCACTGTAAACACAGACCACATCACTTAATAGCCACCACCAGCTGGCACAGTGTCTTGTTGACAACTTGGTTCCATGGCTTCGGGGGATTCATCTGACCAGACCACGATTTCCCAGTCATCTAGGGTCACGAGCTCAGGAAAGGCGCTAGAGGCGATGACGTGCTGTTAGCAAAGGTACTTGCGTCGTTTTCCTTCTGCCATAGCCCATTAACGATAAATTTCGCGGCACTGTACTAACGGATAAGTCCGTCGTACGTCCCACATCGATTTCTGTGGTTCTTTTACGGGGCGCTGCTTGTCTTTTAATAAAGGCCAATGTTCTCGGTCGTTGAGTGAAGGCCGTCGGTCACGGTGTTGTCGGTGGTGAGAGGATGCCTGAAATTTTGTATACCCTTGGCACTGGTGGATCTCGGAATATTGATTTCCCTAATGATTTCGGCAATGGATTGTGTCAGGGACGTGTCTAGATACAATTACCATTCCGCGTTCAAAGTCTACTAATTTCCGTCGTACCGCCAAAATAAACTTGGAAACCTTTTCACATAAATCACTTGAGTAGACATGATAGCTCCGCCAATGCACTGCCCTTTTATACCTTGTGTACGCAGTACTACCGCCATCTGTATATGTGCATACCGGTATCCAACGACTTTTGTCACTTCAATGCGTTACTTCCTCCGACAAGTCTCGCGGAATGACCATAACGAGAAAATAGAGCTAATACAGAGGTATAGCAACAGTTATTCTTCCCAAGTGCCATTCACGAAAGGAAGAGGGAAAGGGGGGGGGGGGGGGCAGGTAGTGGTACCAGAAGCATCCTTCGCCACACACCGTAAGGTGATTTATGGACTATAGACGCGATGTGTTAGTGCTGCTGATCCTGATCAGTGCGTATCAGTAGCTAAGTGGAGGGCTCAAATGGCTCTGAGCACTATGGGACTTAACATCTATGGTCATCAGTCCCCTAGAACTTAGAACTACTTAAACCTAACTAACCTAAGGACAGCACACAACACCCAGCCATCACGAGGCAGAGAAAATCCCTGACCCCGCCGGGAATCGAACCCGGGAACCCGGGCGTGGGAAGCGAGAACGCTACCGCACGACCACGAGATGCGGGCTAAGTGGAGGGTCTCAGACAAATATGGCACTGAAAAATCAGTAGGAAGCATTTTCTGTGCACACAGAACGAATGGAGTTCCAGAAGGCTGTGCGCTTTAAATTTTCCACTTAGCCAAACAGACGTGAAAGACGCGCAGGTGGGCGCTCTGTGGCCTGTTTGATTAGAGCTGAGCGCGACCGGAAGCGAGTGCTGCGGTGTTGCGTGCTCACCCGCGGTCCGTGGTCACACCCCCACCGCCGTTCGCGTCCACAAAGCCCGTTTGTAGTCCGCGCTGCTGCAGCCTTGTACTGCCCACACCCAGCAGCACGAACTCTTTTCAGCCGACCATTGCTGTCTCGTTTCGCTTACCGAGCAAGCACTTCCAGCTCTTTTTCCATCCGAGGTACGATAAAAATAAATTTGACGATTTCTTCAAAACAAATGCAAGCCAAAAGTAAATGTGCGAAAATTTGGCCAACAACCGAGCTGAACTACGAGGGATGATTATAATACGTAATGCAACTCATTTTTTCATCGGCCAATTTCGGTTGAATGTGTTATGGGACGTCGTGGAACATTCCCGCTTCAGTACCTATAGTTTCATGAAGTTCCGATAGATGGCGCCACTATACGTAGCCTCCAAAGTGGCGTCTGCAACGGAGGTGCGTTCCTTTTGGCGGAAAACCAGAGCATCGCAGGTATTCATAGGTGCCTGCAGGATGTCTACGGAGGCTTGACAGTGAACAAAAGCAAGATGAGTCGTTGGGCGAGGAGTCTTTCATCATCACAACAAGGTCACGCAAATGTGTCCGATCTCCCGTGAGCCGGCTGGAACGCTGGAAGGTACGGACACTCTCATTAGAGCTGATCAGTGGATCACAATAGGACACCTCGCTGCGGAACTAGACGTCTCTGTTGGTAGTGCTGACGCACCACCAGTTGGGGAACTGAAAGGTGTGGGCCCGCTGGGTTGCTCGCTACCTAACAGAACACCATAATGAGCAAAGAATAACCACCTGTGAGGAATTGCTTGCGGGTTACGAGGCTGATCGTAACAATTTTTTGTCTAAGACCGTCATAGGCGATGAAACACGGGTTCATCGTTTCCAACCGGAAACAAAACGGCAATCCATGGAGAGAAGCCACGTCACCTCTCCTCCGAAGAAAAAGTTCAAAGTCGCGACCTCAGCCGATAAAGTCGTGGCACGAGGCTTCTAGGGCTCTGGACGGCCTATTCTTTTTGATGTCCTCCGTCATTGCGCCACGTACAACTCTGAAGAGTTTTGCGTTACCATCAGGAAATTGAAGGAACGACGTCAGCGTGTTCGTCGCCACAAAAATGTCTCCTTCTGCATAACAACGCGAGCCCTCACACAATACTGCACACCTAAGAAGAGCTCACAAAACTTCACTGGACTGTTCTGCCTCATCCACTCTACAGCCCGGATCTCTCGCATTCCGACTTCTATCTGTCTGCCCCAAGGAAGGATGCACTCCACTTGAAGCAGTACCGTGCATTTTATCTTGGAACTCTTCCATATGGTCCGTGTTTGCATAGAAAAACAGTAATATCAGAAAATTGAGTCCGCCTTGATGCAAAACACCTTGTTATTCGTTTATTTCTTTATTCTCCCAAAATAGTTACGGCGACAAATACACCATCATCAGTGGGGTTTCTTAATCTAAAACATGCGGAAAATAGCATGGTTATACAAACACAGTAGCACATTATTACATTTTTACTATTCGTTTTTTGAAATATAGTTTTCTATGTATACTTTCATATTACCTTATTTATTGTATGTTACAGCATGTTTGAAGCAATTATTGTCGCTGTTTGTGACATATTTTCTGTGCGCTTTTTTTATGTTGCCGTTTTTTACTTAGCGAACATCATGTCATCTGCAACCATGTGAACGAGATACACAGAGCACATGAGAGTTATAAAGAGTGACAGCACACATTCAACTTTTGCAGAACATCTCATGAACAAAAACCATAACCCCACTAATATCGAAAACTATCTACACGTTCTGAGGAACAGCAACAGTCTATACCGACAACTAACAATAGAAGAAAATTACTACGCACAAAAGGCTATAGTCGAAGGGAAAAATGTAATAAACGAAACCACAACACTTTGCATCAACACACTCTTTACCGCTCTGAGAGAACTGACAAAGGACACAGAACAGAAACCACACATACGCAAAAGAACTACTTCCCCACCACACACAGAGACATAAATAATGAACAGAAGTCGTCATAATTCGCGTTACAGTTTTTCATAGCCTTCTCGCCACACTCGATACACCTCTCGCGACACAAGCGAACAGCAAGATGGCGTAATATTCTGGATCAGAAACAACAGGGCGAAAGTTTTGTTTTTCTGTGCATAAAAGCAGGTACATACCATCCAACGAACGTGAGTACACGAATAGCTAAGTAACAGCTCAGTACGCACCAAATAACTGGTTTCCACAACACTACCACAACCCCAAGTATATATTGGGGACATACGAAGTTCACCTTTTAGTATTTTGTTTACTAATAGCAGCTCACATGGTTGCAGATGACATGATGTTCGCTAAGTAAAAAACGGCAGCATAAAAAAAGCGCACAGAAAATATGTTGCAAACAGCGCCAATAATTGTTTAAAACATGCTGTAACACACAATAAATAAGGTAGTATAAAAGTATCCATAGAAAACTGTATTTCAAAAACGAATAGTAAAAATGTAATAATGTGCTACTGTGTTTGTATAACCATGCTATTTTCTGCATGTTTTAGATTAAAAAACCCCACTGATGATGGTGATATTTGACGCCGAAACTAGTTTGGGAGAATAAAGAAATTAACAAGGTGTTTTGCACCAAGGCGGACTCAATTTTCTGATATTACTGTTTTAGTACCGTGGATGATAGGGAGGTTAGTGACGGAGCAACATCGAACAGTGGAGTGGTACCATATGGACATACAGACAACGGCAATCCCAAAAACGTGGCCCAAGTCCGTGGCATTGAACCGATATTGTATTGAAAAATAGGGTTTTGCGGTCAACAGAGTGGGGAATCCTGAATAAAACCTACATGCTTACAGGAAAAAAATTTGTTGCTTTACTTATTGAACGCCCCTTGTGTGACAGAAACATAGAGGTCGAAATAATGCGCTTAATTTTAAACTTACATTTAATAAGTATCGAACTCTCGTATATACAACTGCTTCAAACGTCTATTACTTTACAACTGAATTAATGTGCTAAATATTTTACGTTAAGCATGCAAGCGAGAAAATTTTTTTGAAGAAGATTGAAATTATGCTTTAAGTTTGTTGGAAATTGCTAAGCGCTCTCATTCTCAAGTACTGGATGAATTAAGTTCGGGTATTTGCGCATTATTATTTACGCAGCTGTAAGACAAGCACACGGTTTCTAACTGCAATAGTAGTCTTATTGCGTGAAACTTTTAACACAAGATTATATCTCTTAGTAGCAGACCATGAGAGGATTTTAAATTTTTAAATTCGGTCATTAACTTCCCCCATGGGACTTCATCTAGAAGTACGCGGGTAGCGTGCGTGGGGCCCCGAGCTAAGTCTTAACATTGCTATCACTTACTTGTGTCAGGTCCGTTTCTGTCGTCTTTCCTGTCGGCCTCCCTTGGCCAGCTCTTGTTTTCTTCGATTCCGATGGTATTAGGTATCGATGCCTGAGGGTGTCTTCAAGTTTCCAACCTAAGCAAACTTCCAAACTAAGCAACGGGAAACCACAGTGCTCTTTCCTTCCCCAGGACACTCACCGGTAAACCTGTTCTCCCGCATCTTTAACACATGATGGAAAAACAAAAATGGAAATCTGCGCCAGGAGGTAACCCGTAAGGGAAATCCTTCACCATCAGTGGTGCAACTAGGCTGGAGGATTCTGGGAAGCCTGGACCAGCATGTCAAAGACAGACTACAAAAAGAAAAACAAAGAATACCTTCTCATGTGTTACTTGGAATCCATGAAGTCTACTAGAAGGAGGAAAGAGGCAGAATCTCTTCAAGGAAATGACACGTTTAAAGACAGATATACCCAATATCAGTGAACATAAATGGCCAGATATGGATGTGTCAGTCACGGTGATAAAAGAATGTTCTGTTCAGGACCTTCTACAAGTGGGAAAATGGAGTCGCAATCATAGTTGGGAAGAAGTTAATGAACTGTGAAATTAGCACAGCTGCAATATCTGACACTTTAGAGGCCTTAAGCAGAATGTGAATGTAGTTCAGGTATATGCCCCAACAGCATTTAAGAGCGATGAAGAAATAGAGAGCTTCTACAATGATCTCCAATCAATAACGCGTACTTTGACGAAGGAAGACATGAACTTGATAAAGGGAGAGCTCAATGCAAAAGTTGGAAATGCAAGAATTGATGGAGTCACAGGAGGATTTGGTCTTTGTGAAACAAATGAAAGACGTATTGCCCTTATCGCTTTCTGTAGGGCTGAAGAATTCACAATTAAAAACACTTTTTACAAGCTACATGCCATAAGACTATACACCTGGAAGTCGCCCCTAGACGCAGAAGGGAGAATAATTAGAAATCAGATTGATTATTTACTGATCAATAAGCGATTTCAAAGCAGCATGACCCGTGCAGCAGCTTATCCAGGCGCAGATATTGGGTCAGACCACAATCCTGTTATTGGTACCATAAAGATTAAATTTCAACGTTCAAAGCCGAAAAACAGCATGGGTTCAAATGGCTCTGAGCAGTATGGAACTTAACGTCTGAGGTCATCAGTCCCCTAGAACTTAGAACTACTTAAATCTAACTAACCTAAGGACATCACACACATCCATGCCCGGGGCAGGATTCGAACCTGCGACCGTAGCGATCGCGCGGTTCCAGGCTGAAGTGCCTAGAACCGCTCGACCACCCCGGCCGGCAACAGCATGGGTGTAAGATTTGATACTGAAAAACTGAAGGACTTAAAACTGAGAGGAGGTGGTGAAAGAAATGGGAAACGACATGCCACCCATAGACGAGATCAAAGAAAGAAGTACTAATGAATCCTGGGAAAAGGTACGCATTGCTGTCATCCAAGTTGCTACAGCCCAAAATTGGTACGTGTAAAAAGAAGTCTTAGCCCTTGATGACAGAAGATATTCTACTGAAAATGGAAGAACGTAGAACACAGAAGGTGCATCATAAAAAGTGGAATACCAATATAACAATAAAGAAATAAAGAAGATGGTTCGAGAAGCAAAACAATACACCGAAGCGCAAGAAGTGCTGAAGTTACATAAATCGTGTAGTTTCCATAAGAAGATCAAAGTTATAATTGGAAACTTTAAGGAGTAGAATGTAACTGCTTTAAGAGATGAGGATAATCGGATTATTCTCGAATCGGAAAAAATGACAAAACACTGGGAGAATTATATATTATCTCTGTTTCGCGACAAAAGAGACACGACAGTAAATCAAAATGAAAAAGAATCTGGTCCACGTATCTTAAATCAGAGGTAGAATATACGCTGAAAGTAACAAAGAACAGAAAAGCGCCTGGTAGAGACAAATTACCCACTGAAATTTTAAAATGCGTAGACCCAAAAACGTTGACAGCCCTATTAAATGAAATTTACAGTCAGGCCAGATCCCGGATGAATGGCTGAAATCAACCTTTGTCCCATTACTGAAGAAAGCAAATGCATAACGCGCTCAGAATTTCGATTGATCTCGTTGATGAGTCATGTTCTGAAAACTTTTCTAAGAATTATACATAACCGAATTTATCATAAATGTGAGGAGCACTGTGGAGAAACCCTGTTTGGTTTTGTGAAGGGAATGGGAACTCGAGAAGCGTTATTTGGTATGAAGATACTTACGCAAAGATGCTATGACTATCGGTAGGTTATCCATATATGCTTTATCGACTATGAGAAAGCATTTGAAACCGTTAAGCATGACCCCCTTATCACAATTGTACGAGAAATGGGATTGGATGGTAAGGACATAAGAATCATTCAGCAGTTATACTGGAATCAGAGAGCAGAGGACAGAATTAACAAAAATTTAATGACAGAATCTGTGCACATACTGAAAGGAGTCCGCCAGCGCTGTATACTATCCCCATAACTGTTCAATTCGTATCTAGATAAGATATTTTCGATCCAACCAATACTCAGAATTATTTGGTATAAAAGTAAATGGAGTGACGATCTGGAACTTACGGTATGCCGACGACACAGCTTTGTTTGCGCAATCCGTAGCCGAGCTACAGAAAATACTTACGGCAATAGATAAAGCCGGTCAGCCTTTTGGTGTCAGAATAAATGCCAAAAATCTAAATGGATGTCAATTGAAAGAACCCCTGGTCAAAACGAGTCCCTGGTTATTAATGGTGGTAAAATCGAGAAAGTAACCAAATTTAAGTATCTAGGATCTGTGATAAACTCTAAACTTGATTGTGATGAGGAAATTAAGATTCGCTGTGGGATTGCCAAAGAAACGTTCCGAAAGCCACGAAATGTGCTAATATACACAGACATGCCGCTCCATCTGAGAATAAGGGTGGTACCCTGCTATCTTATCCCCGTCCTACTCTGTGGAGGGGAAACTTGGTCAATTAAAGCAGCTTCTGTAAAGAGCTTAGAAGCGACGGAAACGTGGTTCTTGCGCCGCTAGCTAAAAATACCATGGATTGAGAAAATGAGCAATGCTGAAGTGCTGCGTAGAGCAGAGAACTGATGGGGGACACTTAAAAGAAGAAAGACATCGTACCTGGGGCACATTATGAGAGGAAAGAAATAGAACTTCTGCAGTTAATTCTAGAAGGCAGAATAGAAGGAAAGCGCCCACCAGGTAGAAAGAAGAAATCATGGTCACAGAATACCAGGACATGGACTGGCATCAATAAACTTTGAAAAACTGGTTCAAGAAGCAAGGGAACGCCGCCTGTGATCAGCCGACGCACTACAAGTTTATGGCACCAAGAAGAAGAAGAAGAAGAAGAAGGTCATTAACTTCGGGAAATATTGAAAATACAATTTTAGTTGCCCCTGGTAGCCGCTAAATAGACAACCTACAAGTGGTATCGGGTAATAGGATAGTCATTTAGTTCAAAAAATGGTTCAAATGGCTCTGAGCACTATGGGACTTAACTTCTGAGGTCATAAGTCCCCTAGAACTTAGAACTACTTAAACCCAACTAACCTAAGGACATCACACACATCCATGCCCGAGGCAGGATTCGAACCTGCGACCGTAGCGGTCGCGCGGTTCCAGACTGCTGCGCCTAGAACCGCTCGGCCACCCCAGCTGGCCAGTCATTTAGTAAAACAGAAGTTACATACATTAGAAATGAATTGTGTTGCTGGATAAGACAAATCATTGACAAACCTGAGAAAAAAACATCGACTGGTTTTGAAACTCTAACAGCAATCATGTTTGCAGAATAAACTATGGAAATTCAGGCTCGTCTTTTATGTTAACAATTGTTTTCATTGATGAAAAATGTTTTCACCCAATAAAATTATGTTTATAGATATTTTGGTTTGCTAAATCGATAACCAAGCTCACAGAAACATCGTTTCGTTGCAGATGCCAAGCATTACAAAACTTAAAAAGATCCTTCAGAACTTAACGTTCTAGAAAATAAGGTAATTATAAAAACAAATATCAATAAATATTACTTGAAAAACATTGAAATTATTATAGAAAATGAACCAGAAATTCTAATAATATAATGCAGTCGTTATTGTGTAAAAATATAAATTAATCGCTGAAACACTTGTTGTTGTGCTCCAGCTCACCACAGTTGCACGGTAAAACGACGAGCAGCTGTCTATCGGAAATATTATGCAGTTTCCACAACAGGTTCTGACACAACGCCCCAGAAACCGTCAAGCACTGAGATTCTGCAGACCTCACTCCCCGCTACCCACAGTCCACTCCGAAAACGCTGTAGCAGGCAAATTTTCCCAACTCAGAATTATTAGACATTTGAAACTGCGTGTTCAAGTATAATTATACTTTGACTTGGCCCTCCTTGGAAAACCATTTTCTGTACTGCTGCTTTGTTGTGCACACTATGGGAAGGTAAAAATGTGGTGACGGGTGTCTATATGAAATCTACATCTTCATGACTATTTGTTGATCGCGCTTTAAATGCTTGGCAGGGATTACAATGAAATGTACACCCTTAGCTGCTTACGTCAACGGGGACAGATGAAAATGTGTGCCGATGGATAGAGCGTCTGCCATGTAAGCAGGAGATCCCGGGTTCGAGTCCCGGTCGGGGCACACATTTTCATCTGTCCCCGTTGACGTATGTCAACGCCTGTAAGCAGCTAAGGGTCCGAGAGAACAGATACCATCTTAGTATATATGCTTCGCAGGGAGTTCATCGAACCACTTACAGGTCAGTTTTATCTACCGTTCCACTCTTGAATACGACGTAGGGAAAACGAACGCCTAAATCTTTCTGTGTGAGCTCTGATCTCTCTTATTTTATTACTATGGTCATTTCGTGCTATGTAGGTTGGAGTCAACAAAATATTTTCGTATTCAGAGGAGAAAACTGATGAGTGAAATTCCATGAAAAGATCTTACCTTTGTCTTAATGATTTCCACCGCAACTTGCGTTTCATATCCGTGACACAGTCTTTCCTATTTTGAGAAAATAAAATACGAACTGCCCTTCGTTTAACTTTTCCGATGTCCTCCGTCAATCCTATCTGGCAAGGATCGCATGCGACGCAGAAATACTCCAGAATGGCATGCAAGTTTAGTTTAGGCAGTCTAGTAAATTTCTGGGGGCTTCCTCGTGTTCTACCAATAAAACGCAGTCGTTGGTTAGTCTTCCCTGCAACGTTTTCTGTGTGATGGTTCCAATTTAGGCTGTTCATAATTATAGTCGCTAGGTATTTAAGTGAATCGACAGCCGTTAAATTTGTAATCGTTAGGCGTTTAGTTGAACAGAGAACTTTTCAATTTATGTATTTACTGTCTATCCGAAATTTAACGAATTCGATTTAGGTATCATATGTAGGATCTCACACTTTTCTTTGTTTAGTGTTCAAATGGTTCAAATGGCTCTGAGCACTATGGGACTCAACTGCTGAGGTCATTAGTCCCCTAGAACTTAGAACTAGTTAAACCTAACTAACCTAAGGACATCACAAACATCCATGCCCGAGGCAGGATTCGAACCTGCGACCGTAGCGGTCTTGCGGTTCCAGACTGCAGCGCCTTTAACCGCACGGCCACTTCGGCCGGCTTGTTTAGTGTCAACTGCCATTTGTCATACCATACAGATTTCTCTTCTAAAACATTTTGCAACTGGTTGTCATCCTCTGATGACTTTAGTAGACGGTGAACGTCATAAAAATCCGGAAACAATATGAGAGGCTGCTCAGATTGTCTTCTACATAGTTGACATAGATTAGCAACAGCAGAGGATAGGACCTATAACACTTCCTTGGGGAACGCCAAATATCACTTCTGTTTGACTCGATCACTTTCCAATTACTTCGAACTGTGACCTTCATAACAGGAAGATCTGAATTTAGTCACACAAATGCGACGATACTGCATAGCCACGGGGTTTGATTAGATTGTAAGGAACGTTGCCAAAAGCCTTCTCGAAGTCTGGAAATAGGGGATCGATTTCAGTCTGAATAAAGATCCAGATGTCTTTCAAGAGAATGATATTTTCTAAGTCCCCACTGGTTATATGTCAGTCTACCGTTTTCTTCGACGTATTGTATGATGTTGGAACACAGTGTATGTTCCAAAATCCTACTGCAAATCGATGTCAGTGATATGGGTCTACAGTTCAGCGTATTACTTCGGTTTCCTCACTTGTGATTTGCTGTGATCTGAGCAGTTTTCCATTTCTCAGGTACGGAAGTTTTAGCGAGCGAGCTGTTGTTTATCACTTCTAAATGTGGTGCTCTGATACCATCATACTCCGATGATGATGTTAGGTTTATGGGGCGCCCAACTGCGCGGCCATCAGCGCCCTTCTTACACAGTCCACTCTAGCCATTGTCACAAACGATGATGAAATGATGAGGACAACACAAACACCCAGTCCCAGGCAGAGAAAATCCTCAATCGGCCGGGAATCGAACCGCGGATCCCGCGATCCAGAGGCAGAACGCTAGCCACTAGTCCACGAGCTGCGGACTCAGCATATTCCGAAAAGAAATTAATTGATATAGAGTCTGAACCGGATGACTTGCCATTGCTGCACCTAAGGTATCTACTTCTAAATTACTCATGTCGGTAGCTATTCTTGATTCGAATTGTGGAATCTTGTGAAGCTATTTTTACGGAAACGAAGGTAACTGGAGTAAAAAAAAATCATGATTACACCGGAAACCAGGCGTCCATTATTGCGAAATACTCAGAAAATTTCCCTGAACAATCTCCGAAGTTTGGCGGTGGAGTTCTGGTCCACCTTGTACTTTCATTTATATTACTATGAACTTACAAGAGTTTTGTGTTGCATATTAAGTTTTGTTTGAATGTACAGTATTATACTGAAGAGCCAAAGAAACTGGTACACCTCCTAATATCATATACGGCCCCCGCAAGCACGTAGAATTGCAGAAACATGACTTAGCATGGACTCGACTAATGTCTAAAGTAGTCCTGGAGGGAACTGACAGCATGAATCCTGCAAAGCTGTCCACAAATCAATAAGAGTACGAGGGGGTGGAGGTCTCTTCTGAGGAAAACGTTGCAAGGCATCCCAGATATGCTCAATAACGTTTATGTCAGGGAAGTCTGCTGGCCAGCGGAAGCGTTTAAACCCACCAGAAGAGTGTTCCCGGAGCCACTCTGTAGCAATTCTGAACGTGTGAGGCGTGGCATTGCCCTGCTGGAATTGCCCAAGTCCGTCGGAATGCACAATGTACATAAATGGATACAGGTGATCAGACGGATGCTTACGTACGTCTCACCTGTCAGAGTCGTATCTAGACGTATCAGGGGTCCCATATCACTAAAACTGCACTCGCCCCACACCATTACAGAGCTCCTACAAACTTGAACGATCCCCTGCTGACATTCAGTGTCCATGGAATCATGAAGTTGTGTCCATACCCGTACACGTCCATCCGCTCGGTACAATTTGAAACGAGACTCGTCCGACCAGGCAATATGTTTCTAGTCATCAACAGTCCAATGTCAGTGTTGCAGGGTACAGGCGAGGCGTAAAGCTTTGTGTTGTGCAGCCATCAAGGGTACAAGAGTGGGCCTTCGGCTCCGAAAGCCCATATCGATGATGTTTCGTTGAATGGTTCGCACGCTGACACTTGTTGATGGCTCAGCACTGAAATCTGCAGCAATTTGCGGAAGGGTTGCACTTCTGTCACGTTGAACGATTCTCTTCAGTCGTCGTTGGTCCTGTTCTTGCAGTATCTTTTTAATGCCTCAGTGATGTCGGAGATTTGATGATTTATTACCGGATTCCTGATGTCCACGGTACTGTCGTGAAATGGTCGTACGGGAAAATCCCCAAATCAGCGCTGCCTCGGAGATGCTGTGTCCCATCGCTCGTGCACCGACTATAACACCACGTCCAAACTTATTTAAATCTTGATAACCTGCCATTGTAGCAGCTTTAAACGATATAACAACTGCGCTAGACACTTGTCTTACACAAGCGCTGCGTACTGAAGCGCCGTATTCTGTCTATTTGCGTATCTCTGTATTTGAATACGCGTGCCTATACCAGCTTCTTTGGCGCTTCAGTGTATAACGTCAATCCTGTCTGCTATCTTAGCTACATAAACTAAGTTAACTTCTATGAAATTTAAAAGAGGCTAAGAATTTAGGTAGAAAATGTCTTCTCTTAAAGGAAGTTTTGTTTTGATTCTAAAACTAATGTTAGACTTGGCGTATGTGAATTATATTGAAATTATGGAGTATATAATATTGTAGCTTATATGTTAGTAATATTAATTCGGTCGATACGTTTGGATTGCAATAGTATGTGCAAATCATGACTTTTGTCGACCGACAGAGGTGGCGCAGCGGCTAGCACACCGGACTCGCATTCGGGAGGACGACGGTTCAATCCCATGTCCGGCCATCCTGATTTAGATTTTCCGTGTTTCCCTAAATCACTGCAGGCAAATGGCAGGATGGTTCCTTTCAAAGGGCAAAGCCGACTTCCTTCCCCATCCTTCCCTAATCCGATGAGACCAATGACCTCGCTGTCTAATCTCCTCTCCCAAAAAACAAAACAACAACAACACCCCAACCTTTGTCCTTCAGTAACTGCTAGAGAAACTGTTACTTTTTGAAACAGTCATTTAATTGAATGTGAATTTTGTGCAATAGATTTGTTTGCTCGTATGTGGCACATAGGAGCTACATGAATTAGTCTCCCATAAAACCTACTTCCCTACTATGGCTGTTAGTTGCAATCGATCTTCTGTTCACGGTAGCAAAATGTGGGGTGATGAATTAAACAAGTTTTAAAATTAAACGTGGATTTCTTGCAGGCTTCCTAAAATACAATTTCCGAAAAACTGCTTTATATCAAAAAAATCGAAGAAATAAGCCACATTGTATTACGGTCATCAATACGCAATAAAAAATGTGATTCACATGATGTAAATTTTTGATTAAGTTGAAAGAGTTCGTTTTTATGTGCCGCGATCGACCTTGCTTTGATAACGTGTTATGAAATAATAGCAGAGCCTTATATATTGTGATGTTATCTCTTTACAATATATTTGTATTTCTCAGTGGAACTTATCCGCTCGCTCATATGGCAGGGAAGTAACTTCTAAAACTTCCTAGCCATTTCCATTTGCTAGGGAGTTTCGTATCTGCAACACTCCACAGCAAAGTGAAAACTTCATTCTATGGACTTCTAAACTCTCTATGAGCTGACAATTGCACAGCACTTTCAGAGATCTCTGAACAAGAATAAAGATAATAAAGCTTAGCCGGCCGCGGTGGCGGAGCGGCTCTAGGCGTTTCAGTCCGCAACCGCGCGACTGCTACTGTCACAGGTTCGAATCCTGCCTCGGGCACGGATGCGTGTGATGTCCTTTGGTTAGTTAGGTGTAAGTAGTTCTCAGTTCTAGGGGACTGATGACCTCAGATGTTAAGTCCCATAGTGCTCAGAGCCATTTGAACCAATGAAGCTTAATTACCGTGCCCATCAATATCTGTGGCATTCACTTCAACAACGTAATCGCCATCGCCACAAACGCACATGAATATACTGCGAACTGTACGGAAGGATTTCTGTTCTCATCATGGATATGCGAAACGTAACTGGCGACCAAAGGTTGACTGCAATAAACAAGTTCAATTGGAAGCAGGTCGCAGTAGGTATGCAGAGAAGAAGACGCTTGCTCGGGACAGACCGAAAACGAAAACAACATTTTTAATTTGCGATCACTGTGTTTTCAGCGTATCTGTGAAACACACTTACACACACGCCCAGACACACTGCACATCTCGTTTTGGAAATATTGACGATGGAAATACCCTTTTCAACCTGCTGTTTGTCACTCTAAAGTTCATTTCGGTCAATGTTCACTTAAAGTATTTAATAACTAGCTCACAAATCCGGCATTGCCCTGGTACTCCTTTTATCAATTTTCTGTTACACGAGAAAACTAACAAAAAAAACGTGTTTGTACTGAAGTACCGAAAAAAAATTCATTTATATGTAATCGTGAGAACACCTCGGAAGTTATGAAACAGTGGTACAAAGAAATATTCATAAACTACAAATGTGCAAGTACAGTATCGAGATTAAGAAATATACAGCCGTTTGCGCTTCGCGGTTGAATGCTGCCGAAAGTGCTACCAGTTGTCAGCTATTTCCTTAAGTTGTCTCAACTGTAAGAGTGTCTTAGCAGTAAGGAATAATTGTTGTATTTAACTTCAAGCATAGTGCACCACTTTTCACGTATCTCAGCGTTTATAACGTCATATCTCTTGAACTGTATGTCGTACAGTGATATGTCTGTGAGGCATTTTCAGCGAAATAAGAAGATACTGTCAGTGATATACTTTGCGAATAAGGTTAGTAGCAAACAGGTACTAACTTTAAACCTCATGCTTGATACGGCAGTTTTTCACGCATCTCAGTGTTCATGACGTCTGTTTATGTTTTTATATTGGTAACCCCACCAAGCGCTCTGTATGAAAATCACTGGCTGTGCTGTGTGCAGTCTGTGGCTGGTTGGCATTGTTGGAATATTCGCTGTTGTAGTGTTGGGCAGTTGGATGTGAACAGCGCGTAGCATTGTGCAGTTGGAGGTGAGCCGCCAGCAGTGGTTGATGTGGGGAGAGAGATGGCAGAGTTTTGAGAGCGGATGATCTGGACGTGTGATATATACACTCCTGGAAATGGAAAAAACAACACATTGACACCGGTGTGTCAGACCCACCATACTTGCTCCGGACACTGCGAGAGGGCTGTACAAGCAATGATCACACGCACGGCACAGCGGACACACCAGGAACCGCGGTGTTGGCCGTCGAATGCCGCTAGCTGCGCAGCATTTGTGCACCGCCGCCGTCAGTGTCAGCCAGTTTGCCGTGGCATACGGAGCTCCATCGCAGTCTTTAACACTGGTAGCATGCCGCGACAGCGTGGACGTGAACCGTATGTGCAGTTGACGGACTTTGAGCGAGGGCGTATAGTGGGCATGCGGGAGGCCGGGTGGACGTACCGCCGAATTGCTCAACACGTGGGGCGTGAGGTCTCCACAGTACATCGATGTTGTCGCCAGTGGTCGGCGGAAGGTGCACGTGCCCGTCGACCTGGGACCGGACCGCAGCGACGCACGGATGCACGCCAAGACCGTAGGATCCTACGCAGTGCCGTAGGGGACCGCACCGCCACTTCCCAGTAAATTAGGGACACTGTTGCTCCTGGGGTATCGGCGAGGACCATTCGCAACCGTCTCCATGAAGCTGGGCTACGGTCCCGCACACCGTTAGGCCGTCTTCCGCTCACGCCCCAACATCGTGCAGCCCGCCTCCAGTGGTGTCGTGACAGGCGTGAATGGAGGGACGAATGGAGACGTGTCGTCTTCAGCGATGAGAGTCGCTTCTGCCTTGGTGCCAATGATGGTCGTATGCGTGTTTGGCGCCGTGCAGGTGAGCGCCACAATCAGGACTGCATACGACCGAGGCACACAGGGCCAACACCCGGCATCATGGTGTGGGGAGCGATCTCCTACACTGGCCGTACACCACTGGTGATCGTCGAGGGGACACTGAATAGTGCACGGTACATCCAAACCGTCATCGAACCCATCGTTCTACCATTCCTAGACCGGCAAGGGTACTTGCTGTTCCAACAGGACAATGCGCGTCCGCATGTATCCCGTGCCACCCAACGTGCTCTAGAAGGTGTACGTCAACTACCCTGGCCAGCAAGATCTCCGGATCTGTCCCCCATTGAGCATGTTTGGGACTGGATGAAGCGTCGTCTCACGCGGTCTGCACGTCCAGCACGAACGCTGGTCCAACTGAGGCGCCAGATGGAAATGGCATGGCAAGCCGTTCCACAGGACTACATCCAGCATCTCTACGATCGTCTCCATGGGAGAATAGCAGCCTGCATTGCTGCGAAAGGTGGATATACACTGTACTAGTGCCGACATTGTGCATGCTCTGTTGCCTGTGTCTATGTGCCTGTGGTTCTGTCAGTGTGATCATGTGATGTATCTGACCCCAGGAATGTGTCAATAAAGTTTCCCCTTCCTGGGACAATGAATTCACGGTGTTCTTATTTCAATTTCCAGGAGTGTATATATATATATATATATATATATATATATATATATATAACTTTTGAACACTATTAAGGTAAATACATTGTTTGTTCTCTATCAAAATCTTTCATTTGATAACTATGCCTATCAGTAGTTAGTGCCTTCAGTAGTTAGAATCTTTTATTTAGCTGGTAGTATTGGCCCTCGTTGTATTGCGGTAGTTCGAGTAACAAAGATTTTTGTGAGGTAAGTGATTCATGAAAGGTATAGGTTATTGTTAGTCAGGGCCATACTTCTGTAGAGATTATTGAAAGTCAGATTGCGTTGCGCTAAAAATATTGTGTATCAGTTTAGTGATGATCAGAATAAGTAAAGAGAGAAATGTCTGAGTTTTGTTCAGCTGTTTGAAAAACAGCGTAAGGGGTTTGCCAGCACAGTAATTCATTAATTTTTCTAGGGGGACGTTTCAATATCTCCTGATCTGTGTTGTTGTGGTCTTCAGTCCAGAGACCAGTTTTAATCAACTCTTCATGATACTCTATCCTGTGCAAGCCTTTTCATCTCCGAATAACTACTGCAACCTGCATCCTTCGAAATCTGCTTAGTGTATTCATCTCTTGGTCTCCCTATATGATTTTTACCCTCTACGCCTACCTCCAATACTACATTGGTGATGCCTTGGTGCCTCGCAACGTGTACTACCAACTGATCCCTCCTTATAGTCAAGCTGTACCACAAATTCCTCTTCTCCCCAATTACATACAGTACCTTCTCATTCTTCCCCCATGAACCATGGACCTTGCCGTTGGTGGGGAGGCTTGCGTGCCTCAGCGATACAGATGGCCGTACCGTAGGTGCAACCACAATGGAGGGGTATCTGTTGAGAGGCCGGACAAACATGTGGTTCCTGAAGAGGGGCAGCAGCCTTTTCAGTAGGGGCAACAGTCTGGATGATTGACTGATCTGGCCTCGTAACATTAACCAAAACGGCCTTGCTGTGCTGGTACTGCGAACGGCTGAAAGCAAGGGGAAACTACAGCCATAATTTTTCCCGAGGACATGCAGCTTTACTGTATGATTAAATGATGATGGCGTCCTCTTGGGTAAAATATTCCGGAGGTAAAATAGTCCCCCATTCGGATCTCCGGGCGGGGACTACTCAAGAGGACGTCGTTATCAGGAGAAAGAAAACTGGCATTCTACGGATCGGAGCGTGGAATGTCAGAACCCTTAATCGGGCAGGTAGGTTAGAAAATTTAAAAAGGGAAATGGATAGGTTAAAGTTAGATATAGTGGGAATTAGTGAAGTTCGGTGGCAGGAGGAACAAGACTTTTGGTCAGGTGATTACAGAGTTATAAATACAAAATCAAATAGGGGTAATGCAGGAGTAGGTTTAATAATGAATAAAAAAATAGGAGTGCGGGTTAGCCACTACAAACAGCATAGTGAACGCATTATTGTGGCCAAGATAGACACAAAGCCCATTCCTACTACAGTAGTACAAGTTTATATGCCATCTAGCTCTGCAGATGATGAAGAAATTGATGAAATGTATGACGAGATAATAGAAATTATTCAGGTAGTGAAGGGAGACGAAAATTTAATAGTCATGGGTGACTGGAATTCGTCAGTAGGAAAAGGGAGAGAAGGAAACATACACTCCTGGAAATTGAAATAAGAACACCGTGAATTCATTGTCCCAGGAAGGGGAAACTTTATTGACACATTCCTGGGGTCAGATACATCACATGATCACACTGACAGAACCACAGGCACATAGACACAGGCAACAGAGCATGCACAATGTCGGCACTAGTACAGTGTATATCCACCTTTCGCAGCAATGCAGGCTGCTATTCTCCCATGGAGACGATCGTAGAGATGCTGGATGTAGTCCTGTGGAACGGCTTGCCATGCCATTTCCACCTGGCGCCTCAGTTAGACCAGCGTTCGTGCTGGACGTGCAGACCGCGTGAGACGACGCTTCATCCAGTCCCAAACATGCTCAATGGGGGACAGATCCGGAGATCTTGCTGGCCAGGGTAGTTGACTTACACCTTCTAGAGCACGTTGGGTGGCACGGGATACATGCGGACGTGCATTGTCCTGTTGGAACAGCAAGTTCCCTTGCCGGTCTAGGAATGGTAGAACGATGGGTTCGATGACGGTTTGGATGTACCGTGCACTATTCAGTGTCCCCTCGACGATCACCAGTGGTGTACGGCCAGTGTAGGAGATCGCTCCCCACACCATGATGCCGGGTGTTGACCCTGTGTGCCTCGGTCGTATGCAGTCCTGATTGTGGCGCTCACCTGCACGGCGCCAAACACGCATACGACCATCATTGGCACCAAGGCAGAAGCGACTCTCATCGCTGAAGACGACACGTCTCCATTCGTCCCTCCATTCACGCCTGTCGCGACACCACTGGAGGCGGGCTGCACGATGTTGGGGCGTGAGCGGAAGACGGCCTAACGGTGTGCGGGACCGTAGCCCAGCTTCATGGAGACGGTTGCGAATGGTCCTCGCTGATACCCCAGAAGCAACAGTGTCCCTAATTTGCTGGGAAGTGGCGGTGCGGTCCCCTACGGCACTGCGTAGGATCCTACGGTCTTGGCGTGCATCCGTGCGTCGCTGCGGTCCGGTCCCAGGTTGACGGGCACGTGCACCTTCCGCCGACCACTGGCGACAACATCGATGTACTGTGGAGACCTCACGCCCCACGTGTTGAGCAATTCGGCGGTACGTCCACCCGGCCTCCCGCATGCCCACTATACGCCCTCGCTCAAAGTCCGTCAACTGCACATACGGTTCACGTCCACGCTGTCGCGGCATGCTACCAGTGTTAAAGACTGCGATGGAGCTCCGTATGCCACGGCAAACTGGCTGACACTGACGGCGGCGGTGCACAAATGCTGTGCAGCTAGCGCCATTCGACGGCCAACAGCGCGGTTCCTGGTGTGTCCGCTGTGCCGTGCGTGTGATCATTGCTTGTACAGCCCTCTCACAGTGTCCGGAGCAAGTATGGTGGGTCTGACACACCGGTGTCAATGTGTTCTTTTTTCCATTTCCAGGAGTGTAGAAGGTGAATATGGATTGGGGGGAAGAAATGAAAGAGGAAGCCGCCTTGTAGAATTTTGCACAGAGCATAACTTAATCATAGCTAACACTTGGTTCAAGGATCATAAAAGAAGGTTGTATACCTGGAAGAATCCTACTAAAAGGTATCAGATTATATAATGGTAAGACAGAGATTTAGGAACCAGGTTTTAAATTGTAAGACATTTCCAGGGGCAGATGTGGATTCTGACCACAATCTATTGGTTATGAACTGCAGATTGAAACTGAAGGAACTGCAAAAAGGTGGGAATTTAAGGAGATGGGACCTGGATAAACTGAAAGTGTGGTGTCACTGCCAGACACCACACTTGCTAGGTGGTAGCTTAAATCGGCCGCGGTCCATTAGTACATGTCGGACCCGCGTGTCGCCACTGTGTGATCGCAGACCGAGCGCCACCACACGGCAGGTCTCAAGAGACGTACGAGAACTCGCCCCAGTTGTACGACGACGTTGCTAGCGACTATACGGACGAAGCCATTTCTCTCATTTGCCGAGAGACAGTTAGAATAGCCTTCAACTAAGTTAATGGCTACGACTTAGCAAGGCGCCATTAGCCTTAAATAGCTTGTATATAAAGAGTCACTTGTATCGCCACAATCTCCAGATGTCTCATCAAGAACGATGTATACAAGGATGTATTAAAAGTTAAGTATATTCCAAAGATACATATTTTCTTTATCACATTCATTAAGTCTCCTGTTTCAGACCTCACTCCATCCTTCGTGAGTTAGCGCGTGCATCTTGGCCGCCTCTTTCAATTAGTGTGTGTAGTGTTGGCAAGTCTGCCGACGCTACAATTTTGGCGACGAGCGTAAAAACGGTCTTCATTCTTCTTGTTTTGCTTACATTACTTGTGTCATGGCTTCGCCAGATGTACTGTCCGAATTTTATCGCTTGCAGAATCAGCAGACGCAGGCGTTATTGGATGCCCTTGGACAGCTCGTCCGGGGTCAACGTGCGCTGCACCCCGATGCGGCCGCCGCCGTTTCATCGCTACCGCAGCCACAACACGCCGTTGCACCATCCTTCCGTAATTTTGATTCAACGCAAGAAACATGGCCAGAATGGTCATGCCAGTTTGGCTTCCATCTGGCCGCCTACAGAATTCAAGGTAATGAGCGGCAGCTGTTTTTGCTTTCTTGTGTCGGTGTGTCCACCTACCGTGTGATAGTGAAATTGTTTCCCCGACGCGACATAGCAACTCTGTCCTACGACGAAATTTTGTCTGCTTTAGATGCCTATTTCAAAGAAACAGTTAATGTCGTTGCCAAAAGGTATACGTTCTTTCGTACCAAACGTACGGCCGGTCAGACTAATAGGGAGTGGGTTGCAACATTGCAAGGACTTACTAGGGATTGTGATTTTGCATGTGAATGTGGACTTCCGTATTCAGATACTATGGTGCGTGATGCTATTGCACAGAACGTTTCTGATGTTTGCATACGGGAACAGATTTTGAAACTAGTAAATCCCTCCCTTCAACAAGTGATAGACATTTTAGATAGGCAAGACACACTTAACTTTGCTCAGGAATCATTTGAAACTTCGCCAGCAGTGTGTCACATTAACCGGCCCGCCGGGCGCGCAGCACGGGACGTTAAACGGCCCTCGCGCACGTCCGAGCAGCTGCATCCTAGCTCGCAAACACGTGTGCCGCGTAAGCAGGCAAATGCCATGCTCAAATCATGCCCGCGGTGTGCAACTAGACATTTGCGTGACAATTGCCCGTCACGCCAAGCTATTTGCTTTTACTGTCATAAGAAAGGACATGTTCAAAGTGTTTGCCAGAAAAAGCTAAGATCAGACAATCAAAACCATTCCAGGCCCTTTGCTTCGCGCCGGAATCGAACCAGGGACAATCAGGCTCGTGGACCTTCGCCCATGGACATTCATGTCGTTAATTCCACCCCGTCCAGTGCCCCTTTATCTAACAGTGACTGTGTTCGTCCCACAACAAGTGTGCGTCGACGTCGCCGGAAATCCCGTAAAGTCGCAAGTGCTTCTGTACCTGTATCAGTTCAAATTGCACGTGAAAGTCGCTCTTGTCGTCAGCAGGACAATAAACTTTTTGTAGACTTAGACTTTGGAGGCAAAGTGATACCATTCCAGCTCGATACCGGAGCTGCAGTTTCATTGCTCAATCAAGACACGTACAAACAGCTGGGCAAGCCTCCGTTGCATGCCGCAAATGTTCAGCTCAATAGTTATTTAGGACAGCAGATACCTGTGTTAGGACAGTGCAGCCTTCTTGCCACATACAAGGGACAAACAAAACTTGTGTCATTTTACGTTCTTCGTTCTTCTACGGCAGTGAACTTGTTTGGTTTAGATTTATTTCAGTTGTTTAACTTGTCTATAGTAAATCAGGTCCTATCCGTGAATCAGACTGTGCCTTCCGCTAGTGTTTCTCGTCTTTGTGAAGAATTTGCAGACATTTTTGCACCGGGCCTTGGTTGCGCTAAGAACTATGAAGCACATTTGGAACTCAAAGTGGACGCGCAACAGAAATTTTTCAGAGCGCGCAATGTTCCCCACGCATTGCGTGCTGAGGTCGCAAGAACATTACACGGTTTAGAATCTCAAGGTGTAATTGAATGTGTGCAGGCTTCTCTCTGGGCCTCACCCTTAGTAATTTTGCCAAAACCTTCCGGAAAATTGAGACTTTGCGTGGACTTCAAGGCAACTGTGAATCCACAACTTGTGACTGCAACTTTTCCTTTGCCCCGCCCGGAAGATCTTTTTGATAAACTGTGCCCGGGTAAATACTTTTCGAAATTGGACCTAGCAGATGCGTACTTGCAAATACCAGTGGACGCAGAATCCCAGCGCGTCTTGGTGGTTAACACGCATCTTGGATTGTACCGATTCAAAAGACTGCCGTTCGGGTGTGCATCCGCCCCTGCATTGTTTCAGCAATATTTACAAACTGTTTGTGCGTCGGTCCCTACTGCTGCGAACTATCTGGACGATATTGTGATCTCCGGAAAGACAGAAGCCGAACATTTAGCCAACCTACGAACGTTATTTCAGGTCTTGTGACAAAATGGTCTTCGCTTGAGGAAGGACAAATGTGTGTTTTTTGCTCGTGACTTAACATATCTGGGCCATGTCATAAATGCCCAAGGCATACATCCGAGTCCAGAGCACCTCCGTGCCATACAGGAGTTGCCTTCGCCTCAGAACTTGAAACAGCTCCAGAGTGTGTTGGGAAAAATTAATTACTATGCCAGGTTTGTGCCGCGCGCTTCTTCCATTTCAGCTCCGCTTCATCGCTTACGCCGTAAAGGTGTTCCGTTCGTAAGGACGACGGAATGCGAACGCGCCTTTCGCCAGTTGAAATCAGCGTTGCTTTCTCATACTTGCCTTACGCTATTCGATCCCCAGAAACCACTTTTGTTGATGGTCGATGCATCGGAATTCGGGATCGGTGCTGTGCTTGCGCACAAAGATGGTTCGCATGATCGTCCTATTGCCTTTGCTTCAAAATTGCTCTCGTCTGCGCAACGCCATTATTCCCAGATAGAGAAAGAAGCTTTAGCTCTCGTGTTTGGTGTTACTAAGTTCCATGATTTCTTGTATGGTCGTCACTTTACCATCATCACAGACCACAAACCTTTGGCATCGCTTTTTCATCCGAACAAGCCTGTACCTCCACGTACAGCGCAGAAATTCATTCGCTGGTCTCTTTTCCTCTCGCAGTACCGCTACGATATCTTGTATCGGTCCACTGCTAAGCAGGGAAACGCTGATGCGTTGTCCTGTTTGCCTGTTGCTGAGGATAAAGCATTCCATTCTTCCGAACTTGCTTGCATGTTCATTGATTCGGAAACCGATGACGTGGTCGAATCGTTTCCGATTGAGTTTCGTTGTGTCGCTACAGCCACAGCTGCTGACCCTGTCCTTGCTACTGTTTTGCGTTTTGTTGCTACGCAATGGCCCTTGTCAAAGTCGCGGATCGAGGATCCGTTGGTTCGCCGATTTTTTGCTCACAAGGAGAGACTTTCTGTACGTCGTGGTGTTTTGTTGTTGCGTTCGGATAATGATCAATCCAGAGTCGTGGTCCCACGTTCGTTACAGTCCTCTGTCTTACGGCTTCTTCACCAAGGACATTGGGGTATAGTGCGTACGAACCAACTTGCTCGTCAGCACTGTACTTGGTTCGGAATCGATGCTGCGATTACGAATATGTGCTCTTCTTGCGTGGCGTGTGCCGAACAACAATCCGCCCCGCCGCGGAAATTCTTTGCATGGCCGACAGCCACTTCCCCTTGGCAACGCTTGCACATCGATTTTGCTGGTCCATTCTGGAATGCTATATGGTTGGTTGTGGTGGATTCCTTCAGTAATTTTCCTTTTGTTGTCCGGATGTCTTCCACGACGTCATCTGCCACCATCCAAGCGTTGTCCGCTATTTTTTGCATTGAAGGTCTTCCCCAGACTATTGTTTCCGACAATGGCCCACAATTCATGTCCGCAGAATTTCAGTCAATCTGCAAGGCCAATGGTATTCAACATCTGACATCCGCGCCGTTTTCGCCTCAGTCAAACGGTGCCGCTGAACGATTGGTCCGGACTTTCAAGTCACAGATGTTGAAGTTGAAAGAGTCGCATTCTAGGGAGGACGCATTGTTGCTCTTTTTGTCTTCGTATCGCTCTCAGCCCCGCGATGGTCGCTCGCCGGCTGAGTTGCTCCATGGTCGTCCTCATCGAACCTTGATGTCTTTGCTGCATCCGCCGCATCAGGTTCCAGTGCAGCGGCAGACTACTGCTTTTGCTCCTGGCGACGTTGTTTTCTATCGCAACTATCGCGGTTCACGGCGTTGGCTCGCAGGGCGCATTCTTCGCTGCCTTGGCCGCGCGATGTATTTGGTTTTGGGGGCCTCTGGTGAGGTGTGTCGGCATCTCAATCAGCTGCGCCTCTGTCGTCGCCTGGGTTCTGCCGCTCCCCGTCTGCTTTCAGCGACGGTGCCGTCCGGTCAGCGCCCTGGGGACCCATCTACTGGCTCGCCTCATCCCCAGGTGTTACCGACGCTGCCTTCCATTTTGCCTCATGGCGACGCGCCGCCGCCGCCTGTTCTCCCGCCGGCGCCGCCCGCAGTGGACGCATCGCTGCAACCGCCTGGCGCCTCCCCGGGTCACGCGCCGCCGCTCGCTTCCCATGGCCGGCTGTCCTCCGCCATGGAACTCTTGCCCGCTCCGGACCAGATGTCGTCTTCGCCCGTCGGGTGCCCCGGCCACATGGAGGTCGACCCTTCGGCCCCTCCGGTCTCTCTACGGGCGCATACACCGCATGTTGACGTGCACCCTGGACTAGGTTTTCAGGCGTTTCCTAGCTCCCCTCGGACCGAATGGCCGGGTGCGGGTGGCACGGCCTCGCCTGTTGTTAGGCTCCCCACCTCATCGCATACGTCACCATGGGGTCCTCCCCACGGCGGGCGGAAGCCTTATGACACGACCGTTCGCCGATTTGCGGGGGAGGAATGTGGTGTCACTGCCAGACACCACACTTGCTAGGTGGTAGCTTAAATCGGCCGCGGTCCATTAGTACATGTCGGACCCGCGTGTCGCCACCGTGTGATCGCAGACCGAGCGCCACCACACGGCAGGTCTCGAGAGACGTACGAGAACTCGCCCCAGTTGTACGACGACGTTGCTAGCGACTATACGGACGAAGCCATTTCTCTCATTTGCCGAGAGACAGTTAGAATAGCCTTCAGCTAAGTTAATGGCTACGACTTAGCAAGGCGCCATTAGCCTTAAATAGCTTGTATATAAAGAGTCACTTGTATCGCCACAATCTCCAGATGTCTCATCAAGAACGATGTATACAAGGATGTATTAAAAGTTAAGTATATTCCAAAGATACGTATTTTCTTTATCGCATTCATTAAGTCTCCTGTTTCAGACCTCACTCCATCCTTCGTGAGTTAGCGCGTGCATCTTGGCCGCCTCTTTCAATTAGTGTGCGTAGTGTTGGCAAGTCTGCCGACACTACAGAAAGAACCAGAGATTGTAGAGAGTTTCAGGGAGAGCATAAGGGAACAATTGACAGGAATGGGGGAAAGAAATACAGTAGAAGAAGAATGGGTAGCTCTGAGGGATGAAGTAGTGAAGGCAGCAGACGATCAAATAGGTAAAAAGGCGAGGGCTAATAGAAATCCTTGGGTAACAGAAGAAATATTGAATTTAATTGATGAAAGGAGAAAATATAAAAATGCAGTGAATGAAGCAGGCAAAAAGGAATACAAACGTCTCAAAAATGAGATTGACAGGAAGTGCAAAATGGCTAAGCAGGGATGGCTAGAGGACAAATGTAAGGATGTACAGGCTTGTCTCACTAGGGGTAAGATAGATACTGCCTACAGGAAAATTAAAGAGACCTTTGGAGAGAAGAGAACCATTTGTATGAATATCGAGAGCTCAGATGGCAACCCAGTTCTAAACAAAGAAGGGAAGGCAGAAAGGTTGAAGGAGTATATAGAGGGTTTATACAAGGGCGATGTACTTGAGGACAATATTATGGAAATGCAAGAGGATGTAGATGAAGATGAAATGGGAGATAAGATACTGCGTGAAGAGTTTGACAGAGCACTGAAAGACCTGAGTCGAAACAAGGCCCCGGGAGTAGACAACATTCCATTAGAACTACTGATGGCCTTGGGAGAGCCAGTCATGACAAAACTCTACCATCTGGTGAGCAAGATGTATGAGACAGGCGAAATACCCTCAGACTTCAAGAAGAATATAATAATTCCAATCCCAAAGAAAGTAGGTGTTGACAGGTGTGAAAATTACCGAACTATCAGTTTAATAAGTCACAGCTGCAAAATACTTACACGAATTCTTTACAGACGAATGGAAAAACTGGTAGAAGCGGACCTCGGGGAAGATCAGTTTGGATTCCGTAGAAATGTTGGAACACGTGAGGCAAAACTAACCTTACGACTTATCTTAGAAGAAAGATTAAGAAAAGGCAAACCTACGTTTCTAGCATTTGTAGACTTAGAGGAAGCTTTCGACAACGTTAACTGGAATACTCTCTTTCAAATTCTGAAGGTGGCAGGGGTGAAATGCAGGGAGCGAAATGCTATTTACAATTTGTACAGAAACCAGATGGCAGTTACAAGAGTCGAGGGGTATGAATGGGAAGCAGTGGTTGGGAAGGGAGTGAGACAGGGTTGTAGCCTCTCCCCGATGTTATTCAATCTGTATATTGAGCAAGCAGTAAAGGAAACAAAAGAAAAATTCGGAGTAGGTATTAAAATTCATGGAGAAGAAGTAAAAACTTTGAGGTTCGCCGATGACATTGTAATTCTGTCAGAGACAGCAAAGGACTTGGAAGAGCAGTTGAACGGAATGGACAGTGTCTTGAAAGGAGGATATAAGATGAACATCAACAAAAGCAAAACGAGGATAATGGAATGTATTCAAATTAAATCGTGTGATGCTGAGGGGATTAGATTAGGAAATGAGACACTTAAAGTAGTAAGGGAGTTTTGCTATTTAGGGAGTAAAATAACTGATGATGGTCGAAATAGAGAGGATATAAAATGTAGACTGGCAATGGCAAGGAAAGCGTTTCTGAAGAAGAGAAATTTGTTAACATCGAGTATAGATTTAAGTGTCAGGAAGTCGTTTCTGAAAGTATTTGTATGGAGTGTAGCCATGTATGGAAGTGAAACATGGACGATAAACAGTTTGGACAAGAAGAGAATAGAAGCTTTCGAAATGTGGTGCTACAGCAGAATGCTGAAGATAAGGTGGGTAGATCACGTAACTAATGAGGAGGTATTGAATAGGATTGGGGAGAAGAGAAGTTTGTGGCACAACTTGACTAGAAGAAGGGATCGGTTGGTAGGACATGTTTTGAGGCATCAAGGGATCACAAATTTAGCATTGGAGGGCAGCATGGAGGGTAAAAATCGTAGAGGGAGACCAAGAGATCAATACACTAAGCAGATTCAGAAGGATGTAGGTTGCAGTAGGTACTGGGAGATGAAGAAGCTTGCACAGGATAGAGTAGCATGGAGAGCTGCATCAAACCAGTCTCAGGACTGAAGACCACAACAACAACAACAACCTTCTCATTAGTTACGTGATCTACCCATTTGATCTTCAGCATCCTCTATTATCTTCTTGTCTACACTCTTTATCGTCCATGTTTAACTTCCATACAAATACTTTCAGAAAAAACTTCCTGACATTAAAATCTATACTCAGTGTTAACAAATGTGTCTTTTTCCGAAACGCTTTCCTTGCCATAGACAGTCTACATTTTATAACCTCTCTACTTCGACCATCATCAGTTATTTTGCTCCCAAATAGCAAAACTCCTATACTGCTTTAAGTGTCTCATTTCCTAATCTAATTCCCTCAGCATCACCTGACTTAATTCGATTACATTCCATTATCCTCGTTTTGACTTTGTTGATGTTCATCTCATATCCTCCTTTCAAGACACTGTCCATTCCGTTCAGCTACTCTTCCAGGTCCTTTGCTATCTCTGACAGAATTACAATGTCTTCGACAAACCTCAAAGTTTGTATTTCTTCTCCATGGATTTTAATTCCTACTCCAAAGTTTTCTTTTGTTACCTTTACTGCTAGTTCAGTATACAGATTGAATAACATCGGGGACAGGCTTCAGCCCTGTCTCACTCTCTTCTCAACCACTGCTTCCTTTTAATGCCGCTCAACTCTTATAACTGCCATCTGGTTTCTGTACAAATTGTAAATAGCCTTTCGCTCCCTGTATTTTACCCCTGCCACCTTTAGAATTTGAAAGAGAGTATTCCAGTCAACATTGTCAAAAGCTTTCTCTAAATCTACAAATGCTAGAAAAGTAGGTCTGCCTTTCCTCAACCTATCTTCTAAGCTACGTCGTAAGGTCTGTATTGCCTCGCGTGTTCCAACATTTCTACGGAATCCAAACTGATCTTCCCCGAGGTCTGCTTCTACCAGTTTTTCCATTCGTTTATAAAGAATTCTTTTTAGTATTTTGCAACCATGACATATTAAACAGATAGTTCGGTAATTTTCACATCTGTCAACACCGGCTTTCTTTGGGATTGAAATTAATTATATTCTTCTTGAAGTCTGAAGGTATTACACCTGTCTCATACATGTTGCTCACCAGATGGAAGAGTTTTGTTATGGTGGGCTCTCCCAAGGTTAGGCCGGCCGGAGTGGCCGAGCGGTTCTAAGCGCTTCAGTCTGGAACCGCGCGACCGCTACGGTCGCACGTTCGAATCCTGCCTGGGGCATGGATGTGTGTGATGTCCTTAGGTTAGTTAGGTTTAAGTAGTTTTAAGTTCTAGGGGACTGATTACCTCCGATGTTAAGTCCCATAGTGCTCAGAGCCATTTTTTTTTCTCCCAAGGTTATCAGTAATTCTAATGGAATGTTGTCTATTCCCGGAACCTTGTTTCGACTTAGGTCTTTCAGTGCTCTGTCAAGTTCTTCACGCACTGTCATATCACACATTTTATCTTCATCTAGTCCTCTTCAGTTTCCATAATACAGCCCTCAAGTACGTCGCCATTCGGCCACTACTGTATAACGATCTTGATTGTTCCAGGAATGTAGCAGCTGCAGCAACTGGGACACATCGCCATCGCTTGTCACGGTAATGATGCATGATACCTATACTAACAAGCTAGTAAGCCACTACTGCTCTTACTACCCATCCCACTGCAGAGGTTTTTTTTCCCACGGCACGAGCCATGGCCTTTTTTCCCTCTGCTCTTCAAATCGCTACCCTCACTCGCGTTTCGTCCACTATCTATCACCTGATGGACCGTGTTAATGCGTAGCCTTACCCAGACGCACGGACAACATCACAGCCCAGCATCCTGTGATCCACCTACTAGATAACTAACATGTTTACGGAGGTGACAGTAGAACTTTCGGTTTGGTCACCACGTTGGTGCGGGCGTGGAGGGGCCCCATCTCTAGCCCTCAAGTACGTCGCCATTGTATAGGCCCTCTATGTACTCCTTCCGCTTTTCTGATTTTCCTTCTTTGCTTAGGAATGGATTCCCATCTGAGCTCTTGATATTCATAAGGTGGTTCTCTTTTCTCTAAAGGTGTCTTTAATTTTTCTGTAGGCAGTATCTACCTTACCCCTAGCGATATATGCTTCTCCATCCTTACATTTGTTCTCTAGCCATTCTTGCTTAGCCATTTTGCACTTCCTGTCGATCTAATTTTTGAGACGTTTGTATTCCTTTTCGCCTGCTTCATTTACTGCATTTTTGTATTTTCTCCATTCATTAATTAAACTCAGTGTGTCTTCTGTC
This sequence comes from Schistocerca nitens, assembly GCF_023898315.1. Lineage (NCBI taxonomy): Eukaryota > Metazoa > Arthropoda > Insecta > Orthoptera > Acrididae > Schistocerca > Schistocerca nitens. The sequence goes on along the minus strand of NC_064614.1, from coordinate 272,797,566 downwards.
ACTGATTTGTACTAGCAGTCGTCTTTTTACCTACTTGATCCTCTGCTGCCTTCACTATTTCATCTCTCAAAGCTACCCATTTATCTTCTACTGTACTTCTTTCTCTCGTTCTTGTCAATCGTTTCCTAATACTCTCTCTGAAACTCTCTACAACCTCTGGTTTTTTCAGTTTATCCAGGTCCCATCTCCTTGAATTCCCAGCTTTTTGCGGTTTCTTCAGTTTTAATGCACAGTTTATAAACAATTAAATGTGTTCAGAGTCCACATCTGCTCCTCGAAATGTCTTACAATTTGAAACCTAGTTTCTAAATCTCTTTCTTACCATTATATAATCTCTCCAGGTCTCTTCCACTTATACAACCTTGTTTCATGATTGTTGAACCGAGTGTTAGCTATGATTAAGTTATGCTCTTTGAAAAATTCTACCAGGCGGCTTCCTCTTTTATTTCTTACCTCCAGTTCATATTCACCTAGTACTTTTCCTTGTCTTCCTTTTCCTACAATCGAATTCCAGTCCTCCATGACTATTAAATTTTCGTCTCCCTTAACTATCTGAATAATTTCTTATCTCGCATCATACATTTCTTCAATCTCTTTGTCATCTGCGGAGCTAGTTGGCATACAAACTTGAACAGATGATAGTCCCAACCTACACTTTTGACAGCATGTCTGTAATTGTTGAATTCGCAGCTATTGCTAGGCGGCGACACAGATCACCCAAAGCTGCTGGAAAAGGAGGCACAAAAGTGGAGAATTTCGTAAATCATCCCCTCGCCCCACACACGGTGAGATCAGACGACCTTGTACACTAGTGGTACAGTGCGAGATCCGCTGGCTTGGTAGGGCAGATGGGTCGTTGAGGTAGCTCATTGTTAAGAAACGCTCTTACACTGAGGTATCAGCGTAGTGGTGCTTCGTCCTGTTGAAAAAAGAAATTTCTATATCTTCTGTTAATCGTGCAAAATCTGTGCCTCCAGAGTCGGTATTCAACTTGCCTGGCATTGGCGTTAGTCAGTCAGTCAGGTAGCAGCAGCCGGCCGAGACACAAGCAGCAGCAGGGGAGTAGTTCCTAACCAGAAGCGAATTGTATATTTTCATCGTTGTGCTTTGGTAGCGTAGTTTTTGAATTTATGCATGTTAATTTAATATTTAATAGACTCTGCTCTCACGTTTACGTTTGTGTTGGAAATTAAACCGATTTTGTGACATATTACAAGTTCCTAAACAGAAGCGAATTAATTAGTCTCACCTGTGTGCTTTGGTAGTTTAGTTTTTGAATTTCAGAGAGCTAGTCTAATTTATTAGACACACTTCTTGCATTACGGCCAGTGTCTAGAGTAGAGGTCCGTAGAGTGTGTCAGTAATCCTTTGTTTGTCTGAGTAGTGTAGTTCTCCATGGTCTTTGGTATAGATAGGGACTAATATTACTGTGTGCGGACGCGAGCCAAGTTGGTGACACTTCGCTCTCAGTTCCGGGTTGTGATGGCTTCGGTTACACAGCTTGAAGCTGCAGTAGATGAGCATCACTGTCGTGGGCCAGCCATGGGGATCCAGCGGAAGTCCAGAACGACCCACGAGTCAACCTACCGGTCTGCACTGGTGGCCAGCCCAGTTACTGCTCGCACTAAGATTGACTCCTCACCTGTGGTTGAGTGGAAAGCCGCCTTGTTGCGTGGCAGGTTGCAAAAGACTTCCCGGGGGGCCGAACATAAGGCCTCCCTGCTCAGTCTGACAAACATGTTCCATTTTCTATCTGAGGCTGACTCTGTCCCTCAGCCAGATTGTCGCTTGTCCTGTTTCAGAGGAGCTGAATATATCCAGCCAGTCACAGAGGTGGGGATTATTGGTAGGTGGGAGCTCCAATGTTAGCCGTGTTATGGGGCCCCTTTGGGGTGTGGGTGCCAATGATGTGTATCGCTTTGGATTGGAAGAGATTCTTTCGGGTTTCAAATGTCTATCAGGTGTGGTAAAGGCTGCCAGTCTTGCTTGCGAGATGAAAGGAGGGCTTACCATTTGCAGCATAGTCGACAGGCCCGATTGCGGATCTCTGGTACAGAGCGGAGGGGTGGGTGTCAAACAGAGGCTCAGATGGTTCTGCGACCGTGCGGGCTGCAGATTCCTCGACCTGGGCCATAGGGTGGTGGGGTTTCGGCTTCCGCTAAATAGGTCAGGAGTTTATTGCACGCAGGAGGCGGCTACACGTGTAGCAGGGTCTGTATGGCGTGGATTAGGGGAACACAAAAAGGGCTACAGTCTCAAAGGATTCAGATCGAACACTAGAAGAACGTAGATATAGGAACCATCTGTACAACAGCTGTAAATTGTCGTAGATTTGTTGGGACAGTACCAGAACTCCAAGCGACAATGGAAAGCAAATGATGCTCAAATCGTTATAGGCACAGAAAGTTGGCTAAAGCCGGAGATAAGTTCAGCCGAAATTTTTGCGAGGGCCTAACGGTGTTCAGAAAGGATAAGCTAAATATAGTTGGCGGTGACATATTTATTTCTGTTGGAAGTAGTTTATCTTGTAGCGAAACTGAAGTAGATAGTTCCTAAGAGTTAGTATAGGTAATGGTCATTCTTGGCAACTGGAATAAAATAACGACTGGATCCTTTTAATGACTTCCCAACTCAGAGGATAAAATTGCCAAAAGGTTCAAAGAAAACTTGAGTCTAATTTCACACACATACCCGTCTCATACAATTATAGTAGGTGGTCACTTCAATATACCGTCGATATGTTGGCGAAAACATTTATTTAAATCCGGAGGTGCGCATAAAACATCATCCGAAATTATACTAAACACATTTTTTGAAAATTATTTCGTGAAATTAGTTCATGAGCTCACTTGAATAGTAAACGGTTGTGGAAACACACTTGACCTCTTGGCAACAGCCGGCCGAAGTGGCCGTGCGGTTAAAGGCGCTGCAGTCTGGAACCGCAGGACCGCTACGGTCGCAGGTTCGAATCCTGCCTCGGGCATGGATGTTTGTGATGTCCTTAGGTTAGTTAGGTTTAACTAGTTCTAAGTTCTAGGGGACTAATGACCTCAGCAGTTGAGTCCCATAGTGCTCAGAGCCATTTGAACCATCTTGGCAACAAATAATCCTAAGCTAGCAAAGAGTATCAAAACGGATACAGGGTTTAGTGGAAGCAGGGTTGTCGTAGCGAGAATGAACACCGTAACTCCACGGAAATCATGATGGCCAGACGCGCGTTTGAAACGTCATCCTCCCGAATGCGAGTCCAGTTTGCCCACCACTGCACCACGTCGCTCGGTGGTGATGTTTTACAGAAGCTCGAAATTTAGCGCGGACTTCAATGCGAGATGCTTATAATAGTTTCCACAACGAAACTTTGTCTCGAAACTGGCAGAAAATCCAAAGAGATTCTGGTCGTATGTAAAGTATGCTAGCGGCAAGACATAATCAATGCCTTCTCTACTATCGATGACAGTGCTGCTAAAGCAGAGTTACTAAACACAGTATTCCGAAATTCCTTCATCAAAGACGACGAAGTAAATACTCCAGAATTCGAATCAAGAGCAGCTGCGAACATGAGTAACTTACAAGCTGATATCATCGGAGTAGTGAAGCGACTTAAGTCACTTAATAAAAGCAAGTCTGCACCCTGGTGGTGGGACATTTGAAATTGATTTAAATGGTCACAGTAGAGATTGTTGCAAGTGTCTTGAGTGCGACGAAAAAGTGTTTCCGCCCGGAATCGAACCGGGGATCTTCTGCGTGTTAGGCAGACGTGATAACCGCTACACCACGGAAACTGCTACCCTCTGCGCTGCACATCTGATCCATTTACGCCATTTTGGCGTAAAAATCACTTTGCGGAAACGCACAATGCAGGTATTTCGCATTCCAGTGCAACAATCGACAGCACCCTTCACTGTCTGAATGCCATCACGAATAAGTGCCCAAGAAGTCGTCGGAAATGCTCGCGGCCGAGTCCTCAGTAGCATCAGTTACTCTTTCTTTCCGTACGAGGTACCGTCAATTCGCGCAGTCGCTATTGCAAATGATGTCAGGAAAAGCAATCACTTCGTTAGCTGCAAAGAGCCTGGGCCCAGACTGTATACCATTTCAGTGTACGCTGCTGTAATCGCTCAATATTTAACAATCATATACAAGCGCTCGCTCTTCGAAAGATGCGTACCCAAAGACTGAAAAGTTGCACAGGTCACACCATTATTCAAGAAAGGCAATAGGAGTAAACCACTAAATTGCAGACCCATATCATTAACGTCGATGTGCAGCAGGATTTTGGAACATATATTGTGTTTGAACATTACGAGGTACCTCGAAGAGAACAATGTATTGACACAGTGTCAGCACTGTTATAGAAAACAAAGTTCTTGTGAAACACAACCAGATCTTTATTCACACGAAGTGTGAAGTGCTATCGACAAGGAATTTCATATTATTTCGCACTTCTAGATTTTTAGAAGAATGAAAAGTGTGAGGCCATCCACATGAGCCCTAAAACGAATCCGTTAAACTTCGGTCACACGATAAATCAATCAAATATAAAGGCCGTAAATTCAAATAAATGCCTAGGAATTACAATTACGAATAACTGTACCTCAAAAGTGGCTTGTAATCAAATTGCATCCTTATGGAATATTGTCTCAGTTACGCGACTGGATTCGTGGTATCCTGTGAGAGAGGTCACAGTTCGTAGTAATTGATGGAAAGTCATCGAGTAAAACAAAAGTGATTTCTGGAGATTCCCAAGGTAGCTATACGAACAACTTAGATTGGAAAGGAAACGTACAAAATGTTGTGGGGAAGGCGAACCAAAGACTGCAATTTGCTGGCAGAACGCTCAGAAGATGCAACAGATCTACTAAAGAGACTGCCTAACATACATTTGTCAGTCCTCTTTTGGAGCACTGCTGCGCGGTGTGGAATCCTTACCAAACATGATTAACGGAGTACATTGAGAAAGTTCAAAGAAGAGCAGCACGTTTTTTACTATCGAGAACTAGGGGAGAGAGTGTCAGTGACATGATACAGGATTTGGGGTGGACATCATTAAAACAAAGGTATTTCTTGTTGCTGCGGGATCTTGTCACGTAATTTCAGTTACCAACTGCCTCCTCCGAATGCGAAAGTATTTTGTTGGCTCCGACCTACGTGGAGAGTAACGATCATCATGATAAAATAAGGGAAATCAGAGCTCACACGGAAAAAATATAGATGTTCGCTTTTTCTGTGCGCTGTTGGAGAGTGGAAGAACAGAGAATTATTGTGAACGTGGTTCGATGAACCGTCTGCAAGCGCACTTACGTGTAATTTGCAGAGTATGCATGTAGATGTAGATGTACGAGGGTATTTCAAAAGTAAGGTCTCCTATTTTTTTATAAGTACATAGACCTGTTTATTTCTGCAATGGTTTACATCAGTTTACAGCTTGAACATTTAGCTATTTTTCGACGTAATCACAATTTCTTTCGATGCATTTTTGTAGAAGCTGTGGCAGTTTTTGTATGCCCATGTCATACCAGCTCGCCGCCATACTGTTTAGAAAGTTATGAACCTCTTCTTTCACCTCGTCGTCGGAGCTGAGTCGCTGTGACCACAATTAACGCTGACAGGTACTGTGAGACTGGAAAAACTCAAACGGGCAATTCAGAACCGGAGAAGAGGAATGTTGAGTAAGGGCGTACACATTCTCCATGACAACGCTCGCCCACACATCGCTCGGCAAACCGTTGCTCTCCTGCAACAGTTTCAGTGGAACATAATCACCCACCCACCCTATAGTCCTGACTTGGCGCCCAGTTCCCTAGGTTAAAAGAACATTTGGCCGGAAAGCGATTCAGCTCCGACGACGAGATGAAAGAAGAGGTTCATAACTTACTGAACAGCATGGCGGCGAGCTCGTATGACATGGGCTTCTACAAAAATGCATCGACAGATATGGTGATTATGTCTAAAAATAGCTAAATGTTCAAGCTGTAAACTGATGTAAACCATTGTAGAAATAAACAGGTCTATGTACTTATAAAAAAATAGGAGACCTTACTTCTGGGATTAGGCCGTAGATGTAGAGGAAACCGACTTCCAGCTACTGGGGGATAGAATCCGGCAGGCTGCTCTGGCGTTCTATGCAATCGGCTCGTCCTGGAACTGGGCCACCAATAACACCGCAGGCCAACAGCAGTTTCGCCGGACTCGCTACGAGAATAATTTTCTCCCTAGCTGCTTGCGGGCAATTCACCTCCACATTACAAGTAGCTAATCCTACTGCGAGAATATTTTTCTCGACAGCAGCCTGAGGACAAGTATCTCCACTTCACCTGACGCCATTGTAGCTAAGTCAGGGAAGCAACACCACAACTAGAGGTTCAACAGGAAAAACATTCCAGTGTTTAACCCGCACACCTGCCGAGTAAGGAATGCTTGCCAAATAAACGACAAGTGTCAATGGTGAAAAAAGCCAATTCTTAATCACATTCAGGTTTCTGACATCCGTAACTGTTTATCCAGAAAAAAGCTATGTATATTTTTGCTTATCTGCAGCAGGAGGAGCTTGTAATAATTGAATCCTGTACAGTTTGCGAGAGAGACGCGTTTACTGACTCTCGGCTAGCACGATGTGTGAACTTCTGTGAATTAGTTCCAAACGTCTCTGGACCGAGCTAAAGTCCTGAACGAGCATACAAGGATTTCCACTTCCTTAAACAACCAATGTCTGGAATCTGTTAGTGCCATCATCGAATGCTTCGACTGTAAGAAACGCAATGACGGAAAAAAAAAATCGCAGCACCAAGAAGGAGTTGTGTGGCATAAATGGAAGCTGATAGGCATGTTTTTATATCTGAAAGATGATGTCTATCCTAATTTCGCGCCAGTGGCATAAGAGTGGCGCTAGTAGTGCCACAATGAAGATGCCAATCAGGTATGCTGTAAATACGCGCCGTAACGGTCGTGAGCGTTAATTACCTTTGAGACTGAACAAAGTGAGTTGGTGATAGTCGAGAATGTCTTTAAGGGGACAAAGATGCCATTGTCAATACCCCACTGAGTTTGAACGTGGTCTTGTAGTAGGGCTACGAGAAGCTGGATGTTATTTCTGCGATAATGCAGAAAAAATTGGCAGGAATGTAGCAGCTACACATGAGTGCTTTTAGCGGTGGTCACGAGAATGTACAGTCGCAAGAGCCCGGCCTCTGGACGGCCATGTGGCACTACCGAGGGTGAAAACCATCGTACTGGGTATGCAGCGGCAATATGAGCAGCAGTTGGCACCACAGTGACACAACGGACTAAATCATTTACTTCAAGAACAGCTCCGGGCCAGACACCATGTAGGGTCCATTCCACTGACCCCAAACCACCGCCATTTGTGACTTCAGTGGTGTGAAGCGAGACTTAATTGCAGGGGAGGGTGAAGGTCTGTTGTGTATTCTGATGGAAGCTGGTTCTGCCTCGGTGCCAATGATGACCGTGTTGGTTAGAAGGAGGGCAGTTGAGGCCTGCACTCAACATGTATGCATGCTAGACACACCGGATCTACATGTGGAGCTATGGCCTGTTGTGCTTCCATTTATGAACAGCATTTCAGGGGATGTTTTCCAATAGGTTGACGCTCACCCACATACCACTGAAGTTCCCCCACATGCTCTACAGAGTGTCGACATGTTGCTTTGGCCTGCTCTATCACCAGATCTGTCTCCCATTGATCACATATGGGACATCATTGGACGACAATTCCAGCGTCATCCACAAACAGCCTTAACCGTCCCTATATTGACCGACCAGGTGCATCGGGTACGAAACTTCTTCTCACAAACTGACATCCAGCACACGTACAACGTCATGTATGCACGTTAGTGTGATTGCATACAACATTACGGATGTTACACCTGTTATTAATTTACGAGCACATTATATTTGCAATGTCTTTTGTTGCACTTATTTTAACCTGAGGTCTTACAATTTTAATCACTTAGACATGTTAGTTAGAGAAATGTATTCCCGAAATTTCATTACTCTACATTAATTATTTTTTGGTGTTGCTTTTTTTCCGTCAATGCTTGTGAAATACACTGGTGCGCGAAACTTAAATACGAAACTAACTTTCGCACGATGTATCACTGCCAGGTAACACAGCTCGACGAAACTTTGACCGTACATAGGAAGAACTGATACAGTATAGTGCAGAATGTAACAGAAAGAAATACGCAATGAGACGAACAGAAATGACACCTTTATTCAAAGACAATAATACCATTAAGTCACCACGATTCATGCCGTTGGCCTGGACATGTCAAAAGGTGGGACACGGATCTTAATAAGGTATGTGATCACCAGGAAAAGTAACGTATGCTCTTGAACGTGCTCCCATGCCTGCCACAAGATTGGTGAGGTGTTCTTGTGGTAGTGAGTTCTATTCCTGCACCAGCGCGCTTGTGAACTACCGGACGATCGTTACCATATGTGAACGTGCTGAAATAAGCCTCTGTGACGGGTCCGAAACGTACTCGAAGGGATTTAAGTCGGAGGGAACGGGCAAGCCAGTTCTTCGCGGAAAATCCAGTCATTCGAAGAGCTCCTACACCTGAACTCCTCGATTCGGTTCCGCATGGTCATCCAGAAAAATGACGTTTGGGCCCGGATGCACCCCTGAAGAGATGAACTTGGGAAGGGAGTACAGTGTCACAAAGACTGGTGAGTGCGCCGTCTTCAAAGATTTAGAGGTCAGTATGGCCATTCAACATTCTGCCTTCCCACACCATAACATCTGGACTACCAAAAGGATCAAGTTCGACAATGCTGAACGTACCTTCATATGGCGGGAGGTGGGAACACGTAATTTGAACGTGGCCGTTTTGATGATCCAGGTGGTATGATGTGGAGTGGCTTAATGTTGGAGGGGCGTACTGACCGCCAAATATTTGAACACAGTACACTCGCTGGTCAGTGTTATTGTGACACTGTGTTCCTTCCCTACGAGCGTCTTGTCTGGGGTGCCTTCGGCGTTGACTACGTTTTCATGGATGGCAACATCTAACCACATCGAAGTGCGCAGCTGAGAAGCTCTTGCAACTATATTTTGCAAATGGACTAGCCTGCCCTTTCCCCCGACTTAAATCCCATGGAGCACGTGTGGGATCCGTTGCGGAGACATACCGTAGCTCGTCCTCGTGCACCAACGACCACCCAACTTCTGCGAAGTTTGGAAGGCTGGAGACGAGGTATTGGCGGAATTAGGGCTGTGAGGACGGGTCGTGGGTCGTGCTTGGGTAGCTCAGTTGGTAGAGCACTTGCCCGCGAAAGGCAAAGGTCCCGAGTTCGAGTCTCGGTCTAGCACACAGTTTTAATCTGTCAGGAAGTTTCATCCAACAGCTGCCAACTGCGCTGGTGGAGGAATAGAATGCGCTACCACAAGAAATCCTTACCAACCTTATGGACAGCGTGGGAAAACTTCGCAGAACATGCATTGCCGCCTGTGGTGACTACACACCCTATTGAGAACCATGTGCTGCTTTTTGTAATGTGATCACTTTAGTGTAATCATTGTCTTTGAATAAAAGTGTCAGTTCTGTTCGTCTCATTGCGTGTTTCTTTCCGTACTATAGTGTAGCAGTTCTGTCAATGCATGGTCCAAGTTTCATCAAGCTGTGTGACTCGGCAGTGACACATCATGCGAAAGTTTACTTTCGTTCTTAAGTTTTGCACACCAGTGTATATTAAATTTGAAATATATACGTTCATGGACGAAGCTGCGGGGAAGAATCTAGTAAACAATAAAAACAGTCAAATGAAACTAAATGATTCCAGGGACTTTTGAGGTCTCAGACATCAGTGATGTATATATACAGACTGAACGTCATCTGCTCACTAGGCAGATATGCTAAGTACTATGGCTCCCTGGTACAGTGACTCTGCATAACCGCACAGACTAGCCTAGCACGCCATCCTCCTCAAATCAAATCCCTATTCATGCCTCAGCCCACTTAATATTCCCCCTAAACACGAACAGCATTGCAGAGGCTCTCAGACTGTATTGGGATAGCACGTCAGCACCGAATGAAATGGGAATACTGCTTGAAACCCAGGCATACCTGTTTTTATTCAAACGAAACTATATGATTCCAGAGACAATTTCAACTCAGAAACATCTAAGACGCGTATATATAGAACGAAGCAACAAATGAAAATTTGTACCAAGGTTGGGATTCGAACCTGGGTCTCCTGCTCGCTAGGCAGATGTGCTAACTACTAGCCACCCTCGCACAATCACTCTGGAAAACTACACGGACTACTCTAACACAGCTCCCTCGTCAATCCAAATTTCCATTCGCGCCTCAACCCAGTTGTTATTCGCGCTAAATTCCAACAGCGTGGCAGAAGCTCTCCAACTGTAATGGAATCGCACCTCACAACCGAACGAACTGGGGGATCCTGTCTGAAACCCACGAATAGGTGTTTTTAACCAAACGAACGTATATGGTACCAGAGACCTTTCCCGGTACCAAACGTCTATGATCCAAATATGGAGGCTGAAATGACGAATGAAGCCGGCCTATGTGGCCGAGCGGTTCTAGGCGCTTCAGTCCGGAACCGCGCGACCGCAACGGTCGCAGGTTCGAATCCTGCCTCGGGCATGGATGTGTGTGACGTCCTTAGGTTAGTTAGGTTTAACTACTTCTAAGTCTACGGGACTGATGACCTCAGATGTTAAGTCCCATAGTGCTCAGAGCCATTTGAACCATTTTGACGAATGAAAATTTGTACCAAAGCAGGGATTCGAATTTGGATTGAGGAGGGAGGCGTGCTAGGTTAGTCCGTGCAGTTGTGCCAATCCTTTGTGCCAGGGTGGCGTAGTGGTTAGCGTGTGTTCCTAGTGACCAGAACACCTGGTTTCGAATGCCGGCCTTGGTACAAATTTTCATTCGTCGGTTCAGTCTGAGTGTACACAATAGAAACGATGTCGTGGCACTGACGTTGCTGGTAAAATGAAAAACAAAAAAACCAGTATCCTTTTCTTAATTCATCGTGCATATAGTTTTAGTGCTAAGGTTGCATGAAACGGTCGAAATATTTATTTCGTTCTTGTGGTTGCCGATGCATTTTTACTCGAGTGCCGAAAGAGCAGAGAGGGCGGCGATTAGACGGAGTGGCGGGGCGGCCCTTCTGCTGTGTCCAGCCAGCTCCCAACCCCTCAGCTACTGGCCGCCACTGCCGCTGCCTGCGGGCGCTGGTACATCCCGCTAAGAGGACCGCCGCACGCCGGCCGCCTTTGATCTTGCATCACAGACAGCAGCCCCCTACTGGCCGGCAAAAACTTGGCCGGAGCAGCCCCACAGCCGCAGGCGCTCAAACTTGCGTTTGTCTGCCCGCGGATCCATGCACTCAAGTTATAAGCCGTTGCTTGGCCCATTGGCTCCCTGAATCCCTATTGCGAAATTGTACAACACTGTACTCTGCTTGTGACCTTTGTGCTCCAGGATCTGCTGCGCTGAGCTAAAGTAAGGGCTCTCTGGAAACTCTGCTTTCAGAGCAGTAACATATTGTTACAGTTCATGTCATCAACTTTCACCTCAGTAGCCAGGATCGGTGAGACACACAAGTGCGACAGGTCTGCTTCCGGAGATACTAGGTTCTAAACTTGTGGTGCCAAAAATAAATCATCTTCTTCTACATCTGTATCTCCGCATGCTATCATACAATGAGGTGATGAAAGTCATGGGATGGCGATATGCACATATATAGATAGCGGTATTGTGGCGTACACAAGGTAAGAAAGGACAGTACCTTGGTGGAGCTGCCATTTGTACTCAAATGATTCGTGCGAAATGGTTCCCGACGTCATTATGGCTGCACGACGGGAATCGACAGACTTTGGACGCGGAACGGTAGTAGTTGGAGCTAGACGAATGGGACATTCCATTTCGGAAATGGAAATGAGCGTGTGGCATCGTTGGCCGGGAGGTCCCATGCAAGGAAGTTCGGCCGCAAGTCTTATTTCAATCGACGCCACACTGGGCGACTTGCGAGCCGGTGACGAGGATGAAATGATGATGAGGACAACACAACACCCAGTCCACGAGTGGAGAAAATCTCCAACCCGGCTGGGAATCGAAACCGGAAATCGTTAGGTAATTCAATATAACGAGATCAATTGCGTCAAGGGTGTGTTGAGGATACCAAATTTGAGGTATGACCTCACTTACCGACCGACAGCAGCGACGTTCGCATAGATTTGTCAGTGCTTACAGACAAGCAACACTGCGTGGGCTAACCTCAGAAATAAATGTGGGACGTACGACGAACGTATCCGTTAGGACAGTGCGGTGAAATTTGGCGTCAGTGGGCTATGGACACGACAAGACCTACGCTAGCGTCTTTGCTAACAGCAACTAGCCTGCAGCGCCTCTCCAGGGCTTGTTACGATATCGGTCGGACCCAAGACGACAGGAAAACTATGGCCTGGTCAGATGAGTCAGATTTCCGTTCGTAAGAGCTGATGAGAGTTTTGGAGTGTGGCGCAGATCCCACAAGGTCATGGGCCCAACTTGTCAACAACGCAGCCAGCCGCTGTGGCCGAGCGGTTCTATGATCTTCAGTCCGGAACTGCAGTACTGCTACGGTCGCAGGTTCGAATGCTGCCTCGGGCATGGGTGTGTGTGATGTCCTTAGGCTAGTTAGGTTTAAGATGTTCTAAGTCTAGGCGACTGATGATCTCAGATGTTGAGTCCCATAGTGTTTAGAGCCATTTGAATCAACAGCGCACTGCGCAAGTTGATGGTGGCTCCATAATGGTGTGGGCTGTGTTTACATGGAATGGACTGAGTCGTGATTATGTTCGGCTACTTGGAGACCATTTGCAGCCATTCATGGACTTCATGTTCCAAGACAACCATGGGGTTATTATGGATGACAATGCGCCATGTCACGGGGCCATAGTTGTTCGCGACTGGTTTGAAGAACATTCTGGACAATTCGAGCGAATGATCTGACCACACATCGAACATTTATGGCACATTATCGCGAGGGCAGTTCGTGTACAAAATCCTGCACCGGCAACCGTTTCGGAATTACGGACGGCTATAACGGCAGCATGGCTCAGTATTTCTGAAGGTGGCTTTCAACGACTTGTTGCGTCATGACACGTCAAGTTGCTGCAAAACGCCGGGCAAAAGGAGGTCCGACATGTTGTTAGGAGGGATTCCTTGGGTTTTGTCACTTCCGTATATTGTGTGTCTTGGAAGCTACGAGGAGAACTTGTTGTTGGTGTTGTTTTTGTCTTCAGCCCTAAGGATGGTTTGATGCAGCTCTCCACCCACGTCTGTTCTGCGTAAACCTCTTAATCTCTGCATAACTACTGCAATCTACACTCCTGGAAATTGAAATAAGAACACCGTGAATTCATTGTCCCAGGAAGGGGAAACTTTATTGACACATTCCTGGGGTCAGATACATCACATGATCACACTGACAGAACCACAGGCACATAGACACAGGCAACAGAGCATGCACAATGTCGCCACTAGTACAGTGTATATCCACCTTTCGCAGCAATGCAGGCTGCTATTCTCCCATGGAGACGATCGTAGAGATGCTGGATGTAGTCCTGTGGAACGGCTTGCCATGCCATTTCCACCTGGCGCCTCAGTTGGACCAGCGTTCGTGCTGGACGTGCAGACCGCGTGAGACGACGCTTCATCCAGTCCCAAACATGCTCAATGGGGGACAGATCCGGAGATCTTGCTGGCCAGGGTAGTTGACTTACACCTTCTAGAGCACGTTGGGTGGCACGGGATACATGTGGACGTGCATTGTCCTGTTGGAACAGCAAGTTCCCTTGCCGGTCTGGGAATGGTAGAACGATGGGTTCGATGACGGTTTGGATGTACCGTGCACTATTCAGTGTCCCCTCGACGATCACCAGTGGTGTACGGCCAGTGTAGGAGATCGCTCCCCACACCATGATGCCGGGTGTTGGCCCTGTGTGCCTCGGTCGTATGCAGTCCTGATTGTGGCGCTCACCTGCACGGCGCCAAACACGCATACGACCATCATTGGCACCAAGGCAGAAGCGACTCTCATCGCTGAAGACGACACGTCTCCATTCGTCCCTCCATTCACGCCTGTCGCGACACCACTGGAGGCGGGCTGCACGATGTTGGGGCGTGAGCGGAAGACGGCCTAACGGTGTGCGGGACCGTAGCCCAGCTTCATGGAGACAGTTGCGAATGGTCCTCGCCGATACCCCAGGAGCAACAGTGTCCCTAATTTGCTGGGAAGTGGCGGTGCGGTCCCCTACGGCACTGCGTAGGATCCTACGGTCTTGGCGTGCATCCGTGCGTCGCTGCGGTCCGGTCCCAGGTCGACGGGCACGTGCACCTTCCGCCGACCACTGGCGACAACATCGATGCACTGTGGAGACCTGACGCCCCACGTGTTGAGCAATTCGGCGGTACGTCCACCCGGCCTCCCGCATGCCCACTATACGTCCTCGCTCAAAGTCCGTCAACTGCACATACGGTTCACGTCCACGCTGTCGCGGCATGCTACCAGTGTTAAAGACTGCGATGGAGCTCCGTATGCCACGGCAAACTGGCTGACACTGACGGCGGCGGTGCACAAATGCTGCGCAGCTAGCGCCATTCGACGGCCAACACCGCGGTTCCTGGTGTGTCCGCTGTGCCGTGCGTGTGATCATTGCTTGTACAGCCCTCTCGCAGTGTCCGGAGCAAGTATGGTGGGTCTGACACACCGGTGTCAATGTGTTCTTTTTTCCATTTCCAGGAGTGTACATCCATTTAAATCTGCTTACTGAATTCTCTCTGGTCTCTCACTACAGTTTTAGCCCTCCACACTTCGTTCCCCCCATTAACGAACTGACGATTCATTGATGCCCCAAGGGGTGTCCTACCAGCTTAACCCCTTTTTCGTCAGATTGTGCGCTAAGTTCTTTTTTTCTCCAATTAGATTCACTTTTTTCTCTTTAGTTAACCGGTCTACCCAGTTAACCCTCAGCATTTTCCTGTAAAACTACATCACATAAGATTCTATTTTCTTCGTGTGTAAACTGTTCACTTTTCGCTTCTGTATAAAGCTAAATTCTATACAAATACCCTCAGAAGAGTCTTCCTAAAAGTTAAATTAACTAATTTCTCTTTACAGGAACAGTTGTCTTGCTATTCCCTGTCTGCATTTTATATTCTCTTCACTTCGTTCATCTCAGTTATTTTGCTGTCGAAGAGCAACACACATCTATTACTTTTAGTCTTTCATTCGTAATGTAATTTCCTCAGCCTCTCCTGATTTAATGACACAACCTTCCTTTTCTCTTGTTATACTTATATTGATGTTCATCGTACAATTTCTTCTCAGGAGACTAAACATTCCATTCAATAGCTCTGTCATGTCCTTTACCGTCTCTAACAGAATTACAATGTCATCAGTAAATGTCAATATTTTTATTTCTTCTCCTTGAACATGACTTCCGTTTCCATATTTCTTCTGCACCTCCGTCAGTGTTTGCTTAATTTACAGACTGAATAAATCGGGGGATGGGCTGCAGTCATGTCTTACTGTCTTTTCAATTGCTGCTTTTATAGCTGCAGTCTGATTTCTGGAGAAGCTGGTGACAAACTTTCGCTCCCTGTGTTTTCTCTGTGCTACCTTCAGAATTTCGAAGAGTGTATTCCAGTTCACATTTTCCAATCCGTTCTCCAAATCCGTAATTAATACTTCTCCGGAACCCAAACTGATCTTCCCTGTGATTGGTTTCTTCCACTTTTTCCATTCTACTGTAAAAAATAAGTGTCAGTATTTTGCAATTATAACTGATTAAACTGACAATACCGCAATATTCAGACCTGTCTTCTTTGGAAATGGAATTATTGCATTCTTCTTGAAATACATCGTAACTAGAATAGTTTTGTTATGTTTGGAAAAACTGGAGAGGAATTCCGCCTTACTCAAGACAGCATTATTGTGTGTTCTCCCAATGACATCAGTAATTCTGAGGGAAGGTCGCATTGTTTCGACTTACTTCCGTCAGTGCTTTGTCAAATTCTGCTCACAGTATCATAACTCCCGTCTCATCTACTTCCCCCTTCTACAATATTGTCTTCCAAGTTTATTTCCGTTGTATAGCCTTTCTATACACCGCGATGACAAAGGTGCTCGAGGTGACAAGAGTGCTGCTAATATCGTGTCGGACCTCCTTTTTCCCGGTGTGGAGCAGCAGCTCGACGTGGCATGGACTGATCAAGTCGCTGGAAGACTCTGCGGAAATACATCTACATCTACATTTATACTCCGCAAGCCACCCAACGGTGTGTGGCGGAGGGCACTTTACGTGCCACTGTCATTACCTCCCTTTCCTGTTCCAGTCGCGTATGGTTCGCGGGAAGAACGACTGTCTGAAAGTCTCCGTGCGCGCTCTAATCTCTCTAATTTTACATTCGTGATCTCCTCGGGAGGTTTAAGTAGGGGGAAGCAATATATTCGATACCTCATCCAGAAACGCACCCTCTCGAAACCTGGCGAGCAAGCTACACCGCGATGCAGAGCGCCTCTCTTGCAGAGTCTGCCACTTGAGTTTATTAAACATCTCCGTAATGCTATCACGGTTACCAAATAACCCTGTGACGAAACGCGCCGCTCTTCTTTGGATCTTCTCTACCTCCTCCGTCAACCCGATCTGGTACGGATCCCACACTGATGAGCAATACTCAAGTATAGGTCGAACGAGTGTTTTGTAAGCCACCTCCTTTGTTGATGGAGTACATTTTCTAAGCACTCTCCCAATGAATCTCAACCTGGTACCCGCCTTACCAACAATTAATTTTATATGATCATTCCACTTCAAATCGTTCCGCACGCAAACTCCCAGGTATTTTACAGAAGTAACTGCTACCAGTGTTTGTTCCGCTATCATATAATCATACAATAAAGGATCCTTCTTTCTATGTATTCGCAATACATTACATTTGTCTATGTTAAGGGACAGTTGCCACTCCCTGCACCAAGTGCCTATCCGCTGCAGATCTTCCTGCATTTCGCTACAATTTTCTAATGCTGCAACTTCTCTGTATACCACAGCATCATCCGCGAAAAGCCGCATGGAACTTCCGACACTATCTACTAGGTCATTTATATATATTGTGAAAAGCAATGGTCCCATGACACTCCCCCGTGGCACGCCAGAGGTTACTTTAACGTCTGTAGACGTCTCTCCATTGATAACAACATGCTGTGCTCTGTTTGCTAAAAACTCTTCAATCCAGCCACACAGCTGGTCTGATATTCCGTAGGCTCTTACTTTGTTTATCAGGCGACAGTGCGGAACTGTATCGAACGCCTTCCGGAAGTCAAGAAAAATGGCATCTACCTGGGAGCCTGTATCTAATATTTTCTGGGTCTCATGAACAAATAAAGCGAGTTGGGTCTCACACGATCGCTGTTTCCGGAATCCATGTTGATTCCTACATAATAGATTCTGGGTTTCCAAAAACGACATGATACTCGAGCAAAAAACATGTTCTAAAATTCTACAACAGATCGACGTCAGAGATATAGGTCTATAGTTTTGCGCATCTGCTCGACGACCCTTCTTGAAGACTGGGACTACCTGTGCTCTTTTCCAATCATTTGGAACCCTCCGTTCCTCTAGAGACTTGCGGTACACGGCTGTTAGAAGGGGGGCAATTTCTTTCGCGTACTCTGTGTAGAATCGAATTGGTATCCCGTCAGGTCCAGTGGACTTTCCTCTGTTGAGTGATTCCAGTTGCTTTTCTATTCCTTGGACACTTATTTCGATGTCAGCCATTTTTTCGTTGCCTCCATAGCCGTCCGTAATTGCGAAAGTGTTGCCGGTGCAGGGTTTTGTGCACTGAATAACCTCTCGATTATGACCCGTGAACGTTCAATGAGATTAATGCCGGGAGATCTAGGTGGTCAAATCATTCGTTCTAACTGTCGAGAATGTTCTTCAAACCAATCACGAACAGATGTGATCCGGTGAGTTGGCGCACTGTCATCTATAAAAACTCCATCGTTGTTTGGGAACAGGAAGTCCATGAATGGTCTCCAAGTAGCCGAACGTAGCCATTTCCAGTCAGTGATAGGTTCACTTGGACTAGAGGACACAGTACATTCCATGTAAACACAGCCCACACCATTACGGAGCCGCCACCAGCTTGCGTAATGCCTTGTTGACAACTTGGGTCCGTGGCTAGTGGGGTCTGCGCGTCACTGGAACCCAACCATCAGGTCTTACTAGCTAAAACCGAGACTCATGTGACGGTTTCCCAGTCGTGTAGGGCCCAAACGATATGGTCATAGCGCAGTAGAGGCGCTGCAGGCACTCGCGTCTGTCGTCTGCTGCCATAGTCCATTAACGCCAAATTTCGCCGCACTGTCCTAACAGATACTTTCGTCTTACGTTCCATGTTGATTTGCGCAGTTATTTCACGCATCGTTGCTTCTCTGATGGCACTGACAACTCTACGCAAACGTCGTTGCTCGTCACACTGTGGATCTCTGAATATTGAATTCCCTAACGATTTCCGAAGTGGAAATGCGTCTAGCTCCAACCACCATCCCGCGTTCAAAGTCAGGGACAGTAAAACACAATGAACGACCGAGTAGCGCTTCTGCTTAGCGGTAGCATCAGCGGTGGCCTGGAATGTGCTGTCGCTCCTGGAGTACTGGTTATTCTACGTGTTTCAGTGTTCCTGTTGATAAATGTCGATAAAACAAATATCGCAATAGACTAATTTGCTATCGATCTGTCGAAAGGATACGTAAAATTCCGATTTAAAATCGTTTTCTGTGTTACAGGAAACAAATTGACGCTCTCCGTCAACGCTGGCCAGTGTATGAAACACGTGACGAACAGTATTTGTTTCGGTTAATTCCAGCTACACTTTGCAAAAACAAAACTGTAGATTTCTTAGAAACACCAGAGAAAATGCGCCTGGCGACAATAGGAGAGACACTCTGTGTATATGGAAAAAGAAAAATGGTTCAAATGGCTCTAAGCAGTATGGGACTTAACATCTGAGGTCATCAGTCCCCTAGACTTAGAACTATTTAAACCTAACTAACCTAAGGACATCACACACATCCATGCCCGAGGCAGGATTGGAACCTGCCACCGTAGCAGCAGCACGGTTCCGGACTGAAACGCCTAGAACCGCTCGTCCACAGCGGCCGGCTGTATATATGAAAGGAAGTCCTCACTATTCGGGTAAACGATAATTTAATTAGGACCTCCTCTGTGAATGCATTAAGCTCTCGTATTATCTTTCCAATTGGACTGATAATAGTAATTCAACATTCGTTAGCATAAAATAGAAGAAAATTGTCGGACATTTGATTTTTGGAACTAATTATCTGTCTGCATGAACTTACATTTACGATAAGATTCAGATTAGGTACTCTGTACGCTCTCCTACTTTTCGCAACCATTTTCAAATAATGCGACTTTCCTCTGCCCAAGTTCGCAGATCGACAAACACTTTCATTGACCTGCTCAGCTTATTTTCCAGCGTATTTATGTTGTGAGTAGTAATGACCATATCAGACTTCCCTGACTCACACCTGATCCTTCTTTCGCTTCTCACGACAGCCTCATTGGGCTAACAGTCAGAGGAGCCTTACGTCAATATTTCGGTACGTCTTACGAGATTACGTAAACGGACTGATATGCTGACTCTATAGATTTCGTGCGCATACTACGGTATTTCAAGCAGATAGTTACACTTTATTATGGACGGCCAAGTAACTTTTATTGAGTGATACGCTACATATCAAAACGACACACATACATTAAACTATATTTCAACATAGTAACGAAGCATCTCTAAACAATGAT
The DNA here is from genome assembly GCF_023898315.1 of Schistocerca nitens. Classification (NCBI taxonomy): domain Eukaryota; kingdom Metazoa; phylum Arthropoda; class Insecta; order Orthoptera; family Acrididae; genus Schistocerca; species Schistocerca nitens. The sequence continues at coordinate 272,777,708 of NC_064614.1, read as the reverse complement.
TTACGATAGGAACGTTCTGCCAGTTGTTCAGTTCCGAGACGACAGAACTCCGCTCCTTCGTCACGGGGCCAGCCGAAAACCGCTGTGTGGAAGTGCTCACGGTTGGAGTTGTGAATCGAATGATTGTGTGGAATAGATAGACAGATAGATAGATAGATAGATAGATAGAGAGAGAGAGAGAGAGAAGAACTCGAATATGACATACTGTAAGTGAATAAGAGAATTTGTCTTGTGCTGCTGGATGTGCAATTGTGAAAAAATGAAAAATTCGTGACGTAAGTTTTGCGTGTGTTCAAACAATGAATCAGCGCTCGTCACCTTGTACTTCACTGCAAGAGAATAATAGTACAGGGCAAAATATTTAATGCAGTTCTAACACGTTATAAAGATTTCAAGTCCGCACCTTAATTTCTGTAACCATTTTGTTACCGGTACTCGACTGTAGTTGCATTCGCAGTAGTGCAGTCGTCGCTGAGGAAATTTTGTGATTTTAAAGGCTTCTCCCAAGAACAAACAAACTTCGCAAACCTCCACATTCTGCTAAACGAGATTTCAACGCGCAGTTCTGTTACGAAATGTAATTGTGCGGGAACAGAGCTTACGAGTCGCCCGCGTGCTGTCAAGGCCGGACAGGAGTAGCGACACGCGATGCCATCTGTCAAGCATTTCTGCAGACGAGCTCAGTTCTAGCGGGCGCCGACAGAGCGCACCACCCAACAGGACTTTCAGGAAGAATCAGCACGTTGAAAAGATTCACCGATGAAATTGTACTATCTTAAGTCAAAGTGAAAAAGAATCAAAGCAGGACGTGTTGAATTGGATGAATAGTGTAATCTCTCTCACCTATAGGGGTTCCTACAGAAACGAGATTAGCAATTAAACTTACAAGCAAACTGGGAACCACGGAGTAAACAAAGTGAAGGAATTCAGCTACCTTGGAAGCAAAATAACACGTGACGGACGAACTGAGGACATAAATCAGGTTACAAGGAAAGAAGACATTTCTGGACAAGAGAAGTCTACTAATATCGATCATCGGCCTTAATCTTAGGAAGAATTTTCTGAGTTTGTGCGTTTGGAACACAGTATCGTATGATAACGAAGCATGGTCTTTAGGAAAAACAGAGAGGAGCATCGAAGTGCTTGAGATGTGCTGTAGAAGGATGTTGAAAATTAGGTGGACTGATAACATACGGAAATAGGAGTTTCTCCACAGAATCGGCGAAGAGAAGAACGCATGGAGAACATTGACAAGAAGGGACAGGGCTATGCACATGTGTTAAGACATCAAGGAACAACGTTCATGATACTACAGGGAGCTGTAGAGGGTAAAACCTGGGCGGGAAGATAAAGATTCTAGTATATCCAACAAGTAACTGAAGATTTAGGGTGCAAGCGCTAATGTGACAAGGAAACATTACCAGCTGACCTCATATTTTACGGGGGGAAAATAGCACGCTTGCAAGATATCAGCGCTAACAATCGATGTCTCGCGAAAACTTTTTCCATAATTCTGATGGTACAAAGTTATGAGTTTCTGAAAGTAAAACTTTTAAACATGCGCGCACTGGATGTTTGTCACTCGCTCCGTACTACAGCAGCCGCGTAAAGCCAGAGTGCGAAGTACTTTACAGTGGAGTGAGTACGAGGTTTGTGAAATACTGATTTCACAATGGTAATATGCTTTGCCCACTGTGTCAGAGTGCGCGGTTTCTAACCTGTTGCTAGTGTCAGAGATCTCTTCGCTATGTTAATACGATGCGATTCACAAACGCAGTGTAAACGAATGAAACGAATTAGCGTGTCATTAAAGAACTAGTGTAGCGCTATTTACTGATTAATATCGCTACTGTGCGTTATTTTCTTTGGATTTTAAAGCTGTCACTGTTAGAGTGAAATATATTTGCAGGAAATACACTATTTTTCAACGTGATTGGCATCATTTTATTGTAAATCGAAACCCGTTAACTTCATTTCCTAATAATTCTTCAGGTGCTTAGGTTTATTCGTTTTGATTTTGAGGCTATGTATAGCTATCGAATATCAGCAAGAGAATATTGTTAAAGTAATATTCAATGTGTACATGTGTGAGGTTGATGTATTACGTACTGGTATCATTTACTACACTCCTGGAAATGGAAAAAAGAACACATTGACACCGGTGTGTCAGACCCACCATACTTGCTCCGGACATTGCGAGAGGGCTGTACAAGCAATGATCACACGCACGGCACAGCGGACACACCAGGAACCGCGGTGTTGGCCGTCGAATGGCGCTAGCTGCGCAGCATTTGTGCACCGCCGCCGTCAGTGTCAGCCAGTTTGCCGTGGCATACGGAGCTCCATCGCAGTCTTTTAACACTGGTAGCATGCCGCGACAGCGTGGACGTGAACCGTATGTGCAGTTGACGGACTTTGAGCGAGGGCGTATAGTGGGTTCAAAATGGTTCAAATGGCTCTGAGCACTATGGGACTCAACTGCTGAGGTCATTAGTCCCCTAGAACTTAGAACTAGTTAAACCTAACTAACCTAAGGACATCACACACATCCATGCCCGAGGCAGGATTCGAACCTGCGACCGTAGCGGTCTCGCGGTTCCAGACTGCAGCGCCAGAACCGCGCGGCCACTTCGGCCGGCTGAGCGTATAGTGGGCATGCGGGAGGCCGGGTGGACGTACCGCCGAATTGCTCAACACGTGGGGCGTGAGGTCTCCACAGTACATCGATGTTGTCGCCAGTGGTCGGCGGAAGGTGCACGTGCCCGTCGACCTGGGACCGGACCGCAGCGACGCACGGATGCACGCCAAGACCGTAGGATCCTACGCAGTGCCGTAGGGGACCGCACCGCCACTTCCCAGCAAATTAGGGACACTGTTGCTCCTGGGGTATCGGCGAGGACCATTCGCAACCGTCTCAATGAAGCTGGGCTACGGTCCCGCACACCGTTAGGCCGTCTTCCGCTCACGCCCCAACATCGTGCAGCCCGCCTCCAGTGGTGTCGCGACAGGCGTGAATGGAGGGACGAATGGAGACGTGTCGTCTTCAGCGATGAGAGTCGCTTCTGCCTTGGTGCCAATGATGGTCGTATGCGTGTTTGGCGCCGTGCAGGTGAGCGCCACAATCAGGACTGCATACGACCGAGGCACACAGGGCCAACACCCGGCATCATGGTGTGGGGAGCGATCTCCTACACTGGCCGTACACCACTGGTGATCGTCGAGGGGACACTGAATAGTGCACGGTACATCCAAACCGTCATCGACCCATCGTTCTACCATTCCTAGACCGGCAAGGGAACTTGCTGTTCCAACAGGACAATGCACGTCCGCATGTATCCCGTGCCACCCAACGTGCTCTAGAAGGTGTAAGTCAACTACTCTGGCCAGCAAGATCTCCGGATCTGTCCCCCATTGAGCATGTTTGGGACTGGATGAAGCGTCGTCTCACGCGGTCTGCACGTCCAGCACGAACGCTGGTCCAACTGAGGCGCCAGGTGGAAATGGCATGGCAAGGCGTTCCACAGGACTACATCCAGCATCTCTACGATCGTCTCCATGTGAGAATAGCAGCCTGCATTGCTGCGAAAGGTGGATATACACTGTACTAGTGCCGACATTGTGCATGCTCTGTTGCCTGTGTCTATGTGCCTGTGGTTCTGTCAGTGTGATCATGTGATGTATCTGACCCCAGGAATGTGTCAATAAAGTTTCCCCTTCCTGGGACAATGAATTCACGGTGTTCTTATTTCAATTTCCAGGAGTGTATTTTTCGCGGAGAATCTCATATGTTCTCGAACCAGATTTCAAAACACATTGGGCACATGTCTCCACCTGCCTCTCCTTTTCCCTCGCACTCTACACGCAGCGAGTTGGCGAACTCTGGTTGTTGCTTCGCGCTCGGGCATTAGGCGGCTGCGGTGTGACAGAGAAAGTGTCAAACAATCGACGTGCGCAAGTTTAGAAGCTGTGCTTTCAGAAACTCATAACGGCATACTATGTGAATTATGACTCTGATTTACGTACAGGATCGATTGCTGGGGCTGATATTTTGCGAGTGTGCTTTTTTTCTCCTTAAAATATGAAGTCACGTGTGTGGTATTTCCTTGTGAGGTGAAGAGGTAGGCGTAAGAGAGGAATTGTGTTGGCATAAGAGAAGACCTGTGGACCGCATGAAACTAAATTTAGTGGTACGACGGAGGTTTAGAATATTCAGATTCCCCTCTTCAGGCTAATTATTGAAATCTTCTACGAAGTTATCTACAAGATACTACAACAAGATCTTCATCTGCACACGGCAAGCTGCTGTATCGTGTATAGAGAAGTAAACATTATTTATGGCTCCTGCAGTCCACTTATTCTAGTATACAGAGGACATCGAATTCGTTGCCCTATACCTTACACTTTGTAAATCCCAGTGCTCAGTCCCATGGCATCTCACTCAGTGAAGGTGCAACCAAATACTTCGTAAAATAAACCTTTCCAAATTAAAAAATAAAAACATATTACAAAATGAACCTCATGTCACGACTTCTGTCTAAAGAATTTTAACCGTTGTGAGCAGTACTGCTATCTTTCACACTGTGACTGTCATTATGGTACACATTACTTATTGCACATCGCTGAGAAGAGGAAGAGGAGATTATTGTTGCAGAGGGGCTGGAGCAGATTGTTACGAAACAGAACCAAGAGTTAGAAGAGAAATGTGAGTTTGTCAGATGATAAGAAGAAAACTGAAGAGATGCTGTTTGGGTAGCGAGAAGAAAAAAGTTTGTCGTACGAAGAGGTTGAAGAGACGTTGTTCGATAAATACTGGTCTAAAAGCATGAAAGATGAGAGTTTAAACTTTATTTGTAACGAGTACACTAGCAGAGATACAACTAAATGTACACAAAATGTTTAGGAAAGGATTTAGGAAGGAATTAGTATTTTGATGTTTGATGGTATAAAGAGAATAACATTGTACGCAGGGCGACCCACTGGCTAACTTGCGCAATCATGAAACCTGTAGTAGAGCAGGCATGACGAAGATTCACACAAAGCAGAACAGACAAGAGGAATTGCAAACGAAAGAACACCAGAAGACGTGATTACTGTCATGAAGGCGCGCCAGATTATTACGACTCGCTGACTTACGGAAAGAAACAGAAAGAAGTGGAGTGAGAAAGGAGCGACTGGCGATGGTCAGACGAGTGTGCTCGAACTGGCGTCAAACACAAGAGGCAGAGCTGAAGTGACACACGCCGAAGAGCCAAAGAAACGGTGCACCTGCCTAATATCGTGTAGGGCCCCCGCGAGCACAAAGAAGTGCCGCAGCAGGACGTGGCATGGACTCGACCAATGTCTGAAGTGGTCCTGGAGGGAAATGACACCATGAATCCTGCAGGGCTGTCCAGAAATCCGTAAGAGTACGAGGGGGTGAAGATCTCTTCTAAACAGCACGTTGCAAGGCATCCAAGATATGCTCAATAATGTTCATGTCTGGGAGTTTGGTGGCTAGTGGAACTATTTAAAATCAGAAAAGTATTCCTGGAGCCACTCTGTAGCAATTCTGGACGTGTGGAATGTCGCATTGTCCTGCTGGAATTGCCCCAGTCCGCTGGAATGCACAATGGACACGAATGGATACAGGTGATGAGACAGGATGCTTATGTACGTGTCACCTGAACCAGTCGTATCTAGACGTGTAAGGGATCCCATATCACTCCAACTGCACATGTTCCACACTATTACAGAGCCTGCACCTGCTTGAACAGTCCCCTGCTAAAATGCAGGACCCATGGATTAATGAGGCTATCTCCATACCCGCACACGTCCATCTACTCGATGCAATTTGAAACGAGACTTGTCCTACTGGGCAACATGTTTCCGTTCATCAACAGTCCAATGTCGGTGTTGACGGGCACAGACGAGGCGTAAAGCTTTGTATCGTGCGGTCATGAAGGGTGCACGAGTGGGTCTTCGGCTCCGAAAGCCCACATCGATGATGTTTCGTTGAATGGTTCGCACGCTGACACTTATTGATGGCCCAGCACTGAAATCTGCAGCAATTTGCGGAAGGCTTGCACTTCTGTCACGTTGAACAATTCTCTTCAGTCGTCGTTGGTCCCATTCTTGCAGGATGTCTTTCCGGCCGCATTCCTGATATTCACGGAACACTCGTGAAATGGTCGTACAAGAAAATCTCCACTTCATCGCTACCTCGGAGATGCTGTGTCCCACTACTCTTGCGTCGACTACAACGCCACATTAAAACTCACTTAAATCTCGAAAACCTGCCATAGTAGCAGCAGTAACCGATCTAACAACTGCGCCAGACACTTGTTGTCTTATATACGTGTTGCCGACCGCAACGCCGTATACTTCCTGTTTACATATATCTGTGTTTGAATACGCATGCCTATACCAGTTTCTTCGGCGCTTCTGTGTATTATCGTTTGATCTCTTACAAGGGCGTAAATATTATGCAGCGCAAGAGGAGATGAAAGAAGGGAGAGATAAGGTCGACATGATGTGTTGTGCGTATTGTACGGCTACAAGAAGCCTGTGTGCGACTTTCAAATATACGAACTGTCAAACATATATAAACAGTGATTGTTAGTAATTACGTATTGTTTGTATTAAACTGCTATTTATGTGTTAGGTTAGCAGCAATGTAGACTCTCACAATGAACAATCGTATATTCTCTCCGTTTGCCATTTTTTATTGTAAAACTTACGAGTGGACGAGTAGAGGATTAGGACTGTTACACGCAGCCGGCCGGCGTGGTCGAGCGGTTCTAGGCGCTACAGTCTGGAACGGCGCGACCGCTACGGTGGCAGGTTCGAATCCTGCCTCGGGCATGGATGTGTGTGATGTCCTTAGGTTAAAAAAACTGGCTCTGAGCACTATGGGACTTAACTTCTGAGGTCATCAGTCCCCTAGACTTAGAACTACTTAAACCTAACTAACCTAAGGACATCACACACATCCATGCGCGAGGCAGGATTCGAACCTGCGACCGTAGCGATCGCGCGGTTCCAGACTGTAGCGCCTAGAACCGCTCGGCCACCCCGGCCGGCTGTCCTTAGGTTAGTTAGGTTTAAGTAGCTCTAAATTCTAGGGGACTGATGACCTCAGATGTTAAGTCCCATAGTGTTCAGAGCCATTTGAACCATGTTTTTGTTGCATGTTACGCAGTACTTTGAATTGTTGTCGGTGTAAGGATGCTGAAGCAAGCTTATTGTTTCCATGTTTGCTGCCTGTCCGACACAGCGGAGTGGGGTAACGGTGACGCAGTCATCCAACCGTTGTGTCACCGCCCTGCATCTTGTCCGTAGGCTAGAAGGTGGGGACTGCGCGGGTGCTGTTGTTCAGTTTGGTACTCTGCAACGCCTGCTACCTCAAAGGAGCTGATGCTGCGCTGAGGGGCCGTGCAATGGCTTTGCTTATATCTCGTCCAAGCCATTGGGGATCACCGACCTTCGTCCGCACGGCTGCCACCAACATGCTGCCTGCTGTGTCGCCGCCGATCACTGATCACTGAGTAGATAGGCCCCAGACAGTTGCCTGCTGCCGTGGCACGAGAACAACGACTTTCAGTCGCACCACCGACTGCAACACAAGAATCTAAATGGTTCAAATGGCTCTGAGCACTATGGGACTTAACATCTGAGGTCATCAGTCCCCTAGACTTAGAACTGCTTGAACCTAACTAACCTAAGGACATCACACACATCCAAGCCCGAGGCAGGATTCGAACCTGCGACCGTTGCAGCAGCGCGGTTCCGGAATGAAGCGCCTAGAACCGCTAGGCCACAGCGGCTGGCAACACAAGAATCGACGCTCGCCGTACACACCTGGTGCCCTCAGCAAAAACGTCAGAACCAGCTGCTACGTCCACCTCTCGACGAATGTGTGCGTTGCTAAAGGCGTTGCGTAACAAAGTAATGTGCCAGAGACATGTGTGTTTCTGTGTGTATTGATTCAGAAAAATGGCCTCCAAATCGTATTAACTGTATTTATCGATGTTTTTCTACTACAGATACCACATTTTCCACCTGTTGTACAATACTTACATAAAATACACCTTTATCTGTTTGCTTATGTTGTGCTAACTAATATTCTTGAACTGTTGTTTGTACTATACAAGTTGATGGCAAGAGTTTTGCTCTTTAGACAGATATTTTCGGTGTAGCCTCTGTGCGTATAGAAGTGGCAATGTGCAGTAAAACTCATTGACTGGAAGTGCTGAAGTAAGTAGTAAATATTCTTATACTTTGCTGGTTTTGTTTCTTCTGTTGACACAACCAGAGTAAATTAATTTGAGTGTCTGTTGAATAATGAGGTGCTATTTGATGTATAGTTAGAAGATGATACGTTTGTTTTCGTGGCTATCTTCCGCAGCAGCTGTTAACATCTGTTGCTATAGGTTATCCGTCTTGAGCTGACTGCAGTGGTGTTTGTTAAGATATAAATTGCTCTTCCCCTCCTTGCTACCTTGCTACCAGCGGTTGGTGTCGAAAGGCTTCATTTCACATCTGCACGTGGGTAGTTTTTCGCATTCTGCAGTATTTTCTGCGCTGCACTATTTACAGTTCACTTTCTTAAAAAATGGTTCAAATGGCTCTGAGCACTGTGGGAGTTAACTACTGTGGTCATCAGTCCCCTAGAACTTAGAACTACTTAAACCGAACTAACCTAAGGACATCACACACATCCATGCCCGAGGCAGGATTCGAACCTGCGATCACTTTCTTAAACTGTTTCTCATTCTGCACTGCCACAGTGGCCTTTAAAAGGAGAGCTATTGTACTTAATTGTTTTAATACTTGTGGTAAGCATTTGATGTAGTAAGCTCATATATTCCTGAAGTTCTCTTTCGCAAGATTATTTTTTATGCAACTTTTGTTTTAATAGTGCTCCTAACTTATTTAAATGTCATTTAAGGTTGGTTAGGTTGTTTTGGGGAAGGAGAACAGACAGCGAGGTCATGGGTCTCATCGGATTAGGGAAGGATGGGGAAGGAATTCGGCCGTGTCCTTTCAGAGGAACCATCCCGGCATTTGCCTGGAGTGATTTAGGGAAATCACGGAAAACCTAAATCAGGATGGCCGGACGCGGGATTGAACCGTCGTCCTCCCGAATGCAAGTCCAGTGTCTTACTAAATGTCATTTAATTAGAGTCACTTATTATCAGTTTTTTTGCTGTTAAGACGTTACTTTCGAAGCATTTCGTTTATAAATCCAGGCATTGTACCCAGTTGCTCTCATCAAGCCAAATCTCTACCTGTATGGTGCTATTTGTTGATATGACCAATAAATGTATAAATGTCGTATTGTTAAACCGAAGTCAATCAATCGATTCTTCCCTTTCATCGCAAGGGTCCAATCACACGTATCAAGGGAAGGAGCTGCCGTTGTGGTTAGCATAACCGTGAAGCCTGCAGGAACAACGGTTAGTGTGGATAGTACATGCGACGCAATGTTGATGATCGCCCAATGCGCAGGGTGTTTACGATAGTAACAGTAACAATGAAACAGGAAGATAGTCAGGAGATTGAGCCCGACAGGGAGAATACTGGCGAATGACCACCGCGAAGTTTTGAATAATAGGAAGAGGTCACCAAGACGTTTGACAGAAAGGAATAATCGTGGAAAACAGTTGTAAACACATGGTGAATCGGGAAACAGAATGACGAATCTAATGGGACCCAGATGGTAATGAACACTGGAAATGCTTCGCTACCGATCGTCAGCATCGTTATCATTGTCAACTTCATGGATTAGGTTCAAGAAACTTTTATGGCTTCACCTTCTTAGCTCCATCGGTCCCTGGGCCGACATAAGTCCCTTACTACTATGAGTACATATCGCAAAACTGTTGTAGGGCATCTCTCTTGTTGCATTCTATTGACATTTTCTATCCATTACTTTTCTTTGGGGGGGGGGGGAGGGGGGGTGTCATCAGTCTTCTGACTGGTTTGACGCGACCCGCCACGAAATCTTCTCCTGCGCCAACCTCTTGATCTTAGAGAAGCGTTTGCAAATCTACGTCCTCGATTTTTGCAAACCTACGTCCTCAATTATTTGCTGGATGTATTCCAATCTCTGTCTTCCTCTACAGTTTTTGCCCACTACAGCTCCCTCTAGTACCATGGAAGTCATTCTCTGATGTCTTAATAGAAGTCCTATCATCCTGTCCCTTCTCCTTGTCGATGTTTTCCTCATAGCCCTTTCCTCTCCAGTTCTGCGCAGAACCTCCTTATTCCGCACCGTATCAGTCCACATAATTTTCAACATTCTCCTGTAGCATCACATCTCAAATGCTTCGATTCTCTTCTGTTCCGGTTTTCCCACAGTCCATGTTCCACTACCACACAATGCTGTGCTCTAAATGCACATTCTCAGAAATTTCTTCCTCAAATTAAGGCTTTTGTTTGATACTAGAAGACTTCTCTTAGCCAGAAATGCCCTTTTTGCCAGGGCTAGTCTGCTTTTCATGTCTTCCTTGCTCCGTCCGTCATTGGTTATTTTGCTGCCTAGGTAGCAGAATTCCATAACTTCATCTACTTCGTGACCATCAATGCTGATGTTCAGTTTCTCGCTGTTCCCATTTCTGCTTCTTCTCATACTTTCTTCGGTTTACTCTCAGTCCATATTCTGTACTCTTTAGATTGTTCATCCCAGTCAGCATATCGTGTAATTCTTCACTTTCACTCAGGATAGCAATGTCATCAGCGAATCTTATCATTGGTATCCTTTCGCTTTGAATTTTAATTCCACTCTTCAACGTTTGTTTCATTTCCATCATTGCTTCTTCGATGTATAGATCGAACAGTGGGGGCAAAAGAAAACATCCGTGTCTTACACCCTTATTAATCCGAGCGCTTCGTTCTTGGTCGTCCACTCTTATTATTACCTCTTTGGCTCTTTTACATGTTGTGTATTACCCATCTCTCCCTATAGCTTACCCCTATTTTTCTCATAATTTCGAACATCTTGCACCACTTTACATTGTTGAACGTTTTTTCCATGTCGACAAATCCTATGAACCTGTCTTGATTTTCCTTCGGCTTGCTTCCATTATCAACCGCAACGTCAGAATTGCCTCTCTGGTGCGTTTACCTTTTCTAAAGCCAACTTGATCGTCATCTAGCACATCCTCAATTTTCTTTTCCGTTCTTCTGTTTATTATTCTTCTCAGCAACTGGGTTGCATAAGCTGTTAAAATGATTGTGTGATAATTCTCGCACTTGTCAGCTCCTGCAGTCTTCGGAATTGTGTGGATGATATTTTTTCGAAAGTCAGATGGTATGTCACCAAACTCATACATTCTACACACCAGCGTGAATAGTCGTTTTGTTGCCACTTCTCCCAATGGTTTTAGACATTCTGATAGAGTGATATCTATCCATTCTGCCTTATTCGATCTTAAGTCCTCCAAATCTCTGATTCTAATACTGGATGCTTCTGCTGACTTGACTCCTGTTTCTTCTTCTATCACATTATTTCTTCTTACATGTCTCGATTTTTTCTGTTACAGTAGAGTCCCGATAGTTCGAGGTGAATGCGACGAGGACCACCTAGAACTACTGAAAACTCAGACTATTTTCCTGAAATAACTGTGGAGTGTCTTTTATTTGATGAAGTTGGAACTTTCGTCGCGGCCACACCGCGCCACTGTCTGGAGAGCAGGATGTCGGTTGGTGCCGCCTCAGGCCGTTGTTCCACGCAGCACGTGCCGGCCTCAAGTGCAGCGTAGACATCTCTGTGACTCATCATCGCCAGAGTCTCGGCCTCATCATCATCATCATCATCATCACTCTCACACTGCGGCGGGGTGTTAACAATATCAAGTATTGTAACTTCCAACTGTTTGAATTTAACTACACAGCTATTTCAACATTTTTTGCCTCTTCACAGACTGGCAATCTTCTTATTAAATCACAAAACGGACGACTGTCATCATCAAAATCTTCTGTCTCTGTGTTACGCCTAATTTACTGTAGAATTTTTCTGCGTGTTTTAGGTACTGTATGTATTTCTCTACAAGAGTCACTGATCAACTACACAAAATTCTTCATAATCACTTACTTTAACGCTCCTACAAAGCTTTCATTGTCTTCCGAATGCAAGACTGATGCTAGCAATCGCCGATGACACTTTTTCTTGAGGCATTCCAGAAGCCCCTGATCCATTGGCTAAATCAAACTGGTAACGTTTGCTGGAGAAACAAGACGCGGATCCCGTCGCACTGCAGTTCTTCTACACCTGGATGTGAAGACGGATTACAGAGGCCAACGAAAAATATTTCTGAAAAACTTTTTTTACTTTGATAGCTAATCTTTATAGATTTTTATGAGCTGAATCCAAATCTAGCCTTAGTTGTTTTGTATCACCCATAGTTTTCGAGCAATATACTTTTTATACTATAAAAATCCTATGCTATACGGTAAACGGGAAAATTAATGAAACACTTTTTTACAACATGAGTTGTAACATTTACAGTAAGCTACTTAAAACAATGATATGTGTTAATAGAGGTTTCACTTGTCAGCTGGAATTGGTTTGTATTTTCTCTCTCTTTTTTTCTTTGAACCTACTTTTGAAGCTTTTTCTACGATGAGTCGCTTGCTCAACTTATCGGTGAAGTTACCAACAGTAGTCTCCAATCATGTTGGTGTTCCAGCGGCATTGCTAGCGTTTCTCCATCACTTTAATGTTCTGGTGGAAACGCTCTCCTTGCTCCTCACTAACATCTCCCATATTGTCTGGGAAGTAATCAAGGTGACTGTTCAGAAGGTGAACTTTCAGGCTCATTAAACATCCAAAATTTTTAAGCTTCTTTAAAATTGTAGCGGTAACAAAAACATATTCTGGGTGTTTTCCATGTCCTAAGAACTTTGTAACGATTTTCTTGAACGATACCTATGCTTCTTTCCCATTTTAGATCATTGTGGATTCAAAGTTAACATTAAACATCAATTTTATAATGCCAGGTCCGACAAAGACGCCTTCTTTTAGTTTAGCTTCTGAAAGGTGTGGAAACTTTTGGCAGAGATACTTAAAACATGGTGCATCTTTAGGCAAACCCTTTACAAACTGTTTCATTAGGCCTAACTTTATATGTAGAGGTGGTAGAAGTATGGTTTTTCTATCTACAAGGTTTTTGCGTAGAATGTTCTTCTCACCAGGTTTTAGAGACTCCTCACAGACCAGTTCTTTCTGAACCAGTGTTGATCCCTAGCCCTGCTGTCCCATTCACACAAGAAACATGAAGGAAATTTGGTAAAGCCACCTTGCTGACCAAGAAGCATGCATGTTACTTTTAGATTGCAACATATCATCCAACCATGAGCAGACTAGCCTATTTTACTTAGCACTATTTCTAGATTTTCATAGCTTTCTTTCATATGTACAGGATGTCCAATAGGTATATTTTACCATTGTGTAGTAAAATAGCCTTTAAACTACACTGATGGCCACCGTAAATGCAACTCCAAGAAAGACAAGAGGTAGCACAACAAAATTTATTTTGTAGATAACATGTTGATCAAGTATCAAATGATTACGTTTACAGACGTCTGTGACATGTGGTTCCTGTCAGAATCAGTAGCCAGAGTAGCCTCCATTGTTGGAGATCACCGCTGCCACACGTCTCGGCATTGAGACAAAGAGACGTTGGATGTATTCCTGGGGTACAGCAGCCCAAGCAGCTTCCACACGTTGCCAAAGATCATCTGGTGTGGAAGCTGGGGATGTAATCTGGGTCACTCGTTGAGCAACCATGGACCACATGTTTTCTATCGGCGAAAGATCCGGAGAGCGAGCCGGCCATGGAAGCAATTCAATGTGGTTATTGACGAAGAACCTTTGGACAATGCGTGCCACGTGTGGTCGCGCATTATCCTGTTGAAATATGGCTGTGGCCGAGCCCTGAAGGTAAGGAAGGCAACTGGCTCCAGCACCTCGGATATGTAGCACCGGCTATTTAAAGTACCGGCAATGCGTACTAGAGGCGTGCGAGAGTAATATCCAATACCGCCCCATACCATAATACCCGGTGCAAGACCAGTGTGGCGGTGCATAATGCAGCTGTCCAGCATCCTCTCTCCACGGTGTCTCCACACTCGAATCCGACCAACGTGGTGCTGCAGACAGAAGCGTGCCTCGTCAGTAAAGACAACGTCATTCCATTCTGCCGTCCACATCCGTCTGTCATCACACCATTGGCGACGGAGACGTCTGTGGTTCTGCGTCAATGGTAGACGAAGCAATGGACGGCTTGCGGACAGACCACTCTGCTGTAAACGGCGTCGAATGGTACGCGCAGACACTGGATGATGCGTTACAGACGCAATGTGCTGTGCTATGGTTCGGGATGTCACTGAGCGATCCGTCACTGCCATGCGCACAATTTGCCTATCAGCACGTGCAGTGGTGCACCGAGGTGAATGCGATCGATCACGTCGGTCCGTCGTACCCTCCTGCATCCAACGGTCACATATCCGCATTACAGTTGTTTGGTTTCGTCCAACACGACTAGCGATTTCTCTGTATGATAATCCACAATCTCGGTAAGCCACTATCCTTCCTCTGTCAAACTCGGATACTTGATCAAAAGATGTTCGCTGTTGTCTACGAGGCATAACTGATCGTCTTGTGAAACAACCACAAGGTAAACACACGTGCCGAACGTACACTCGTCGAAATCGCCAAGCCTTAAATGGCGCTGTGAGGTGGCGCCACAGGCGCGCGTGATGTGCGTCTGCGCTGAAATTCTAATCAGTTGCATATCTCATCGCTGCAAACCCATGGTGTAAATTTCACTTGATTCGGATGCTTCCTTCAGGGTGTTGCATTTACGGTGGCCAGCAGTGTAGGTTTGGGTGAATCAATAAACAGCCTCCAGTCTTCCTTTTTGTATTCAGTACCAAACTTATTCATCAGACTGGGAATGTCTGAGCAGTACACTATATCATCTTCTTGTTGAAAAAAAGTTGGAAAATTGCTGCTCTCTCTTTCTGTACATGTATATGCTGGTTCCTACTGCCAATAAGTTCTTTTCTTTAAATCTAGAGCCAAGTAATTCAGCTTTTTCTTTCGTTAAGCCCAGATCCCTAAGCAAATCGTTAAGCTCGGTCTGAGTAAACAATTTGGGCTCTAGACTTTCTGTATTACAACGGAATTCATCATCATCAGGTTCATGTAAACCAGATTGTACATCAGAAAATACATCTGTTGGAATATAATTTAAATCATCTGGTGGTTCAGGAACCAGCAAATCTACATCATGCCAGAAGGTTAGGGTAGCTTATTACCTTCTTGTTTTTCGAATTATGACCAGTAATATCAACACTGTGAAAGCAGCAGTCATCGGAATGATTTCTTGGCTTCTTCCAACAAATCTAAAGGCTTTTTTCTCCTTTCTGAATCATTTTCTCAGATCTTCAACACACCCATAACATACCTTATGCAGCGCCAAAGATTTATCTTGACCAACAAGTTTAGATCCAAACTATGATAGATAAACCTTTTTCACAAAGTCTGTAATGTTTCTTTGGTGTTTTTTAATCACAAATTTACCACAAATATAACAAAAACTGTCAGCACAGTTCTTAAAACCACAATTAGACATTGTACGGAGCACATGTACAGGAAATGGGAAAGTGAGGTTAGGCTGACAGTAAACAAAACACCGTCTGTTAACACAAAAATAGAATCGACCTTTTCTTGTCAGCAAATGTTTTTCAGCAATGCTACCAACATCATCTACATTAATTACACCTTTGTAAATTATTTTAACTATATAAAAGCTGTAAAACTCTTTAAAAAAATCACCTAATTTTATAAATTTAACTAAAATGTGAAGAAATGGTAGGTGATACAGTTTTTTAAGCATCATATTTGGATTTCCCACCCTAAAACACGTAAGAATAAGGTATTTTCAGCAAAAATTTTTTCCATCGTTGGCCTGTGTTATCCATTATCAAAATAGCTTTTCATGGCAATCCCTTTTCTTTAAAAACTCTCTGCACTCCAGTAACAACGAATTCAAAAACCAAGTCTTGAAGATTTTCTGATTTATCAACGCATTATTGTGGTGTGCATAGATAACATGGAAGAGCTGAGTGATTACTTTCTTGGCTTTGCAAGCTTTCCAGTCACAGCCAGTTTTACTTGGTTTCCATTGCATTTGAAGCTGACACAAATGTAGGAGCTACCTTTTACTTTTAGTATCGAAGAACACTATATCCTTCACGAGGAGCAAGTGTTTTGGACGGCAACATCTTGAAATTTAAACCGGTTTCGTCGCAATTATAATTCTGTTCACTGGATAAATTTTCTTCAGCTATAATTTTGTTAAACTTAAAAAATCATTGCAAAACGGCCTTAGAGTCACCAGAGAGTTATCTCCGCATACATCTACTTGAGACACTCCATACCTCCTCTTCCTATCTTGGAACCAGCCCACATGTGCAGCGAAACTCTCGTCTCCCTTCTGCAGCTGGTTTCTAAAAAACAAGACTTTCTCCTGCAAGGCTGAGCCGGGATTTGGAACCCCCATTCTGTCTTCGTTCCGTAAACCACACGAACAACTTGTCACTTTTTTTAAAAAAATTCGACCTCTTTATTTTTTTCCCTAAAGAGGGTCTTCAGAGCATTTCTTTGAAGAAAACCGTCCAGTTTGAGTCGGTTTCTTTACCAGTCACCTTCAGTAACTTCACCGACTCCGTATTCGAGATGAAGTCTTTTTATTGACCCTTCCTTGTCAAGTAGTTTCAGTTCTACCAATTTAACACAAAGCTAGAAATTTCCTTTTCTTTGTTACAGCATTCATTTTTAGGAGATGTACAAACAAAAACAATCAACAAAGGAAACAGAACACAGCACTGTATAGTACCGACAATGATAGATCTAAAACATAAAATACTACTTTCAGTTAAAGCTTTGCTTGTGTAAACTATTAAAACCAGGAGAACCGTATGCCTGGGGTCACTGACATAGACATAAGTAAGGGGAGTGAGTGGTTCGACAGGTGTTGTGCTATGAGCGGTTGGGGTAATGGATCGGGAATAATTAATTGTTTTTAAAAGACTCGGATTTGTGGGAGACCCTTATTCCGAGACGCGAAATATCGGAACTCTACTGTACTGTAAATGATTTACGCTAATTTCGGATACCTCCCTTTCATCTATCTTCCAGCTTACGTCCGTCAGCTGATCTGAGAAATTTCATTTCTTATGCCACTATTCGATTTATGTTTTTCTTGATTGCTTACAAACCTCAGAGCTGTAAAGCACCAAGGGAACAGCTGGTGTTTTATAGAATTTAAGTTGCATTTCTTTAGTTGTATTTTCATTTAATGTCCTTTTGCTCGTTCCACAGACACAATTTTCTGTTTTTATTCTTTAGACCTTTATCATGATCAAGAGATCAATACAGATGGGTCTAGAAAAATGTAGACAATCTTTGATAATTAATATCTTTGAAACAAAATGGCATATCGGTGTAATATTGCGCAGTAGAGTAGTCCATTGTTTTCTCAATAGTCTTGGTGCGCGTTTTCCAGCAGATGACAGTGTAAAAATAAATGACGTTAATATTGTCGTTTGAGCAACGCAAGGCTGCATTGAAGTGGTAGTGGAAGTAGGAAAACAGAATGGAGCTATAATGGCAATGGCGTAATGTGTGCGGAACTCAGCCACCAACACATACAACAGTTTACAATATTCGGATTAAATTTGAAGTCGACGGTACTGGTCAGGATGTGCATAAGGAAAGTCCAACTTCCAGCGCTGTTGTGTTGCAATATTTAACTAGGTCACCTCAAAAATCTGCGAAGCAGGGTGCAAATAAAAGCGGCGTAAGGCGATCGAGTGTACAACGAATTCTGAAGGCTGCAAAGTGGAAAGTGTACGTTCCAACGTTGCTGCACACTATAAACGCGGATGATCCAGATCGAAGGATAGAGTACTGCGAGTCGTTTCAAGGCATGCTTCGGAAGGCTGAACGGTTCTAGAGATCGTTATCTGGTCTGACGAGGTGCAATTCAAACTGAGTGATACTGTGAACCACCACAGCTGCGTGTATAGGCTCCTGATAATCCACATGTTCACGTGGAAAAACATGTTAATGCACCGGGTGTTAGAGTGTGTTGTGCTCTGTCATCGCTAGGTCTGATTGGCTCATTCTTCTCTGGAGGTACCATAACTGGTGAGGTGTATCTTTATATGCTGCAAACATCGATTTTACCTGCCACACGACAGGTACTGAGAATTGATGCTGAGCCGGCCGAAGTGGCCGTGCGGTTAAAGGCGCTGCAGTCTGGAACCGCAAGACCGCTACGGTCGCAGGTTCGAATCCTGCCTCGGGCATGGATGTTTGCGATGTCCTTAGGTTAGTTAGGTTTAACTAGTTCTAAGTTCTAGGGGACTAATGACCTCAGCAGTTGAGTCCCATAGTGCTCAGAGCCATTTGAACCATTTGAATTGATGCTGAAAGATTTTGCCTGCAAATTGATGGCGCTCCGCCTCGCTACCACACAATCGTCAAAGCCCAGTTGGATTAAAATCTACCTGGACGACGAATAAGTCGAAGAGGAGCTCTTGAGTACCCACCACGGCCTCCATACCTTACATCTCTTGACTTCTACCGATGGTGGAGCTAAAAAAATGAATTTTGTCAACTGAAGCCAGCTACAATGAACGAGCTACGAGAAACCATTGATGCGTCCACTGGGGCTATCACACCGGCAACACTGACAGCCGTTGTTCGGGCAATAGTTCAGCGGCATCGATGGTATTTGACTGCGAATAGGGATGATTTTGAACGCATGAAATAACCTTCCCCCTGTGCAAGAATTGTAACGGTCTGACATTTTGTTCCATTCATATTGACTTTCAAGGAGTGTCTGCATTTTACTGGAACCTGTATTTTTGATCACATCTTGTGTTTTCCTCAGGATGTCATTACTTTTATGTTTTCCATGGATTTTTGAAACTGTTAGCAAGCATTAATGTTTCTGTATAATGATCCCTGTCTAGAGTTATTTATTTGTTGTTTTTGTGTCGTTATTCTTCTTTTTAATCATATCATTTACATTTGAGTTTTATAAAGTGAGCTACCTTGTTTAACTCGTTGGTTATTTATAATGCCATTCTTACTGATTTCGTTCCCTGTTTTTATTATACACTTATTGTCATTGTATGAACCCACATCAAGTATCACAGAATCCAATTTTCTTGTAAAACTGTGCTGAGTTTTGTCCCACTTAATCTGTCAAAGCACAGTAGATAAAAGTTATATGTGTCCCATTATTAAATTCTCTTTCTTTACTTACCATTATTTTCATGATGAATATTTTATCCATTGTTGTTCATACAAATCTATATACACTCTATCTTCAATCAAAATGGTTTCAGCTATCGGTGTTAAGCTTAGATCTTAAATTCCTTCTTATAATTTATATCCAGTTGCTACCTGCCAGGTTAGCCAAGAGTGCTAATGCGCTGCTTCCTGGACTCGGGTAGGCGCGCTGGCACTGGATCGAATCAGCCCAGCGGATTAATGACGTGGGCCGGTGTGCCAGCCAGCCTGGATGTGGTTTTGAGCGGTTTTTCACATCCCTCTAGGTGAATACCAGGCTGGTCCCCACATCCCGCCTCAATTACACGACTCGCAAACATTTGAAACACTCTTTCATGGTTTACTCTAGACGCTGACAGCTGGCGTCCACTGATTCCATGCCGGGGGGTATGGGGTGGCGGCAGGAAGGGCATCTGGCCACCCCTTTAAATTAACCATGCCAAATCCTATTTTAACAATACCGACCCTGCGACAACTGCGGGACATGGCGCAAGTAACAGAAGAAGAAAAGAAGACTTTATATCCAGTTGCTACAGCACTTATTCCACTACAATAATTACAGTATTTTCGATCTCCTTTCTTAAAAATTGAGTACACAACGGTAGTTGAGCATATTTCAGGTACTCTCCTTTTCTCCCAACATAAATTTAGGTAAAGCAAAAATTTTATTTTAAGTAGAATTTTGCTATCTCGTGTTTTAATAAATCGCTGTCAGTTCCATCTGTACCAGGTGCTTTTCTGGTTTTCATTGTTTTTAAAGTTTCTCATAATTCCAGTAATATTATTACATCCAAGTCTTTCCTTCATTCATACATTTCTGCTTGTTCCATTAAGTTTTGATCATACCACAACTTTTTATAAGATTCTTACTATTGCTTTTTGTTGAGTGTGTTAATGTTTACTATATCTTTTTCTTGTCTGTATAAATGTTTGATTGCTTTAAAGAAAACTGTTTGTTGTCCATGTCATTTTCTAATTTACCTTTATACTGGCCCCAACTTGCTCTGTGTGCTATTTTACAGTCTAATTTACGAACTGCTCTTTTCCAGTTATATTCTCCTTTTAATTCTGGTGTTTTTGCAGCTCTTTAGATATTTTTCCCTTTTCTCTCTTACTACTTTGTCTAATTCTTCGTTCCATATTCTTAATCTCTTCTTATTATGTCTTCTAAATCTTATTCCCACTGCTTCAAAACCTGCCTTCCAAAAAATACTCGTTATATTCCCTTATATCTTCAATGATGTATCTCATTTGCAATTGCTAATTTAATCCATTTTGTACAAGAGTTGTATACTTTGTCTTACAATAGATGTGCTATGAATACTGTTTCTTTATTTCTGTCTATCTTGTTTAAACATACATTTTAAAAATTGCCAAATAATGGTGGGAATATATGTGTCGTCCTCAATATACTCTTGTATCAAATGTCAATGATGATACTATTTCATTAATTATTATATAACCAATTAATGACCTTTGACCTGGAGCTGACCATGTATATTGTGAATATCTCTTCCTCTTCAAAAGTAATTTTCAGGTAATAAAATTCCGAATGGTTTAATTCTTGTTCATTTCTACTTAAAATGGTTGGATTCCAAATATATTAGTTATAGGTTGGCTCCCTGCTCTTGCTCTGAAATCTCCAAATAACATAATTAACTCATTTTTGTTTTGCTTGACTATTTCATTTTACAGAATAGAATAAAATTCTTTTGTTTTCTCTTCCTTTCCTTCATCTGGTGCACATATTGCCACAATGTATCCAGTAGCCTCTGTTGTATTTTAATCTTGTAGTCAATGACAGACACCACACATTCATATAACTGATTCTCCTCAATGGGCAATGAATCCACTACCTTCAGTGCATTCGTACATTTATGGTCAACCTCCAGTCGGAATCTAGAATTAGCGACTATGGAGGACATGGATGAGGACTGTGGATATGTGGCGCCACGTGGGAATGTGAGTCGACCATGGACTGGGCTGAGATAGTCCGCACATTTGCGACAAATATTGTGTCCAGGTGGCACATTGGTTAATGCAACTGCTTAGTAAGCAGGAGACCCCAGGTTCAAATCTAGGTTTCGCAAATATTTTTGCTTATCGCTACTGATATCATTCGTTTTTTCCCTTCTTTTCTCCCCCGCCCCCACCCTTTACTTTACATAAAATGTATGTGAGTCAATGTAGTCAGTTTTAGATCCCCATTTTTTGTCTACAAGTATTGCCATTCCCACTTAGCCTCTGGTGTCTTGAGGTGCTCTGCCGTACAACATCGTCACAGTATTAATCATCTTTGATATGTTTAACTTTTTCTTCATTTTCGTTGCAGGATGTATCTATTTTCTTGTCTTTCATTTCTTTAACTAATTCAGATTATTTGATGGTGAGTCCTCTGACATTCCAGGTCACCATCTTTAAGCTATCCTGTAGTCCATATTCTGCCGGCACCGTGGTCGTGCGGTTGTAGGCGCTGCAGTCCGGAACCGCGGGACTGCTACGGTCGCAGGTTCGAATCCTGCTTCGGGCATGGATGTTTGTGATGTCCATAGGTTAGTTAGGTTTAAGTAGTTCTAAGTTCTAGGGAACTGATGACCTAAGATGTTAAGTCCCATAGTGCTCAGAGCCATTTTTGAGTCCATATTCTTTCTTCCTTTCGATGCTAAGGTCGACACAATCTTTATCTGTCCAGCTACTTTTCTACTGAAGCTTGTCAGCAATTAATATTTTTACTAGTAGAGCTTACTGGCCTCTCGCGGAACCTCTGTTCCTGGAGAATAGGAAACTGTGATTTTGGGTGTTCTTCCCCAAGAGGAGCAGCATTCACCACAGGTGGTGAAGCTTCTTTATCTGTTGCAGGCCAATTATAGCTTCTCCTCACCTCTTGTCATGCTGTAAGCTAGCTAACTAGACATCTCTGGAGTGGACTTCTGGTTACTGAGTCCTACAAAGACAAGGTGTGGCTCATAGGAGGGAATACCAATCATGACCATAAAATTTGGAGACCAGAAATATGTAAGGCAAGATCTATTACATAAAATCAAAGTCGTACATAGTGATGTGGTAACACCTATTTTAGAGACTGAGTTATCTCTATGTATTAAAGGCAACGTTTGACTGACAGACTGATTATCACCCAGCCCAAACCAATAAGGATAGAAACTTGAAATTTCGTGAAGGTCTGGATCTTATACTGTAGGCGTCGTGTAAGAAGGGATTTTTCGAAATTCCAACCCTAAGGGGGTGAAATAGGGGTGAAGGGTTCTTTTTGAGAAATTTCGCTATTAAGGCAGTTTTGACACTAGACCTACGAAAATTGGTATTTGGTTTCTCAGTCAGAAATAAAGAAATACGTATTTCAGAATTTTTGGAAATTTCACCCATTTTTAAAGCTACATCTATAAACATTAGTTTTTGATTTCTCGGTTACAAATAAAAAATAGGTGTTTTAGTGTTCTCGGAAATTGAACCCCTAAGGGGATGGAATAGGGGATGAAATGTTTTATAAAAATACTTCATTATGAAAGCATTATAAAGGTTTATCTATGAATATCTGAGATTGGCTTCTCAGCTAAAAACATGTGTTTCATTGTTTTTTGGAAATTCAGCTTCCTTGGGGGTAAAACGAAGGATGGAAGTTTTTATGAACACATTTCATTGTGCAAGCGTTTTTGAACATAATATACAAAAATTTAAGTTTGACTTCTCAGTTAGAAATAAAAGAAATATGAATGTTCTGTTTTTGGAAATACAACCCCTAAGGGGTTGACCCCTAGGGTCCCCCTGACCTGTAGGGTCAGTCTGTTTCACTGACTCACATCACTGAGCCCAAGCAGCTAAGGATAGAAACTTGAAGTTTGGAGAGGATGTGGATCTTATACTGTAGGCATCGTTTAAGAATGGAGTGTCCAAAGTTCCACTCCTAAGGGGGTGAAATAGGGGATGAAAGGCTTTTTGAAAGTATGTCGCTATTAATGGAATTTTGAAGCTATAACTACAAAAATGGTATTTTGTTTCTCAGTCAGAAAACAAAAAAAATACATGTTTCAGCATTTTTGGAATTTCAACCACTGAGGGGATAAATTAGTGAGTGAAACGTTTTTTTGAACATAAATAATTACTAAAAAATTAACAAAGGGTTTTTAAGGCTACATCTATGACAATTGGTATTTGACTCCTTGGTTAGAAATAAAAAAAATATGTGTTTCAGTGCGTCTGGAAATTCAGTTACTAAGGGAGTGGAATAGGGGATTAAAATTTTTAAGAAAATATTTCGTTATGTTAAAAAAGTTTGAAGCTAAATTTATGAAAATTAGTATTTCACTTCTCAGTTGATATAAAAAAAATTTTTGTTAGGGGATGAAACTTGCTATGGAAATATCTTCACAAGAAAGCAAAAGGCACAATGAACAAAAACTTTGGAGTCCAGCTACCAGAATCGCTTTTTCATGTGAAGTACATTTCGAAAGAAACCATGATTATATGGCCTTAATTAGCGTGGAAAGCTTAGAAGCTGTTGCAATTTGTGAAGAACATAAAAATTCGATTATTTAAAAACAAAAAATCTCTGCAGCCCATACAGTGTACACAAGCAAAGCAGTGGGCACTAAGCCAGTACAGAATAAAGGTAGGTATTTTAGCAGACAGCCGGCCGAAGTGGCCGTGTGGTTAAAGGCGCTGCAGTCTGGAACCGCAAGACCGCTACGGTCGCAGGTTCGAATCCTGCCTCGGGCATGGATGTTTGTGATGTCCTTAGGTTAGTTAGGTTTAACTAGTTCTAAGTTCTAGGGGACTAATGACCTTAGCAGTTGAGGTCCATAGTGCTCAGAGCCATTTGAACCATTTTTTAGCAGACATTGACATAGAGGTATTGTATGTATGTTTGTGTTTAGGAGATGCAGTGCAAAGGGACTTGTACTTTTGTCTTTAGATTTTGTGTGCTCTTTAAAATATATCTGAAAGTTTCTACCAGTTTGCCTGATATATGTATTGTCAAAATCATCATATCCATGCTTGCATATCCCTAATTTAGTAAATGGGTCTGATTTACTGGTGGTGTGCCTTATAATATTACTAACATTCTTTTCAGAATGGAATATAATTTTCATACTTTTGTTTTTAAAAGTTTTGCCTGCTTTATTAGAAATGATTCTGTAATAGATTAGAACTAAATTAGAATTACGGTTTTGGTTTGTTACCTCTAGTTGGAGAGTAATTTCACTGGCATCTGATGTTTACTTAATTTTCAGTTTCTGTCTAGATATTTCTTTAATTATTTTTGGTTTCAAGATATTTATTACAAATATAACATTGATAACACAATGATCCTATTAAATGGTAAATAAGAAGATATAATCACTGTGCATTCACAACTAAAACATGCACAATAAAATCGACTTCACTTGTTGTTGTTGTTGTTGTGGTCTTCAGTCCTGAGACTGGTTTGATGCAGCTCTCCATGCTACTCTATCCTGTGCAAGCTTCTTCATCTCCCAGTACCTACTGCAACCTACATCCTTCTGAATCTTCTTAGTGTATTGATCTCTTGGTCTCCCTCTACGATTTTTACCCTCCACGCTGCCCTCCAATGCTAAATTTGTGATCCCTTGATGCCTCAAAACATGTCCTACCAACCGATCCCTTCTTCTAGTCAAGTTGTGCCACAAACTACTCTTCTCCCCAATCCTATTCAATACCTCCTCATTAGTTACGTGATCTACCCACCTTATCTTCAGCATTCTTCTGTAGCACCACATTTCGAAAGCTTCTATTCTCTTCTTGTCCAAACTGGTTATCGTCCATGTTTCACTTCCATACATGGCTACACTCCATACAAATACTTTCAGAAACGACTTCCTGACACTTAAATCTATACTCGATGTTAACAAATTTCTCTTCTTCAGAAACGATTTCCTTGCCATTGCCAGTATACATTTTATATCCTCTCTACTTCGACCACCATCAGTTATTTTGCTCCCTAAATAGCAAAACTCCTTTACTGCTTTAAGTGTCTCATTTCCTAATCTAATCCCCTCAGCATCACCCGATTTAATTTGACTACATTCCATTATCCTCGTTTTGCTTTTCTTGATGTTCATCTTATATCCTCCTTTCAAGACACTGCCCATTCCGTTCAACTGCTCTTCCAAGTCCTTTGCTGTCTCTGACAGAATTACAATGTCATCGGCGAACCTCAAAGTTTTTACTTCTTATCCATGAATTTTAATACCTACTCCGAATTTTTCTTTTGTTTCCTTTACTGCTTGCTCAATATACAGATTGAATAACATCGGGGAGAGGCTACAACCCTGTTTCACTCCTTTCCCAACCACTGCTTCCCTTTCATGCCCCTCGACTCTTATAACTGCCATCTGGTTTCTGTACAAATTGTAAATAGCCTTTCGCTCCCTGTATTTTACCCCTGCCACCTTCAGAATTTGAAAGAGAGTATTCCAGTTAACGTTGTCAAAAGCTTTCTCTAAGTCTACAAATGCTAGAAACGTAGGTTTGCCTTTTCTTAATCTTTCTTCTAAGATAAGTCGTAAGGTTAGGTTTGCCTCACGTGTTCCAACATTTCTATGGAATCCAAACTGATCTTCCCCGAGGTCCGCTTCTACCAGTTTTTCCATTCGTCTGTAAAGAATTCGCGTTAGTATTTTGCAGCTGTGACTTATTAAACTGATAGTTCGGTAATTTTCACATCTGTCAACACCTGCTTTCTTTGGGATTGGAATTATTATATTCTTCTTGAAGTCTGAGGGTATTTCGCCTGTCTCATACATCTTGCTCACCAGATGGTAGAGTTTTGTCATGACTGGCTCTCCCAAGGCCATCAGTAGTTCTAATGGAATGTTGTCTACTTCCGGAGCCTTGTTTCGACTCAGGTCCTTCAGTGCTCTGTCAAACTCTTCACGCAGTATCTTATCTCCCATTTCATCTTCATCTACATCCTCTTCCATTTCCATAATATTGTCGTCAAGTACATCGCCCTTGTATAAACCCTCTATATACTCCTTCCACCTTTCTGCCTTCCCTTCTTTGCTTAGAACTGGGTTGCCATCTGAGCTCTTGATATTCATACAAGTGGTTCTCTTCTCTCCAAAGGTCTCTTTAATTTTCCTGTAGGCAGTATCTATCTTACCCCTAGTGAGACAAGCCTCTACATCCTTACATTTGTCCTCTAGCCATCCCTGCTTAGCCATTTTGCACTTCCTGTCGATCTCATTTTTGAGACGTTTGTATTCCTTTTTGCCTGCTTCATTTACTGCATTTTTATATTTTCTCCTTTCATCAATTAAATTCAATATTTCTTCTGTTACCCAAGGATTTCTATTAGCCCTCGTCTTTTTACCTACTTGATCGTCTGCTGCCTTCACTACTTCATCCCTCAGAGCTACCCATTCTTCTTCTACTGTATTTCTTTCCTCCATTCCTATCAGTTGTTCCCTTATGCTCTCCCTGAAACTCTCTACAACCTCTGGTTCTTTCAGTTTATCCAGGTCCCATATCCTTAAATTCCCACCTTTTTGCAGTTTCTTCAGTTTCAATCTGCAGTTCATAACCAATAGATTGTGGTCAGAATCCACATCTGCCCCTGGAAATGTCTTACAATTTAAAACCTGGTTCCTAAACCTCTGTCTTATCCTTATATAATCTACCTGATACCTTTTAGTATCTCCAGGATTCTTCCAGGTATACAACCTTCTTTTATGAGTCTTGAACCAAGTGTTAGCTATGATTAAGTTATGCTCTGTGCAAAATTCTACAAGGCGGCTTCCTCTGACTTCACCTATGAAACTAAATAAATAACTGTATTCTTAGACATCATAATAAAAAAATTCAATGCACAAATCTGGTATTTATCGAAAACCAGTGCCTGCAGACAAATTAATCAATAATTTATCATGCTACTCAGAAAACATAAAAAGGCATGTTTTCACTCAATGATGCGTAGATTAATAAATTTGCAACCTGAAGAAGATGAGTTCAATAAAGAATTAGAAATACTTGGATATTTAGCCAAAGTAAATAATTTACAACTGCAAATAATTACAGAAATATACAGACATAAACTGAAAGTTAACCAAAAATTAGACATAAACGAAGTTACTCTAGAAATAGAGAAACTAAAAAGTTAACCAAGAACTTGGATGTAAATGTAGTTGCTCTAGAATTAGACTGCCACAAAGCATACATTAGGCAAACTGGTAGAAACTTTTGGACATGTTTTAAAGAGCACCCAAAATCTAGCGATAACAGTAGAACTATGTTTGCACTACATCTCCTAATCAACAAACATCCGAAAACAGTAACAAAGAGCTTCAAATTTTGAATTATGCTAAAAAGGGAAACAAACGATTATCTTAGAAGAAATTGAAATTTTCAGTAATTTAAAATGTCAACCTGGTACCCCTGTAAGTGAATTGTCATATCGCTGGCTTGGTTGCGGAGTATTTTTGCGAGAGTCTGCATTTTGCAGAATCGCGCTCGGGACACGGAGCTGCCATATTGTGCTGTGCTCGGCGCATGGGAAAGGCATTATTATGGAAGCTCACGTGTGGCTGAAAGTACTATTATCGTGAAATAATGGGATATGGAAGTGAATTCAGTGAAAGGTGCGTAAAAAAGTAATTAAAAATGAGCATTGCCGCCAATAACATATTTGAGTATCCGCCCGTTTGCATGTCGTACCGGGCAACATCAATCATCCGTGTTGTGTCCGGCCTCCCAGAATGAAATAATGTGAATCAGTAAAATAGTTTACCACAAAGGAGAGTCATCAAGTGCCAGTGTCTTGTAGCAGGCGTGAGAACATGCGTTCGGTCACCGCGTTTCCGCATCATCAACCATCAGCCGCGTCGCGACGGTTACGCGCACGCTCGTACAAGTGAGAACAGTGAACTGTAAATTAACTTTATGAACAGTGTTATATTATTACAAGCGTCAAGAAGGACTGGTACCAGATGTCTGCATGTACATGCCGAGCGTAAGAGCTTTCGTTGGACCATTCGGCTTCGGCATCATGAACTATCACCCGCTTCGTGTCGATTATGCGTACGCTCGTCCAAGTGATAACTGTGGACGGATAATCATCATCATTGCCTGTGCATCTGTCACTGAAGGTTCGGCCAGAGTAAGACTGTGAAATACGTGTGACCGTGTGATGTACAATAGTGACAGACATTAACATAGTCAACAATACTCTACAGTAATGATAATTATGACCTATCATCAAATAAGCAAGAATGTTAATTGGTATCAAAACCTACGACTTGGAGTGTAAACAGTGCCACCTGCGATTTTATTATCGTCTCAGAATATAATTATTCATAGCAGACGCGGGACAGTGTTGTGTTTAGTGTTGAGTGGATCCCCTAAACCCGCTTGCATATTTATATACGTAATTTCAGGCAAACCAGCAGCAGTGTGAGGCCCAAATAATACAACCGCCGCAGGAGTACCAGGTACGTGATGTGAACAGGGCGCACGGTCAAACTAAAAGCAGTTTAAGGGTCCCCCATCCGTTGTACCCCCGGGTGTGTTACACACCTCTGAAGCGCAAACAGACTTCAGAGGATAAAATTATTTCACAACATCAGGTATATTCTGATAAAGACCAATCAAAAATAGTCTATAAAATATAAATTAAATTTAAAATTTAATCTGACCTCATATATTTTTATATTTATTTTTATTTTATTTTCCATTCTGTTTTAAATTTTACTTTGTAACTGTTTTTAAACTCAGTTGCACACGTAAATATACAGTCATACTGTTGTAATTATTATTTAATTTATTCTATACTTAGTTTTATACTTTCATCAACGTAATATCTTTATAAATGTGAAGCTGCCTAACCAGCAAGACAGCATTTGTGAACCAAAACGAATAAAAATCACAAATTTCAAGGCACTCACATTTCATCATGTATGGCACAGTTTTCTGTTGCAGATGAATGTATTTAAAATACATTTACATTTACATCATTACATTTTAATTTGTAGAGGTAATCTGATGTATTTTATTTCGTACAGAACCACAAAATCACTTGAGAATGGCCTAGAAGGTTGAATCTGTTTGTGAACAAATAAAATTAACGCAGGTAAAATGTAAAATGGCACCATCTTTTAATAAATTAACTTCTATGTACCCGCTATGAAGAAAAACCTAATACAGCTTCTTGAATATTAATTTTTCCCCATTTTTCCATTAGAGCTAGGATTTTTATGACTATAATATTCTCACAAATTGGGCTATAACAGTCAAGAATTTACAAAAAAACGACTGTAACATGAAAATATGATCTAACAATATTAAAATGAGATAGAATTTCTCCTATCAAGTAAATTAGGAAATCGATTTATGATAATGAACTCTTCAACAATAAGACATACATAAAAATATCAGTCTAAGCTATGGGATTTCAAAGTCGCTATCGTCATGTGTTGGAGAACACGATCTATAAACAGGTCCTAGTTCTCTGTTATTCAGCCTGTTTTCTATAGCACAATGCCAACTCCTTGGCTCTGTACCATTTTTATTGTGGAACGCACCCATTCTGTTAACATATATACACTCCTGGAAATTGAAATAAGAACACCGTGAATTCATTGTCCCAGGAAGGGGAAACTTTATTGACACATTCCTGGGGTCAGATACATCACATGATCACACTGACAGAATCACAGGCGCATAGACACAGGCAACAGAGCATGCACAATGTCGGCACTAGTACAGTGTATATCCACCTTTCGCAGCAATGCAGGCTGCTATTCTCCCATGGAGACGATCGTAGAGATGCTGGATGTAGTCCTGTGGAACGGCTTGCCATGCCATTTCCACCTGGCGCCTCAGTTGGACCAGCGTTCGTGCTGGACGTGCAGACCGCGTGAGACGACGCTTCATCCAGTCCCAAACATGCTCAATGGGGGACAGATCCGGAGATCTTGCTGGCCAGGGTAGTTGACTTACACCTTCTAGAGCACGTTGGGTGGCACGGGATACATGCGGACGTGCATTGTCCTGTTGGAACAGCAAGTTCCCTTGCCGGTCTAGGAATGGTAGAACGATGGGTTCGATGACGGTTTGGATGTACCGTGCACTATTCAGTGTCCCCTCGACGATCACCAGTGGTGTACGGCCAGTGTAGGAGATCGCTCCCCACACCATGATGCCGGCTGTTGGCCCTGTGTGCCTCGGTCGTATGCAGTCCTGATTGTGGCGCTCACCTGCACGGCGCCAAACACGCATACGACCATCATTGGCACCAAGGCAGAAGCGACTCTCATCGCTGAAGACGACACGTCTCCATTCGTCCCTCCATTCACGCCTGTCGTGACACCACTGGAGGCGGGCTGCACGATGTTGGGGCGTGAGCGGAAGACGGCCTAACGGTGTGCGGGACCGTAGCCCAGCTTCATGGAGACGGTTGCGAATGGTCCTCGCCGATACCCCAGGAGCAACAGTGTCCCTAATTTGCTGGGAAGTGGCGGTGCGGTCCCCTACGGCACTGCATAGGATCCTACGGTCTTGGCGTGCATCCGTGCGTCGCTGCGGTCCGGTCCCAGGTCGACGGGCACGTGCACCTTCCGCCGACCACTGGCGACAACATCGATGTACTGTGGAGACCTCACGCCCCACGTGTTGAGCAATTCGGCGGTACGTCCACCCGGCCTCCCGCATGCCCACTATACGCCCTCGCTCAAAGTCCGTCAACTGCACATACGGTTCACGTCCACGCTGTCGCGGCATGCTACCAGTGTTAAAGACTGCGATGGAGCTCCGTATGCCACGGCAAACTGGCTGACACTGACGGCGGCGGTGCACAAATGCTGCGCAGCTAGCGCCATTCGACGGCCAACACCGCGGGTCCTGGTGTGTCCGCTGTGCCGTGCGTGTGATCATTGCTTGTACAGCCCTCTCGCAGTGTCCGGAGCAAGTATGGTGGGTCTGACACACCGGTGTCAATGTGTCCTTTTTTCCATTTCCAGGAGTGTATTTTGAAGAGTTTCTTCAGTGCTATGTGGTCTATAGTTCCTGATAGCTTGCTCCTGTTCCTGAAATAACTTTTCTATCCATTCTAAATAATTAATAAACTTAGTAATGTTGCCTCTAAGGGCAGCAACAATTTCGTCACGCCATTTCATCGGCACCTTACCATCACCCGCATTATAGTTTGTTCAGGCTCTAATTTATTTGTGAGACACGACAGATTCGTAGTTAACTTCCAAACAGACCTTTTACGATACCTTTTGTACGATGAAATTGTTCCCCAGCCCAGAAAATATTTTGCAGGTCCATCCGCTTTTGCCTGCCCTAATATTATTTGAGAATGGCCTTCTTAATTTTTTCTAAAGTAACGTACTGCTCAGTAGCTTCGCCTATGAATTTTGACGTAGTAAAACCTATCTTCTGACTATCAGGCCACAACCTAAGTAAAACATTCTCAAAACCATTCCAGAATTCTTTTGGATGCAAATCCCAGACGGTTCAAACCATAAAAACTTTCTGCTGTGGGCGACAGTCAGGTTGGTATCCCACCACTTGGCTGCTTGTTTCCGGACATGTCTTGCTGGTCATCGGGGCTCAGTTACAAGTGGGACTCACCAATGAAGACAATTCTACACCAGTGAATGAGGTTCGAGGCCGAAGATCTGTCTGGAGACGTCCCAGAGAGTGATGGGATACCAACCTGCCCGTCGCCCACAATAATGCCCGACAATCAGGAATCAGGGTGCCATTTATTTCCATAACAGGACCCCTCTGGTTGTCATCTGCGGCACACTTGCAGCACAGTGGTACGTCGACGATATTCAACGCCACGTTTTGTTGCCCTTCATACCCACTTGCATACGACAAGAATTTCTACTGCTTGCCTTCGTGCTTGCCAAATCCCACCTTGGCCAGCAAGCTCGCCAGATCTTTCCCTATTAAGAACGTTTGGAGCATCATGGACAGGGCCCTGCAACCAGATCGAGATTTTGACGATCTAAATCACCAGTCGGAAGTAATTTGGCATGACATCCCTCAGGATGACATCCAACACCTCTATCAATCAGTGCCAAGCCGAATAACTGCTTCCGTAAGACAAGGAGGTGTACCAGTGCCTTATTGACTTGTTCAATTTTTGAAGCTTTCTCTCTTGAATAAATCATCTAATTTTTTCTGAAATGATAATCATTTGTCTTCACATGTACATCACATCTATCGATATCCACCTCTTTCGGATAATTCCTTCGTGCTGTGTCGATTTTTTTGTCATAGGGTGTACACATTGGTCTACTACTACTACCTTCACCAGGGAGCTACACACAATGCTCTAATTAACTACCTGTGCATATATTTTAGTAAATCCTGGCCTCCTACAGGTTTCCTAAGTATATTTGTTAAAGCAGTATAAAATTCCGAAGTTGCTACTCTCTGCTACTCCAAAAAGAAGGAGGCGAAAGCATCTTCCGCAAGATATGATAGTAAAAACAACAAATCCCCCTTTATTTAAACAAATACCACAC
This sequence comes from Schistocerca nitens, assembly GCF_023898315.1. Lineage (NCBI taxonomy): Eukaryota > Metazoa > Arthropoda > Insecta > Orthoptera > Acrididae > Schistocerca > Schistocerca nitens. Next base: position 272,744,849 of record NC_064614.1, on the reverse strand, counting down.
CACCTTTCCACTGCAAGACATAAGCAACTGGGATGTACTGAGAAGCAGCCGTCATCACATTGACAGGGCACTTTTTAACCACATACACTTAAACCAGATCCATTCCATAGTAGCTGTCACAGGTAGATGTTGGAAATCGCGGAAACTTCCGCCACCGCCGCGCATTGGCCATGTCGGCGCCTGTATGAGTGAAGTATCGGAAATACCTCCTCCTGACGACTATGGCTCTGGAAATAGCAATTTCCAAGGTAAGTCTTTATCCTCCTTATGGCTGGACATAATTTTCCACGTTTTTGGGACCTAAAACAAACAAAACAATAATTTTCCACGTAAAATCTTTTATACCCCTTACAACTATTGATGCATTGAAATCGCAATTTCCCGCATCAAATCTATACCCCCCACCCCTCTCCCTTACGACTGGACATAGTCCCACCTTAATAACTTCCTTTGTGCATCTCAGAACACTGACCACAGTAACTTTACAATCCAAAACATACACATTTCAGACAAGCAGTGCGATTATCGTTTATATGTAGCTGCAGCGTGATGTCAAATCTGTTTCGCTGGAAGACCTAAATGTTGAATAATTTCCTAGAACTGAGGAAAATCGAGACACCCAATCAATGTGTATGTGAACATATTATAATTTTTTCGGACGATGTACACCTATAAATGATAATCGCGCTGCCTGTCTGAAATGTGCATGTTTTGGAGTGTAAAGTTACGGTGCTCAGCGTTCCGACATGCACAAAGAAAATGATGAGGATGGGTCTATGTCCGGTCGTAAGGAAGGGAGGGCGGGTTAAATTTGACGTGGAAAATTGCGATTCCAACGCAACGATGTATAAAATGGAAAATTATGTCCAGTCATAAGGAGGATATAGATTTATATTGGAAATTGATTTTTCCAGAGCGACAGTCGTCAGGAGGAGGTATTTCCGATTCTTCACTCATTGTTGAATATTACCAGATTGGTGCTGCAAACGTAATATTTAATTCTAATTAAACTGATAAATATAAGGCTGGTTGCTTAGGACAACAAAGCTTAGCGTGTAGGCTCTTGGCGGAGGTAGCCGGTTACCGGTGGTCGGAACCAATGGACGGACATTCATTGCTCAAAGGCCTAGCTGCCGCTGATCCTCCTGAACCGATCAGGCGGGAAATAAGGACGCAGATGACCTGACCGTGTCGCCTTCTGTGTGGGCGAATAGCGATCTAGTACTCAGTAAGTGTTGCGTAGGCTATGCGTTCACGTGTGTTGTAAGGATTGACAGATTTTTATGTGAAAATTTGAGAAGAATCAATTCGGCAAGTTCTTGCGGTGGACGGTAAATTAATCGGTTGACGGCTACGCAGTCATGGCAGCACTCTTTCCGGCCTGTGGGCGTCTAGAACGGCTGGCGTGGGGATGCTGGGACATAAGCTTGCAGCTGCAGGCGTGGCCAACTTGCGGCGGTAGCCTACGGAAGTTTCCTCGACATCCGACATCTAACTATGACAGCTACTACGGAATGGATCTTGGTTTAAGTGTATGTGTTTACAAAGTGCCCTGTCCATGTGGGGATGGTTGCTGTGTGTGGCGCTGAGTGCTTCTCAGTACATCGCAGAGGATTATGTCTTGCTGCGGAAAGGTTCACTGGTATATGTTTAAAGAAAGGTGGAGTTGTTGTTACTATCATATGCAGTTGATGTTTTCCCCTCCTTCTTCATGGTGTAGTAAAGAGAACCAACTTTGGAATTTTCTAGTGCTTTAAAAATACAATTAGCATTCCTGTAGGTGGTCGGGAATTATACTCGTACAACCGTGACGGTATAAATTCCTGTCGAAATTAAAAATTAAACTATCATTTTATACAGCATAGCTTTCTATCGCTATGTCAAATTCCCGATTGATCAATTTATTGTTTCCAGTAGTGGTGTTGCGAGCAAGCTCCAGTCAAACCCTACCCTCGTCTCCTGCGAACTGTTTAAGGACACAGCGCAACTGCGCTGAAATTTAAATTCTCACTACAATTTTCATCTATCTCCAATGTAATGGATTTCCCACAAAACGACCTAGCAGTGCTAGTATCCACCAATAGCAGACAAGAAAAATCCCGAAGGGGAAGAGTAGGATTTGGAAACTGGACAGTCTGAATCCCGGATAGCCCCAGAATTTCTCACCAAATATGCCAGTCCTAGTATGCGCTAATAGGAAGCAAGGAAAAACTGTCCCACACAGAGGGTATCGATTTAATTAGTCAATTTGATTGAATTGCAAATGGACTTTTTCCAAGACATCCACAGACGAGCCTTTTGGGGAGGGCTGGGGATTTACGAACCAGGTATTCGCTACTTAGTTCAGCACAAAAGAGGGATCAGTGTGGTTACCAGTGGTACGTGACAGATGCTCACCGGTCGAGCACGTGCATCGAGAGGGATTTCCCAGGTATCAATATGACAGAGTTGCCGCCACCGGATGCTTTGTCGAACAGCAAGTAACCGGAGGTGTGAAGGCGGGGGTGAGGAGGGGATAGGAGGACGGAGGGACGTGGAGGTGTCTTCTCCCAGCGTCCTCTACTGGTGGTATTGTGAACTAGCTCAGCCAGTAATTGCATAGCAGGGCGTACAAAAAGAGCAGCTATTTCCACTGACCTGGTGTGGAGGGTGTGTGTTTAGTAACAGAACAGGAAGTGAATATAGTATCAAATTTCAAAGGAAGCCGACACCCAGTATAGCGCATTCCTCTTCGGGCGACTGGCTCATCTCAGTCCAGTGCTCGGTACTCAAAGGGCTGCCAGCGGTCCGGCGCGTGTGGTGCGGTGCGGCACACTCGAAAACATAATCAGGATGTTTTTGACAGATACGTTTAGTGCAATCAGTGGTGTGGTTGACGTCGATTTCATGACGGTGTTCCTTGCGTCTTTGGGAAAAATCGAACTATTTACGCATTTAATTACTCCTTTTCGATACGTCTTACAAGACCTGCATCTTTTAAAATTAAATGAAGAGCAGATAAAGATGAACGTTTCCCGCCAAATAAAATGATCCAACCCATGTCAATTATAACGCAAATTGAATTTTATAAATAAACAATATACGTCGCTACTCCCCCCACAACCCGCACTGTGACCAATCGGAGGTTACTTTCTGAACCGCCCTCGCACGTATTATTATTGCCTCTGCAATATAAATTAATTATCTGTCGTGGGATTCGTTCAGTCCACCAGCTCAGCACAGACTGAGCGATTTTTCCCGCCAGTATTTTCTGGGAGGGGTGGTGACGGAGGGAGCGAGGGTGGGTGGGGGATGAGATATCTTCTGGCGGTGGCATTGTACACTAATTCAGTCGATCCCTACACGTTAAGGTGAGCACACACACGAAAATTTTCCACACAACACCTCCAATCTGCACCAGAGTAATTACGCAATTAGGACAGGTAATTGCTGGACAAGGTAATCCTTGGATCTTCCAGACCAACAGCTCAACACACACTGTTTCCTACCATTTTACCAGATTTGTGGAGGGGTGGGGAGGGGAGGGGAGAGGCTGAGCTTTTTTCACAAATTTCCAACAGGGTAGAACCAAAAATAGAGAAAATATACTACCGTATGTCCTTCCTCTCCAGCAGCTCGGCACAGTTCGAGTCTTTTTCTCGCCAGTTTCCGGATGGGGCAGTTAAGGGCTGAAGTGTGGAGAGGATGGCACAAGCTCGAATTAGGAAGGATGGGGAAGGAAATCTACTGTGATCTTGCAACGGAACCATCCCAGCATTTATCTTTAGGAATTTAAGGAAATCGTGGAAAACCTTGACCCAGATGGCCAAACGAGGATTCACTATCGTCTTTCTGAATGCAAGTCCAGTATGTTAACCACTATGCCATCTCGCTTTATTGCAACAACTGCAACAGGGCCGCAGTTCTGAACCTAACGTATCCGCTGCTGCAATTTCCCAAAAAAACCTTTGGGAATGCTGTCAGTTAAGTACCTGACCTTACTGAACGATATCTTGGATCCCACCTTATTCAGCTTCTGACAGAAGGGGCGCAAAAGCTTTTATCAAACGTTCCAACATATTCTACAGTTTTGCAGCAGTTACCACAACAAAATCATGCTGATAAAAGTTTCATCGAATAAAATTTTGATTCTGGCTCTCGCTACCACTCGTTTGTGTCGGTCTATGAAGGGGAAGCATCCACCCTCCAAAACCAAATGCCGAAAAAGTGAGTCAACCCTGCAGTCACGAGTACGCCATCGTACATTGTGAGTTTGACAAGACTATTAGAAAAAATATTTAATGTGGGAAGTGTTAATAGGTATAGAAAGAAAAATGTAAAGTATACTAAGTAATGAATAAGTAATTAACAGATTTAGCAACAGCCTGAGATTCGGTGGACCGAGGAGTGTTTCGCCGACACCCTTCCTAGCTGATTTCGTAATCCGTGACCAGACTAGACAGCAAGCTAAATGTGAAATTCCCCCGCCAGCGTCGGAATAATGCTGAGGCGCAAGGTGCAAGACATCAGCCCGTCATAGCGGCAGGCTGGGTTACCTCATACTGCACTCTAAAACTGCTCTATGTGATCAGAGTCATGGTCCAGTCAGAGCTGGGCAAATCTGGTTTGAACACTCGCCGTCCGCAGTTATCCGTATCTGTCATCGGCTGTTGCCTGTGTCGAGAAATATTGCACACCAGCCGTGGCCATGATTAGGGTCACCCAGCATTGTCTACATACAGCCGTCACCTGTGCTAGCTACTGTTATATGAGTCACTCCTAGATATGGTATAGTCAGTGTCTGAATGGGCACCATCCGGCTGGTTTCCCCTCCAGGTTGTCATCAACGGCTCTTGGGCGTCTGCAAGGGGTCTTGGGTTCGCAGTCCGCACCCTGGTGCGCCTTGTACCTGACCCACTGCTTGCGCTGCTGGTGTCCGGTGCATGCGCACATCGTTGCCGGTGGATCGCCGGCGTAACCACGCGCCCCAGGGTTGCTGACTAGAGATGGGCAAACTCGTTCATCCTTGGGAACTAGTTCACTGCTGATCGTTCTTTTTTGGGAACCGTTCATTTTTACTCGTTCACCGTTCATTTGTGCTTGGTATATGGTTCTTATGAAAAACTGAAAACTAGTAGTGTAGGTGAGTGAAGGATGGAGGGCACCAAGAGGGGGCACTTGCCTCCCCCCTGGAGTATAGAGTTTTTATTCATCACAGAGTTCTTATACACTTTTAGAAGCAATTTCAGTGATTCTGCAGAACCTCTCGTTTAGCCAACTGTAGTCTTGTGTGGCTGATCACAGGGAAATAATATAGAGTGGCGCACGGAAAACCGGCCCGAGTACAGACTCGGTAATGCAAATTGGAAACAACCAAACTTAAAAATAATTAGAGCCTTCCTAAATGTAATGTTTTGTATATGAAAGATACACGCAAATCATTTTATATGAATTTTCTTACACTAAAAATGAAGCAAATTATTGAAATTTAGCTGCTAAATCAATTCGATGAAACCAAAAAATATATGAATAACAAAAAAAACTTGCCTTGTTATGTCTTCTGCTGTTCATCGATATAATGAAGTGAGCTGATATGCCCTTTTGTTACCTGAAAAGACGTATCTATTCATACAGCGTAATTTTTATGTAATTTACGTAACTACAAAATACTGTTTGATTACCGGTTGTGGACGGTGGATAGCCAGAACCAAGTGCAAGAACAGTTTGGAACACATGTAAAATAGGCGAGCGCGGTGAACGAAACGAGCAACTGGATACTGAAATAACTACGAGCAGTCGGCAGTGGAACTGAGAGAGGTGGTCATGCGAAGAACGACGAGTGCGGCCGAGGGAGACCGAGACTGAGACGAGCACGCGACCGAGGCTGGAACGAGAACTGCCGAAGTGACCGCCGCGACCGAAGTGAACTAGTGAACTACGAACCGATCGTTCGTCGTTCCCAGGAACTATAAGTAGACCGCCGCGACCGAAGTGAACTATGAACCGATCGTTCCTCGTTCCCGGGAACTATAAGTAGACCGCCGAGACCGAAGTGAAGTATGAACCGATCGTTCCTCGTTACCGGGAACTATAAGTAGACCGCCGCGACCGAAGTGAACTGTGAACCGATCGTTCCTCGTTACCGGGAACTATAAGTAGACCGCCGCGACCGAAGTGAACTGTGAACCGATTGTTCCTTGGAATTCGATCTTCGGTCATTTCGTTCATCTTGGTGAACCGTTCTTTTGCATCCGTTCGTTCGCGAACTACCCATCTCTACTGCTGACACTACGATCCTACCGAGACCGCCTTCTTGTCAGGCGTTCTCTCGCCGACCGCCGCCAGAGACCTCGCCTTGTGTTTTGCTGAGGTGAACACTGCTACCTGGGGTCTTACAAGCCAATGAGACGCCACGAGCAGCTAATGTACGAGTTGTTGCTAAATGAAGTATGATGTTGATGTCGATGAATTTCTGATTCCGAGACCGCCGAGAAACTTGTCCTTTGCACTAAAAGCTATGTTCACCATCCTGAGCCGGCATCACGGCATTTAGCAGTGTGAATGGCCAATGGACAATTCCGGCATCACAACAGCGTTGTTCTTTCCTTTTTGTAAAGCCTTTTTGAACGTTAAACGGTTTTTTCACCTGCTTTTTTGCGATTCCTTATTGTTAAGGTACATTCCTGCTTGTATTCTTGTTGGTGATGGGGAAATTTTCTAAATAGCAAGGACATGATGGCAGCGTTAGTTCATATTCCATTTCCTCTAAGTCATTAGGTTTTGTGTAGTTCGTTCAGCTTCACACAGATGTACGTTTACTTTTCTGTTTGCTATATGCTGTGGTCCATTTAACACCTATTTCCACTTAAACTTAATACAGGGAAACCTAACTAACTTCGTGATGTTAAAGATTGTAAATGAAGAAGCAAAGCAAATATTCAATCTAGAAATTTTATGTTTTACATGTGAGACCACTACATTGTTATACTACGAGGTGCATTCAAGTTCTAAGGCCTCCGATTTTTTTCTCTCCGGACTGGAAAGAGATAGAAACATGCGCATTGTTTTAAAATGAGGCCGCGTTCATTGTCAATACGTCCCAGAGATGGCAGCACCGTACGGCAGATGGAATTTTACCGCCAGCGGCGAGAATGAGAACTGTTTTAAATACTTAAAATGGAGACGTTTTCCTTACTTGAACAGCGTGCAATCATTCGTTTTCTGAATTTGCATGGCGTGAAACCAATTGAAATTCATCGACAGTTGAAGGAGACATGTGGTGATGGAGTTATGGATGTGTCGAAAGTGCGTTTGTGGGTGCGACTGTTTAATGAAGGCAGAACATCATGTGACAACAAACCGAAACAACCTCAGGCTTGCACAAGCCGGTCTGACGACATGATCGAGAAAGTGGAGAGAATTGTTTTAGGGGATCGCCGAATGACTGTTGAACAGATTGCCTCCAGAGTTGGCATTTCTGTGGGTTCTGTGCACACAATCCTGCATGACGACCTGAAAATGCGAAAAGTGTCATCCAGGTGGGTGCCACGAATGCTGACGGACGACCACATGGCTGCCCGTGTGGCATGTTGCCAAGCAATGTTGACGCGCAACGACAGCATGAATGGGACTTTCTTTTCGTCGGTTGTGACAATGGATGAGACGTGGATGCCATTTTTCAATCCAGAAACAAAGCGCCAGTCAGCTCAATGGAAGCACACAGATTCACTGCCACCAAAAAAATTTCGGGTAACCGCCAGTGCTGAAAAAATGATGGTGTCCATGTTCTGGGACAGCGAGGGCGTAATCCTTACCCATTGCGTTCCAAAGGGCACTACGGTAACAGGTGCATCCTACGAAAATGTTTTGAAGAACAAATTCTTTCCTGCACTGCAAGAAAAACGTCCGGGAAGGGCTGCGCGTGTGCTGTTTCACCAAGACAACGCACCCGCACATCGAGCTAACGTTACGCAACAGTTTCTTCGTGATAACAACTTTGAAATGATTCCTCATGCTCCCTACTCACCTGACCTGGCTCCTAGTGACTTTTGGCTTTTTTCAACAATGAAAGACACTCTCCGTGGCCGCACATTCACCAGCCGTGCTGCTATTGCCTCAGCGATTTTCCAGTGGTCAAAACAGACTCCTAAAGAAGCCTTCGCCGCTGCCATGGAATCATGGCGTCAGCGTTGTGAAAAATGTGTACGTCTGCAGGACGATTACGTCGAGAAGTAACGCCAGTTTCATCGATTTCGGGTGAGTAGTTAATTAGAAAAAAAATCGGAGGCCTTAGAACTTGAATGCACCTCGTAAGCTATGATGAAGAAATGAAAAACAGTGGAACTTATAAAACGTAGTGAACAAAATGGGCATGCTCCCTAATTTCGTTATAGCATACCTAATTCTGTTACACTACATACTTAACATCGTGATAATGTGCTTAATTCTGTGATAATTTTCTTTTGAACTGTTAAAGTTCACTTAAAGCACTTTTCATGCGTTTTCAGTGTCTTTGTCACTGTCACTAATATTTGCACAAATATTACACATAAATACCGTAGCAGCAAGTGAATCGATTGACTAACAACTTTCATGGAACCGTTACAGACAAATACAATACTGAATCCAATCACTTTTATTCTTTCCACAGCTGTAGCTCTCTTTATAAATGGCGCAGATGTCATCATTTCTTTTGTTTTTGCCTTCCATTAGTCCTTAGACACAGATTTCACTGTACTACAATGGTTAGTGGGTTATTCGGTTAATTTTCAGGCCAAAAACTATTTTCTGCATTTGCAATATGAAAATAATTTCCTGTAATATCCAGTTTACATTTTGCCTATGATCAAATTGTCTTTGTCACCATCACTGTGGCAAATCGTCTTTTAAAGTACTCTCTGGAAAGAGTGGTCTAGGGGTCTAGGGGTAGCGTCTTTGATTGATAATCAAAACGTCTTCGGTCCCGGGTTCGATCCCCGCCACTGCCTAAATGTTGATAAATAATCAGCATTGGCGGCCGAAGACTTCCGGCATTAGAAGTCAGCCTCATTCTGCCAACGGCCTTGTCAAAGAGGGCGCTCGCGGTTCTAGGCGCGCAGTCCGGAACCGTGCGACTGCTACGGTCGCAGGTTCGAATCCTGCCTCGGGCATGGATGTGTGTGATGTCCTTAGGTTGGTTAGGTTTAAGTAGTTCTAAGTTCTAGGGGACTGATAACCACAGCAGTTGAGTCCCATAGTGCTCAGAGCCAAGCCAAAGAGGGCGGAGGAGCGGATAGAGGTTCAGGGCACTCTCTTGTCCTAGGGGTGGGAAATTGCCCCCAAAGGCGGAAGAATCAGCAATGATCAACGACATGAGGATGCATAAAGCAATGGAAACCACTGCATTAAAAGACACATAACGTGTATCCACAGGACATTTGGCCTGTAATTGAAGAAGTATCATGATGATCTCTCCATTGGCAAAAGATTCCGGAATAGTCCCCCATTCGGATCTCCGGGAGGGGACTGCCAAGGGGGAGGTTACCATAAGAAAAAGATTGAATAATCAACGAAAGGATAACGTTCTATGAGTCGGGGCGTGGAATGTCAGAAGCTTGAACGTGGTAGGGAAACTAGAAAATCTGAAAAGGGAAATGCAAAGGCTCAATCTAGATATAGTAGGGGTCAGTGAAGTGAAGTGGATGGAAGACAAGGATTTCTGGTCAGATGAGTATCGGGTAATATCAACAGCAGCAGAAAATGGTATAACAGGTGTAGGATTCGTTATGAATAGGAAGGTAGGGCAGAGGGTGTGTTACTGTGAACAGTTCAGTGACCGGGTTGTTCTAATCAGAATCGACAGCAGACCAACACCCGACAACGATAGTTCAGGTATACATGCCGACGTCGCAAGCTGAAAATGAACAGATAGAGAAAGTGTATGAGGATATTGAAAGGGTAATGCAGTATCTAAAGGGGGACGAAAATCTAATAGTCATGGGCGAATGGAATGCTGTTGTAGGAGAAGGAGTAGATGAAAAGGTTACAGGAGAATATGGGCTTGGGACGAGGAATGAAAAGGAGAAAGACTAATTGAGTTCTGTAACAAGTTTCAGCTAGTAATAGCGAATACCCTGTTCAAGAATCACAAGAGGAGGAGGTATACTTGGAAAGGGCCGGGAGATACGGGAAGATTTCAATTAGATTACATCATGGTCAGACAGAGATTCCGAAATCAGATACTGGATTGTAAGGAGTACCCAGGAGCAGATATAGACTCAGATCACAATATAGTAGCGATGAAGAGTAGGCTGAAGTTCAAGACATTAGTCAGGAAGAATCAATACGCAAAGAAGTGGGATACGGAAGTACTAAGGAATGACGAGATACGTTTGAAGTTCTCTAACGCTATAGATACAGCAATAAGGAATAGCGCAGTAGGCAGTACAGTTGAAGAGGAATGGACATCTCTAAAAAGGGCCATCACAGAAGTTGGGAAGGAAAACATAGTTACAAAGAAGGTAGCTGCGAAGAAACCATGGGTAATAGAAGAAATACTTCACTTGATTGATGAAAGGAGGAAGTACAAACATGTTCCGGGAAAATCAGGAATACAGAAATACAAGTCGCTGAGGAATGAAATAAATAGAAAGTGCAGGGAAGCTAAGACGAAATGGCAGCAGGAAAAATGTGAAGACATCGAAAAAGATATGATTGTCGGAAGGACAGACTCAGCATACAGGAAAGTCAAAACAACCTTTGGTGACATTAAAAGCAACGGTGGTAACATTAAGAGTGCAACGGGAATTCCACTGTTAAATGCAGAGGAGAGAGCAGATAGGTGGAAAGAATACATTGAAAGCCTCTATGAGGGTGAAGATTTGTCTGATGTGATAGAAGAAGAAACAGGAGTCGATGTAGAAGAGATAGCAGATCCAATATTAGAATCGGAATTTAAAAGAACTTTGGAGGACTTACGGTCAAATAAGGCAGAAGGGATAGATAACATTCCATCAGATTTTCTAAAATCATTGGGGGAAGTGGCAACAAAACGACTATTCACGTTGGTGTGTAGAGTATATGAGTCTGGCGACATACCATCTGACTTTCGGAAAAGCATCATCCACACAATTCCGAAGACGGCAAGAGCTGACAAGTGCGAGAATTATCGCACAATCATCTTAACAGCTCCTGCATCGAAGCTGCTGACAAGAATAAATACAGAAGAATGGAAAAGAAAATTGAGAATGCGCTAGGTGACGATTAGTTTGGCTTCAGGAAAAGTAAAGGGACGAGAGAGGCAATTCTGACGTTACGTCTAATAATGGAAGCAAGGCTAAAGAAAAATCAAGACACTTTCATAGGATTTGTCGACCCGGAAAAAGCGTTCGACAATATAAAATGGTGCAAGCTGTTCGAGATTCTGAAAAAAGTAGGGGTAAGCTATAGGGAGAGACGGGTCATATACAATATGTACAACAACCAAGAGGGAATAATAAGAGTGGACGATCAAGAACAAAGTGCTCGTATTAAGAAGGGTGTATGACAAGGCTGTAGCCTTTCGCCCCCACTCTTCAATCTTTACATCGAGGAAACAATGATGGATATAAATGAATGGTTCAGGAGTGGAATTAAAATACGAGGTGAAAGGATATCAATGATACGATTCGCTGATGACATTGCTATCCTGAGTGAAAGTGAAGAAGAATTAAATGATCTGCTGAACGGAATGAACAGTCTAATGAGTACACAGTATGGTTTGAGAGTAAATCGGAGAAAGACGAAGGTAATGAGAAGTAGTAGAAATGAGAACAGCGAGAAACTTAACATCTGGATTGATGGTCACGAAGTCAATGAAGTTAAGGAATTCTGCTACCTAGGCAGTAAAACAACCAATGACGGACGGAGCAAGGAGGACATCAAAAGCAGACTCGCTATGGCAAAAAAGATATTTCTGGCCAAGAGAAGTCTACTAATATCAAATACGGGCCTTAATTTGAGGAAGAATTTTCTGAGGATGTACGTCTGGAGTACAGCATTGTATGGTAGTGAAACATGGACTGTGGGAAAACCGGAGCAGAAGAGAATCGAAGCATTTGAGATGTACTGCTATAGACGAATGTTGAAAATGAGGTGGACTGATAAGGTAAGGAATGAGGAGGTTCTACGCAGAATCGGAGAGGAAAGGAATACGTGGAAAACACTGATAAGGAGAAGGGACAGGATGATAGGACATCTGCTAAGACATGAGGGAATGACTTCCATGGTACTAGAGGGAGCTGTAGAGGGCAAAAACTGTAGAGGAAGACAGAGATTGGAACACGTCAAGCAAATAATTGAGGACGTAGGTTGCAAGTGCTACTCTGGGATGAAGAGGTTAGCACAGGAAAGGGATTCGTGGCGGGCCGCATCAAACCAGTCGACTGAAAAAAAAAAATGGAAAGATGAAATGATTAGCAGCTTTGTATTATCGACCACTTTTCTTTCAAAACGTTCTGGTGTGCTTCACCAACGTCATCAGTTGAATAGGATTGTCTTTTCTTACTCACACAATCATTTTTGGCTTCTCCTTCTTCGCACATTTGCTTAGAGATGGAGCCATTGTTTCTGAAATGGGCACAAAACTTAAGAGTTGGTATCGTTCTCCTAAGCGAATGTTTCAGTAATAAGGCATTTAAATCCAACTATGGTGACAGAGTTGATAAGTATTTTCCATTGTTAATTCAGCTGCATATAAGTGTCTGACTAATTAGCCGAACTACCTACCTTAATGAACTTATATTGCATGATCAGCGCAGCAAACGACGAATTTCCCTTCAAACAACAAACATTAAACTAGCTGTTCTGGACATAGCGTTCATTCCCATCCAGAATGTTTTTCCCGTGTTCAAATGGTTCAAATGGCTCTGAGCACTATGGGACTCATCTGCTGAGGTCATTAGTCCCCTAGAACGTAGAACTAGTTAAACCTAACTAACCTAAGGACATCACAAACATCCATGCCCGAGGCAGTATTCGAACCTGCGACCGTAGCGGTCTTGCGGTTCCAGACTGCAGCGCCTTTAACCCGTGTTAAGACATTGCTGCCATACCTTAAGAGTGGTTAGGACAGTGTGCAGAAGGGCTACCTTACTCAAGGAAAAAGAATGTGTCTGCTATCACTAAATAAAGTATTTCATGGAGTTAGGTAGGTTTACCATACGCGAGGGCCGATAATGATGGTTCCGTTGCCACATGACAGTATTTGACACAACTACCCAATAATTTTGTTCCAAATGTTAGATCATTTACTTCTCCCCTTCTAGTATTTTTGAACACAGGTTTCTTATCACTATTCAGGATCTCTAGGTATTCAAAAGTGTATTCACCTGTGCTGTTGTCGCTACTTCGCAGCACCAAGTTGTGGGCATTGTCATAACAAGCAACCGGCAGTTGTTCGTCCAGCTGCAAGCACTGTCTACCAGTCTCCTCAGTCCTAGGATGGAGGAGCACTATTCTCGTAAGGAAAATTTTCTGAGGCCAACAGCACTTCCTCGTGCTCCATTGTTTATGCTGTTTCAGTCTGATGGTCACTAAGTCCCAGGAACAGAAGTCCGTCATCGGCATGAATGAAATTCCATTTTTAACATAAATGCATATTCCAAGGGTTTTCATACTCTTCAGGTAAATTCACTTACGTCCAGTGTTTCCGCTGCCTTATGTGCCCGCGCTATACACGTAGGTTTCTAACATCAGATCACGTCCACCTCCTATCCACCCAGAAGGCGAATCACGGCGGCGGTTGCACCCTTACTGTGCTGTAGGTTTATGTGCAACACTTCCAGTCATCAAATTGCCACCATTGTCACCTCTGATGTCTTTGATCACCCTGACAGTCACCTGAAACAATTTTGGGTCTTGGTCTCGCATTGGTTTCAGGTATTTCTCTCCGACTTCCATAACAAGGTTTTGGCCGTCAATAACAACTTTACTGCTAGTGATCCTCCAGTCCACTGGTTTTGGACCCGTAATTTCTCTAAGAAGTTCACATCCTTAAGTAATTTTGGTATCTATGTTGATAATACTGATATTTTATCGGCCTTGAATAGTTCCGCTGAGGATTTAACCCGCACCTTTACCTCATTCCACGAAGATATCTCGGGCCACGTCTCCTTGAGCCTGTCCACTGTCCCTAGCCCCTCACAGGATCAGAGCACCATGATCCAGATAGGCCGTCCGAAAATTGGGTCTTGACTCGCATCCTCCACTACTTTTTGAAAGTGGACCATATGGACTAGTTCCTCCTGTTGCAAGGCGAAGTTAACAAGAATTGGTCTCGCTGGATAATTGCCATCTTGAAAACCGAGACTGTATTAGTAAAGGTCTGATTCCTTCTTTCCTTACTCGATTTCTTGGTTGCAATTCTTTTGTGAATCGGGAATAACGGATTTTCCCTCGTTCTCTTGCTACCAGGAGCAGAAGGGGCCTGTTTGCCCCCTCCACTTTGAGACAATTTTTGCTTGGGGGTCTAAGGCTCAAGACCTTTTATTTCCCTCTAGTCGTTTGTAGGAAGCAATTCCTGTCCTTCATTTTTTATTTGTTTTCCAGAAACTTTCTTTCTTTGTGCCCCAGACAATATTTTAATCTGTATCTGGTCCAGCTCTGCAGTCATTTTTTTATAGTCCTGGAAGTGGTTCCTCCTACGATACAGTTGCAAAAAGAGCTTCCATCGGCTCTGCCCCAGCTGTCTGGGTGTTTGAGCTATCTTAAACACCAACTCCCTTCGAATGTTGTTTTTATACTGTGTCCTCCATTTTGGTCCGACGGGTATAGAGGATGTACTTCGGTCCAAACCAGCACTGCCCCGTACTGATGTAAAGCTAATTAATATGTGGGGTCGTCCAGCATCCCTGAGGCTTCATTCATGACATACCCTCCCTTGCGCTACGCATCCCTCACCATGGGTTACACACTCCTTGGGTTGGGCTAGTACTTTCGCTTCGTCCCATTTGTTCCATCCGATACACTTTTTCGGGTGAATCAGATGGCCCACCTCTGAAACGATCTTCATTTGCATGGAGTAAAGCTCCACAACTTAAGCAGAAGCACCCGTGAAGGAATGCTCTCAGCTTACTGTCTTTTATTTACCGGGGATTGGCGGAAGGTCTTAGTTCTGGGGATCTTCTCCCAGTACTTAAATCTAGCCAGAAGTGCAGGAAGTAGTACAAAAAGAGGAGAAATGTTGCAGAAATACGTGTACTATGTGAACATTCATTTATTTGATGTCACTGAATTAATCTTCCATAAACGTAAAATTACAGTACCATTTCCCCTAGCAGAGACCATCATAGTGAATTGGAGCCTGTCACTTCTGTGAACTGCACTACTGACGGCTGAGACAGCGGTTTCGCACTCGTTCTCCATACTGAACATTCTTTCCATTTGAACTTGATTGCCGGGAACCTAGGGTCAAGGTCCCGAATTGTGTGTGTATATGAAGGGCTTATTTCAATAGTGGTACAAGTCCATTTTTGTTCATATTGAGATACAGAGTCCTAAAGTTAAATGAGCGCTGAAAAAAAAGATAGTGCCCAGCCACCTTGACTTAAAAATGAGACTTCCTTCGCCTTGGGCAGAGAATTCTCTCCTGTTGCTGCCAAGCGGATTGATTGAAAATTATATCGGAGAGCAGAGAAGTATGAAAAGCAGCATGGGTAAAGTGCAGCCATATGAAGGGCTTATTTCAATAGTGGTACAAGTCGGTTACCTCCACTTTCCTGTCTATAATGCTTCTGAAATGAATGAACCAAACAGACAGAAAGAAAGGTTCATCTCTAGCAAGAAGCTATATGCTTGAATATTTATGGTATCTTAACTGCAGATTTTTCAGCGCTCACTTAACTTTAGGACTCTGTATCTCAATATGAACAAAAATGGACTTGTACCACTATTGAAATAAGCCCTTCATATACACACACAATTCGGGACCTTGATCCTAGGTTACCGGCAATCAATTTCAAATGGAAAGAATGTTCAGGATGGAGAACGAGTGCGAAACCGCAGTTCACAGAAGTGACAGGCTCCAGTTGTTTGCTGCCCTCGCAAGGGACGAGGTCTGGGTTGGCGATTAGCTGGAACGATCGATTCTTTTCGTAAGCCTTCAGTTTCGTTCTCCCTCTGTCTCGGTAAGGCCTTATACAGGGTGTTTGACCAATACAGCTACAAATGAAAGGAGCTACTAGAGGTCAATAAAACTAGTGAATAATTCTCATAAAAGAAGGTCCGGAGAACAATGGTACCCTGATACGACTTATTACAATTGAGTACGTGAACATCGTATGAGAGAACACTCGAGAATCCAAACTGTAGATATTCGCTTGAGGGGAAAAAAAAGCGTTCCTGGTGGTTCATATGAGGGGAGGCCTCAGCACGTCTCGTCATCTATGTCTGTACATGTTCGGAAACCTCGGGCGTGTCCCGAATGCACTGACAACCACCCGCAACGCTTTCCCTGCGTTCATCGACGCTGTCAGTAGGGATGGAATTCAACAAAGCTTTTAAATATCCCCACACAAAAATATTCAAATGTTCCAAGTCAGGGAACGAGAGAGGCCACGGTATTGGCAAGCCGCGACCTATACACTTGTGTCGAAGATTTCTGCTACATATTATTCCCGAGCACCCACGTGAAAGTGTGCCAGTGAGTCATCGCGCATGTGCCGCACACGCAATTCCTCACCACAAGCATCATCCTCTTATGTAGCCGCGGGCTTTAACGGTGTCGGCATAACTATATTTGTGCGTAAGTCTTAGCGGGCAAATAAGTGGTTTCCGATTATTAGAATTATTTGCTTGTTCGATTGTCCTCTACTCGCCCCTTTTGCTTTTACCTTACTGCCTTTTTTCCACACAACCGTCTTTAACATACTACTTCATGACTTGAATCAGTGGTAGAAGGGCACAGGATCACCTATTACCATTTCTACACCGTCTACAGCGTTTCAAAGTGATCACTGTGATCTTTTAAGGGGGTGACTAAGATTTTGTTCAGAGGGTGGACAAAAAAACGGAACGACCGCGAGAAATGCATTCTTGAACATAAATGCAGATGATAGCCAACCGTGAAGGTTGCGCTGTTGCATGGTTCTTACAAAGTTTGGTATAACAAATTTTTGCTCAGAAATACACGAACGGCGCTTGTGCAATGTCCTCAATATTTGCAAGTGTTAGTCGTGGTCAGAAAAGTGTTGTTTGTAGTTATGAGTCTATTACGTCGGAGCTAAGTGAATTCCAACTTGGGCAAATTCTTTGTGCTCGTATGGTGGGTAACCGAGATAACCGAAGTGTTTGATGTTTCAAGAGGCACCGTTTCGAAGATTTTACATACAGCGAAAGCCAAAAAACATCATGCACTAAGTCACAACGTGAAAGACAGTGCGTGCTGAGTGATCGTGATAGGCGTACAGTGAAGGGGATTGTGACGAAAAATAAGAGGACGACAGCAACAAAAGTCACCGCAGAACTCAATGTCGCACTCGCGAACCCTGTCTACACCAAAGCATTGAAGGAGCGGCATAAACACGGAACTGCAAGACGAACTGCAATTCATTCCACTGATCAGCGATGCAAATGCCCATATGAGCAAAACGTGGTTCCGAAGCTATAAAACTTGGACTATGGAGCAGTGTGAGAAAGTCTTTGGTCGCCTGGGTCTAGTTTCAAACTGTTTCCAACTTCTGGCCGAGCTTACGTCCGAAGACTGAAACATGACTGGGGTTCGGTGATAGTTTTAGAAGCCATATCATGGTATTTCCTGGGCCCATGATTACTCTGAAAGGGCTTTGTGACCGTTGTGGCTTATCAGGTCCATCTCATGGTCCAATGTTTGCTCCCCATTGATGATGCTGTGCTCCAAGACAACAGGGCCCCTTTTCACGCGGATTGCATAGTCCAGGTCTCGTTTTGGAGCACGATGATGAATTTTCACTTCTCCCAACGCCATAACAGACACCAGATCACAATATTATTGGGCTTTTGTGGTCTATTGCAAAAAAAGTTTTCCTTACGACATTACTTTTATAACACTTTCAGTTTAGTGACGTCTGGCGCTCTCCGAACGTAAACAGTCAATGATAGCTGGATTCCGTTGGTGAGCACATCAATATTGCTCCTCGTCGCACCTTGGAGAAGCATTGAGCCATTTGGATAAAGTGGGTTATTAGACCTTGTAAGCAATTTTATGGTAGCCACTCATGCACAATATATTAATTCACGTGCCATTATTTTAATTTTTGGTATTAAGAATTCTAAACTTAGTAAGTCAGTAATATGGTTCTTACAAAGTTTGGTATTACAAATTTTTGCTCAGAAATACAACTGACGCTGTACCTGAATGGTACAAAACCAGTTGTACCATTCACTGAGCGACTACAAAGAACCGCTAACGCTGCAAATTGGACCCTCAATCAGTTTTACCAGAATTTCAACACCTCAGTACCTTTTAATCTGTTTCAGTGCTGCTTTTAGAATGTTCTTTGTGATCTACTTTGGAGAGAAGTGTGTGTGATTGCTACCCACTTCCGTTAACTTTACTTGCGTTTCCACTATTTTGCACGTAACATGGTATAAGATTCCCTTGAAAACCATTCAGAACATTATTTATCCGTTCCGAAACGGCAGAAAGCTGTTTTGAATACCAAAGTTTTCCCTACAGCGTATTAGGTATGGTACTGAGTTGTGTTTGTGGTGTCTTCATGTTTTTGTCCATCACCGTGTAACCTCCCTCTTACTAATCGGCCTATCCTGCTTGCGATATAAAATATGACCGCGGATCGCGTGTATCCCTAATGGATTTTTTCTGATTGTATAAGGCTATCTTTTCCGAAGAAGTGAGACCGATAAGTAGGAGTAAATTGTACAACCGACCCTTTTGATGGAAAGTCTACTAAAAATAAAAGTATTTAAACTGAACAGGGCTATAATTTGGAAAATGAAAGTTATTTAGTGCATTCACTCACGAACGACACTGGACAGAAAGGGGTACCACTGATCATAAATCCAAAAGTTACACTAATAAACGAAAAGGAAGTAATTAACGGTCGCCATCCCACTAGGGCAATTTACATCCAAAATCCTGTACAAGATGATGGGAAAGAAAAACATGTATTATTAAACACTGACGTGGCAACTAAAGGTTTCAAGGTATTTTTTGACACTAATTTTAAGTGAATATGTAATGATAAATAAAACTGAGAAGTCACTCTTACGTTATGTTTGGCAATAAATATTGAAAAACGCAATCGAGTAATGATTTGAAAATATGCAATTGAACTGTATGTTAGTACTGAACTTCGTTACTTGAACAATGACTTTCAGTGACTTCAGCATAACGTCATCAAAGAAATTTAGAAAAAAAGCAAGCACTTTTTACTTTGCCGTTACTTATTTTCCAAACTGGATTTCATATTATTGTCTGAACAACTGAGCCTTTTTTACTGACTTGAACAGAATTAAATAGTAGAATACGTACCAAACCAAACAGCCATGTGCTCCAAGCTATATGTAAAATAAATAAAACTACCGCACTCTTAATTTGTGCATTTCCTTCGGTTTGGATTTTTTCCAATGATTGATTCTCAAACGTAAAAAATGAAATTGCTTTACTTTAGTCATATACTGAAACCTATGCTGTACAACAGTTAATTGAAAGTAGACTGAGGCTAAAATTCTTAAAAGAGAAATTATTCATTAATAAACTGGCTGTAACTATTCAATTTGTTTCTTATGGCACTCAGCATATTAGGAAAAAAAGAACAAGGATCCTTCTTGGGAACAATGTCTGGGGGCAATGAGGACACAATCGCTCTGAGTTAGCTGATTATTATTTAAATAAATCTTATCAATCAAATAACATTCCGTTGTGCTGCTGGGTTAGCTGTTAATACTTTCTACCAATGAACAGTCTTACTTCAGTGATACGCATACGACGAAACTCGGAGCCGACGACGAAACTGTTGGTGGAACTGCTGCTGTTATTGAAGACGGTAGCATATTGTGGAGCCACGGCTAATTATAGGAACGGACAATCGTAAGTAATACAGCCTCTTCCGCCCGTCCACTGTCAGTACTCCTGCTCCAGACATTTGTCCGGTGCGCGTACATGATGTCGCCGAAATTGGTACTCTCTAATGCGAGAGCGTTAACAGCACACTTCCGCACACTACTAGCGCTGGAAACCGTCTCCCCCTCTCTCCGCGCGCTCTGCGCAACAACTCCCTACTCAAAGATTTTACAACGCACAAGCACTGCTATTACCGTTGCTAGTCGATGCAAATAACAATTCCTTTGGCTTTTTCCCAGAGCGTATATGTTTCACAGTAAAACACAGATAAATAAAATGAAACGTCAACAGACTTCTACCTAAATGTACACATACAGTGGAGCAATATCCTTACTTATTAAAAGAAAGCATTTAAATTACAGACATTTACATACAATTAAAAAAAATTATACGGGGTGTTACAAAAAGGTAAGGCCAAACTTCCAGGAAACATTCCTCACACACAAAGAAAGAAAATATGTTATGTGGACATGTGTCCGGAAACGCTTACTTTTCATGTTAGAGCTCATTTTATTACTTCTCTTCAAATCACATTAAACATGGAATGGAAACACACAGCAACAGAACGTACCAGCGTGACTTCAAACACTTTGTTAGAGGAAATGTTCAAAATGTCCTCCGTTAGCGAGGATACATGCATCCACCCTCCGTCGCATGGAATCCCTGATGCGCTGATGCAGCCCTGGAGGATGGCGTATTGTATCACAGCCGTCCACAATACGAGCACGAAGAGTCTCTACATTTGGTACCGGGGTTGCGTAGACAAGAGATTTCAAATGCCCCCATAAATGAAAGTCAAGAGGGTTGAGGTCAGGAGAGCGTGGAGGCCATGGAATTGGTCCGCCTCTACCAATCCATCGGTCACCGAATCTGTTTTTGAGAAGCGTACGAACACTTCGACTGAAATGTGCAGGAGCTCCATCGTGCACGAACCACATGTTGTGTTGTACTTGTAAAGGCACATGTTCTAGCAGCACAGGTAGAGTATCCGGTATGAAATCATGATAACGGGTTCCATTGAGCGTAGGTGGAAGAACATGGGGCCCAATCAAGACATCACCAACAATGCCTGCCCAAGCGTTCACAGAAAATCTGTGTTGATGACATGATTGCACAATTGCGTGTGGATTCTCGTCAGCCCACACATGTTGATTGTGAAAATTTACAATTTGATCACGTTGGAATGAAGCCTCATCCGTAAAGAGAACATTTGCACTGAAATGAGGATTGACACACTGTTGGATGAACCATTCGCAGAAGTGTACCCGAGGAGGCCAATCAGCTGCTGATAGTGCTTGCAGACGCTGTACATGGTACGGAAACAACTAGTTCTCTCGTAGCACTCTCCATACAGTGACGTCGTCAACGTTACCTTGTACAGCAGCAACTTCTCTGACACTGACATTAGGGTTATCGTCAACTGCACGAAGAATTGCCTCGTCCGTTGCAGGTGTCCTCGTCGTTCTATGTCTTCCCCAGTCGCGAGTCATAGGCTGGAATGTTCCGTGCTCCCTAAGACGCCGATCAATTGCTTCGAACATCTTCCTGTCGGAACACCTTCGTTCTGGAAATCTGTCTCGATACAAACGTACCGCGCCACGGCTATTGCCCCGTGCTAATCCATACAATACCTTTCGCTTTTTCCCAGAGCGTATAAGTTTCACAGTGAAACACAGATAAATAAAATGAAACGTCAACAGATTTCTACCTAAATGTACACGTACAGTGAAGCAATGTCTGCCGACTCCGCATTTGTAAACATTGCACTGACTGCAAAACCACGTTCGTGATGAACACTAACCTGTTGATGATACGTACTGATGTGCTTGATGCTAGTACTGTAGAGCAATGCGTCGCATATCAACACAAGCACTGAAGTCAACATTACCTTCCTTCAATTGGGCCAACTGGCGGTGAATCGAGGAAGTACAGTACATACTGACGAAATTAAAATGAGCTCTAACATGGAAATTAAGCGTTTCCGGACACATGTCCACATAACATCTTTTCTTTATTTGTGTGTGAGGAATGTTTCCTGAAAGTTTGGCCGCACCCTTTTGGAACACCCTGTATATCGGTAGCAGGTGCCATGCATCCTGCACTTTCGGTGGTACAACAGGAAGGTATTGCAGACTCACGCCAGGAAGATTTGTATGTCGAACCACAAACTGAGCCCTGTGACGGCGCTAGGATACTTGACATGTAGAAGAAGATGGTGCTGGGGCAGCACGGGAAGGGTACGGACAGGCGTCGCGCCCTCTGGAGTGTAGTGGTGACTGCCGCCGCGTGGCGGGTAGCGGCGCGCGCATCTGCAGGCGCAGCGGCGGCCACGGCGGCGCCCAGCCGGCAGTGCTCGGCCAACAAGTGTCAGCGGACCACGGCTGGCAGTCTGGACGGGGCAGGGCAGAAGCGCGGAGGAGCGGCGCGGCGCGAAGGCCAGGCCGGCGCTGGTGGCGGCACGCGCGGGTGAGTACCCCGCACTCTGCCAAGCGCCTCGGGCCACTCCGTGCGTTCCAAAGCGTCGCTGTCAACAACACAAAGACGTCTACTCGTATTCTGCTATGGCAGCTAGCTACATCTTTCTGGTAAATAATTTTTCCTAATGGGACTGCTCGATGAAGAAATGGATAATTATTTTTATTTCGTATAGTAGCTTCAGTGGCTTCTACCTGTGTTGATCTCTTTTTTTTTCATTTGGACTGTTCCTTATTAGGGACGATGCAGACTGAATCGAAAGCATGGATCTGAAATTTAAATCCCAAACCACTATCAGTAAAGATTGAATTTTGGTGTATGGCATTCAAAAATGAAGTTTTTCTTGTTATTTCTGTACCTTTTCCCACGTGTCTCCAACGCTTCACATTGTCAACAACACAAACGTACAGTCTGCAAACAAACATCGACTCCTATTCTTCTATGAAAGCTACATCTTTCTGGTAATGATCCTTATTGTAAACAGGTCTCTTTGCTAATGATACAGATAGTTATCATTTCTCGTATTAATCGCAGTGGTTTCTCCCTCTGTGAACGTTTTGTTTACTGTACGTTTTATTTACTGTTTCGTACAGAAAATCGCAGACTCACCCGAGCGTATGGACCTGAAATATAAATTCTAAGTTACCGTCAGAAAAGACTGATGTTTGAAGGAGAACACCAAAAATAATTTGTCTACTTATTTTCAGTTTGATTATTACAATTAATACAACATATACTTTCTCACGCGTGATAAGACTGGTTGCGAAGTGTCTTTTGTAGGTAGATCGCCATACAGGAGCTCAAACCGAGGGCAGCGCAAAGACTCTTTATTTTAGCTGCCGCATGTCATCACTATTCATAGTTCTTGATGGTTGAAAATACCTGCGCTTCGAGAAGATATTTTGTAATTACTAAACGAACTTCTTGAATGGATCTCCATCCGAGTGAATAATGTCTGCGTGCAATAAAAACCAACATGTACTAGAAAACTTAGTCTGCATCCTCATGATACGGCTTAAGGCATAGGCAGCTGTTTACGTGGGATTTATTAGTCTACCCTGACGCAGCATACTTTGTCTCACTCTAACGTATTATTGCAAAGTTCCTTCTTCAGCGAGTTAGTATTTTTAAAATTTTTGAAAATGCTGAAGATGTATAGCAAAAGCAAAATGACTTACAACACTTCTCCTTACTAAGAGCTTAAAAAGAATTTTTTTCCTCTACGTTATTTCTTATGATTTTTACCATGCTGTTGTGGGTGTGTCAGATATTACGAATATAAATGTACCGAAACAGTTGTTTGTTGACGATGGAATCCGCGCAATCGCGTTTTTAATGTAGAAAGGGAACAACGTTCGTTATCTTCAGAGCGCCATTTCGATTACTTTGTTCGGTATCCTGATAACTGTGAAAGAAAGCCCTAATTAACGGTAGATGTCCATCTGTAAGAGCTGCAAAATACACTGAAACTGATGCTGACGTTTTAAACACGTATATCAAAAGAATAAAATACATCACGTAAAGACCTATTACTGTACTTTCATCTACGCCGTTCCATGCAACACTAACTATTTAAGCTATTTATCCAAATTACATACGCTAAAAGTTTGTAAATATTATTTTTTCTCTTAGCGTATGTAATTTAGATAAATAGCTTAAATAGTTAGTGTTGCATGGAACGGCAAAAACCGTAAGTGAGAAACTGTCGGTAATGTAGAATATGTGCGTCTAATATTTTCCTTACAGGAGGATTCATGCTATCATCTCGATCTGCCAATCTCCTCTTGAAATACCCTGCAGAGCAGTGATCTACAGGTTATAAAGATGTTAGGCTATTACGTTACATGAATAACAGGGGAACTAAAAGGTATTTATTCTTACTTGCTAAATATGAGAAATTGAGGAGACGCAGGCTGGTAAGTGATGTTTCGAAAAAAGTTAAGAGTGCCGTGTGATGTTCTGTGAATTATTTTACAGATTTGTTGTACGCGCCTTTCCTGCACACAAGTGCGTTAGGTGCATCCACGTGTTCGTAGTTATATAACAAGATGCTCAAAATGGCCAGGAGTTTCACAAATAACCTCTGAGGCTTAAACAACTGGGTGAAAGGAAGCGAAAAGGCGCAAAAGCCGTCACTAAAAATAGATAGCTTAGAGCACTTTGCAACTGGCAAGATTTATGAGGAGAAGCGCGGAACTGTAAATAGACGACTGTTTCGGCAGGTGAGAAAGTCAAAGCAAAACTGTCCTGTAGTCTACAACCGACCAGTAGTCCTGGAAGGTCGCTAATTTGAAACTATTCGAATAACCAGTAACAGACGTGCCTGTAGATGTATTAGAATAATCGAAGCAATATTTACCACAGTTCACGTCACGTTACTAAAGCACTGTAAAAATGAGTGTGTTATTCATGGCTCCTATATTTTATATAACTAAATTATAAAAAAAATGTTGAACTCTGGCAACACCAAGACATTTTTCATGTCGTGCATTATGAAGAGGGAGGTATATTTTGCGCCCACAGTCAAAAAAGTTAAAAAAATTGTTAACTGCTGTTGAATTATATTTAACAACATACTTTTTAAAGAGGCACTGATATGTAAGTAGTGTTCCGAAGTTGAAAATATCACTTAGCACACTTTTAGCAATATCAACGCCCTTCCAATAACATGTACTATTGACCCTATGACCACCCCAAAAATACTCAAAAAAAAGGGCAAATTTCATTCAGTTTTGTTGACTTTTGCTCACAAAACGCTTTTTAAAGATATATCGAGTTGTAAGTAAAGCCCTGAACCTCGAAATATTGAATGGCATTCATTGGGAAACTGTCATGTACTACCGAAAGTTAAATTTTTGGATCAACTTTAACTGAAAATGTTGGAACTTTATGAAACCTGGTAGAAGAGTTCGTCAGAAACAATAAACATTTCTTTTAAATTTTTAAAATCTAAAATAGCTGACTATTTTACAACATTTTCGAAAGGTAGGTATGAAGTAACAACACCCCCCTCCCCAATCCCCACTCCATAGTATTGAGAGTGCTAAAACTTCAGAGTCTCTTACGTGTCATTGTAACAATAATCCGAATTCTTCTTCCTCTTCTTTTTCTGGTTTTCCTATACACGTTTTGGCAATGTTACTGAAAGTTGGTGGCCGGGTGCCTTCCCTGACACCACACGTGTACCCCACACGTCTGCGCCTGAAGGAAATCTCATGTTCAACTGCAAGAAGATTTTCTAAATGTTTGCGTATCTTGTGTCTGATGCAGGGTTAGCTTACCGGGCCGGTTAGCTGGATGTGGGACACCCCCTCAGAACCACATCCAGGCTGCCAGGCTCATACAGTTAATCGGCGAGGTGGATTCAATCCGGTACAGAGTCGCCTCCTCGAATCCCAGAAGCGGCACGTTAATGCGCTCGGCTCTCCTGGGAGTTGGGAGTCCACAGTAAGCCAAATTATCGTAGGTACACTTCAAATGTAACTCATAAAACAGTTTGTCACAGAAGTTATTTACCTCGCAAATGATACTTGTTTTACTCTTTAGCGGAGTGGGCAATCCGTGCACGCCACACAGTCCGACTCAAAGATTCAACTTGTCACGTGTCCCCCAACCCCCCCCCCCCCACCACCACCACCCAAGTGCTCAAAACACTTATTTTCGAGAAATGCGTCGGATGTGCTGATAACACAATTACTAATTTGGCATGTGAGCTGCTTAAGTGCTATGGAGTCAAAGTCCACTATTAGTTTACATGAAACACTGCCTTACAGCTCATTTTCTGTTATGGTTTTCCTTGAATGTTGTATTGCAGACTTCTTCCACTTGTGCTTATTTTGTAAGGAATTAACTAATACCATTAGCAGTGTAACATTTCTTAGATAATCCATTGTACTTCAGAGAATGTGCGTACACATTCATTTGCGTGGTGACTATTATGTACATTTACATTTTGTTGTGCAAGGGCTCCTTTAAAGAACTGTTCAATACTCTAACCTGTGAAGTTATGTTTAGTACATGACACAGTTTTAGGACTACTGAAAATGCATCTTATACGTAGATCATAGAACTATATTACCACAGAAGTCACAGTCGTTCTTCATATTTCTAACACGAAATTCCTTCTCAAGCTACAAATGTGCATTGGTGACTGCATTAATCTGACAGGACCACAATAATGAAATATATAAAAACAGTCTGAAACTAAAGTGAAAATGGAAAGGTACCCACTTTGAAAACACTGTCTGACACTTGCAGTATTTATTCAGTCGTTCAGTACTGTTGTTGCCATCGTATGGAAGCCAAGATGATGATAAATTGTTAGTGTCTAGCAGTTCGTAAAAAAAGAGGACAGTAGCACGTTGAAGAAAGATCTCTGTGGAATAACAAACTATTTTTTTTTGACAAAATCTTTCGTACTACAGAAAAAATATTTACAAACTTTTAGCATATGTGACTTAGATAAATAGCTTAAATAGAGTTGCATATTTTAAGCATTTTTCGGATTAAAAGAACACTACACTCTTTCAATATTTCTGTTTTTTGAGTAGCTTTTACTGATTTGTGTACATATCTGCAATTAGCATTATATACAGATATGTAAGATGAATTCTGTTAATATCCAGCAAAGTGATTCTTTCTACATCATTACCATGTACCGTGGTCTATTGAACATGAAGCCAGAGACTTGTGAAGATGCGAAGGACTATCCATACTAAGATTTAATATTTTTCTTTAGGTGAGTTTCATATGTGAGTTGTTGTAATTACAGTCAATTAGAGCCTGTGCTTCGTGTGCCAGTGCACATGGTTCGATTCGTGGCTGTGATCATCATTTGATAATTGTATGTCAGGTAAAAAGTATCCAACCCTAGTAAACATGAAAGGTAGACTTTTCTCTGTACTTTGTGTCTAACATTACCGATTCTTTCGTATTCCATTCGAGTACTGAGCGAAGGAAAAAATGTCTGTCTGCCTCTATACGTACCTTAATGTACTCTCATGATACGTTTGTGAGTGAAGAACTGTCGTAGTTTTCTTCGAATGCAGCTTTTCTAAATTTAGCGAACGGGGTTTGCGAGAACCACGTCGTCGTTTTTCCAAGGATTTCCATATACGTTCTTCGAGAATTTTCGTTACACTTTCATATGGGCTACACCGACTTCTTACAACTGTAAGAGCGCGTGTCTGAGTTCCTTCGATGTTATCACGCCTGTATGATAAGGACTCCAAACGCTGGAGTAGCACTGGCGTCTCGTACGCGATTTTCTTTACAGTTTCACTGCGTTTTCCCAGAACCCTTCCATTCGCCTTCACTTACTTTGCAATTAGTGATGATCCCATTTCGTAGTCATCATCAGCGTCTTCAGTTGATGGTGTAGCCTGCGCAGTCTTTTTTCTGGAAACCATCTTGGCCCCAGATGTCCAACACTTCGCTGTTCAGTGGCCTTGTACTTCATGGAGATTCTAGGCATTCTTTCTAAATAGTTATACTAACTGGCTTTTTAAATTTTGCTTTCAAAATCGAGCATCTGTAGCTCTTTTCTCATTTTCGTATTTTATCCACCAGTGTACAGCCTTGACTGCTCTGGGAAGTTTCATCTCATTGACATAATTTTCTTTCCGTCTTTCTTCGAAAGTACTCACCCACGTCTTACTTCCATATAACACTACTGGTACCGTCGTTGTTTCATAAAGCTGCAACTGAGTTTCCTTTCTGATTTTACGTTTCAGATTTCTATAAATTGTTCCACATACAAGAGTGTAATGGCTGTAAGTGCAGATATTTATATTGGTGACTGAGGACGGTGTACTGAAAAACATTCCATGAGTATTTACGTCATTTGCAGGCTAATAATTATAGTTATCACAAGTCGTATGCTTTTAGGTTCGGTAGTACCTCCAAGCACATGTGGAAAGAGCAAGCCATTAATGCTTATTTTCCCCTGGCAGCAGGTCAAGTGTTGGCGTGTGGATACGTGGACGCAAAACGGTTAGCCTAAACTGACATGTGTAGTCCACTGTGGTGCAATTAAGGCCGTGCAGAAAAGATTACGTCGTAACGTTTGTAATGCGTTTGTGGGAAGACCGTTTGATGCAGAGAAAAAATAACCAACATATATATGCAAGTACCACAAAAAAATCGGCTCTATCCCCCCCCCCTCTCTCTCTCTCCCTCATACGCACACACACGATATAAACAACATAGACAGAAGTTAGTAACGAACATATACTTCTTTAGGTTGGCGACACATAGGTAAACATACCAAAGACGATGAAACACGTAATGGAGTCGCAATATTTACGCTGTGAAAGGAAGTGTACGCTGAAATAGTTGTATCGAGTTACAGAAGAACGATAGTCCACCACAAAAAAGAGTGAGAAACATGGTGAACAGTGTGTGGAGGGCGGAAACACGAAGAGGTGAATATAGAACAGTGATAAAATTGGTAGTGCGACCTCCAGACCAGATGTGAGGAAACGCAGATCAGCAAATCGTAAGTAATTACATTTTTACAAAAAATCGCGAAGTGAATTGTTTGACAATTTATAACTAACAAAACTGTATCATTATAGATCCCAATGATGATGCCTAAAACAGTAGAATGCGAAACGAGTTAGGATTAAATAAAATAATTAGCAGCAGGAAAAGGCAGTTTGATTTGCAAAACAAGTACAAATATCTTCATTTATACCAGCTACACTCTGAATGTTAAAATTTACGAAAGTATGTTACTATGTCGCAAGCTGTTGTTGGGAATATTTCATATCCAAGATAGTTAAAGGTGGATATCTAGTACAATATTTTGCTACTCATCTCAATCTTGGTTCTTATTGGTTTTCCCCAGAAATGTTATTACTTTTGATTTATGTGGAGGTATCATCAGTCCCTATTCTTCTGCTATATTTCTTAAGGTATGTGGTCCTGTGTAAATTATCTTCTGTCCATTGCACAATAAGGACGTCGTTTGCATATAAAATATAATTTAATCTGTATGGTGGTGAGAGCATTATATGACACTCAAAAATTTGTTTCAATCTACAGTGGCCTCATCCACCTAGATATTAAAGTGGTTGTGAGAGATACCAACGATGGCTAACTGCTGGGTCTGGAGAGATATTCCACGTTATGCAAGACATTGTTTGTTTGTTTTACTTTAGGTAAAGTAAATCAAACAGTGTATTGCATAAGACAGAATATGTCTCCAATTTTTCTCAACAAACATGGAAAGAAATAAGGCCACCAACATCCACTGAAGTGATCCTTTATTTGGTTTTAAGGGTGCTGTTAGTTGTTTCCCTGTGTCAAAGAACACAGCAGTGTTTTGATATAGACTACTGATAGCTTTTTCTAGATTATTTGGTAATCTTTTTCTGATCAAAATTCCCCATAGCAACTCTCCATTCAGGCTGTCAAATGCCTTCGGAAAATCGGCGAAGGCAATGTGAGTTTACAAACTGAAATAATCATTTGTTTCATTACGGAAATTGTCTCTACTGAAGATTGGACCCATCTGAACCCCATGTGTTCCCTGTTGATTACAGTGTCTGCTGTGCCCTTAAACACACTACTGATTATTCTGGAGTACATTTTATTGCCACTCTTGTAAATAGAAATGATCATTTTTAGCCAGCAGACGCATGCATCTAACATATAACAAGCTTTCACAACATTTACAGCACTCAACATTAATCCCGTCTATTCCTAAACGCGTCTATGATGTGACGTGTTCAAGATGACCATGAAGATATGTATCTTTGAAACGGGTAAAAATTAATGCTTTTGCATTCTGAGTTGTTGAGCCTACATTTTACGTTTTATATTTATTCATCACTACGGAGACTCATAGGTGTACTGTGTGAAAGACTGCAGTGCATGTTGCCTATAGCAACTATTCAGACTGATGATGGACTTATCATTCACCTTTTTGTTGGTTACCTATACGATTCTTTAAATTAATGAAGTAAGTACAATAGTTACGAAATTATTTCCCTAACAGACAATACGGAAATTGCAGTAAATGTAGTTCTTAGATAAAAGTGAGGAAAACGTGGAGCTACTGCAGCGAAAAATTTTGTGATGTTTCTGAAGAGTAACTACCTACTGCACAGAAGATTTAATTTAAAAATTGTGTCACAGAATGCGTAATCTCTTGTAAACGGCACTGCATGTATCTTCGTAGTATATGGTGGTCAAATAGTACATGCCGACATGTAGTCTGTAATTGAAAACTCTACTTCATGTTAGAGTTTCTAACGTTTTATTACCGGTTCTGTTAACGACATTGTCTGAATGATTCTATCGGTGCGATGAAGGAAAAGAAGTACGCTTAGAACACTAAATCAAATAGTGTTACGCGGATATCAAGACGACCTTTCACATCAAGTAGCTAAAAGCGTTTCTACATAGCTGGGCGATATCTAAGGCAAATCATCCGATTTAAGATTCTAAAGTAAGCGTTCACTGCTTTATATCCGCAGAACCCTGTGACAAAAATAGCCACGGCCTTGCATCTGTAGTTGCTACAGCACGTCAAACTCTGAACCAAGTTTGTTGAATCACGTCGCTAAGCTGTACTCCACGTGGTCACTGATTGAAAGCGCTACTGCTAGCAAATTTATTAACAGCATTCCATTTTTACAGATATGCTAGCTTGGTTGTAAAATACATATTTCTGTCAGACGTAATCATTCTGTCTCATAACGTTTGTATCAAAACTTAACCGTTGCCTATAACATTGAAATATGTAAGTTTTGTTTATTTTTGACAGTCACTTATTACGAGACCATCATAAGCTGTTTCGACCTAGAATGATCATCTTCAGATGCCACAAAAGAAAAACATCAAAAGCTTTTACCAATGTCTTAAAACAAATAAAAGTATTTTCACTAGGTTTACTGTAAGTAATGGTTCATACCTGTGAGCGACATTAGGCGAACAAACGTTCATGCGTTGTCAAATTAAGCGTAATACAAAATTTCTTCCGTTCCGTCGTTGCAGCTGATAAAGTAACCAGTGTAAGATTTGAGATAAAAATACAGTCTTAGATACGAGGGTTTTTATTTACAAATTTCAACGATGCGTTTCGCCTGTGGTGGGCATCTTCAGATTATAGGAACTGGACAACTTGCAATATGACCAGTTCCTTTAATCTGTAGATGTCTACCACTGGCGAAACACGTCACTGAAATTTGAAACCTCCGCAACGAAGACTGTATTTTTATCTTAAACATAATACCAAAAGCCAGGGAATTTGTATTATGTTTCGGTTGACAATGCATGAACGGTTCTTCACCAAATGTTGGTCATAGGTACGATTCACATGTATTTTAATGGCACATTATTTAACTCACAAGTAGACCTAATAAAAACATTTTTACTTGCTTTAAGTTCTCAACATAAGCTTTCTATCTTTTCCTATTATAGCATCTGAAGATGGCCACCGTAGGCCGAAACCGATTACAATTGTCATAAAAAGCGATTGTGTCAAAAACAAACAAAACTTTATTGTCACCGGTCGCCATAGACAGAATGTCTTTTTCTCGAGAATTTTAAAGTGCTTTGCTATAGTTATAGATTTTATTACAGATCCAGTGTGAACCTCACAATGTGTATGAAGGATGAATTCGTGGTTATGACGAAAGGTTTGCAATCTTTCCATGAAAATGGGGAGTTAGAGCAATAGTGGGTTAATTTTTCGAATTCAATAAAAGTCAGCAGAACAGTTTCGACGTGATCCTGCACCCCTGGTAGCACCACCCCTTCTCCTCCCCCACTCATGAAACCACATTTCCGCCTTTTTTCTATGCTGATTTGATAAGTATTTTGTAAGTAGGTTTAATACGAATGAACCAGAGCGGAACCGACTGTCACCTGAAATTTGATACAAGAACTCCTGGTTAAACGTTTAGTACAGTACTTTTAACATTTTAGCATGCGTTAAAGTTTAATTCACACTAGAATAGCAGCACAATACTTAACACGTAAGTAAGGCGTAATTCCACTGGTCATACGATACTAGATGCTTGAGAAATGCAACCGATGACCAATAACAGAGCATATGCTTGTATACACGAGTATTCAGCATGGATGAACAGAGAATAGTTGTCCATGAGCATAACAACTAGCCACTGCCCTAACATGATTAAATACAGAAGTCATATTCTTGATAAATGTAGACACGTGACCGCTGTGGTTGTAATTTGCTATTGGCCAGTATCAACTTCAAGGTCATTAGTAAGCATTTGGAAGTAACTGGTCATACGTCTACTGTTTATAGACCACACATAAGTCAAAAACTAAAGCACTGCAAAGAGTGCCAAGGAGTGTTCCAGACAGTGTTGTCGAAACAGGACAGGTTGACATCTATTATTGAACATTTCCACACTTTCGTGCAATTGTCCTGACAATGGCGTGTCGATTTTCAGTGCCTGACAGTGCTTCAAATGCTTGATAATGATCATAAAATGAAATCGACCAGTAAAAAAACAGTATGAAATAGATTTACAGCCTCACTGGAAACATGTTTCCATTTAACTGGTATTTGTTGTCTGTGGACCCAGTTATGAATAAAACAATTAAAGAACTTTTAACATTTTAGCATGTGTTAAAGTTTAATTCACACTAGAATAGCAGCACAACACTTAACACGTAAGTAAGGCGTAATTCCACTGGTCATACGATACTAGATCTCATTCTGGAAACATCCCCCAGGATGTGGCTAAGCCATGTCTCCGCAATATCCTTTCTTTCAGGAGTGCTAGTTCTGCTTGGTCCGCAGGAGAGCTTCTGTAAAGTTTGGAAGGTAGGAGACGAGATACTGGCAGAAGTAAAGCTGTGAGGACCGGGCGTGAGTCGTGCTTCGGTAGCTCAGATGGTAGAGCACTTGCCCGCGAAGCCAAAGGTCCCGAGTTAGAGTCTCGGTCGGGTACACAGTTTTAATCTACCAGGAAGTTTCAAAACAATTCATTCTTGAATTCGGTTTTATTTACGCTCCTTTGGAGCAGCGATAATATTGCCTGGAGAGACAAAGTACATACACCCTCCACCTTTGCTGCTTGCTTCCTCCACCGTCGCGTCTCGTTCTAGTTCTCAGTCACCAGAAATCGGCAAAGATCGGAAGTCTTCGATGAAATAGCATATATTTGTTTGAGCACCCGCTCGCCACCTTTGGGATCGTACCGTAGCGAATTAACAGCAAGTACTCCGTTGTTGAACATGACCGAGTTGTATGGGCGGCAGTTGTGTGAACCTAGCGTACTGTTGCCGCATAAATCGTTTTAGCGGTAGACGGCTCTTCGGTAGTTGTCACGTCTCACTATGACGCGTCTTGCACGAAAGGACACTGTAGAAATTGCGCTATGACATCAGAGCGTGTTTACTGTAATGGGCTAAACGGCAGAAGATTGGAACACCATCAGTAGGAGAAACCGTTTACTGCTCCTGGTTAATTCTTAAATCGTCTTTCTTGATTTCTTGTTTCAATAAGCTTTTGCGACCACTCTTTGGGCGAGCTCTGGCGGTGACCCATCTCGTCATCCCCTCGGTACGGCCTTGCACTTTAGTGAGCCCTCTTGAATTAGTAAATGCGATTCAACAAAACTAAGGGACGTCACGGAGATGTATCGAAATGGGTCCTTGCAGAAGAAAAAGAATTCTGAAGGAGCCAAATGAGTTGACGTGAATAGTAGGCGGACGGTGAGAAATTGTGCCCCACACACGGTTGCATGGGGATCATCATAGGCATGGAGCAGGACCCCCTCTTCAAAATTCTGTGCTCGTAATGATATTTGTAGTTTTGACGGTGGCCCAAGTGGCTTGTTTACATTGCATGCGTTGACATATGGAATGAGAATGTTATTGACGAACCGAACTAAAAATCATAGAGAAGAAACGATCAAAAAATCGTCCGGATATTATAATTTGCTTTTCTTATTTGTGTTTACATGTTAATGTTTCTGATCAACGGACAACAATCGGGTAATCTCTCAGGTTTTCTCAGCTCATCTAATTAACAGTGAGCTGCCGAGTGTTCAGCCGAGTTGTTATTTCCATGTTCTGCACAATATTTCAACGACCGACCTAATCGTCATCTTCAGGTGCTGCGAGTTTTGATGTTATGTATGCCTGGACACCAATCACACTATAGGCTATTGCTGGTCTCATGCCGCTATTTATAGCAGAGTTTGATTCCTGACTTCCAGTGCTCGCTTTGATCCTGCTTTGTTTTACAGAGAGCACACCATCAAAATACTTCTCCGAAGCATTTCCCAACTATCTGTCAGAATGTGCTGAAGAAACCTGCTGTGTTTCTGGTCATAACAGGCTGACGTCCCCTATCATGACGCTGTTATTTTCTTTAATTTCATCACGGTCTGCATTGCGTTCTAATCTTGGGCTGCATCTTATTGAAATAATTTGATGAATTATCTTTTGTGTGTCGGAAACAGTTTGTAGTTCTTCCGTTTAACTGATTTTATCCACCTCAGTTATGTCACAGAAGATCCCGACTGAGTGACCTTGTTGATTTTTGGTGTGCACACATGCACAGAATTACGAGCAGAGAGTGGGTTTCCGTACACAGTTCTCTCCCACCTCCCAACATCATCCTCCTGTCCGACCTTTCTTCGTAGTGATGGAAAGAATTCTTCGTCCATCTCTCGTAATAATGTGACTATTAAATGCAGAAATGATTTTTTATTTGAGTCTTTGAGATAAGAAATCAGCCGTGGTTTTTTCGAAGTAACTCGCTTGACATTTGTATTCCTTGATGTAACGAGTACCAGAAAATCAAATCTTGAATGATTGCACGAGGGTCTGAAGCCTGATTCTCCCCGTGCAGACCCGCCAAATACAGCTGCAGTGCCACCTCGCTCGATTGTTGTAAAATCGTAGGGGATGGTGAATTGCATATAATAAGGTCATACAAATTCGAATAAATGTAAAAATAGATTACCTAGTGCTGCCAAATCATGTAATATGATAAATAAACATTGTACGCTAGATGTATCTGTAGTTAAGATACTAACAGTTTACGAGGCGAAACTGGCTTGTACTCTTTTGAAAATGTATGATATGTTACTGGCTGTCTTTTAATTTCCGACTGGCAATGAAGTCAGAGAGCTCATTACCTACTACACCTAATTTCTTTTAGTTTGTCGCACTTCTTCCTGAGCCAGTATCCTGCAGAAAAATGTGAGCATTTTTAAATTCTAGTTAAATTATGTTTTACTCTTCGACAATGAAATAATTATAATACTGATTTAACGGAATGTCGAAATCTTCAAAATTCGCAAGAGCCGATCTTAGCGGGATAAATTATTGTCAGTGCCTTTGAAGTCTCCACAAGTTGTAAGATTACTGTTAATTTATGTTTATTACCTGATTACCTCTTACTAACTAGAGCAATCAACAATCTGTTAAGGATCTTGAATTACAATAAGTCATGTACTTCGCTTTGTAGTGGCTCACATACTCGTACAAACTCGACATGCGGCTTGTCTAGCTGCAAAAGGTTCCACAGGTGAAGGTAGAAACAGTGCTAAATCGTACAAGTAGGCCAATATACATAATTATTGAATGTAATCCACAAGTATCCATGATTGTGACGAACACCATAAATCTGCGGACAAATTAAATCGGATATTTGTTTTCCATTCGCTGTACTCAGAGCTACGAATGGTAGTCTTACAGCAGCGTATAAGCAGCGAACATATATAGATCATGTGAAAAATAACCAATTCAGCTAAATCTTGCTGTGTGAAACACGTATAGATTCCCTGAAGTGACTATTTATTCAACTGGAGCTAAATAGAATATATCAAAACGCCTCACCTTCACTAAGTCAGACAGTTAGTCTGCAGAAATAGAGTTAAATGACTCACTTCATTACCCTATAGTCCACTCACGAAATATTGTTTAAATCTTTACAGAGTATGTCACCAAAAGCAGCCCAAATACTGCCTCGGAATTTACATACATAGCAGCACACACATAGGTGATAGAAGTAATGGGATAGTGATATGCACATATACAGGTGGCGGTAGTATCGTGTACACAAGGTATAAAAGAGCAGTGCATTGGCGGAGCTGTCATTTGTACTCTGGTGATTCACGTACAATGGTTAAAGACTTAATTATTGCTGCATGACAGAAACTTATAAACTTTGAAGGCGGAATGGTAGTTGGAGCTAGACTAATAGGACGTTCCATTTCGGGAATCGTTAAGGAATTAAATGTTCCGAGGTCCACTGAGGCAAGAGAGTGCCAAAAATACTAAGTTTCAGGCTTTACCTCTCACCATCCACAACGCAGTGGGCGACGGCCCTCACTTAACGACCGACAACAGCGGTGTGTGCGTAGTACTGTCATGCTAAGAGACCAGCAGCACTGTGTGAAATATTCGCAGAAATCAATATGTATGACGGACGTATGCATTAGGACAGTGTGGCGAAATTTGGTGTTAATGGGCTATGGCAGCAGACGACCGACGCGGTTACCTTTGCTAACAGCACGACATCTGCAACGCCTGTCCTGGGCTAGTAACCATATCAGTTGGACCCTAGACGACTGTAAAACCGTGCCCTGGTCAGATGAGTCCCGCTTTCAGCTGGTAAGATCTGATGGTAGGGTTCGAGTGTGGTGCAGACCCCCACGAAGCCATGGACCCATGTAGTCAACAAAGCTCTGTGCAGGCTGCTGGTGGCTCCATAATAGTGTAGGCTGTGTTTACATGGAGTGGACTGGGTCCTCTGGTCCAACTGAACCGGTCATTGACTGGAAATGGTTATATTCAGGTACTTGGAGACCGTGGACTTCACGTTCCCAAACAACGATGGAGTTTTTATGGATGACAATGCGACATGTCACTGGGCGACAGCTGTTCGCGATTGGTTTGAAAAACATTCTAGACAGTTCGAACGAATGATCCGGCCACCCAGGTCGACCGACGTAGATCCCACCGACCATTTATGGGACATTATCGAGAAGTCGGTTCCCGCCCAAAATCCTGTCACCGCAACACTTTCGCAATTATGGATGACTATAGAGGCAGCATGGCTCAACATTTCTGGGGACTTCCGACGACTTGTTGAGTCCATGCTACATGAGTTGCTGAACTTCGCTGGGTAAAAGGGCCACCGGTAGTAACACTGACTCCCATGAGACCACCGAAGTGAAATACTGTTGCACTTGGATAACACTTGGGTGGGTCACCGTCCAAGTCTGCTGAGTGCTGTTGGCAAGCGGCTTGTACTCAGCCTGTGTGAGGGCAATTGAGGAGCTACTTGACTGAGAAGTAGTGACACCAGTCACGAAGGCTGAAAATGGCCGGGAGAGCAGTCTGCTGATCACGTGCCTCTCCATACCCGCATCTGGTGACGCCTAAGGGCTGAGAATGACAGGGCGGCCGGTCGGTAGCGTTGGGCCTTCAAGGCCTATTTGGACAGTGTTCTCTTTTTTGCCGGGCAAAAGGTCAGACACGATATTAGGAGGTATCCCGTGACTTACGTCACCTCAGTGTATGTTAAATGATGTGCGTCTTTATCAGTGATCAAATGGATAGCTACTTGATTAGCTGCTAAATACATCTTAAATCTATGCATATGGTACACTTGGATACAGATATTAGTCAGAGATACAAATGATGTGTACTTCCACATATGATATGTATTTGTGTTCTGGTACATCATTGACAGCTGGTTTGTGATCACAACTTTATGCATCAGTGACCTATTATCTTCTATGTATTGGGTGCTTTACGTCAAACAGCTAGGTGTGGTACACCATATCATGAGAACGAACTTACATTAGAGTCGTAATGTTATTTGATGCTTCCCAGCGACACTAGGCATCCATTTGTTCTGGTTATATCTCTGAGAGGCGGGAGATTGTAGGTCATCTGTGGCGTGAGTATGGCTTGTGTGTTGCTTATAATCCAATCATATGCCCTATATGAAAAGAGATAGGTCTAGCAACATTAGAGATCCTGGTTCACTTCTAAAATATCTTTCACACAGTACAGGAACTCATTCGTAAGTTTTTATTGTTGAAAATTACTCTAAATTTACTGGTGAAAGTAGTATGCAGATTCAATACATTCTGTTTGCTCGGAGCCACTGAATCCAATAAAAAGTTACCTAGCATCAGCGTGAAGCACCAACGAACATTTTGTCTCTAACAAAAGTTGTTCCCCATTATGTTATTTCCCACCTCTAGACGTTTGATGCAAGTACATTGAAACACCCTGTACTAGTTCCACCCACGGTGTTGCCTGTGATGAAATAGATATTTATAAAAATGCCTAAGTATGTATTTATTCCAACCATCTATTAGTCCATCCTCTCCTTCCTCATCTCTTAGTCCATCTCCTCCTTCCCCGCGCCCCTCCTCTCTGTCTACCCCGATCAGCCCCCCCCCCCTCTACCTCCTCCACCCTTCACTTTCTGTCCAACCTCTCTCTCTCTTTCTCTTTCCAAATCCTCCTCCCCTTTCTCTCTAACTCTTCCGCCCCCTCTCGCTGTTCACCTATGTCGTCGTCGTCGTCGTCGTCCTCCTCCTCCTCCTCCTCCTCCGCCTCCTCCTCCTCCTCTCTCAGTCCATCTCCTCCTTTTTCCTTTCTTTGTCCATCTTCTTCTTTCCCCTCATCCTGTCCATCTCCTCCTATTCCCTTTCTCTAATTTGTCCTTCTCCCCCCTCTCTTTGTTGATCTCCTCCTCCTTCTCCACCTGTGTCTATCTGCTACTTCCCCCTCCCTGTCTGTTCATCTCCGCCCCTCTCTTCTCTCTCCACGTTATCGCCTCTACCCCAATAGCAGTCTGGTGGTTGTTACCCCCACAGTATTTTCTCACAGATCGTAACTAACATATGTACCAAATTTAATTTAAATCGTTCCAGGAGTTAAGGATGACCATGTTACCCATGACTTTGCCCGTGGATGCATATGTAAAATATATTTCACACGTATTTGTATACATATTTTACTTGTGTCTCAAGAAAATTTCGCCCTGCAGTTTCATTTTCACGCAGCTCAATTTGTGACGTTTTTCCTGAACGATGTGCTGTACAATCATATAGATTTGCATACGCATCGAGTGATATATATGACTACTGCCTGTGAAATATGTTGTGAATATAGTTGAAAACCTTTAGTAAAGGTTTTTTCATGTTATACGTAAAGTTCGTTGAAAGTTACTAAGTGTTCTTTATTTTTCAAATACTGGACGAATAAAGTATGGGTATTTGTGCGTCGAAGACTACACTTATTTTTCACCCCCGCTCTTTGATATACAGGGTGGTCCATTGATAGTGACAGAGCCAAATATCTCACGAAATAAGCACTAACCGAAAAAACTACAAAGAACGAAACTCGTCTAGCTTGAAGGGGGAAACCAGATGGCGCTATGGCCCGCTAGATGGCGCTGCCATAGGTCAAACGAATATCAACTGCGTTTTTTAAAATAGGAACCCCCATTTTTTATTACATATTCGTGTAATACGTAAAGAAATATGAATGTTTTAGTTGGACCACTTTTTTCGCTATGTGATAGATGGTGCTGCAATAGTCACAAACGTATAAGTACGTGGTATCACGTAACATTCCGCCAGTGCGGACGGTATTTGCTTCATGATACATTACCCATGTGAAAATGGACCGTTTACGAATTGCGGGAAAGGCCGATATCGTGTTGATGTATGGCTATTGTGATCAAAATGCCCAACGGGCGTGGGCTATGTATGCTGCTCGGTATCCTGGACGACATCATCCAAGTGTCCGGACAGTTCGGCGGATAGTTACGTTATTTAAGGAAACAGGAAGTGTTGAGCCACATGTGAACGTCAACCACGACCTGCAACAAATGATTATGCCCAAGTAGGTGTTTTAGCTGCTGTCGCGGCTAATCCGCACATCAGTAGGAGACAAATTGCCGGAGAATCGGGACTCTCGAAAACGTCGGTGCTGAGAATAGTACATCAACATCGATTGCACCCGTACCATATTTCTATGCACCAGGAATTGCGTGGCGACGACTTTGAACGTCGTGTACTGTTCTGCCACTGGGCACAAGAGAAATTACGGGACGATGGCAGATTTTTTGCACGCGTTCTATTTAGCGACGAAGCGTCGTTCACGAAGAGCGGTAACGTAAACCGGCATAATATGCACTATTGGGCAACGGAAAATCCACGATGGCTGCGACAAGTGTAACATCAGCCACCTTGGCGGGTTAATGTATGGTGCGGCATTATGGGAGAAAGGATAATTGGCCCCCATTTTATCGATGGCAATCTAAATGGTGCAATGTATGCTGATTTCCTACGTAATGTTCTATCGATGTTACTACAAGATGTTTTACTGCATGACAGAATGAAGATGTACTTCCAAC
This sequence comes from Schistocerca nitens, assembly GCF_023898315.1. NCBI lineage: Eukaryota > Metazoa > Arthropoda > Insecta > Orthoptera > Acrididae > Schistocerca > Schistocerca nitens. The sequence goes on along the minus strand of NC_064614.1, from coordinate 272,703,936 downwards.
ATGATGGATGTCCGGCACATAGCTCGCGTACGGTTGAAGCGGTATTAAATAGCATATTTCATGACAGGTGGATTGGTCGTCGAAGCACCATACCATGGCCCGCACGTTCACCGGATCTGACGTCCCCGGATTTCTTTCTGTGGGGTAAGTTGAAGGATATTTGCTATCGTGATCCACCGACAACGCCTGACAACATGCGTCAGGCATTGTCAATGCATGTGCGAACATTACGGAAGGCGAACTACTCGCTGTTGAGAGGAATGTCGTTACACGTATTGCCAAATGCACTGAGGTTGACGGACGTCATTTTGAGCATTTATTGCATTAATGTGGTATTTACAGGTAATCACGCTGTAACAGCATGCGTTCTCAGAAATGATAAGTTCAGAAAGGTACATGTATCACATTGGAACAACCGAAATAAAATGTTCAAACGTACTTACGTTCTGTATTTTAATTTAAAAAACCTACCTGTTAGCAACTGTTCGTCTGAGCCATACGTTTGTAACTATTACAACGCCATCTATTACAAAGTGAAAAAAGTGGTCCAACTAATACATTCATATTTCTTTACGCACTACACGAATATGTAATAAAAATGTAAAAAATGGGGGTTCCTATTTTAAAAAACGCAGTTGATCTGTTTGACCTATGGCAGCGCCATCAAGCGGGCCAACCATAGCGCCATCTGGTTTACCCCTTCAAGCTAGACAAGTTTCGTTATTTGTAGTTATTTTGTTTGATGGTTATTTCGTGATATATTTGGGCCGGTCACGATCAATGGACCACCTTGTACATAAGGTAGTCTATGTGTTAATTCAGGATACAAGCTATTTCCATTAAAGATTTCGTTTAAATCAGTCCAGCCGTTTCAGCGTGAAGGAGTAACAAACGTACTAACACAACCTGACGAACTTTCGCTTTTGTGCCCGCATCTCGTGGTCGTGCGGTAGCGAAAAAAATGGTTCAAATGGCTCTGAGCACTATGGGACTTAACATCTATGGTCATCAGTCCCCTAGAACTTAGAACTACTTAAACCTAACTAACCTAAGGACAGCACACAACACCCAGCCATCACGAGGCAGAGAAAATCCCTGACCCCGCCGGGAATCGAACCCGGGAACCCGGGCGTGGGAAGCGAGAACGCTACCGCACGACCACGAGATGCGGGCGTGCGGTAGCGTTCTCGCTTCCCACGCTCGGGTTCCCGGGTTCGATTCCCGGCGGGGTCAGGGATTTTCTCTGCCTCGTGATGGCTGGGTGTTGTGTGATGTCCTTAGGTTAGTTAGGTTTAAGTAGTTCTAAGTTCTAGGGGACTGATGACCATAGATGTTTAGTCCCATAGTGCTCAGAGCCATTTGAACCATTTTCGCTTTTGTAATACATATACAATTAGTATTCCTTTAGGCGTACTACATCCTTCTTCGTTTTCATAGAACAAATTTCGGGCAAGCGGCAAAGTGCTTGTGTCATTGAGTTCAGTATTTTATTCAGCCTCAGCAACAGTAGGCATATATAATGAAATAATAAGCAACCAGATGTATAAAACAAAAATGAATTTCTTTACCGGCTTCGGGCACTTAGTGCCCTTCTTCAGAAGGTTATGGCTATCGCAAACAGGAAAATGCCTTGCTCCTAAAATTATGCAGGAGCAATAAGTAATAAAATCCTGAATCCATTAACACAATAAGAGCTCTTAGATGCCTACATATAGTTCAGTGTCTGTAGTTTTATGCAGACACTGTACACTACATGTAGGCATCTTCGCTGGTCATCGGGGCTCGGTTCGAAGAGGGACTCATCACTGAAGGCAATTCTACTCCAGTCAACGAGATTCCAGGCCGAAGACATGCCTGGAGACTTCTCGGACAGCGGTGGGATACCAAACTGCTGTCGCCCACCATACTGGCCGACAGCCAGGGGTGCCATTTATTTTCATAGCAGGGCCCCTTTGGTTGTCGTCCGCGGTATCCTTACAGCGCAGCAGTATGTCGACAATATTATACGCCCCGTTATGTTGCCCTTAATGGCAGGTCATGCTGGGCTTATATTTCAGCAAGATAATGCCCACCCTCACCTGCCGAGAGTTTCTACTGCTTGTCTTCGTGCTTGCCAAACCCTACATGAACCAGCGTGGGCGCTAGATCTCTCTCCAGCTGAGAAATATTGGGGTTTTGACGATCTAATGCGCCAATTGGATAGAATTTCGTACGATATCCTTCAGAAGTCATTCAACAGCTGTTATTTATTATCTCAGTTTGTGAAGCTCTTTCTTGAATAATTCATCCAATTTTTCTGAAATTGTAATCGTTTGTTTGTCTGTACATGTACACCACATCTACCGATTTCGCTCCACTCGGGTAATTCCCTCGTGCTGCGTCACTTTTTTCGTTTGTCTTTGAATGTACATGAGAAGTGAATGAGAAGTGCCCGAATTCTAGTAGATTAGTGAGTTGTAGTGTACGTTGTCAGTTGTCTAGCAAGTGGTTTCACGAGAGCGAATGTAGCTGGGAAGCTAGTGTGGAATCCAGCGAGGCCCTCTCTCGGAGCTACAGGACGTGGAAAAGGAATAATTAATAGTGGATCTGGAAGTGAGAATGTACGTCCTTTAAGCACAGTTAGAATAGGTTAGGCAGGACCTGGAGAGGCTACAGTTGGAGGGAGCGGAGTAATAGGAATTGGCAGTTGGCAGTAGGGCCATTAGAAAGAGAAAACACACCGATAATCTAAGTTTGAATGTCGGTAATAGGCTTAGCCAGCTATCAGATGTGGAGAGGAGCTCGCCGTAGTTGTAGGAGCAGGTGATATTCAGCCAACACCCAGCATCGTTAGGAAGCTGAAGTTAGATAGGAAATTTAAGAAGAGGGTTCTGCTGCTAAGTGGTATCATGGGTCCGGTGCAGATCTATAGTTGCAGGTGACTTTTTTAGGTAATGACTACTAAGTCACCAGGATTTTTAAACCAGGTACTGGGCCAAGAAGGCGTCAGAGAGCGGAGGGGTTAGTGTAAGAATTGTATACTGTCTGGTCACATTAATATGACCACCTGTCAAAAACCTAAGTAACCGCCTTTAGCTGCGAGGACCGCTGTGAGACGTGGAAGAAGAGAGTCGTTGAGGTTCTGGAAGATACCAACAGGCCACACATCCCGACTCCAGTGGCGCGGCCAGCTGCCCTAGGTTTCTCTGTTGAGGGAGCATGGTGTGTACAGCCCGATCCAGCTGGTCACACAGATTCTAGATTGGCCTGTTAGTCAGGAGAGTACGGTAAACTCAACCTGGTGCTCTTCGAACCTACACTGCCAGCTGCGTCACATGTCGCATTGTCAGCCTGGAAGATGCCATTGTGCTGAGGAGAAATAAATTGCATGCACGGGTGGTTCAAAATGGTTCAAATGGCTCTGAGCACTATGGGACTTAACTTCGGAGGTCATCAGTCCCCTAGAACTTATAACTAATTAAACCTAACTAACCTAAGGACATCACACACATCCATGCCCAAGGCAGGATTCGAACCTGCGACCGTAGCGGTCGCGTGGTTCCGGACTGTAGCGCCTAGAACCGCTGGGGCACCCCGGCTGGCATGCACGGGTGGAAATTCTTCTCAAGGATAGATCCATACTTGTGTTGATCCACTGTGCCTTCCCGAATGACGAAATCATCCATTACCCAGATCATTAAGCTCCCTCCTTCGGCCTAGACCCTTCCGACGATTGTTGCTGGACGTTTGCTTTTTGTTCGATGGACTTATCTGAAAAGGCCACCTGTCGCCACTCCTATACGTCCAGCTGTGGTACTGGCGTACAAATTCCAGTCTTTGTTGCCGATGAACAGCAATCAGCATGGGTGTATAAACCAGGCGCCGGCTATGGAGGCCCTTAAGCAGCAATGTTCGCTGAACGGTCACCGAGGAGACTCGGTTCGTAGCACATCGGTTCATTTGGGCAGTCATTTGTTCAACATTTGCGCATCTATTTGCCTATACGCATATCTGCAGCCTTCGTTCACTCCTGTCATCTATGGCTCGTGGTGCAATACAGTTGCCTCGACGCCGGTTTGGAAATACTTCCACCCTCCACCCGAAAGACAACGATAGTGCCAATTTGGACGTCAGATAAATCGCTCCGGTCCCGCGTTACGACAACGACTGCACTGTTGTCCGTGTCACCCCGACACGCTTTATACAGGTAGTTACGTCACCTGCCATTTGTGAGTGGTTATTGCACGCTGACGTCGAACATTAATGTGACTGGATCGTGTGGGAGGAGGTGCTGGCAATTGTTTTTGGTAGTTACATCTACATCTACGTCCAGACTCCGCAAAGCCACCTGACGGTGTGTGGCGGAGGGTATTTTGAGTACCTCTATCGGTTCCCCCTTCGTCTCATATTGTTCGTGTAAAGAAAGATTGTCGGTATGCCTCTGTGTGGGCTCTAATCTCTCTGATTTTATCCTCATGGTCTCTTCGCGAGATATACGTGGGAGGGGGCAATATACTGCTTGACTCCTCCGTGAAGGTATGTTCTCGAAACTTCAACAAAAGCCCGTGCCGAGCTACTGAGCGCCTCTCCTGCAGAGTCTTCCACTAGAGTTTATCTATCATCTCCGTAACGCTTTCGCGATTACTAAGTGATCCTGTAACGAAGCGCGCTCCTCTCCGTTGGGTCTTCTCTATCTCTTCTATCAACCCAATCTGGTACGGATCCCGCACCGGTGAGCAGTATTCAAGCAGTGGGCGAACAATTGTGCTGTAACTTACTTCCTTTGTTTTCGGATTGCATTTCCTTAGGATTCTTCCAATGAATCTGTCTGGCATCTGCTTTACCGACGATCAACTTTATATGATCATTCCATTTTAAATCACTCCTAATGCCTACTCCCAGATAATTTATGGAATTAACTGCTTCCAGTTGCTGACCTGCTATAGTGTAGCTAAATGACAAAGGATCTTTCTTTCTATGTATTCGCAGCGCATTACACTTGTCTACATTGAGATTCAATTGCCACTCCCTGCACCATGCGTCAATTCGTTGCAGATCCTCATGCATTTCAGTACAATTTTCCATCGTTACAAGCTCTCGATATACCACAGCATCGTCCGCAAAAAGCCTCAGTGAACTTCCGATGTTACCCACAAGGTCATTATGTATATTGTGAACAGCAACGGTCCCACGACACTCGCCTGCGGCAAACCTGAAATCACTCTTACTTCGGAAGACTTCTCTCCATTGAGAATGACATGCTGCGTTCTGTTATCTAGGAACTCCTCAATCCAGTCACACAATTGGTCTGATAGTCCATATGCTCTTACTTTGTTCATTAAACGTCTGTGGGGAGCTGTAGCGAACGCCTTGCGGAAGTCAAGAAACACGGTATCTAACTGGGAACCCGTGTGTATGGCCCTCTGAGTCAGGCGGTGGTATGGACAGGATTGCTACTCGAACTTGACCACGAATACTCGCTTTGTACATCTGGACCGGCGTTACGATCAACTCTATCTCGACAGTGTTGTGAGGGACTTCAGAGGACGCTGATGACTGCTGGCAAGGCACACACTTCGGTGGTGCCAGCTGAGAGTATTCATAGGTCCTATATACTAGACATGTGCTGCATTTAAATAGGATTGCGAATGGCTGGTTAGTGAATCTAATGAGGGGCAGTGTAGAAGGTGGATGTTGGCTCACTCGAGGCCAAATTCCTATGATAACGTGTAGAAGGGCTAACACTTCGTTTAGGATGAATTCAGGTGGGAGGTATCCTTACTCTCAGAGCATCATATAGGGAGCGAAGAAATACTAAGGCTTCTTTTGGAGGGTTATATTTTATCTTATGCAAAGAGTTCGTTACAGAAGTGAGTGGTCGTTTATGCCAAATGTAATGTTTCATTCAAGACAGTCGACATATCAAACGACTGTAAAGACCAAATGTTTGAAGGCTATGAAGGGGAGGCTGAATTTCCAGGGAAAAATGTTTTCATTGTAAGGTTCTGCAAATCCTCCAGTTTAGACTACAGGAGTTTCCCTAGCAGGTTTGACGGTGTGCTCGGCTCTGTTCTCGTTGGTCTTGTGCGGGGATTTCAGTCAAAAACTTCTGACTGTTTCTCCAGGGAAAAGAATGTTAACGGATTTACTTGAATCTTGCAACGTGGCATAGACAGTATACTTTCCAACTAGAATTGAGGGAAACAGGCAACATGTTCATAGGTTGTTCTTTAGTTGATGGGTGCAGTGTATAAGAGTAACAGACTGTAAGACCATGATGCTGAACTTCTACTAACCTACCGCCGTAATTTTCTCCTCAGCAGGTATGCATGCCGTTTGTCCGCCATGCGTGGCCACTCATCCTATGCCTACTTCTTCGATGATTCCTTTGACTGCCAGTATGGTGCGCGTCATTCTTCTGTTGCTTCCTGGAGTCCGCTTTCGGCACTTGATCCGGCGGCTTAACTCCACCCTACTCGCAACTTTCCCGGTGAGTGTGAACCCTTCACCACCTTGGCTTCGTGAAGCGGCTCGTGTTAACCTTGGCCTTCATTCGCTTCCTAAGAACACTACACCAGCCTTGCTCTATTACCTTCAGTTTCACGACATTCACATGGCTCTCGGACTGACCGTGGTATCGGGTGTGCCTTCGTCATTGGCGCCCACGTCTTTCGACATCGGCTTCTGGTACACTGCTGAGTATTTACAGCTGAGCTCTTCGCCATGTATCAGGCCACGGAGTACATCTGGCGCCACAGACTTTTCTGTTGTGTCCTTTGTTCAGACTCAATCAGCGCTCTTCAAAGATTATGTGCGCTGTGCACCGCCCATCCCTTAGTGCAACGGGTGCAGGAAAACTGTCACTTGCTCACTCTTGGCGGAGCCAGTGTGATGTTTCTGTGGGTCCCTGGTCTTGTCGGTCTGCGAGAAAACGAGGCTGCTGACGCTGCTGCCAAGCCTGCAGTCCTCACACCTCAGCCCACTAGTTCCTATAATCCCTCCGATGATCTCTGTGTTGCCGTCTGTCAGTCTGTCAGTCTGTCAAGAGGTGGGGTCCCTTTCGCATCGCGAATGGTTCTCCCTTCATGGGAATAAACACCGGATTATTAAGCCTCTCCCAGTGGCTTGGACGACCTCCTTTCGGCCCTCCCGCCGGGAGGAGATCATTTTAACTAGGTTGCGTGTTGGGCACTGCCTTTTTAGTCATTGTCATTTGATAAATGGCGCTCTCCCACCACTTTGTACACCACCGCCACTTCCTGACGGAATGCCCACTTTTTACCCGTTTACGTTCCCGCTTGGATTTGCCGTCTGAGTTATCGGCCGTTTTAGCAAATGACGTGAGCGATGTCGAACGCGTTTTTTTATCCGCCGAAGCAATATGGCCAAGGCCATTTAATTTTTAGTTTTGGACCTCCGTTTCTGTATGCTGTCTTTTGTAGCCCTTTCTCCACGTCCCTGTTTGTAGCTGCTTTCTCTTCTGTCAACTGGAATTGACGTATAGTCGTTTTTTTAACTCCTCTCTTCCTTCGTCTTCTATAGTTTTAACTTGGGCACGTATGAACGCAGTTGTTTTTGCACGCTAAAACAGAACAAACAAACCCGACCATGATGCACAGATAGTAATACTGAAAAGAATGAAAGCAGAATCATATCTCAGTGCAGTAAATAAAAGGTTTAGAGACAAGAGTTTGCTTGTAATGCAGACACTTGAAGCCAATTTCGACGGGCTAACTTTCCAGGAATTCTGGAATAGAGATAACTTTAACGACAAATGTAAAACATACATTTCTTCAAACTCATATTGCTTTCTTTAGTAGCTCTTTCGCAAATAAAAAATGCAGACACGCGATGCAGCAAACAATTTGGATAACTAATGGCATTAAAATATCATGTAGCAGGAAAGGGGAGCTGTAGTATAATACGAAGGAAGGTCAGAGCCTGGTAACAGAATTTTACTACAGACTATACTGCAAAGTGCTGAGGAATGTCATCGGACAGGCTAAGACAATGTATTACACCAAGAGAAAAAAGTTCTCAGGACAAAGTTAAAACTATTTGGTTAATCGTGAAAGAGATATGAGGGCAGAATATGGATGATCAAGATAGCATATCTCTATTGTGTGAGACAAACTGTTGGTGGTCCATTAGTTTTGCGCAAAATATTTAATAATAATGTCTTACGAATAGTGCACAAGTTAAATCAAAATTTTATTGGCACAGTTGAATATTTAACTCTCTTGAAAGCTGGTGCTCCGAGAAAAGTACATCACATAGAGCTACAGGAAACAAGTTAAGACGAAATTGAATCAACTATTACATTATTAAACAGTAAAGACTCCCATGGATATGATGAATTTCAAATAGGATTATGAAGATCAGTGCACCATTAATTTAGTTCTGTACTTAGTCACCTGTGCAATGACTCTTTGAGGTGTGCTCTGTTTCCTGACGTATTGAAATAATTAGTGAAACAACTTTTTAAAAAGAGTGAAACAGATAACGCGATTACCGGCCAGTTTTGTAGCTACCAGTGTTTTGAAAAGTTTTTGAGACAGCACTGCTTAGGGGTCGGCCTCCGTAGCCGAATGGTTAAAGCGGCAAACGTACAAGTTCGATTTCCTATACTACCATGAATTTTTCCTTGGTGGGAGGACTGCAGAGGGGTGCTCTCAGCCTTGAGATGCCAAATGAATGTTTTATTTGATGTTACTGCGTGGACCATAGAGTACTTTTTCATTAATTGGGACATTGTGGGGTTAGAGAAAATGATTTACTTCGTATCTGGAATATAGGATGCAGAATGTTGTTCTCTAGTGTCCTCAAACAGCTAAGAAATTTGAATCTGGTGTATGTAAATCGGGGAGTGCAGATAATTTTATTTTCTGTTTAGTTGCGTTCGCTGTCCTGCATTTTTTGGTAATGGCAACATTATCTGACTGGATTTAGTTACCATTCGGATATCGGCCATTCTTCCATTCTCAGGTAAGAACTTAATATGAACGGCGTCAGCGTGTATTCATTCCCATTAAGGCATCATCCTCCTATCAGGCATATTTACACATGTCATATAACTTGGGCAGGGGTTACTATATGAAATGCTACGTCCTTTTGTATGCGTGGCAATGAATCCAGTTTTCGTATAAAACTGGCATGAAATATCTAACTGAGGTTTGGTGACGATATCCTCGTAACAAACACTAAATATGCCCTGAGGTACTTCACAGTTAGTTATTAACTGAGAGAAGCATGATAGCAGAAATCACGATCGTAAATACATTATACAGTCAAAGCTAAAATCTATGTGATCATTTCAGATAATTTTATTATTTGACTCTCACTAATGTTTAGTATGCTCACGTTCAAGATTTATTCTTTCCATTTTTATTTCACGTTGCTTTTAACAATTCAATAATCAATGGATTACCAGATCTGAGACATCCTTTACTGACAGAGCGTATTAAATTTCCTACTAGAGGGCAGCCGAAGTGCTGGAGGCCGAGGTTGTCTCCGTAGGCTGAGAAGTTCCCTGTTTAAGGCCTCGGGTATTATCCTTCCTTCCTTTCTCCCTTCATCTCCTGCTCTCTGAACCTGTTTTTGAAAACGTGCTTTGCCCAGGACTAAGTGGCTTCCGCCTTGACGTTGGGGGAGGAACTGTTGGCAGAGCAGGAAATAGGCTGCTGAAACATTTCTCTAGGTTGAACTGAGAGATCCTATCAGCAGTCATACCGCGATTATTCTGAAAAGAGATAAATATATGTGAAAAGCAGAATTTAAAAATCCATGAATCGGTATGGCGCAGCTATAGGAAACGCTTCCCAGTTACTAAATATGCGGTATATGGAAATTGTATATACATCCTAATGTTCTTCTCATCCTCTCTATATCCATTTCCTCCTAACCCTCTCTTGATCCATCTCCTTCTCCTCTCCTCCATTCTGTCCATTACCTACTCTGGACACTCTCTGTTTATCTCCTCCTCCCACTCCTCTTTGTCCATCCCCTCCTTCCACTCCTCTTTGCCCATCCCCTCCTTCCCCCTACCTACACGCATCAAGAAAGTTTTGCATCACCCCGGTTTCAAGAGCTCGTGAAGAGACATTGACTGTGGATATTGTATCACAGACACAGTCCCTTTGACTGTTCAGAGATGTCAGTAAACCCGCCCAAAGATGCAAACAATCATGCATGAGCAGCGACTATTAGACGGAGGGGGTCCGACAGCCGATCAGTTCCAGTCATTCCACCAGGAAGGAGGAGCACGGCTCGTGTTTGTAGTTCAACCATGCCTAGACGGTCAATACAGCTGTTCGAACGCGTCCATATTGTTACTTTGTGCCCAGAAGGGAATTGTCCTGGCGCCTCGGAGTGAACCAAAGTAAAGTAAAAGTAAGAGACGAGGTACTGGCGGAAGTAAAGCTATGAGGACAGGGCGTGAGTCGTGCTTGGGTAGCTCGGATGGCAGAGCACTTGCCCGCGAAAGGCAAAGGTCCCGACTTCGAGTCTCGGTCCGGCACACAGTTTTAATCTGCCAGGAAGTTTCATATCAGCGCACACTCCGCTTCAGAGTGAAAATCTCATTCTGCAAAGCGATGTTGTTCGGACATGGAGGAGATTCAGAGAGACAGGAACTGTCGATGATATGCCTCGCTCAGGCTGCCCAAGGGCTACTACTGCAGTGGATGACCGCTACCTACGGATTGTGGCTCGGAGGAACCCTGACAGCAACGCCACCATGTTGAATAATGCTTTTCGTGCAGCCACAGGACGTCGTGTTATGAATAAAACTGTGCGCAATAGGCTGCATGATGCGCAGTTTCACTCCCGACGCCCATGGCGAGGTCCATCTTTGCAACCACGACACCATGCAGCGCGTTACAGATGGGCCCAACAACATGACAATCGCCAGAGACGTGTTTGGAGGCAACCCGGTCAGGATGAACGCCTTAGACACACTGTTTAGCGAGTGCAGCAAGGTGGAGGTTCCCTGCTGTTTCGGGGTGGCATTATGTGGGGCCGACGTACACCGCTGGTGGTCATGGAAGTTGCCGAACGGCTGTGAGATACGCGAATGCCATCCTCCGACCGATAGTGCAACCATATCGGCAGCATATTGGCGAGGCAATTCGCGCCCCCATCGTGCACATCTTGTGAGTGACTTCCTCCAGGATAATGACATCGCTCGACTAGAGTGGCCAGCATGTTCTCCAAACATGAACCCTATTTAACAAGCATGGGATAGACTGAAAAGTTCTGTTTATGGACGACGTTACCCACCAACTACTCTGAACGATCTACGCCGTATCGCCGTTGAGGAGTGGGACAATCTGGACCAACAGTACCTTGATGAACTTGTGGATAGTATGGCACGACGAATACAGGCAGGCACCAACGCAAGCGGTCATGCTACTGGGTATTAGAGGTACCTGTGTGTACAGCAGTCTGGACCACCATCTCTGAAGGTCTCGCTGTATGGTGGTACAACATGCAATGTGTGGTTTTCATGAGCAACAAAAAGGGCGGAAAAGTATGTTGATCTCTGTTCATATTTTATGTACAGGTTCCGGAACTCTCGGAACCGAGGTGATGCAAAACGTTTTTTGATGTGTGTATATCCATTTCTCTCTTCCACTCTGTCCATCTCCTCTTCCTTTCTGTCTCTGACATTGAGCCTCGTTTATTCTTACTGCAAATTCGTATTCTGTAGTTTTATTCTAATCACAAGCTGATGAGTCATATATAAAACTTTAGTTTTCTGTGAAAATCGGCTGCAAGGAAGGAAACAAAATTACCCATTGTTGTGTGTACACTTTTTTAAAAACATATATAATGACAAAGAATATACTGTATGTGGGACAAACACTTTGTCCGCCACTAAGAAAGAAAACAATACCGCACATTTTCACAGCAGAGCACAGCACACGAATTTCTTTCTTTGAGTCAGTTTTAACACAAAACCAGTACAATGCTATTTAAAAAAATATGAAGCCTATTCCCGTTCGAATGTCTATTAGAGTATATTGTAAAACGTTAAATAATCGTTCAAGAACTTTTCGACCCTTTGGCAACACCGTTTCCCCATTATGTATCAAATATACACTCCTGGAAATGGAAAAAAGAACACATTGACACCGGTGTGTCAGACCCACCATACTTGCTCCGGACACTGCGAGAGGGCTGTACAAGCAATGATCACACGCACGGCACAGCGGACACACCAGGAACCGCGGTGTTGGCCGTCGAATGGCGCTAGCTGCGCAGCATTTGTGCACCGCCGCCGTCAGTGTCAGCCAGTTTGCCGTGGCATACGGAGCTCCATCGCAGTCTTTAACACTGGTAGCATGCCGCGACAGCGTGGACGTGAACCGTATGTGCAGTTGACGGACTTTGAGCGAGGGCGTATAGTGGGCATGCGGGAGGCCGGGTGGACGTACCGCCGAATTGCTCAACACGTGGGGCGTGAGGTCTCCACAGTACATCGATGTTGTCGCCAGTGGTCGGCGGAAGGTGCACGTGCCCGTCGACCTGGGACCGGACCGCAGCGACGCACGGATGCACGCCAAGACCGTAGGATCCTACGCAGTGCCGTAGGGGACCGCACCGCCACTTCCCAGCAAATTAGGGACACTGTTGCTCCTGGGGTATCGGCGAGGACCATTCGCAACCGTCTCCATGAAGCTGGGCTACGGTCCCGCACACCGTTAGGCCGTCTTCCGCTCACGCCCCAACATCGTGCAGCCCGCCTCCAGTGGTGTCGCGACAGGCGTGAATGGAGGGACGAATGGAGACGTGTCGTCTTCAGCGATGAGAGTCGCTTCTGCCTTGGTGCCAATGATGGTCGTATGCGTGTTTGGCGCCGTGCAGGTGAGCGCCACAATCAGGACTGCATACGACCGAGGCACACAAGGCCAACACCCGGCATCCTGGTGTGGGGAGCGATCTCCTACACTGGCCGTACACCACTGGTGATCGTCGAGGGGACACTGAATAGTGCACGGTACATCCAAACCGTCATCGAACCCATCGTTCTACCATTCCTAGACCGGCATGGGAACTTGCTGTTCCAACAGGACAACGCACGTCCGCATGTATCCCGTGCCACCCAACGTGCTCTAGAAGGTGTAAGTCAACTACCCTGGCCAGCAAGATCTCCGGATCTGTCCCCCATTGAGCATGTTTGGGACTGGATGAAGCGTCGTCTCACGCGGTCTGCACGTCCAGCACGAACGCTGGTCTAACTGAGGCGCCAGGTGGAAATGGCATGGCAAGCCGTTCCACAGGACTACATCCAGCATCTCTACGATCGTCTCCATGGGAGAATAGCAGCCTGCATTGCTGCGAAAGGTGGATATACACTGTACTAGTGCCGACATTGTGCATGCTCTGTTGCCTGTGTCTATGTGCCTGTGGTTCTGTCAGTGTGATCATGTGATGTATCTGACCCCAGGAATGTGTCAATAAAGTTTCCCCTTCCTGGGACAATGAATTCACGGTGTTCTTATTTCAATTTCCAGGAGTGTATTTAAAAATACGTAGTCTATGTCCGTCTGAATGTTCAGTAGAGTATAGTGTAAAAATCTGAAGTAATTCGGTCAAGAACTTTCCGAGATTTTTGCCAATAACGCTGTCCCTTTATATAGTTTATATATAGGGTGAATAGCCTAAAACTTGGACCGCTAACATTGCGACAATGGAAAGTGCTATTGATTGTTAGTCAATGCGTCGTATTTTTGGTCAATAAAAAGATTGTAATAATACTGATAAACTGTATTTTTTGTACAAACACACACTTTTTAAATGGAACAATGCTTATTGACATTAACAAACTAAAAGTATGGTAAATTAGAATGTCAGTAGCGTTTGTTGCAGGATTCCAGTGCGAATCGTTTTACGAGATATCGTATTCTGTAAAGTTTCCACACCGACACTTGTTTGTGTCATGCAACCTGCATGATTGCTAAGTACGATGGTGCTACCTGTGCTTACGGTATGCTTGTGTGTTCTCTGAGTGCACTGTGACTTGCTAGTCAGTTAGTGTTATGACAGTCCAACCAGTTCGGTCGTGAATATACAATGGGGCTTACCGATGCAGAAAAAGCCGACATGCTCATTGCGTGTGGAGAGTGTAGGAAGAATGCAGTTCGTTCTTGTACGGTGTACGCGGCAAGATGTCCCAACAGACGTGAACCATCTCGACAGTTATTAATGAACCTTTTCAACTAGTTACGTGAAAGCGGCAATGTAACATCTACATCGTAATAGAAGGAAACAAGTCACAATAGAATTCTAGGATATTAATGTTCTAGCTGCGGGGGGCAATTGATGGTCTTGCTGCGTTTGCAGTTGATCCGCACATTAGCTCCCACACAATCGTACGAGGAAGTTGCATGAATCGGGCAAATGTCCAACGCATTCTCCATCGACACAGGTTTAGTCCCTGTCACATCTCTCTCCACCTAGATTTGCATGGAAACTATTTTGAGAATCGTGTTAACTTCTGTACAAGGGCATTAAGACGGGATCATGTATCTTCTTTAGTGATGAAGCCACATTTACCAATCATGGCCAGACAAACCGCCGAAACATGCACTGTTGATCTGATGACAATTCCCTTTAGCTTCGTCAGTTGGAACATCAGCATCCAAGGAGTGTAAACGTGTGGTGTGGAATAGTGAACCGTCAGCTCTTTTAGGCCCGTGTTTCATAGGCGGAACACCGAAGGCGCGCAAGTATCGCAGCCTCCTTACAGACCATCTTCCACGGATGCTAGAAGACGTTGCTCTCCAGACCAGGAAGAACCTGTGATACCAACCTGATGGCTGTCCAGCCCATAATGCACGAAGTACTACAGCTTGTCTTCACGAATTGTTTCCAAATCGTTGGTTTGGACACGGAGGACCTGTACCTCGGCCGACCCGTTCGCTGAATTTGACACCATATACCTTTTCCCATGGATAAAGCGGAAAGACGCTGTCTACAAGAACATCCCAACTACACCAGATGATGTACAACGATGTATTACTGCAGCCTGCTCAGATCTGCTGAAATGCTAGCAAACGTGCAGTAGTCGTTCCATACCAGACTGGAAGCGTGTATTGCAGCTGCCGGTGGTCGTTTTGATGATCAGTTGTCTCGTCACTGG
Source organism: Schistocerca nitens (assembly GCF_023898315.1). Taxonomy (NCBI): domain Eukaryota; kingdom Metazoa; phylum Arthropoda; class Insecta; order Orthoptera; family Acrididae; genus Schistocerca; species Schistocerca nitens. Next base: position 272,688,815 of record NC_064614.1, on the reverse strand, counting down.
TCAGAATCAACATAACTAGTGAATGCACTTCTATTGTTCTTTAATATGTCCTACCATAGATATTGTACAAGTATCGGTGTGGGAACTTTTCGAAATGCGGTATTCCGTTAACGACTCGCACCAAACGCCACTGTGATTATAATTCACGCTACTTTCAGTTTGTTAATGTCAATAGGCACTGTTACTTTTAAAAAATTGTATGTTTGCACAAAAATACACTTTCCAAATATTATTGTAATCTGTTTATCGGCCAACAATACGAGCCCCTGACTATCAATCCATTTTGTGAAAACCACACATCAGCAGCACTTCTCATTTCTGCATTATTGCGGTGCAGGTTTTAGGTGAATCACCCTATATAATTGTACTGCATGGATATTAAAAATATATAGAATATGCTCGTCTGAGTGTTTATTAGAGTATCGCGTAAAAATTAGAAGTAAATTGGTGAAGAACGTCCGTATCAGGTATAAATTTGAAATACACCGCTCTAGAACTTTTCGAGGATTGTGGTAATATCCTCAAGCTACAACTTGTCTTTATTTATAAGTACAAAATGGTTCAAATGGCTCTGAGCACTATGGGACTTAACATCTATGGTCATCAGTCCCCTAGAACTTAGAACTACTTAAACCTAACTAACCTAAGGACAGCACACAACACCCAGCCATCACGAGGCAGAGAAAATCCTTGACCCCGCCGGGAATCGAACCCAGGAACCCGGGCGTGGGAAGCGAGAACGCTACCGCACGACCACGAGATGCGGGCATTTATAAGTACAGATTTTATGTATATAATTACATACTGTATACAGTATATGTAAGAAAAATGTAGCGTAGGTCTGTCCAAAACTTTATTAGAGTATCGTATAAAAATTTGAAATAAATCGGTAAAGAACTTTTTGAGAAGTTTGGTAACAACGTTAAACAACGACTTGTCTGTATACAGCAGTATACATTGTTATTGGTTTGTACGGAAAAAGATGAATTTATTTATAAAAAAATAAATGACTTAACGCTCTTCGGATTCCCAGTTCTTGGAGCGTGCACTTCTTGAATATTTATTGCAACACATCCTTCAAGGTAATTATTTTCACAGTATTACGTTTTATGACTTAATATTTTATTCACTCACAAAAGATGTTATAACGATGATCAGTATTCACCTTCTAGCAAAACTCAGTAAAATCAGCTTCTTTCCGAACACGTTACTACAAACTTGTTACGTCATCACTGGGCTTCTGTGTATTTCTTCTGAAAATTCTGTGAATTTAGCTCATGTGGACAGTAGAGTAATGCTATTGTTTCCATTATATTTCCAACCATGCAATGGGCCATCTGACGTTTACTGATCAATAACTTCCAGATCTTCTGTTCATTCAATTCTACAAATGCAGATATCCATTTCTCTCGAGTGAAGTTTCGACGGTTTGTAACCACACCACGGAGCAACAAGAAGAAATTTTAGTGCCTGATTTCGGTCGTTGCACTTTAACATGACGAGTTTCTTAGCTGTTTGTGAAGAAGTAAGAATCGAAAAAAGTTGTTTCGGAAGACTTTATCGACGCGACGTTTTATACTACCTGTAATTCAGAATCAATTCTGCTGCAGTCAGATACCCCTTTACGACGACCGCCACAAGTTTCGTAATATCAAATTCCTGGTTTCAACACATTTGTTGTTAATGTATTCAGAGACTGCGTTTTACGCCGCTTTTTACTTAGAAAATACTGAAGCAGACTCCACACCTCAGACAGCCATGATGGCGAAACTTTTAATCTGCTTCTAAAAACTAAATACCCCTTACGGTATTATGGCCATAACGAAAAGTTACGAACTATGCACTGAATAACTTTATTACACGAGACTTAACTCATAGCAAAGAGTATTTTCTTTCGTGTGTTGGTTTTCAGTATTCTGCAGATGCCAACCGCCTCAATTTAAATGCTATTCAGGCTACAGAATAGAGGGACTTACAAACAGTAACAAGCTAAGGTTTTTTTCTCTAACAGTGAAGCAATCAGTGATACCACAACTCGTTAGGAACTCATTCGAAGTGTTATCTGTAAACGTTTCCTATAATTTCAACATACATAGACACTTGACACATGTGGTCAAACGGATAACAAGCTAATTAGTTATATTCATAAGACATGGGACGCATCAATTTTACACGCATAGCAGAATATTTTAATTTCGGCTGCTTCGTGGTCCTGAACTATGATAAGTTTATCGCCAATCTCAATCCTGTCACCCTCATTACTTTTGTCTCTCTTCGATTTACTGTCTGTTCATTTTCTGTGCTCCTTAGGCTTACCATTCCATTCAACAGATCCTTTAATTCTACTTAATTTGCACTGAGGATAACAACGACATTAGCAAATTTTATTACTTACATCCATTCACCTTTTTTATTTTCTTCATTGCTTCTTCGATGTATAGATCGAACAGTAGAGGTGAAGCAATGCACCTCTATCATACACACTTCTAGATACAATCATTTCGTTCTTGGTCTTCCAGTCTCAGTATTCCCGCTTAGTTCTTGTATGTATTGCATATTACACAGATTTCCCTTTAGATTTCACCCATTTTTCTCAGAATTTTGAACATCTTACACCATTTTACAGCGTCGGACACTTTTTTTATGTCGACATATCCTATGAATACCAATTTATTTTTCTTAAATCTTGCTACCATTATCAAGTGCGCCGGCCGCGGTGGTCTCGCGGTTCTAGGCGCTCAGTCCGGAACCGCGCGACTGCTACGGTCGCAGGTTCGAATCCTGCCTCGGGCATGGATGTGTGTGATGTCCTTAGGTTAGTTAGGTTTAAGTAGTTCTAAGTTCTAGGGGACTGATGACCACAGAGTTTAAGTCCCATAGTGCTCAGAGCCATTTGAACCATTATCAACTGCAACGTTGGAACCACCTCTCTGGTGCCTTTACCTTTCCTGAAGCCAAACTGATTGTCATCTAACAGATCCTAAGTTTTCTTCTCCACTCTTCTGTATATTATTCTTGTCCGTAACTTGGATGTATGAGCTGTTTAAGCTGATTGTGCGACAATTCTCCCACTTGTCGGTTCTTGCTGTCATCGGAGCTGTGCGGATGATATGTCCCCACTCTGATATGTTCTAACTCAGCTTGAATAGCCGTTTTGTTACCACTTCCCTAAATGGGAAATTCCGAAGAAATATAGTCTACCATTTCCACCTTACTTGATGTCAAGACTTCCAAAGCTGTTTTAACCTCTGACTCTAATACCGAATCTCCTATTTCTTCCACATCGACTACAATATCCACTTCTGTCATTTCTTCAAGCAAGTCTTCCCCTCATAGAGGCTTTCAATGTACTCTTTCCACCTGTCCGCTTTCTCCTCTGCGTTTAACTAAAGGAAGTCAAAACAAGCGCGTAGAGAGCCATGCGTGAAGCGTTCAACGAATTCGTAAGGAAAGTTCTATCTACTAATCTGACAGAAATTCCGAAGAAGTTTGGTCGCAGGTTAATTCAGAAAGCGGATCGAAGCTATTTGTCCAGACACTCTGACCATAATGGCACTGAAACGGAGGCCGACACAAAGGGCTGAAAAACTACACCTCTTTTTCCAAAACTGTTTCACAGAGAAATATTGCACTATAGTGTTTCCTTTAAATCGACGCACTAACGGCAAAACGGCTGACATCGAAAGAGGTGACCATGGAATTAAAAAACAACTGAAATCGCTCAACAGAGGAAAGGCCACTGGTCCTGACGAGATACCAAAACGATTCTATCGGAATCTGTATCTGTCCCTGGGTACTCCCTACAACCCAATATTTCATTTCAAACTCTCCGTCTGATCGCGATGTAATCCAGTAGGAATCATCCATGTTCTGGGCCTTTTCCTAGTATATCTCCTTCTCTCGTGATTATTGAAAGTGTATTTGCTATTATTGGCTGAAATTTATCGTAGAATTCAATTAGTCTCTCTCCTCTTTCATTCCTAATACCAAGGGCATATTCTCCCGTAACTCTTTCTTCTACTCCTTCCCGTAAAACAGCGTTCCAATTCCCCATGATTATTAGATTTTCATCTCCCTCTACATAATGAATTACCCCTTCAATATCCTCATATATACTTCTACCTCTGCTTTTATACGTGCGCTACGTATTTCTTTTGCCTTTGTTTTGATGTCAGTTTTGATGTAAACAGCCCTATCACTGAAATGTTCACAATAACTCACTCTCTGACCTATCTTCCTATTCATGAAGAATCGTACTCCCGTTACTCCATTTTCTATTGCCTTTGATATGACCTAATATTCGTCTGATCAGGAAATCTTTCTATTTCACTTCACTGAGCCCCCACTATATCTACACTGAGCGTTTGCATTTCTCTTTCCAGTTCTACCTTCATTACCACGTTCAAACTTCGGTCATTCCATGCAACGGCTTGTGTAGTGTTACCCTTTTGTTGGTTATTTCAGTCATGGTTGCCCTCTCCCTGTTGGAAGTCCCATATTGGAGATCCGAATGGGGAATCGTTTGTTAGTGGAGAGATCATTACGATACTTTCTCAATTACAGGCCGCATGCCACATGTCTTTAATGCAAAGCTTTTCACAGCCTTCTGCATCCTCATGCCGTCGATCATTGCTGATCTGATTCTTCCGTCTTTTAGGACAGTTAGAAGAGTGCCCTGAACTTCTGTCCCCTCCTCCACCCTCTTTGACAAGACCGTTGGCAGAAGTCCGGCTACTATTGCTAATGATTTTTGTTTCAAAATTTAAGCAGTGGCTGGACGCAGAACGGTTCGATTACTAGTCAACAGCTCCAACCGTAGACCACAGGACAGATTATATAGGGACTATGGCGTAGGGGCTACTGTGATTAAGATTTTAACATATAAGAGGAAATGGTGACAGCCTCCATGTTTGTGCTTACACCCAGGGAAAAAAAGTTGTCGGGAATCTTTTTTTTTTTTTTACAAATCTCAGCGTGTTCGCGGTAGGGGCAAAGGGATTCCCTATTGTGAATATTTAGGACGGAATTTCCAATTCCATCGTTTACTTTTTTGTTGATTGTCCGAGATAACAATTACCTACACTTTTTACATGTTTCCGTTCACTATGAGTATTGGCAAGGCGGGCTATTGCAATCAAATGTTATGGCACAGAGGTAAGATACGGGGCTCGTCTTCTGGAGGACATCTGTTCGAATCCCTTTTGACCCGTACGGATTTAGGATATTCGTGCTTTCTCTAAATCGCTTGAGGGAAATGTCGAAATGTTTTTGGGAACACTGGTCTAGCCGTATGGGCAAAGATCGCTATTATAAATTTTTTAACCATATCCAGGGAGAAGAGAGAAGATGGGTCCCAATTCCACACTGTAAATGCTTAAATGGATTTTACAGTTCTAGAGTTTGTTATACTTTTCTGTAACAATGTTGTCCATTGTTCCATACCAATATAATCAATTCTGCATATATGTTTCTTTACATTTTTATATGCCTTATTCACTATCCATGAGGGAAAGGGTCGATGTTGTAGCAGAGGGAGGTGGGCCATCAGCAAGACACTGGACCAGCATTCTGGTTCTGGAGGACACTTGTTCTAATGCCCGTATTGCCATCCAAATTTGTTTTTCGGGTTTTCCTTAAAATGTTGGCAAGTACCAGGATGGTTCATTTGAAGAGGACATTCTCCAGTCCGACACTGCGGCCCATTTCAATTTACAAGGTCGTCTTCGGGGCGCTAAACTGGGTTATTGCATTATCTGATTTTAATCAGAAAACCCAGCAACAATGAAAAGAGATAAAAGAGGTTCTTACCTAATTGCAAGTTTCCGGAGAGGACTTCCATGTTCATTGGATTGTAAGACGTACCCACGAGCGGATATACACACTGACCACAATTTAGTAATGATGAAGAGCAGACTGAAACTTAAGAGAATCGTACGGAATAATCAATATGGAAGGAACTGGAATACAGAAGTATTGAGGAGTGACGAGACGCATTTGGAATTCACCAAAGATGTGGATACTGCGATAAGAGATATCACAGCAGGTGCTTCAATTGAAGAGGAGTGGATGATTCTGAAAACGGCAATCACAGATGTTGGGCAGACAAACATAGGTACAAGAAATGTAATAACAATGACACCTTGGGTAACAGAATAATTCAATTTATTAACGATAGAAGGAAGTAGAAAAATGTACGGGAAAAGACAGGAATACGGCAATATAAATCACTTAAGAATGAAATAAACATGAAGCGCAGGGAAGCCAAGGCGAAATGTCTCCAGGAAGAATGTGAAGAACTCGAATACGAGATGATCTTCGGAAAGGCTAACTCGGCATATAAAATGTCAGCAGAACCTTCGGTGAAATTAAAAGCAAAGATCGTAACATTAAGAGTGCAATGGGAATTCTACTGGTAAACGCAGACGACAGAACGGATAGGTGGCCTCTGTGAGGAGGAGTAATTGTCTCATGCAGTGATAAAAACTAGAGTCGCTATGGAATTTCTAAAATCATTAGTACAAGGGGCAACCAAACGACTATTCAAGATGGGCTGTAGAACGTATGAGGATGGCGACATACCACCAGACTTTCGGGAAAAATAACATCCACGAAATTCCAAAGACAGCGAGAGCAGATAAGAGCGAGAACTATTGCACAATCAGCTAAACAACTCTTACCTTCAAGTTGTTGACAAGAATAATGTATCGAAGAATGGGAAAAAACTGAGGATCTGTTAGATCTTCACCAGAGAGGCGGTCCTGTCGTTGGGCTTGAGAATGCAAGCAAGAAGAAAAGTCAAGACACGTTCATAGGCTTTGTCAACCGGAATAAAGTTTTGGACAATTTAAAATGGATGAAGATGCTCTGAATTCTGAGAAAAATTGGTGTAACTTGTAGGGTATCTTGGCTCTGAGCACTATGGGACTTAACATCTTTGGTCATGAGTCCCCTAGAACTTAGAAGTACTTAAACCTAACTAACCTAAGGACAGCACACAACACCCAGCCATCACGAGGCAGAGAAAATACCTGACCCCGCCGGGAATCGAACCCGGAAACCCGGGCGTGGGAAGCGAGAACGCTACCGCACGACCACGAGATACTGGCGGGTATCTTGGGTAATATGCAATATGTACAAGAAGAGGGAACGATAAGATTCGAAGACCAAGAAAGAAGAGCTAGATTAAAAAGGAGGAAAGACAGGGATGCAGTCTTTCACCCCTTACGTTCATACTATATATATAATGTTGTGTACATAGTTCCGCGTAGTCAGCGCGTACACAACTTTCCCACTAGAGCGCGCCCCGCTAAGCACAACAGCGCAGGCGCAGCGCTCGACCGTCTCCGCTGCCTTAGAGAGGAACCAAATTCTGCTTCCGCCGATCCGCGTATTAATATGAAACGCAGCCAATGAGATTGCTGCTAACGTAGAACCTTTTCTCCTCACGGATCACACTCGCGCAGTGACACCTGAACGCGCGAGGTATTATAACGAGTGTACAGACCTCCGACTAGTCAGTCTGCATTTGTCTGTACCAGTCTGTACCAGTCTGCATTAGTCTGTACCAGTCTATAGTCAAGTTTCAGTCTGCGCCTAATAAGATTACCATATTCCTGTACATAGCCATGAAGGTAAATGAGTGGACACTTTGTCACGAGTCAGAGATATGTGAGAATAAGATTAACGTACCAAGACCAAAGGAACTTCCTATTGTCAATTGTAAACAGCATCCAGAATCAAGTTACGTAATGTCTATGCTTTTTATTATTTTAATAAATGTGTGTGAAAATTAATCAAGTTCTGTTTAAAGATGGTCACCGTCAATCTGCTACTCTAAGCGTGCAAGTGGCATTTCTATCGTCTGACCTAACGGCAGAAGATAAACACGCCACGATAAGACCACGAGACATATTGCTGACACTCGCCTACTTCGTTAGAGCGACAAGTCAAATACTCTGATGGTTTGTGTACTGAAGGTCTTACAGTACGCACACCACATCTAACAATCAACGACGGAAGTAAAAGAAGGTTCATGAGTGGGATTAAAATTCGAGGTTAAAGGATATCAGTGACAACATTCGCTGATGATATTGCTGTCCTCAGTGAAAGTGAAGTAGAATTACTGGATCTGTTCTATGGGGTCAACTGTCTGAGTACAAATCTAAGCATTTCATACATGGATCGATAGTAAATTGCAGAAAGACGACAGTTAATAAATTCTGCTACCTTGGAAGCTAAATAATCCATGAGGGACTAGCACAGACAAAGGGTACATTCATAGCGAAATGTCAACTAGTGCCCAAGCTACTTCCTTAATTTGAGGAATAAATTTGTGCAAATGTAAGTATGGAGTACAGCATTATATGTTAGTGAACCACAGGAAGTGGGAAAACCGGAAAAGAAGAGAATCGATTTATTTGAGATGTGGTACTACACAAGGACGTTGAAGATTAGGTGGACTGAAAAGATAAGGAACGAGAAGGTTCTCATCGGCGCAACGGAAGACAGCAAAACGAAAGCTGAAATTTTAAATTTAGCATTTGAGAAATCTTTCACGCAGGAGGGTCGTACAAACATACTGCCGTTTTAGTCTCGTACAGATTCCCGTATGGAGGACATAGTGATAGACATCCCTGGGGTTGTGAAGCAGCTGAATGGGTTGAAAATAAATAAATCGCCAGGTCCTGATGCGATTCCAATTCGGTTTTACAGAGAGTACTCTACTGCATTGGCTGCTTACTTAGCTTGCATTTATCGCGAATCTCTTGCCCAACGTAAAGTCCCGAGCGACTGGAAAAAAGCGCAGGTGACGCCTGTATATAAGAAGGGTACAAGGTCGGATCCTCAAAATTACAGACCAACATCCTTAACATCGGTTTGTTGCAGGATTCTCGAACATATTCTCAGTTCGAATATAATGAATATCCTTGAGAAAGAGAAGTTGCTGTCCATGCATCAGCACGGCTTTAGAAAGCATCGCTCCTGCGAAACGCAACTCGCCCTTTTTTCACATGATATCTTGCGAACCATGGATGAAGGGTATCAGACGGATTACATATTCCTTGACTTCCGGAAAGCGTGTGACTCGGTGCCACACTGCAGACTCCTAATTAAGGTACGAGCATATCGGATTGATTCCCAAGTATGTGAGTGGCTCGAAGTCAAGTAATAGAACCCAGTACGTTGTCCTCGATGGTGAGTGTTCATCGGAGGTGAGGGTATCATCTGGAGTGCCCCAGGGAAGTGTGGTAGGTCCGCTGTTGTTTTCTATCTACATAAATGATCTTTTCGATAGGGTGGATGGCAATGTACGGCTGTTTGCTGATGATGCTGTGGTGTACGGGGAGGTGTCGTCGTTGAACGACTTTAGGAGGATACAAGATGACTTGGACAGGATTTGTGATTGGTGTAAAGAATGGCAGCTAACTCTAAATATAGATAAATGTAAATTAATGCAGATGAATAGGTAAAAGAATCCCGTAATGTTTGAATACTCCATTAGTAGTGTAGCGCTTAACACAGTCACGTCGATTAAATATTTGGGCGTAACATTGCAGAGCGATATGAAGTAGGACAAACATGTAATGGCAGTTGTGGGGAAGGCGGATAGTCGTCTTCGGTTCATTGGTAGAATTTTGGGAAGATGTGGTTCATCTGTAAAGGAGACCGCTTATAAAACAGTAATACGACCTATTCTTGAGTACTGCTCGAGCGTTTGGGATCCCTATCACGTCGGATTGAGGGAGGACATAGAAGCAATTCAGAGGCGGGCTGCTAGATTTGTTACTGGTAGGTTTGATCATCACGCGAGTGTTACGGAAATGCTTCAGGAACTCGGGTGGGAGTCTCTAGAGGAAAGGAAGCGTTCTTTTCGTGAATCGCTACTGAGGAAATTTAGAGAAGCAGCATTTGAGGCTGACTGCAGTACAATTTTACTGCCGCCAACTTACATTTCACGGAAAGACCACAAAGATAAGAGAGATTAGGGCTCGTACAGAGGCATATAGGTAGTCATTTTTCCCTCGTTCTGTTTGGAAGTGGAACATAGAGAGAAGATGCTAGTTGTGGTACGAGGTACCCTCCGCCACGCACCATATGGTGGACTGCGGAGTATGTATGTAGATGTAGATGTAGATGGAAAATACTGACAAGTGCAAGGGACAGGATATAGGAGATGCGTTAAATCCTCAGAGAGCGACTTCCAGAACTAGAGGGAGGTGTAGAGGGTAAAACTGTGAAGAGAGACAGAGACTGGGACAAGTCCAGCAAATAATCGAGGACTCTGAGATAAGGAGGTTGTCATCCACATCTACATCGCTACTTTGGAAATCATACTGAAGTGCCTGCCAGAGGGTTCATCGGATCACCTCCACAATAATTCTGATATTCTATTCTCGAACAGCGCGCGGAACAAACGAATACCTGAATCTTTCCATACGAGCTCTGATTTCTCTTATTTTGTTATTATGATCGTTTCTCCCTATGTAGGTCGGCGGTCATCATAACATTTTCGCATTTCGAGGAGAACGCTGGTGATTGAAATTTCCTAAGAAGATCTCTCCACAACGAGAAAAACGCTTTTGTTTTAATGATGTCAAGCCCAAATCCTGTATCATGTCCGTGACACACTCTAACCTATTTCTCGAGAATACAAAACGTGCTGCCATTCCTGGAACTTTGTCGATGTACTCCGTTAATCGTATTCGGTTAGTATCCCACACCGCGCAGCAGGACTCCGAAAGAAGACGGACAAGCATAGTGTAGGCGTTCTAGTAGGCCTCTTGCTTCTTCTAAGTGTTCTGCCAACAAAACGCAGTGTTTGGTCCCCTTTCCCATAAAATTTTCTATGTGCTCTTTCCACTTTGTTTTTCGTATTTGTAATTCTTAGATATTTAGTTGAAGTTACGGCCTTTAGATTTGATTGATTTATCGTGCAGACTAAGTGTAACGGATTCCTTTTAGCGGTCATGAGGATGAACTCAAACTTTTCATTATTTGGGGTCAATTTTTGCGCCATGCAGATATCTTTTCTAAATCGTTTTGCAACTTGTTTTGGTCTCATGATGACTTTGCTAGACTACAAACGAGAGCATCACCTGCAAACAACCGGTGACGGCTCCTCAGATTATCTCGTAAATCGTTGATACAGATACGGAGCAACAGTGGCTCTATAACACTACCTTGGGGAACGCCAGAAATCAATTTCGTTTTGCTCGATAACTTTCTTTCTGTCGCTACGAACTTTGACCTCTCTGATAGGAAATCATTAATCCATTCGCATAACCGGGACGATATTCCATAAGTACGCAATTTGATTACAAGTCGCTTTTCTTCTGGAAATATAGAAATAAGGAATCAATTTGAAATCCTTTCTCGATAGCACGCAGTACTTAGTGTAAGTAAAGGGCTAGTTTGTTTCGCAAGAATGATGTTTTCTAAATCCGTTTTGACTATGTGGTAATAGACCGTCTCTTCTAGGTAATTCATAATGTTCGGACACAATATGTGTTCCAAAATCCAGTTGCATATCGACGCTAATGATACGGGCCTGTAATTTAGTGAATTACTCCTATTGCCTTTCTTGGATATTGGTGTGACCTGAGTCTTTGGGTACGGAAAGGAATTGGCGGCTAGCCGCATCAAACCAGTCCGAAGACTGATGTCTCAGAAATATACTGTTACGCTTAATTTTGTTTGACGAATCACTACGACTGGTCGCTTAGTACTCAGTTGACGAAGAGACAGAGTATATTTGGTGAGGAGCTCATTATCAAGCGCTTGTATAATATTAATTATTTGAGTGGTTAATATCTGATGCAGTCAGATACGATCCAGTTCTCTGTTGACAGAGGAGAACCACTAATGCAAATAACTTACTGATTTTTGTTGTTGACTACTAAATACAATCACATGCAAAAGCAGGAGTCAACCAGGAAACGTATATTTAGCAGGTGAGTATCTATGAGCTGTATCATTACTTGAATTTACCACATTATAATAATTTGGATTCAGGTTGAGTCAATTTGTGTTTTAGTCTTAGCACGGTGCAGCGCTATGTATATGAGTTATCATTCATTACCTTATTGTCGCGAGTAAGTGGTCCGACTTACCACTGGGCGTGGTTACAACGACAGCACAGAGAAAAAAGAACATAAAAGGGCCCGAAACAGCGGTAGGCGACCATCTGTTTCGTATGACTACCACGTTTCTCACGAAAAACTCGCGGCCGCTACGAAACTGCGATGTAAACTCCAGCGGCGGCGTTTGCCTCGCCGTCACGTAGCGCTCTGCCCCCCTGACTCACAGTCAGTCGGCTCTGTGTCAGCCAGTGCTGGTCAACGTGTGCAAAGCCACGCGTGACGTCAGTACCAATGCGTTTCGTTTATCTCTTACCGACCAAAAATTCACATGAGAAAAGGAATATCAGATCACTGTGAGATACCGGATATTCATTTCAGCATAAGTGACAGAGACATAGTACGTAAACGGAGTTTATTAGACCTGTACTACAAATAGATTTATGTGAGCCATTTTCAGATGTAAAACAATAAACTGGTAGCCAAGATCGCAGGAATTCTTTTTATTCCATGATTACCGGTTTCGGTGAAACTAATGCCTCCATCATCGAATCTAGGGAGGACAGAAAATACTACAGAAATGGGCTTGGATTCCCCTTATATAACATGTGTACATATAAATTTAGTTACATATCTTAGGACACGTGCAGGCTACAACATCAAGGCAAACAATGGTGATATTAATAGTTGCCTATAACACGCGGGCCTTCCAAAATTGTCGTAAGTAGCACATAGGCGTCCAAGGGAGATGACATTATAAATGTTAAGTGTATCCACCACATATAAGCGCAAGCTAGGTACTACCGAAACTCCGGCTCAGATCTTATACTACAGGCCGCGTCGCGAGATGGCGCTAGCAGAAGAGGCGCCAATGAATGTCACACTCGCGTCATGACAGGCTCTGCGTGTGTGGTAACACTACGTCATTAGGGCTTGTACATAATTCTAGAGATTAATGTATCACGTAAACATATACAAAACTTATGAAAGCTGCAGACCTACACAATTGCACATCTGCCTGGTCACATATACGACATATCGAAAAGCAAATACAAATTTCATGAGAACTGCGGAATAACAAAAATGTATATCTGTCTGGTCCTATACGTAATAAGATACGATCATACATAGGTATTTTGTGGGATCTGCAAGGTTATACACAGCACATCAGTCTGGTGATATATAAAATCTACCAAGATTATATACAAATTTTAAGAACATTACAGGTTTACGCCGACTGGAGTGGCCGAGCGGTTCTAGGCGCTACAGTCTGGAACCGCGCGACCGCTACGGTCGCAGGTTCGAATCCTGCCTCGGGCATGGATGTGTGTGTGGTCCTTAGGTTAGTTAGGTTTAAGTAGTTCTAAGTTCTAGGGGACTGATGAACTCAGCAGTTAAGTCCCATATTGCTCAGAGCCATTTGAACCATTACAGGGTTACACAGCGCATACCCGTCTCGTCATATACAAAAATGCCTTTAAGACACACCTTGCGTATGAGCGCAGATTTTTCCGGTCATTTATGATGCACATCTGCCTGGTTACCTATAAACATACCGAAAAGAAAGCCGGCCGCGGTGGTCTCGCGGTTCTAGGCGCGCAGTCCGGAACCGTGCGACTGCTACGGTCGCAGGTTCGAATCCTGCCTCGGGCATGGATGTGTGTGATGTCCTTAAGTTAGTTAGGTTTAAGTAGTTCTAAGTTCTAGGGGACTGATGACCACAGCAGTTGAGTCCCATAGTGCTCAGAGCCATTTGAACCTTTTGAACCGAAAAGAAATGCAAAATTTCTGGGACTGCCGAGTTACACCGTTACACTGGTCATATATAAAACCTACCAAAAGTCATATATAAATTTAAGAACACTGCAGGGTTACACAAATGCATATCCGTCTGGTCTTATATTAAAAAACACACCGATAAAATACACATTGCGTAAGAGCCTATGGGCTTTAGTTTTAACAGAACCACTTCATATAAGAAGTACAACTCTGTGGCAGCCTCGTGTAAATGAACCACAGTCATCTAACAAAACAAATATCAAAAAGTTATGCCACTTTATGTCGACTATATACTTATGTAATCGTAAAAGACCCTGTTTTTTAATATAAGACCAGACGGATATGCATTTGTGTAACCCTGCAGTGTTCTTAAATTTATATATGACTGTTGGTAGGTTTTATATATGACCTGTGTAATTCGGCAGTTACAGAAATTTTGCATTTCTTTTCGATATGTTTATATGTGCATTTGATATGACCGGAAAAATCTGCGCTCATACGCAAGGTGTGTTTTAAAGGTATTTTTATATATGACCAGACGGGTATGCACTGTGTAACCCTGTAATGTTCTTAAAATTTGTATATACTCTCAATAGATTTTATATATCACCAGACTGATTTGCTGTGTATAACCCTACAGATCCCATAAAATATCTGAGTGATCGCATCTTATTACTTATAGGACCAGACAGGCGTACATTTTTGTAATTCCGCAGTTCTCATGAAATTTGCATTTGGTTTTCGATATGTCTTACACGTGACCAGGCAGATGTGCAATTGTGTAGGTCTGCAGCTTTCATAAGTTCTGTATATGTTTAAGTTTTGTATATGTTCATAAGTTTTGTATATGTACAAGCTGTAACGACGTAGTGTTACCACACGCGCAGAGCCTGTTACGACGCGAGCTGTGACATTCATTGACGCCTCTTTTGCTAGCGCCATCTCGCGGCGCAGCTGTAGTGTAAGAACAGAGCCGGAGTTGTGGTAGTACCTTGCTTGCGCTTGTATGTGATGGATACACTTAACACTTATGTCGTCTCTCTTGGACGCTTATGTGCTACTTACGACAATTTTGTAAGGCCTGCGTGTTATGGGCAACTATTAATATCACCATCGTTTGCATGGATGTTGTAGCCTGTATGTGTCCTAAGGTATGTAACTAAATTTATACGTATAAATGCTATATAAGAGGATTCCAAGACCATTTTTATAGTGTTTTCTGTCCTCTCTAGATCCGATGATGGTGGCTTTAATTTAGTCGTAACCGGTAATCATGGGATAAAAAGAATTCCTGCCATCTTGGCTACCAGTTTGTTTTACTAGCATCTAGATCACTCCTTATGAGCACAATGTGCTCCCTACAAAACGGCTGGTCCCTGCGGAGGTTAGTCCTCCCTCGGGCATGGGTGTGTGTGTGTGTTTGTCCTTAGGATAATTTAGGTTAAGTAGTGTGTAAGCTTAGGGACTGATGGCCTTAGCAGTTAAGTCCCATAAGATCTCACACACATTTGAACATTTTTTTTTCCTACAAAACATTTTCAGATGCTTAAATTGTAGGAACTGTGCCGTGTTGCATGTGATAGCATAGAAACAAAATTTGTTGTCTGAAATATCGATATGCAACTTGTTTGAGTACACAACTGTCCCACAATGGGTATTGCGAGCTCATCAACCTGCAGCTCTGAGGAGAAAAAAGTAATGGACATTTAACTAAATTGTAAAAGAAAAATTCAGACGTTCTACAATCCCTGAGATGACTGGTTCACGTGGAACAACTTTGTTTTATGCCAAATGCGTCATTATTAGAAATGAATTCGTTATTTTATTTGCACCGTATGTGTGAACGTGCAGAATCCATCAACAGCTATCCTGGGTGCTGTATCGTCCATAAAAGGTGAGGAGACATTGACCAGGATATCGATGTTGAGCCCAGTGGTGCGGAGCTGCTTGTCCATTATCGACCAGTGAGCTCTGTCCCAAACTGGATATACTACTTGAAGGTGTCTTTGGTGTAGGCAGTCTTTGGTAGGTATGGATGGCATGCCGCTTGTGCTTGTGGTTTTGGAGTTATCCATTCACTGAAATACAAACTAAACCAAGAGAACGTTGCGTAACATCAGTGTTCAGAGTGCTCCAGTGTCGGCTGTATACATAGCAGGAAGTTGAAACGTCGTAGGTACTTTCACTAATCGGTCTGCTCATAGAGTATACTCAAAAACGATCCACTTATTGCCACCAGGTGAATAAATGTCTCTGTAAGCGGTCAGCATGTGATATGTTTCCTGTTTGACGTCAGTAATAGTATGTTCTTTGTCGCTTCGCGACGTGTGTTGATTTCTTTTATGAAGTGACTGTTGGTGTAAAGGGTTAAGAAGGTTAAAGTTTCCCATACGAAACGCAATGGCCGTTAACAAAAAAGACCGTACAATGCTGGTAAACTTTTTTTTTCGGAACGGCAGCAATAGGAGCGCTGCTTTGCCCCAGAAACAGCTGCGAAGAGACCCCATGTCGATAGATGGATTAGAGAATATCATCAAGGCGACCGATTCCCATGACAGTTTTTAATGAAATTGCTGTGGCTATAGCCGCCCATGCAGCACATGCCTCAAATTCTGCAGACGGTGCTCGAGCTGTGCAACGGGAATTGACTCTCCCCTCATCACGATTTCAAAAGATCTTGCTGCGCACTTTCTACTTATATCGCTACAACATACAGAATGGACACCAAATAAAGCCCCAAGGCATGCTACAACGCCGTGACTCGGCCATTCGTTGTTTGGCACGCCTGGGAATGGATGACGCTTGGCCAGGGAATGTTATTTGGACGGGCGAGGCACATTTTACTCTGCACGGTGCCGTGAACGCACAGAACTGTCACATTTGCGGTTCTGCTCCGCCATGTGTTGTGTAGAAACATCCATTGCACTCATCTTATGTGACTGTGCGATGTGGTTTCACAAGCTTCTTCATTTTCGGCCCGTTTTTCTTCGAGGACATGACACCTCACAGGCGTGTTAGGTGCAGAGCGTCATATGGACCTCCTTGTGCAACACGTGACTCCAGCTTTGCAAGAACGCAACAGTGTCCACGCCACTATTTTGATCTAAGATGGGACGACATTTAATGCGCTTGGCTGTAAAGATTTGATTCGAGAAGCCTTCAGTAACAATTGCATCATCTTTGGGCAATTTGAAGATGTGTTCCTTCCAGATCACCTGACCTACACCAATGTGACTTCTGGCTATGGGGATATCTGAAAGATCGTGATTATCAGAGGTGCCTCCAGTGACTTCCTGATCTGAAGGATACTATACGATGAGTGACCATTCTGATTACATTGGATATGCTGCAAACAATTTTTGACCCAGCAGTATTACGGATGTACTATGTTACTGAGTCGGGAGACCATACTTGACAAATAGCTTGTGACCGTATACTAATAAACGTGTCAGAACTACCGCTATCATGTGTTTGATCATTCCTCCCTTTGTCCTGCCCCACACCACATTCTGACTGCTGCGCATATTTTCATCTAATGGCAGTAAGAGGAACTATAATTTTTTCAGCTTACTCCGCGAATATACCAATTAATGAACATACCTACGACGTTTTGGCGTCCTGTGATATATATATATATATATATATATATATATATATATATATATATATATATATATATATATATATACACTCCTGGAAATGGAAAAAAGAACACATTGACACCGGTGTGTCAGACCCACCATACTTGCTCCGGACACTGCGAGAGGGCTGTACAAGCAATGATCACACGCACGGCACAGCGGACACACCAGGAACCGCGGTGTTGGCCGTCGAATGGCGCTAGCTACGCAGCATTTGTGCACCGCCGCCGTCAGTGTCAGCCAGTTTGCCGTGGCATACGGAGCTCCATCGCAGTCTTTAACACTGGTAGCATGCCGCGACAGCGTGGACGTGAACCGTATGTGCAGTTGACGGACTTTGAGCGAGGGCGTATAGTGGGCATGCGGGAGGCCGGGTGGACGTACCGCCGAATTGCTCAACACGTGGGGCGTGAGGTCTCCACAGTACATCGATGTTGTCGCCAGTGGTCGGCGGAAGGTGCACGTGCCCGTCGACCTGGGACCGGACCGCAGCGACGCACGGATGCACGCCAAGACCGTAGGATCCTACGCAGTGCCGTAGGGGACCGCACCGCCACTTCCCAGCAAATTAGGGACACTGTTGCTCCTGGGGTATCGGCGAGGACCATTCGCAACCGTCTCCGTGAAGCTGGGCTACGGTCCCGCACACCGTTAGGCCGTCTTCCGCTCACGCCCCAACATCGTGCAGCCCGCCTCCAGTGGTGTCGCGACAGGCGTGAATGGAGGGACGAATGGAGACGTGTCGTCTTCAGCGATGAGAGTCGCTTCTGCCTTGGTGCCAATGATGGTCGTATGCGTGTTTGGCGCCGTGCAGGTGAGCGCCACAATCAGGACTGCATACGACCGAGGCACACAGGGCCAACACCCGGCATCATGGTGTGGGGAGCGATCTCCTACACTGGCCGTACACCACTGGTGATCGTCGAGGGGACACTGAATAGTGCACGGTACATCCAAACCGTCATCGAACCCATCGTTCTACCATTCCTAGACCGGCAAGGGAACTTGCTGTTCCAACAGGACAATGCACGTCCGCATGTATCCCGTGCCACCCAACGTGCTCTAGAAGGTGTAAGTCAACTACCCTGGCCAGCAAGATCTCCGGATCTGTCCCCCATTGAGCATGTTTGGGACTGGATGAAGCGTCGTCTCACGCGGTCTGCACGTCCAGCACGAACGCTGGTCCAACTAAGGCGCCAGGTGGAAATGGCATGGCAAGCCGTTCCACAGGACTACATCCAGCATCTCTACGATCGTCTCCATGGGAGAATAGCAGCCTGCATTGCTGCGAAAGGTGGATATACACTGTACTAGTGCCGACATTGTGCATGCTCTGTTGCCTGTGTCTATGTGCCTGTGGTTCTGTCAGTGTGATCATGTGATGTATCTGACCCCAGGAATGTGTCAATAAAGTTTCCCCTTCCTGGGACAATGAATTCACGGTGTTCTTATTTCAATTTCCAGGAGTGTATATAGCTCACGCTGTAGCACTCGGAACATCGTCAGTTAAATTAGAAGCACCCGGTGTGTATATTTGGTTTCATTATACGATAAATAAATAACTTTTTTTTTGAAGTTGATAAATTTTAGCAAAGCGTCCTACAAGATTGGAATGAAGCAGCAAGTCTACTGTTACCAGTCACTTTATTTATACTCGCAAAGAGTTTCAAAGGTTTAAACCTGTTCAAATTGGTTCAAATGGCTCTGAGCACTATGCGACTTAACTTCTGAGGTCATCAGTCGCTTAGAACTAATTAAACCTAACTAACCTAAGGATATCACACACATCCATGCCCGTGGCAGGATTCGAACCTGCGACCGTAGCAGTCGCTCGGCTCCAGACTGTAGTGCCTAGAACCGCACGGCCACTCCGGCCGGCTGTTTGAACCTGTATTATCAGGTAGATTTATATGTGATAATACGACGTATGTGAATTGAGTTATGACTTTGGAGTAGCTTGTGGTATTGTCTAGTGGAGAAACAAAAGTCTATTTCAGAACATGGCTCTGCGGAGATCTTTGACGTAAAACTAAACGGAAATGTAAACGTGAAAATAAAAGAACTAAAACAGAATACCTCCAGTGGTCACAGGCTCCTTTCTCTGTCGTAATGCATCCCATATAAACTGTCAGACTTTGTAAATAAAGACGGAAACTACATGGTGCAAAGAAAATATAGCAAAAACAGAAACACAATTTGAAAGTACGAAGAACATACGGCTTATAGCGAAACATCACCTTTATTTTGGAGTGAGTCTTAAGCATTGCGGAGACCTTTAGTTGAGTTGATAAATATACAGGGTGTTACAAAAAGGTACGGCCAAACTTCCAGGAAACATTCCTCACACACAAATAAAGATGTTACGTGGACATGTGTCCGGAAACGCTTAATTTCCGTGTTAGAGCTCATTTTAGTTTCGTCAGTATGTACTGTATTTCCTCGATTCACCGCCAGTTGGCCCAATTGAAGGAAGGTAATGCTGACTTCGGTGCTTGTGTTGACATGCGACTCATTGCTCTACAGTACTAGCATCAAGCACATCTGTACGTAGCATCAACAGGTTAGTGTTCATCACGAACGTGGTTTTGCAGTCAGTGAAATGTTTACAAATGCGGAGTTGGCAGATGCCCATTTAATGTATGGATTAGCACGGGGCAATAGCCGTGGCGCGGTACGTTTGTATCGACACAGATTTCCAGAACGAAGGTGTCCCGACAGGAAGACGTTCGAAGCAATTGATCGGCGTCCTAGAGAGCACGAAACATTCCAGCCTATGACTCGCGACTGGGGAAGACCTAGAACGACGAGAACACCTGCAATGGACGAGGAAATTCTTCGTGCAGTTGACGATAACCCTAATGTCAGTGTCAGAGAAGTTGCTGCTGTACAAGGTAACGTTGACCACGTCACTGTATGGAGAATGCTACGAGAGAACTAGTTGTTTCCGTACCATGTACAGCGTCTGCAGGCACTATCAGCAGCTGATTGGCCTCCTCGGGTACACTTCTGCGAATGGTTCATCCAACAATGTGTCAATCCTCATTTCAGTGCATATGTTCTCTTTACGGATGAGGCTTCATTCCAACGTGATCAAATTGTAAATTTTCACAATCAACATGTGTGGGCTGACGAGAATCCGCAAGCAATTGTGCAATCACGTCATCAACACAGACTTTCTGTGAACGTTTGGGCAGGTATTGTTGCTGATGTCTTGATTGGGCCGCATGTTCTTCCACCTACGCTAAATGGAGCACGTTATCATGATTTCATACGGGATACTCTACCTGTGCTGCTAGAACAAGTGCCTTTACAAGTACGACACAAGGTGTGGTTCATGCACGATGGAGCTCCTGCACATTTCAGTTGAAGTGTTCGTACGCTTCTCATCAACAGATTCGGTGACCGATGGATTGGTAGAGGCGGACCAATTCCACGGCCTCCACGATCTCCTGACCTCAACTCTCTTGACTTTCATTTATGGGGGCATTTGAAAGCTCTTGTCTACGCAACTCCGGTACCAAATGTAGAGACTCTTCGTGCTCGTATTGTGGACGGCTGTGATACAATACGCCATTCTCCAGAGCTGCATCAGCGCATCAGGGATTCCATGCGACGGAGGGTGGATGCATGTATCCTCGCTAACGGAGGACATTTTGAACATTTCCTGTAACAAAGTGTTTGAAGTCACGCTGGTACGTTGTGTTGCTGTGTGCTTCCATTCCATGATTAATGTGATTTGAAGAGAAGTAATAAAATGAGCTCTAACATGGAAAGTAAGCGTTTCCAGACACATGTCCACATAACCTATTTTCTTTCTTTGTGTGTGAGGAATGTTTCCTGAAGGTTTGGCCGTACCTTTTTGTAACAACACCCTGTATACGCTAGAGTAAGTATTTCAAGTGGTATAGAAATCCTTCTCTGTCCAGTTTATATAGCTTCAATCTCTAACTCATTTATGTAATCAGGTGACGTGCGACAGTACCTAACGGCCACTGCTGACCTGTTGTTTTTCCTAACAGCATCCCATATGAGCAAACCAGTTGCGTCTTTACGTGCAGTTGCTCGTTCGTACTTTAGGCACCTGGGCTATACAAGGCCCTGTTGAAGAAGAATAGCTCTATGTAGTCCTAAGGTCGAGCACGTATGCCTGCCTTCAGACCCCGCAGCTAATTCACTGCAGATAATAACCTGTAGCTGGGGTCCTGCAGTCAAATAGTCTATGCATTGCTTAGAGTTGCGAGTTAATAAAATACCCAGATATATAAAATTAAAGGTAAATGAATAATTTAAAGACAAGGGTTCTATTCTAACGTCTGTAATTGATGTAGACAATGAAGAATTATGTCGAATAATGTTTATTCAAGAAAGAACATCTCAAATAAACGGGAAGTGGTCTTACGATATTAAATTAAAATACAAACAAAAATTACCCTCAGCAGAGGCAGTAAAATAACATTGACAGCGTTACAAGAGTGGTAGCAAAATCCCCAAACTAAATAGTTACCAAAAATACGTGAAAACTAAGTCCATTTTGTAATCACAATACATAAAGATTCACCAGCTCAAAATAGTTCAGAGCTCAACGTGATGATTTACGAATTATCACATGTGATACAAAGAACAGTAGTTCATATTCTGTCTATTCACAGTTCCTTAATATAAGCAGAAAAAGTTAGTGCAACGCTGGAGCACACTCGGATCTCGCGTGGTTTAGAGTCCTTTCAAAAGTTGAAGAGTATTGTAGCGACCGTTCACCACCCAGACTCTATCACCGACACAACCAAATATCAAGCCTTGTCACAGGCAAGTCTGCCTTCTTCCAGCACTCGACGTAGTGTCCAGAAACGCTCCCTTGAGCTCTTCACTCGAAAATTCCCAAGTCTCCATTTGACTCCCGTAGTGTTCCACTACTGTCTGCTTCCATTGGATGAATGCCACCCCTAGCAAAAACACATTGTTCTTACGTGCTGAAAAGACGATCTGACTCATCTTGACCACTTTCCTGCACTACACTAATATATTACAACAATATTTAAATAAAGAAGTGTTGTAAATATTGCGTGCCGTTGTGGCCGAGTGGTTCTAGGCGCTTCAGTGCGGAACCGCGCTGCTGCAACGGTCGCACGTTCGAATCTTGCCTCAGTTATAACTCTGGGGGACTGATGACCTCACACGTTCAGTCCCATAGTGCTTCGAGCTATTTTTTTGTTATAAACATTCGTTCACACTCAGAGCGTTCACAATATAAATACACGTTTGTCCATAAATAAATAAGCCAGTATCTTGCACAAATGCGCTCACGTCAAATGACAACGAATTGTCGTTAACTATTGGTTAAACACTTATTTATGCCTTCTTGAGAGAAGCGGTTTTTGGTTCTCTTTTCCATTGTGGTGTCTGCTAACATGCGATTGACCACTTTTAAATTAGCACAATTTTTAAATAGCGTTTGCTGTCAACTGGCAAAATAATGAACTGTTTATTAAATAACTACACAAGTAGGGCAATATAAGGTATTGACGCTATGTTCATTTACTGTGTAAATGTGGAGAATATATAATATTCTGACAAACACTTCCATAATGAAAAAGATACACTACTGGCCATTAAAATTGCTACACCACGAAGATGACGTGCTACAGACGCGAAATGCTGTGGCAAATGATTAGCTTTTCAGAGAATTCACACAAGGTTGGCGCCAGTGGCGACACCTACAACGTGCTGACATGAGAAAAGTTTCCTAACCGATTTCTCATACACAAACAGCAGTTGACCGGCGTTGCCTGGTGAAACATTGTTGTGATGCCTCGTGTAAGGAGGAGATATGCGTAGCATCACGTTTCCGACATTGATAAAGGTCGGATTGTAGCCTATCGCGATTGCGGTTTATCGTATCGCGACATTGCTGCTCGCGTTGGTCGATATCCAATGGCTGTTAGCAGAATACGGAATCGGTGGTTCAGGAGGGTAATACGGAGCGCCGTGCTGGATCCCAACGGCCTCGTATAACTAGCAGTAGAGATGACAGGCATCTTATCTGCATGGCTGTAACGGATCGTGCAGCCACATCTCGATCCCTGAGTCAACAGATGGGGACGTTTACAAGAAAACAACCATCTGCACGAACAGTTCGACGACGTTTGCAGCAGCATGGACTATCACCTCGGAGACCATGGCTACGGTTACCCTTGATGCTGCGTCAGAGACAGGAGCGCCTGCGATGGTGTACTCAACGACGAAACTGGGGGCACGAATGGCAAAACGTCATTTTTTCGGATGAGTCCAGGTTCTGTTTACAGCATCATGATGGTCGCATCCGTGTTTGGCGACATCGCGGTGGACGCACATTCGAAGCGTGTATTCGTCATCGCCATACTGGTGTATCACCCGGCGTGATGGTATGGGGTGCCATTGGTTACACGTCTCGGTCACCTCTTTTTCGCATTGACGTCACTTTGAACAGTGGACGTTACATTTCAGATGTGTTACGACCCGTGGCTCTACCCTTCATTCGATCCCATGCGAAACCCTACATTTCAGCAGGATAATGCACGACCGCATGTTGCAGGTCCTGTACGGACCTTTCTGGATACAGAAAACGTTCGACTGCTGCCATGGCCAGCACATTCTCCAGATCTCTCACAAACTGAAAACGTCAGGTCAATGGTGGCCGAGCAACTGGCTTGTCACAATACGCCAGTCACTACTCTTGATGAACTGTGGTGTCGTGATGAAGCTGCGTGGGTAGTGTACCTGTACACGCCATCCAAGCTCTGTTTGACTCAATGCCCAAGCGTATAAAGGCCGTTATTACGGGCGGAGGTGGTTGTTCTGGGTACTGATTTCTCAGGAACTATGCACCGAAATTGCGTGAAAATGTAATTACATGTCAGTTCTAGTATAATATATGTGTCCAATGAATACCCGTTTATCATCTGCATTTCTTGGTGTAGCAATTTTAATGGCCAGTAGTGTATTAAAGAGGATCAATAAATAAAATATTTATAAAATGTTTATTCACTGTGAAATGTTAGCTCCTGTAGTTCTAAAGATATTGTAATATTGTTGTGTTATTGGATGCGCCCTGTTTATCTGAGGTCGCCAATGTATTCAGATTTGAATTAATACTTGACTGAGAGTTATTATAGACAAAGAGCTGTAAGAAGCTATCTTTCAGCTTGTCTGACACTCCACCACGTCTTGACTCATTGTTTCCTTGCATGAAGGCTATGCGAGTGACAGCCGTCAAACCATCCCATACCGCAATTTTCCCCATTTACGGCAAAGCTATCAGTGTTTGTACCTGGACTCGCTCGTACCGGTCACAGCGCCGGAAACCGCGGTGCGCCCTGATTCCTGGGTCCACTAGCGTTTAACCGTACAACAAATCCATCTTACCTCGTAACAATTCTAGGCATCCGATTAGCTCGCCTAGATAAGCGTAATGTGAGGCAACGGCCTTGCCGCAGTGGATACACCGGTTCCCGTGAGATCACCGAAGTTAAGCGCTGTCGGGCGTGGCCGACACTTGGATGAGTGACCATTCGGGCCGCCTTGCGCTGTTGCCATTTTTCGGGGTGCATTCAGCCTCGTGATGCCAATTGAGGAGCTACTTGACCGCATAGTAGCGGCTCCGGTCAAAGAACACCTTCATAACGACCGGGAGAGCGGTGTGCTGACCACACGCTCCTCCTATCCGCATCCTCATCTGAGGATGACACGGCGGTCGGATGGTCCCAATGGGCCACTGGAGGCCTGAAGACGGAGTGCTTCATAACACAAGCGTAACGTTACACGTGCTGAAAACATTAAGTGCAATAATAATATTACCAACAGTGTAATAATTATACATAAATAACGGTTTGGCTGGGATTTAGAAATATACGATGAGAGGAGTGCTAGAAGGAGAGCAAAGTTTTCGGTATGCCAGAGCTGTGGGTTTGTTAAACTTAGCTTATTTTGCCTGCAGCTTCTCTTCCTCGTACGGCCATGAGTGGCCTACAGACCAGTTTGTTAATATTCCCCAAAGACAACAAACAGGTCGGAACAGCTTTCAGCCAGCGGGGAATGCGCTGTTTTTGTGGGGTCTTCGTCGGTCGCCTCTGGTCCCTGCCTCGGGCCGGACGCTGCACGGCTGCAGCGGGCAGGCAGACAATTGCCGACCCCTAATTACGGACACGTGGGGACGCAACTGGCGGCGGCGTCGGTGTCGGCGGAAATTAATCCTGCCCGGCCCTCTTCTGCCGCTGTTCCGCTGCCCGCCACGTTGCGTGTTGTACGCGCTGCGACGTTTCTGACGTCGTGAAAGTGCTGCCCTGCCTCATGCAGACAACTACACTCATGCTCATAAATTAAGGATAATTGCGGAATATGGTGCCACACAACGTGGCACTACACAAAACTGGCGCTAATAGCATAGGCACATTGGGAACACACACGACACAGTATTGGGGATAAGTTGAGAAAACCGTCCCGAAACACGTGCTACAAAACGCCACTGTTTCCTGCGCATGTACCCCGACATCAATATGGGATACGATCACCATGCACACGTGCACAGATCGCACAACGGGTTGGCATGCTCTGGATAAGGTGGTCGAGCAGCTGCTGGGGTAGACTATAGCCTCCCTTTCTTGCACCAGTGGCTATCGGAGCTCCTGAAGTGTCCTAGGGGTTTGAAGACATGCAGCGATACGTCGACCGAGAGCATCCCAGACGTGCTCGATGCGGTTTAGGTCTGGAGAACAGGCAGGCCACTCCATTCACCTGATATCTTCTGTTTCAAGGCACTCCTCCACGATGGCAGCTCGCTGGGGCCGTGCGTTATCATCCATTAGGAGGACGGTGGAACCCACTGCACCCCTGAAAATGCGGACATACTGGTGCAAAATGACGTCCCGATACACCTGACCTGTTTCAGTCCCTCTGTCAAAGACATGCAGGGTTGTACGTGCGCCAGTCATAATCCCACCCCGCAGCATCAAACCACGACCTCCATACAGGTCCCTTTCAAGGACATTAAGGGGTTGGTATCTGCTTCCTGGTTCACACCAGAGAATCACTATTCAGACTATACCTAGACTCGTCCGTGAACATAACCTGGGACCACTATTCCAATGACCATGTACTGTGTTCTTGACACCAGGCTTTACGGGCTTTCCTGTGACCAGGGGCCAGCAGAATGCACCTTGCAGGTCTCCAGGCGAATAAACCATATCTGTTCAGTCGTCTATAGGCTGTGTGTCTGGAGACAATTGTTCCAGTGGCTGCAGTAAGGTCCCGACCAAGGCTACCTGCAGTACTCTGTGGCCGTTTGCGGGCACTGATGGTGAGATATTGGTCTTCTTGTGGTGTTGTACATTGTGGACGTCCCATACTGGACACGTTTCCTATCTTCTGGAATCATTGCCATAATCTTGATCACAGTTTGTGACACACGGAGGGCCTCTGCTACGACCTGCAGTGTTTGGCCAGCCTCCAGTCCCCCTAGTATTCCACCCCCCCATAACGTCATCGATATGTGTTCTTTGAGCCATTTACAGCACACAGTCACCATTAGCACGCCTGAAAAAGTCTGCACACTTACTCGCTGCACCGTACTCTGACATACACCAACACACCTCTGCGTATGTGGACTTCTGCCAGCGCCACCGTGCGACGACCGCAAGTCAATTGCACCGCATGATCATACCCCGACGTGATTGAAACCCGAAAACCACCCACCAGAGCGTTGTTTCACCATGTATCAGCATTTTCCTTAATTTATGAGCATGAGTGTAGTATTAGCCGTGCATCCTTCTCCATTTCATGTTTGTTTGGCTTGTGAGCAGGGAGTACAGCGTAACATTGCAGATCTGTCGAGAATGAATCTCTTACGCCGTACTTTCCAACGCAAAACCTTCCTGTAATGGATCTGCAATAACTTTCTGCTCCTCTCCTACTTCAAACAAAGCAGGATTATTGGACAGTAGCTCACGAGGACAACATGGCTTGTGTTATCACCCGATTTTCGAGAAACTTCGCTCTGTGGAAGAGGAGTCAAAATAACCAATACCTGTCTCGGCTTATGCATTGATACTCGACCGTTTCTGAAAAAACGACTGTCAACGTTTTCGAGGTATTTTCAAGGTGCTTTGTATTCCTTTTCCCACGCGACATTCTCAGAGGAAATGGTGGCTCAGTGGTCGGAGTCACGGTTTCTCAGTTCTGCGCTCCCAGTTCTAAAGACGATTACTGTTTTATTTTATTTTTATTGCTTTCATTTATCTATCGATGTCCGTAGAAGGTTACTAAGTTACGAAATTAGGTGGTACAAGGACGTTATTTTAGTTGTAAAATTACAACTGGATTTCACAATAAGTGTGACACATTATTATAATATAATGTAAGTCTTTATGGTATGTTGAGGGTTTACAATTTTCTTTTTAAATCTTCAGGTTCTGATATTTCATTATCATATAAATTATTACATTAGCTCTTAAATTTTATTCGTATGTTTATTCTTCAGGAAGATTTGGTATATTCCCTTCGATGATACCGATCGTAAAAACATTCCAAACAAAAATGGTTCAAATGGCTCTAAGCACTATGGGAGTTGACATCTGAGGTCATCTGTCCCCTAGACTTAGAACTACTTAAACCTAACTAACCTAAGAAAATCACACACATCCATGCTCCAGGCAGGATTCGGACCTGCGACTGTAGCAGCAGCGCGGATCTGGACTGGAGCGCCTAGAACCTATCTGCCACAGTGGACGGCCATTCCAAACACATGTATCCCGAATACCACGAGCATCGTGTGAAAGCAGGTTCGCCACAGTGACATTTCACAATATGAATCTCATCCGGAAAAGAATCATCGTTAACATTGGTGAAGATTTCGCACGTTGGCAATAATTTCGCCGCAAACCATGCATAACGGATCACTCTTCCGAAAACTGGCTATTGCAGCTGACTATGAATCAACTACGGGAATTTCACCGGAAACAATTTCAAATAATTTTTTAATTTTTTTTCATTGATTCATATGATATACAATTGCTAGATAAATAAGAACAATATTATATCAATATACAGTGGAAAGCATTCATGTAGTAATCTCCCAGAAACATAGATATATAAATGAAAAACAAAAATAAAAGCAATTCCAAGATGCGACTCCAGACAGGTGTAAAATGAATGTGCGCAACGGAGAGTAATAAATGCTAAAATGAAGATATGGCCTTGTCTGACTACCCCTTGAAGCAGATCTTAGGATCTCTTAATTCTACACTCCTGGAAATTGAAATAAGAACACCGTGAATTCATTGTCCCAGGAAGGGGCAGGCACATAGACACAGGCAACAGAGCATGCACAATGTCGGCACTAGTACAGTGTATATCCACCTTTCGCAGCAATGCAGGCTGCTATTCTCCCATGGAGACGATCGTAGAGATGCTGGATGTAGTCCTGTGGAACGGCTTGCCATGCCATTTCCACCTGGCGCCTCAGTTGGACCAGCGTTCGTGCTGGACGTGCAGACCGCGTGAGACGACGCTTCATCCAGTCCCAAACATGCTCAATGGGGGACAGATCCGGAGATCTTGCTGGCCACCTTCTAGAGCACGTTGGGTGGCACGGGATACATGCGGACGTGCATTGTCCTGTTGGAACAGCAAGTTCCCTTGCCGGTCTAGGAATGGTAGAACGATGGGTTCGATGACGGTTTGGATGTACCGTGCACTATTCAGTGTCCCCTCGACGATCACCAGTGGTGTACGGCCAGTGTAGGAGATCGCTCCCCACACCATGATGCCGGGTGTTGGCCCTGTGTGCCTCGGTCGTATGCAGTCCTGATTGTGGCGCTCACCTGCACGGCGCCAAACACGCATACGACCATCATTGGCACCAAGGCAGAAGCGACTCTCATCGCTGAAGACGACACGTCTCCATTCGTCCCTCCATTCACGCCTGTCGCGACACCACTGGAGGCGGGCTGCACGATGTTGGGGCGTGAGCGGAAGACGGCCTAACGGTGTGCGGGACCGTAGCCCAGCTTCATGGAGACGGTTGCGAATGGTCCTCGCCGATACCCCAGGAGCAACAGTGTCCCTAATTTGCTGGGAAGTGGCGGTGCGGTCCCCTACGGCACTGCGTAGGATCCTACGGTCTTGGCGTGCATCCGTGCGTCGCTGCGGTCCGGTCCCAGGTCGACGGGCACGTGCACCTTCCGCCGACCACTGGCGACAACATCGATGTACTGTGGAGACCTCACGCCCCACGTGTTGAGCAATTCGGCGGTACGTCCACCCGGCCTCCCGCATGCCCACTATACGCCCTCGCTCAAAGTCCGTCAACTGCACATACGGTTCACGTCCACGCTGTCGCGGCATGCTACCAGTGTTAAAGACTGCGATGGAGCTCCGTATGCCACGGCAAACTGGCTGACACTGACGGCGGCGGTGCACAAATGCTGCGCAGCTAGCGCCATTCGACGGCCAACACCGCGGTTCCTGGTGTGTCCGCTGTGCCGTGCGTGTGATCATTGCTTGTACAGCCCTCTCGCAGTGTCCGGAGCAAGTATGGTGGGTCTGACACACCGGTGTCAATGTGTTCTTTTTTCCATTTACAGGAGTGTATAAATTACAATCTACACATAAATGAATGATGAACACAACTAATCCTACTAAAAGAAAAACGTTGTTCCTGCTTATATATTTACTGTAGATTAAAAAAAAACCTTTGTATTACAAAGTTTACATTTCCTAAGTAAAATTACTAA
Organism: Schistocerca nitens; assembly: GCF_023898315.1. Taxonomy (NCBI): domain Eukaryota; kingdom Metazoa; phylum Arthropoda; class Insecta; order Orthoptera; family Acrididae; genus Schistocerca; species Schistocerca nitens. The sequence continues at coordinate 272,658,557 of NC_064614.1, read as the reverse complement.
TCAATTGCCCAACTCTGCCCCTTATTATGACTGAGCGGTCTAATATCAATAACGCGAAATGACTGACATCATCTACGTACCAAACACTAGAATACACTACTTTCAAAGACGATCTACGGTGGTGTGGAACCTCAGTGGAAATAAACTAACGTGTTCACAGCTGTTAAGCTTTTATAGCCCTAATAGGCCGAAGCAATTTGCGATATCACCGTAAGTGCTGTGTCCAGTGCGTCGAAGTGACGGTTCTCGTACTCTTCTGCAACAATGGAAGAACTCCAGCCACAAATACTCTTTCAAACACTAGGACGGCAGAAGGCGGTCCTCTGACTAATATACTCTAATACTATCTTCTCTCTGTGTTCTACAGATTAGAAACGCGAACTCCCAGCCACAAGGACGGAGTTCAGACAACGTCTCAACGTAAGTATATGCGGAGGAAGTGCTCTCAATTTCTTAACACTGCTTACTCAACGGCGACTTCCAACCCGGAGGTGAAGTCCAGAATCGTATAGATTCGCAACAGTATAGTGCCTAACTGTTCTAACTATAAACTCTCCTGAGAGCAAAGACAGCAAGTCCGTCAGTACCAACAAAGCTGATACCGAGCGACCGTCACCCACGGGCGCTCACAACGGAAGACCACTTCTCTCCACCGCTGGCCTCCCAGCAAGGCTCAGCTCCCCACCATCGTAATTCTGGAAAATCATAATCCCGAAACCACGGAATATTCTCCCTCTCTAAAGATTCTTCCGAACGCCGACCAACCATATTTTAGTCTTTTTTCGTCCAGCGCGGAAAGTTTGCGAGGAAAAACCTATATTCGTACAATGGTACGCTTCTGAGTAAAAACCCTTGGGAATAACCCAGCCTGCGTGGTTTCTGAGGTGCCACTTCTTCGGTCCTCTCACCTACGTCCAAGATTTTCAGCGTTCGGAAGTATTATCCGGTTATCTTACCGACCCCACTACATTAGCGGCCAGCCGTCATCCTATTGTGCTCCAGAGCTCAGGTGCCACGATGTCCGTTTAGCTACTTCCTGTGTTAAAGCAGGACCAACACCTGTGTGAGCCATCGACCCAGGGCTTGAGTTCCGTCCGCTATTTCATTTCCACTGTCGTTCCAACCTCTACTAGTATGATAATAAAGACACTCAGTCACCTTTCATGCAATAAGCGTTAGCAATTATTTACAAGGCGTACGTGACAATGTCAGTCTCCTTTAAACATTCATATATACGGTGTACTACCTATCAAATAATACCTAATGTGGTTGTAGATAACGACAAAGTATGTGGATGAGTTCTTATAAGGTGCGAAATTATAGCCACCTTACACAATAACCGAGTTTCGAACAAGGGACGTAAAATAAAAAAAGGCGTGATGCTTAACCACTGTGCCACCATTTCGTCTGAGGATGCAGCGCCGTAAAGGGGACGCAAAGTAACTGGAAAATACCTCAAAAACTTTGACTATCGTTTTTTTAGGAACGGTCGAGTGTCTACCAATAAACCAAGACATATATTTGCTTATTTTGATACCTCTTCCACGGAGAAAAGTTTCTGGGAAATCTAGTTGTGGCACTTGCCGTGTTTTCCTCGTTAGATAACAGTTTCGAAGGTAGTGAATAATTACCTCTTTTATTAGACAATTTAGCTGCCAAGGAATGTCTGATCCACGCAGTGTTTGTCCCCCCTCCCCTCCCCCCTTAGGAGGGCAATGTTGCACATAAGGCATATCATTTTACGAACTTTGATTGTATAGGTCCAAAGATTGTTGCCCGTCAGTCAATCCTACAAGAAGAGAGCAAGGCAAAGTGAAGTGCGTAACAGAAAGGTCACGTGTAGTTAATGGTTCAAATGGCTCTGAGCACTATGGGACTTAACTTCTGAGGTCATCAGTGCCCTAGAACTTAGAACTACTTAAAGCTAACTAACCTAAGGACATCACCCACATCCATACCCGAGGCAGGATTCGAACCTGCGACCGTAGCGGTCGCGCGGTTCCAGACTGAAACACCTAGAACCACTCGGCCACACCGGCCGGCTCATGTGTAGTTAAATGTATCAATCTACCTAATTTTATTTGGGAACCTGTGCACAGTGTGTACATAAGAAACAAAGAAAAACTTGAGAAAGAGTAGTAAAATGAAATCAAGTAAATCAAATAACAACCACACATATGCAAACACATCATTTAGATACATTGCCAGCCAACACAATAGATCACCTAACAAAATACTTATCGTTGAGTAATTTTCCTTATAGACGACTGATGACGCCTAGTGTGAACTAGTAATCCCCTGATTGTGTAAAGAATCCAACTCCCACGTATAAAACATCCTCAAACTTCTAATTACGTAACGAATGATTTAATGTGTTAAATATTTGCTGTAAAGCATATAAGGGAGACAAAGTTTAGAAAAAATTTGAAATTATTCTTAAACTTGGTTGGACGCCACTAAGTGCTCTCACTATCAAGCGCTGGATCAGTACAGTCTGGGTAATTTGCATCCTGTTTCAAGCAAAAGCTAGTTCTGCACGCTTATCAATATTTATGACGTCATATGTCCTGAACTATGTTTCATATAACGATATAATTTCGCAGGTACAATTGGTAATATATGTGGATACTTTATGGAAAATGTATTGCGATTTGAGTTAGTAGTAAAGAAGTAAGAAATTAAAACATCATGCCTGATGCGCCAGTTTTACTGCGCGAACAGTGAAAATGGAATAAGCGATAAAGATTTAAAAAAATGGTTCAAATGGCTCTGAGCACTATGGGACTTAACTTCTGAGGTCATCAGTGCCCTAGAACTTAGAACTACTTAAAGCTAACTAACCTAAGGACATAACACACATCCATGCCCGAGGCAGGACTCGAACCTGCGACCGTAGCGGTCGCGCGGTTCCAGACTGAAGCGCCCAGAACCGCTCGGCCACCCCGGCCGCCAACATTTTTCCTTCTATCATTTTGTCATTTTGTTTGGTGGGGGGGGGGGGGAGGGGAGAGGGTCGGCATCAGCGAGAAAACGTTTCGTAAGGCTTCGAAATTATGTGTCAAGTTTGTTGGAAGTCGCTAACAGCTCTCATTCTCCAATATTCGACGAATATATTCTAGGTTTTTGTGCGCCCTGAATTATGCTAACTATAATAGTTTTTTTTACGGTACTACAGTTTTAACATGCCATTATTCCTCCTACTGAGTAGATTATTAGCAGGTCTTCGAAGACCCAACGGAACCGACCGGCCGCCTTGTGATCCTCAGCCAACATGCGTCACTGGATGCAGTAATCGGCCGTTGTAATTTTTCGTGATTGGAGCCGCTACTCCTCAGTCAAGTACACTATGTGATCTAAAGTATCCGGACACCTGGCTGAAAATGTCTTAAAAGCGCCCCCCCCCCCCCCCAATTGGTAATGCTGGAATTCAATATAGTGTTGGCCCACCCTTAGCATCGATGACAGCTTCCACTCTCGCAGGCATCATACGTTTAATCTGGTGCTCGAAGGTTTCTTGGGGAATGGCAGTCCAATTCTTCACGGAGTGCTGCACTGAGGAGAGGTATCGATATCGGTCGGTGAGGCTCGGTACGAAGTCAGCGTTCCAGAACATCCCAAAGGTGTTCTACAGGATTAAAGTCAGGGCTCTGTGCAGGCCACTCCATTCCAGGGATGTTATTGTCGTGTAACCATTCCGCCACAGGCCGGGGATTATGAACAGGTGCTCGATCATGTTGAAAGATACAATCGCCATCCCCGAATTGCTCTTCAACAGTGGGAAATAAGAAGGTGCTTAAAACATCAAAGTAGGCCTGTGCTGTGATAGTCCCACGCAAAACAACAATAGGTGCAAGCCCCCTCCATGAAAAACACGACCACACCATAACACCACCGCCTCCGAATTTTACTGTTTGCACTACACACGCTGGCAGATGATGTTCGCCGGGCATTCGCCAGTCCCACATCCTGCCATCGGATCGCCACATTGTGTACTGTGATTCTCACTCCACACAACGTTTTTCGACTGTTGAATCGTCCTATGTTTACGCTCCTTACACCAAGCGAGGCGTCGTTTGGCATTTACAGGCGTCATGTGTGGCTTATGGGCAGCCACTCGACCATGAAATCCCAGTTTTCTCACCTCCTGCCTAACTGTCGTAGTAGTTGCAGCGGATCTTGATATATTTTGGAATTCCTGTGTGACGGTCTGGATAGATGTCTATTACACATTACGACCCCCCTCAACTGTTGGAGTCTCTGTCAGTCAACAGACGAGGTCGGCCTGCAAGCTTTTGTGCTGTGTGTGTCCCTTCACGTGTGAACTTCACTATCCCATTGGAAACAGTGGACCTAGCGATGTTTAGGAGTGTGGAAATCTGCCGTACAGACGTATGACACAAGTGACACCCAATTACCAGACATCACCAGACCACGTTCGAAACCATGAGTTCTGTGTAGTGCCCCATTCTGCTCTCTCACGATGTCTAATGACTACTGAGGTCGCTGGTATGGAGTACCTGGCAGTAAGTGGCAGCATAATGCACCTAATATGAAAAACGTACATTTTGGGGGTGTCCAGATACTTTTTATCACCTAGTGTAGCTCCTCAATTGGCCTCACAAGGGCTGAGGGCACCCCTCTCGCCAACAGCGCTCGGCAGACCCGGACTGTCACCCATCCAAGTGCTATCACAATCCGGCAGTGTTTAACTTAGTGATCTGATGGGAACCGGTGTTACTAGTGCAGCAGGACTGTTGGGAGATTATTAGAGCCTTCTGAGTGTTTAAATTCGGTCAACAGTTTATGAAACATTCAGAACTAAATTTTTGTAGCCCCTGAAAACTGTTAGATAGGCAATCTGCAACTGGGATTGTGCTCCATGAACCATGAACCGGATTAGCCATTTTATTTTTGTTTATTTATTTGCAACAAGCCCATTACAATATTTGTAATACTATGTGTATGTATTGTGTGAATATGTGGAACATAGTGTAATGTTTGCGTTGGTTGATGATGATGATGATGATGATCATCATCATCAGGATGAGAGGAGGGAATGGGTGAAACCTGGTCCCCGCATATAGCTTACTCCTCGCGAATAGCACCTAGGGGACCGCCAGGCTTAACGTCCCCATCCGACGAACAGATCAACATCAACAGTGTCACATGGCCTTACTTCATAAGATACTGCAGAAAGATTTGGTATTTAAACCAGGACATTACCGGCCGCAGTGGCCGAGTGGTTCTAGGCGTGTCTGCTGGAAAACAAACGACCCCGATCAGATTTGTGAATTATGCTGCAAAAATGCGAGCTCTGCTTGCACCTGCGCTTGAGGCCAGCAACCTTCACCATCTCCGCCAGCAGCCTGTATGAATTGAGGATGGTCTCAAACTATGCGACTGGCTTTGTTGGTGATAACGTAAGCCACAACTTGCAGACGACTGCACCCTTCACGCTCGGTAGACGCGCAGCGGCATCGTCTGCACCGCAAAGCCACGAACCCTGGGTGGCGTGAGAGAGGCGATTGTGTCTACTTGTGAATCCATAACAAGGGCAACCATAACACTTCCTGCTGGCCGTGGTGGCCGAGCGGTTCTAGGCGCTTCAGTCCGGAACCGCACGACTGCTACGGTCGCAGGTTCGAATCCTGCCTCGGCCATGGATGTGTGTGATGTCCTTAGGTTAGTTAGATTTAAGTAGTTCTAAGTTCTAGGGGACTGATGACCTCAGATGTTAAGTCCCATAGAGCTCAGAGCCATTTGAACCAAACCAGGACATCGGTGCAAAGTCTGGTGATTAGGAACTGTACGATGCCACCTATACTCCCCTTACCGGCCAAATATTAGTACTAAAAATTTCTTCCACTACGAGGATTCCAACCGGCTTATCGCCAGGTCGAGCACCACCGCCCAAGTTGCGTTAGCGACCTTGATCACGGGAGGCGTCAGGGCTATTTAGTAATATGTTTGTTGTGGTCTTCAGTCCTGAGACTGGTTTGATGCAGCTCTCCATGCTACTCTATCCTGTGCAAGCTTCTTCATCTCCCAGTACCTACTGCAACCTACATCCTTCTGAATCTGCTTACTGTATCCATCTCTTGGTCTCCCTCTACGATTTTTACCCTCCACGCTGCTCTCCAATGCTAAATTTGTGATCCCTTGATGCCTCAAAACATGTCCTACCAACCGATCCCTTCTTCTAGTCAAGTTGTGCCACAAACTTCTCTTCTCCCCAATTCTACTCAATACCTCCTCATTAGTTACGTGATCTACCCATCTAATCTTCAGCATTCTTCTGTAGCACCACATTTCGAAAGCTTCTATTCTCTTCTTGTCCAAACTGGTTATCGTCCATGTTTCACTTCCATACATGGCTACACTCCATACAAATACTTTCAGAAACGATTTCCTGACACTTAAATCTATACTCGATGTTAACAAATTTCTCTTCTTCAGAAACGCTTTCCTTGCCATTGCCAGTCTACATTTTATATCCTCTCTACTTCGACCATCATCAGTTATTTTGCTCCCTAAATAGCAAAACTCCTTTGCTACTTCAAGTGTCTCATTTCCTAATCTAATTTAGTAATATAGACAGTCGAATTATGTGTGGATTGAGAGAAAATATTTAGCTGCATTTTTGTATTGATGTGATACATACGAATGTATTTTAATTGGTATTAAAAAGCACTGTCGTTGGATTTATGGTTTGAAATACGATACGACAGCACACAAAAGAAGCATGTGTTCAGGGGAGATAGTTACCTCATAGCACATTAATGCAGTCGTCCATACAGTAAAAATCAAGCACTCCTCATTTTTATTTCCTGCCCAGGGAAAGTTCTGGATCTAAAGTCTCCACTCAGGGGTATGCCATATTCCATATTGCACCATCTGTCGACATACACTGGTAAGCCAAAACATTATGACCATGCCCACCGCGACATTGAATGCCACCTGGTGGCGTTGTGGGCACGTGACGCGGTACCATAAGTATGTAAGCGAAGGAGAGACAGATGGGGCTGCGAAGGGGGAAATCCACTGAGATAAGCGACTTTGACAGAGGTCTGATTGTTATTGCACATAGCCTGCGAAAGAGTATCTCGCAAACGGTGAAGCTGGTCGAATGTTCACGTGGTACTGTCGTGAGCATCTGTGTAAATAGATAGTGGGACAGTCAAACTATCACTAGGTGTTGGACGTCCACGACTCTTCATAGAACGTGGGGTTCGGTAGGCTTTCCTGCTCTGTAAAACAGGGTAGATGGCGATCTGTGGCGTTTCTGCCGAAGGGGCACAATGCTGGTGCACGCACAAATGTTTCGGAGCACACCGTTCATCGCACATTGTTGAACATGGAGCTCTGCAGCAGACCACCCCCTACGTGTTCACATGTTGGCCCAACGACATCGTCGGTTACTACTGCAGTGGGCACGGAATCATCGGGATTCGACCCTAGATCAATAGAAACGTATCGGCTCTTCGGGTGAATAACATTTTTGCTACACTAGGTCGATGGTTGTATCCACAAACGCCGTCGCTGAAGTGAATGGTGACTCGAAACGTGCAGCGTGCCACGGACGCAGGCTGGACGGAGCAGTATTATACTACTGGAGACATTCTCCTGCGCTTGCATGGGATCTGTAGTAGTAATCGAAGACAATGACAGCTATGAACCACCTGCATATCTTCATGACTGATGTCTTCCCTGAAGGCGAAGTCATCTTTCAGCAGTATAACTGTCTTTGTCTCGGAACGCCGGCCGCGGTGGTCTCGCGGTTCTAGGCGCGCAGTCCGGAACCGTGCGACTGCTACGGTCGCAGGTTCGAATCCTGCCTCGGGCATGGATGTGTGTGATGTCCTTAGGTTAGTTAGGTTTAAGTAGTTCTAAGTTCTAGGGGACTGATGACCACAGCAGTTGAGTCCCATAGTGCTGAGACATTTGAACCATTTTTTTTTGTCTCGGAACCAGAAGCATGCTATAGTGGTTTGAGGAGCATATAATGAACCCACACTGATGTCTCGGTGACCAAATTCGCCTGACGTAAATCCTATGGAACCAATCTGGGTCGCTATAGGGCGCCATCACCGCGTACACAAATCAGCGGCACGTTATTTACGCGAATTACATTATTGGTGAGTAGACCTCTGAAGCCACTTACCTCCAAAAACCTGCCAATAAACTGTCGGATCCATGATTTGCAGAGTCAGTGATGTGTTTCGTTTCAAAGACGGACACACAAGCTATTAAGCAGGTCGTCATAATATTTTGGTTCATCAGTGTATAACGCTTCAACACCTTCGAATTACACTTCACCGTCGTTTTAATCGACACTCTCTCTTTTCTATTAATAACGTTAACATCAACATCTGAAACCTGTCCGTGAATGCATTTTCGACTATCAGTTTTCATAGATGTGCTACTTCACACTTAAACGCTGCCATATCTTGTGACCTGGACTGTCTCTTTTACGGTACTAATACGGACGGCCCTACTTTTAGATTTGTCACTAGGTGCAGAGAAATAGCTTAAATCACTTAATAAAGGCAATTCTTCAGCTCTAGAATATATATACCGATTAAGTTCCTTTCAATAGCGCCATAGGCCGGCCGGAGTGGCCGAGCGGTTCTAGGCGCTACAGTCTGGAACCGCGCGTCCGCTACGGTCGCAGGTTCGAATCCTGCCTCGGGCATGGATGTGTGTGGTGTCCTTAGGTTAGTTAGGTTTAAGTAGTTCTAAGTTCTAGGGGACTGATGACCTCAGCAGTTGAGTCCCATAGTGCTCAGAGCCATTTGAACCATTTTGAATAGCGCCATACTTAGCAATTGTATACAACTCGCTCGAGGAAAGATCCGTACCTATGGACTGGAAAGTTGCCATGTCTCACCAAAGCCCAAGGAAGGAAATAGGAGTAATGCGATGAGTTACAGTCTGGCACCATTAATGTCGATTTGCAGTAGGATTTTGGAACATATTCTGTGCTCGAACATTAGGAATTACGTCGAAGGTAACGTCCTGGCGACACATAGTGAACATGGATCCGGAAAATGTCGTTGTTGTGAAACTCAACTAGCTCTTTATTTGCACAAAGTATGAGCGCTATCGACAGGGGACCTCAATTTGATTCCATGTATCTATATTCCGGGAAGGCTTTTGACAACGTTGTTCACAAGAAACGTAATCAAATTGTCTGCCTATGGAATATCGTTACGGTTGTGCAGCTGGACTCGTGATTTGCAGTGAGGAAGGTACGTAGCAATCAACAGAATGTCATCCAGTAAAACAAAAGTGATATCTGGGGTTCCCCAAGGAAGTGTTACAGGCCCTCTGCTGTTCCTAATCTATATAAATGATTTAAGATACAATCTTAGCAGCCCTCTTAGATTGTTTGCAGGTGATGCTATCATTTATCGTCTATTAAAATCATCAGAAGATCAAGACAAATCCCAAAATGACGATATCTGTGTACGGTGCGGAAAGTGGCAGCTGACTCTGAATGGGGAAAATTGTGAAGTCATTGTAATGACTTCTAACAGAAATCAGTTTAAGTTCGGTTACGCGATGGATCACACAAATCTAACGGCTGTCAATGCAACTAAATACCTAGGAATTACAATTGCGAACAACTTAATTTGTAATCACATAGATAATGTTGTGGGGATAGCTAACCAAAGACTGTATTTTATTACCATAGCACTCAGAAGATGATAGAAATCCAGTAAAGAGACTGCCTAAACTACCCTTGTCCGTCCTCTGCTAGAGTATTTTTTTGCTGAACGGGAGCTTTACCAGAAAGGACTGAAAATTCCAGAGAAGGGCGGCTCGTTTTGTACTACCGCGAAGTTGTGGAGAAAGCGTCATGGATATTGAAACAAAGACGTTTATCGTTCCGGCAAGATCTTTTCACAAAATTTCAATCGCCTAATTTCTCCTTTGAATGAGCAAGTACTTTATTGCCGCAAACTGACATAGGGTAAAGTGATCATTGTAAGAAAGTGAGAGAAAGCATAAATCGCGTGGAAAGATTTCAGTGTTTGTTTTCCCCACGCGCTGCTAGGGACTGGAATGTTAGAAAAATAGTCTGAAGTTGGTACGAAGAACTCTCTGGATAGGTACTGAAGTGCGAATTGCAGATTAGTCAAGTAGATGTACATATAGGATGGTGTCCTGACGATAAAAGGAAAAAGTAAGACGGTGAAACCCAGTGATGGCGGACAGCGCACTACACGTAATGGTTCAAATGGCTCTGAGCACTATGGGACTTAACATCTGTGGTCATTAGTCCCCTAGAACTTAGAACTACTTAAACCTAACTAACCTAAGGGCATCACACACATCCATGCCCGAGGCAGGATTCGAACCTGCGACCGTAGTACACGTAATGGCACCGAGGTATTAGATGCAGTTGACTCCACGTTGTGTTGACAGTGGTGCTGAAAAGAGTTTTGGAACTTTAATATGTTGCCATCAAGTAATAAAGCAAATAACATGCGACCTCTTTTGTTTTTTCTACATGTTATCCACTTTTATTCCGGCAACGCTTCATATGAGTAGGGACATACCAGGAGAGAAGGGAAAGGCAGGCTCTCATTTCTGCAAAAGAGCTGTAAGTGTTTTAAATACACAGGTGGACCGCAGTGGTGCGTAAAAGTGTAATGCGGAGAAATGAGACAGGACGAAACTGTAGATATTTGGATCTTTTTGCTAAGTCAGTCTGACGTAGCGAACTCACTACAGAAAGGATGCACATGACCAGGCAGTAGAGTTTTGTATTGTTTGCTGGTGTGAGGTGACGACAGATGAATCAGAGGCCCCGTTTCATTCCTTAAATACACCCCATATTAGGCTAAGTCCACTCGTTGCCTGATCGATGGACAAGCAGGATGTATCGTCTCTTGTAGCTTTCGGCATGCTCGAAGACTATCACCGGGATGTTCCATAGAATACAGTGCGTCACTGGTCCACGTGGCCTCCATACTCAGGCTAATCTGTGTGCACAGGCAGGGCCCTGGCTCTTGTGCGCTACAGTAAGCGCGTGGTTCTGGATGGTTCGGACGCTCACTGGTTGTTGTTGACCACCTTTCAATTGGTGAGCAAATTGTTGCACTGTGGTCAATATATGCACTGCTAAAATCAGCGAAAGTTGATGGTAACCATTATCAACTCTAAGAACACAGAAGTCATTCTCATACCACACTGAAAGTGGCTCAACGAACATTTTCGTGAAACAGTTCCTGCTATGCTCCTTGGTGATATCTAAAACAGTAAAATATCTCTGCATAATCCTGGATGAGCACCTAAGTGGAAAGAACAAGCAACTTTCTCTGTTGCCTGCAAGCAATCCGAAAACACAAAAATATTTTCACCTAAAATAAAATAAAAATTTGTCCGATTTTTAATCCTACTAAAACTATACTACCATGATACAGTTACGTACGGCACAAATAGTGGAAACTCCACTCCATTCGAAGTTGTCACGAATGCTTGCGTATTGTTGGATCACGTCAGTCAATCCTATGCTCAGCTGGGGCGGATGGTACCGGATAGCTGGCGTGATTTTAATATACACTCTTTTCTTCCTAGCTTTCTTAGTCACTGGCGTCCTCAATACTTCTCTTTACATATCAGAGGCAGATCTGACATCATCCTGGCTCTATTTACAAACAAATCGTTCCTCATTTCAGCTACACAACTATGGGAATTACTCAGTGAATTACTGCTCTTCTAAAATCACTTTGAGTAGGAAATTGAAAATTTATCTTTTATCATCAGCGTAGTTTCCTTTTCAGCATATCTCCGTTGTTTTCCTTCTGTCCAACAGTAACTGCTGCCTCCGTCATATTGTTGACACTATCCATGATTTTCTGTCGACTGTCTATTTCTGTTTTCTTTCTTCCACCTCGTCTGATAATCTTACCCTACTATTTCTTTCCTCTTGAGCATTAAACTCTTCACCACATTTGATTTTTTCTGTACCGCTGTCATATATTTCTGCTACATGACATTAAAACATTCAGCAAGAATACAATAAGGAAACAGCATAATACAATGTTACGAAGACACATTCCCTATATACTATATACTCATTACTGTATCTATAGTTACTGCTAAATGAACATGCATATTGTAATGTTAACTGACTAAGGCCTCAATCCTGCCGGTTAAAATAAATGTGTTAACAAATATTTAAATCAACACCTTGTTGCACTTGGTAGTTGAATACGCCCTTACACACTTGACACGGTTGCGTGGGAATAACCCAGTGCCTGCACGACTTCGGAGTTAGTGACTCGTGGCACGACATGGGCATCTGGCCGGGTCGGGGATTTTCTCCGCCCGGAGACTTGATGTTTGTGTTGTCATCATCATTTGGGAAAAGTGTCTGGGCTATGAAAAGATTGGCGATTTGTACAGGCGCTAATAACCACGTAATTGAGTGCCCCACAAACCAGATGTTGCCATCGTCACTTACTGTTCTCAATCAAATGCTCTGACACAGCACACCTTCCATTGTCTCGCCGACAGCCAGTAAACGGTCTGTCTTCCTAGTCACGTGATCTCAGAATAGTGAGGTGGTGCAGTGGTTAGCACACTGGACTCGCCGCTTCAAACCCGTCTCTGGCCATTCTGATTTGGGTTTTCCGTGATTTCCCTAAATCATTTCAGACAAATGCCGGGATGGTTCCTTTGAAAGGACACGGCCGATTTCCTTCATTATCCTTCCCTAATCCGAGCTCCTGCTCCGTCTCTAATGACCACGTTGTCGACGGGAAGTTAAACACTAATCTCCTCCTCCTCCTCCTCCTCCTCATCTCCTCTTTCTCCTGAGAACTACTCGTATTATACGTGCCGTGGTGACATGATTGCTCTATCCTCAATACAACAGTTTTCTGCGATTCAGTACCTCATGAGTGCACCTAAAAGAGGTTGACGAGAACACTAGGTGTGGGTAGTGCCTAGAGATGAATAGTGGTACAGAGATTTTCGAGGCATGAAACTGCTGAAAAAATACCTAGGGAAGGAAGACAGGGTGCCCATGAAGTCCCGCTATCATTTAAAATTAAAAAAAAAGACTTGAAATATTGCAAACAGAAAATCGTTGTGTATTTTCAAACGTTTTAGAAGCTCGTAGAATTTCCTTCCTTTATTGTTAGTTGCAGATTTGACTTGAACTGTATCAATATGGCGACGGACCAGAAGAAGGCGCGGTATGTCATATGGTTCTCAAAATACAAGTTGTAAGTAGGCTGTTTTTAGGTTTTTATTTTGGTAACGCTAGATAGCGCTCTGTATGAAAATCGCTTAGTGCGCTGTGTGCAGTCTGTGGCTGATTGGACTCATTGTTGGAATATTCGCTTGTGTAGTGTTGGGCTGTTCGATGTGAACAGCGCGTAGCGTTCGGCAGTTGCAGGTGAGCCGCCAGCAGTGGTGGATGTGGGGAGAGACATGCCAGAGTTTGGAGAGGTTACTGTGAGCGGACGGTCTGGACGTGTGTCCGCCAGAAAAAGGAAATTTGTAAGACTGGATGTCATGAACTGTATACACTACTGGCCATTAAACTTGCTACACCAGGAAGAAATGCAGATGATAAACGGGTATTCATTGGAGAAATATATTATACTAGAACTGGCATGTGATTACATTTTCACGCAATTTGGATGCATAGATCCTGAGAAATCAGTAACCCAGAACAACCATCTCTGGCCGTAATAACGGCCTTGATACGCCTGGGCATTGAGTCAAACAGAGCTTGGATGGCGTGTGCAGGTAGCCCACGCAGCTTCAACACGATACCACAGTTCATCAAGAGTAGTGACTGGCGTATTGTGACGAGCCAATTGCTCGGCCACCATTGACCAGACGTTTTCAATTGGTGAGAGATATGGAGAATGTGCTGGCTAGGGCAGCAGTTGAACATTTTCTGTACCCAGAAAAGCCCATACAGGACCTGCAACATGCGGTCGTGCATTAACCTGCTGAAATGTAGGGTTTCGCAGGGATCGAATGAAGGGTAGAGCCACGGGTCGTAACACATCTGAAATGTAACGTCCACTGTTCAAAGTGACGTCAATGCGAAAAAGAGGTGACCGAGACGTGTAACAAATGGCACCCAATACCATCACGCCGGGTGATACACCAGTATGGCGATGACGAATACACCATTCCAATGTGCGTTCACCGCGATGTCGCCAAACACGGATGCGACCATCATGATGCTGTAAACAGAACCTGGATTCATCCGAAAAAATGACGTTTTGGCATTCGTGCCCCCAGTTTCGTCGTTGAGTACACCATCGCAGGCGCTCCTGTCTCTGCCGCAGCATCAAGGGTAATCGTAGCCATGGTCTCCGAGGTGATAGTCCATGCTGCTGCAAACGTCGTCGAACTGTTCGTGCAGATGGTTGTTGTCTTGGAAACGTCCCCATCTGTTGACTCAGGGATCGAGACGTTGTTGCATGATCCGTTACAGCCATGCCAATAAGATGCCTGTCATGTCGACTGCTAGTGATACGAGGCCGTTGGGATCCAGCACGGCGTTCTGTATTACCCTCCTGAACCCACGGATACTATATTCTGCTAACAGTCATTGGATCTCGAGCAACGCGACAACAATGTCGCGATACGATAAACCGCAATCGCGATAGGCCACAATCCGGCTTTATGAAAGTCGGAAACGTGATGGTACGCATTTCTCCTCCTTACACGAGGCATCACAACAATGTTTCAGCTCAACTGCTGCTTGTGTATGAGAAGTCGGTTGGAAACTTTCCTCATGTCAGCACGTTGTAGGTGTCGCCACCGGCGCCAACCTTGTGTGGACGCTCTAAAAAGCAAATCATTTGCATATCGCAGCATCTTCTTCCTGTAGGTTAAGTTTCGCGTCTGTAGACGTCATCTTCGTGGTGTAGCAATTTTAATGGCCAGTAGTGTATATATTATGACTTTTGAACACTATTAAGGTAAATACATTGTTTCTTCTCAATCAAAATCTTCCATTTCCTAACTGTGCCTATCAGTAGTTAATGCCTTCACTAGTTAGAATCTTTTATTTAGCTGGCAGTATTGGCGCTCGCTGTAATGCAGTAGTTCGAGTAACGAAGATTTTTGTGAGGTAAGTGATCAATGAAAGTTATAGGTTATTGTTAGTCAGGGCTATTCTTTTGTAGGGATTATTGAAAGTGAGATTGCGTTGCGCTAAAATATTGTGTGTCAGTTTAGTGATGATCAGAATAAGTAAAGATGAAACAGCCTCAGTACGTTTAGTTTTGCTCAGCTGTTTGAAAATCAAATAACTTAAGAGTTTTCCATCACTGTCATTCTTAATTTTCAAAGGGGAAGTTTCACAGTCTCTGACAACGATTCTTTGGAATTAACGACGCAAGTATCGGCGGGCACCACCATCAAAACAATAAAGTGGCAGAAAAAGCAGTGTCAAAGACATTACTCGAAGGGGAGGTCACCAGTGTCAGAGTGCCTCCAGCACTTGTCTGTAGACTACACGCTGCATTTCGTCGCAGCCCCCAGTTCATTCGTCCTGCATCACTCGTGTTTCAGGAACCTAGATCAACTGTCTAAAAGTGTTACATAAGCTGGTACGCGTTTTTTCTAGAAAGTGCAAACATTCCAAGCATTGTAGCACAGTGGACAGATGCATGTCACTAGGATATATACACTGAGGTGACAAAAGTCGTGGGGTACCACATAATATCGAGTCGGATCCTCTTTTGCCCCGCATTGAGCAGTAGCTCGATCTGGCACGCTCAACAAGTCGTTGGAAGTCTCCTGCAAAAATATTGAGCCATGCTGCCTCTATAGCCGTCCATAATTGCAGAATTGTTGCCGGTGCAGGATTGGATTTCGAGCACGAACTGTCCTCTCGATTACGTCCCATAACTGTTCGATGGAATTCACTTCGGACGATATGGGTGGCCAAAACATTCTCTCGATTTGTCAAGACTGTTCTTCAACACAATCGCGAACAATTGTGGCCCGGTGACATGGAGCATTGTCATCCGTAAAAATTCCATCGTTGTTTCGGAACATGACGTCCATAAATAGCTGCAAATGGTCTCCAAGTAGCCGAACACCCAGAGGACTCAGTCCATCCCATGTAAACACAACCCACACCGTTATGGAGCCATCGCCAGTTTGCACAGTGCCTTGTTGACAACTTGAGTTCATGGCTTCGTGGGATCTGCGCCACGCTCGAACCCTACAATCAGCTCTTACCAACGAAGTCGGACTCATCTGACCAGGCCGTGGTTTTCCAAACGTCTACTGTTGACCCAATATTGTCCCAAGCCAAGGACTGCTGTTAGCAAAGGGATTCTGCTGTTGTTCCAGTACAGCACTCGTGGCTGCTGCATCGCGGTCGCGAAGTGGGGCCGAGGCAGTTTCAGATAAGTTTTACAGTCTGACGATAATTTATGGATTTGTAGTTTTAGCTTGACGATGTCCACTATGGACAAACGGTAGTTACTGTTATTCTGAAGAAAGTTGTGCTGTCCCGACTGAAACCTAGGTAAATTCTAGGTAAACGTTGCAACTGAGGTTGTTGATTATTAAAATTAAAATTAATATTTATACAGTTTCTGTCTAGGGGACTGATGACATCAGATGTTAAGTCCCATAGTGCTTAGAGCCATTTGAACCATTTGAGAAACCAGTAAAATATAAGTGTTTTAACTGAAGGACACCAGTTCATTGAAAGTGACTGAAGGTAACGCTTTTTCCAGCGTATTAGAATGGGGAATCGCGTGGAGTTTTCTGCAACGAGTTTTGCCAAGGTCTAATTTAAAAATTATACAGTTCTGCACTCGTAATTCCATCTCTCAAATCTCTCCAGTTTATCTTTTAAACTTTCCGAAGTTTCGAAGAACCTGCTAAGGGAACCCGAATCTCACCGGTGCTATTCCATCAGCTGAGCTGTTTGTGGCAGGAAATTGCCACCGTGCCTAATGAGGGTGAGTGTTTGTCCAGCTCTGTGTGGCGCTGCCGGCGACCACTTCGTTAGAATAGATCAGAGATTAAAGGCCCTCGGGGCTCGCATGAACACAGTTCTTTACCGCTTGTGCCACTACCCAGTTGTTCGTTTGTTCTTCGGAAAGAGGACGAGGAAGAGAAGTAGGTCAGTTGAGAGAACTTAATGAGTTTAAGGGAACAGCTCCAGCAGTAATTAGTCCCCTATGTACATGAGCTTCGTGCTGGATACTCTCGCGCTTGGAAATGTGATGTTTTCACTTTCTTTTGGACTAGCGGCAAAAAAAGGCATTGTACATGAAAGGAAAAAGAAAGTGGGGAGCTTACCCTGTCGCTGAAAGTGTGTTTATTAGAGAAGGACCACTTGCTCATTTGAGGAAAATTGGGAAAGGACCCGTCTAGACCTTCGCTTGATGAACGTATATGAGAGAAAACTTCGACGAGTTGAACCACTTTCCTCATGAGTAGGAATCCATCGATGCCTCATTCAGTACCTGCTCATAACCCCGGCAGCAAGCTTTTATGACTAAATTCACCTACGTTCATTACTACAAGTGGGGAATGAACTTCTTATGACGAACTGGCGCGAGAGTATACTATGCTATCCACTCAATGCGTGCGTTTGCGTTTGAATTTCCGCCTATTTGCATAATATTAACAAATGGACGACTGAACCTCACGAACAAGGGTATCTAGAGAAACAGGTTGTAGACGTAATGCAGGAAATTAAATGAAGTAGTTTAAAGAAACGTCGTAAAACTAAATTAGGAAAACAGGGAAGGCATATTCGAATCACATTCGTACAGATGATGGTTAAATGTCTTATCCAGCACTCTGCCTCAATCGCAAACACGGTATTTGTATGGATTTCTGTAAGCTCAGTACGAAGCTAACATTACTCTCGCATAATACCAAAAATAAGTAAAATGTGAACTTTTAAAGATAATATAGTTGCTTTATTTTTAAGATTATTCAATTTCACTACAATTGAAATGAAAAGGTTAGGCGCTAAAAGAAGATACAAATCGAATAAAAATTGTAGATTTGTTTTTTCACAGACGATTGCACTGGGTATTCCTTAACTGGCTACAATAAATGTACAATTTAAGGGATCTAAATTGTGACACAGGTATCATAAAATTCATTCCAACTGAAGAAGGTGATTGCTAATACTGCTAAGTACAAAGTTCTTGACGGAAGACAGTTTAATGCAGGGTGAACCAGGACGCCAAGGACAAACTTTCAGAAGTAGTAGCGTAACAAAACAGTATTGGCCCACACCATGCTACTTTATCTACACAGATAATTTTTTTGTATTCTTATTCAAATAGTAATGGTAATATTACGATAGTGAGAACATGTTTCATGAAACGTTAGTTTTGCATAAACTGGAATCCCCTTCAAAACCTTATTACTCAGGTCACGATATTTACTGTTCTAATTGTATTGTAATAATTAGTTTCATTGTAAGTGTAGCAGTTCAAAAATTACTGTAATTATAAAATAACGTACAGCCAACTATCTATTAAAACACTGTGATCTAATACGTCGTTAAATCTAAGGGAAAGACCTCATTCACTACAAAGAGTAATTTCCCCTGACTTCAGTATGTAATTATATTGGCAAAAGTTAATTAGATCATCAGATATTATTAATTAAAGATTTCAACTAGCCGAAACTTTCGGAACAGACGACCAAATTACTATAAAATGCCAAGATTTAATGACACAGTTTTTTTATCTGATGTTTCTGCATCCAATGACGCCCACATTGTGTGACAACCTTCACTAATTAGGAATTAACGTAATTTTCAGTAACTAAGTTTCATGACTTACTGTGGATGCCATACTTGTAATCCAGTGAATCCGAGTGCGTATGCAGAGTTTGCTTCTGTACATTTTAATAGCTACTGCTCATATTCAGTAACCATAGTTTCGCCTGCCAGTTAAGAATGAACATTTTAACCTACGGGATTTTCGAACTAAAACTTAATAACCAAAATTGCTTAAAATTCTAGCAGGAGTCTTTATAAGGTCTACGGTCGCGTCATTTCAGTCCGTTTATGTTCAGTCTTAGCTTTGACTTCATTTCGGCAAGTACGTGTTGTGTCTCAGCTTTGCATTCACAAGTGGTAGCATTGCATCGACTACGTCACTGGATTACATTTGTTATACTTTCGGCACCACGATTCAGTTACAGAAAAGTATGCAATGCCTCTTGTATTTGTATTTATTTACATCAGCATCGGGAAACGTTAAATTGCAGTATAATGTTGCTTAAGTAATGCCGTGTGAAATCTGCAGGTTGTGAGCAATATCTGTTGGAATGGGAGTAAAATTCTTTGCGTGTATGTACAATTACTGCCACTGTATGATGTGGTAAAATTATTAATATTTCATATGCCTGTGTTAGACTTCAGAACTGCTTAGAGGGCTGTTAATGAACTACTATTGTCATTATTAGAAAGGATTTGTAAAAGTCACTTGTGTAAAGACTGTCAGAAAACGTGGTAATGTTCTTTTGCGTAATTCGCAATTGTCCTCTTACCTTATCTGTTAGAACATTTAAATTGCGTGTGACCTGCTCTTCATCTGTTGGAAATCAGTGACAAAAATAAAAATAGGAATAATTTTCCAAGTGAAACAATAAAGCAACTGACTGTCGCTGAAACTTGGGTAACTAAACATACAGGATGTCCCAGAAATGTTGCAACAAACTTCTAGGGGTTATGGAGGGTGTCTTGAGGAACAAATGGAGGACAGGAACCCATGTCTGGAAACATCATCCAGCGATGCTACAAAGCGTCGAAGTTATAGGCGCCGGCGCCTGCCACTGGGCAACCTCTTCGGCAGGAAATGTGACTGTACGCCGACGGACCGCAGGCGGAATGTCTCGCAATATCGTTTGTTATTCAGTGATCGTGACTGATTATCGCGATCGCCAGTGGATAGGATGAAGCAAGCTGCTGCAGAGAAAGGCCTTGTCTCTTGAGAATGCAATGTTTTGTTGCCCCAGCGGATGATGGTTTCAGACATGGGTTTCCATCCGCTGTTTTCTTCTCATTGAACTTCCTAAAATCTTCAATGTTTTTCGGTGTATAGGAGAAAAATAAACTTCAGGTGGAAACACGTGTGTGTGTGTGTGGGGGGGGGGGGGGGAGGGGGGGGCATTGGTGGGTTGATGGGTGGGTGTGAGTTAGTCTAATTCACAGGTTGGCAACACCGACAACCTACATCAAAAATATATGAACAAATATAACATTGAAATACTGTGCTCAGTACAAACACTTGTAACTGCAGTTCTATTTCTAAAGTGAGGCGGATTGCAAATAACGCCACGCAGATAAGAGAAAGTGCTTTCAGAAAAGACATAAAACTGCCAAGTGTATATATACACAACGAAGTCTCTTTGGATCTCAACTTCCGCTAACAACGAAAGAAAAAGCCGTTGATTGCAGAATATGCGAATAAGAGCAAAAACACCGTAAGTAAACTGAACGCCAATTTTATAAAGAAATACTGTTTTTAATCCATAAGAGCCAAAATGTACAAAGATATGTATCCATATTTCCTGAATGACCACAAAAGATGGTTTGTAAATTAGTAAATTTCTCTTTAATTAGTTGCAGTAAGCTTAAGACGAAGAAACCAACAGCAGTTGATTTTAACAGATGCTGCGGAAAATGGTCATGCAAACAAACACAGTAATCCTTAGATATTTAGCTGAACAGACAACTTTTCAATTTGTGTATTTATCGTCTAAACGATGCTCATCTGGAAGATCTCACATTTTTTATTGTTTACAGTCAACTGCCCCTTTTCACACCATGCAGATGTTTTGTCTCAGTCTTTCGTAATTGGTTCTGATCTTATGTCGGTAAGCGTCAATACCGTCTGTAAACGATTCTAAAGGGATCCTCAGGTTATATCCTAAATCATTAATACAGATTAGGAACAGCAGAGGGTTTTTTACACCATCTTGTGGAACGCCGGCATTCACTTCTGTTTCTCTCTGACTTTCCGTCAATTATTGTGAATTGTGACCTTCTAAGGAAATCACGAATACATTTGCAGAACTGAGACAGTAATCCATAGGCATGCAATTTGTTTAGGAACTGCTTGAGGGGAACTGTGTCAAAAGCACTCTGGAAATTTTAGAAATAGGGAATCGATTTGATATTCCCTGTCGATAGCATTCGTTAATTCGCGTGACTAAAGAGCTAGTTGTTCAAATGGTTCAAATGGCTCTGAGCACTATGGGACTTAACTTCTGAGGTCATCAGTCCCCTAGAACTTAGAACTACTTAAACCTAACTAACCTAAGGACATCACACACATTCAAGCCCGAGGCAGGATTCGAACCTGCGACCGTAGGAGCTAGTTGTGTTTTACGTGAATGATATTTTATAAACCCGGGCTGACTATGTGTCAATAGATCGTTTTCTTAGAGGTAATTCATAATGTTAGAAACAGAATATGTTCCAAAATTCTACTGCAAATCAACATCAGTGGTATCGGTATGTAATTCAGCGGATTACTCCTATTTCCTTCCTCGAATATTGGTGCGACATGTGCAACGCTCCACCCTTTAGGTACGGATCTTTCGTCGAGCTAGATATGGAGATATTACATCAGCATAGTACGAAAGGGAGCTAATTGGTATACATACTGAACCGGAAGAATCGCCTTTCTTAAGTGATTCATCAAGAATCACTTCCATTAGTGCACTCTGACAGATGATATAGACCAAGATTCACCCCTTGTGAGATACTGGTTTACAGATGCCCATCAAGAAAACTGGGAGTCTATCAGAGAACGTGTTGAATTCAAGAATATCCAGCGGGCGATGTAACGTTTCAACAGTTCAGGTCACTAGACCGAGATGGAATTTTTCCGACTCAACTGCAGAAAGCAGGAGAGGAATTGGTGCAGAATGTTTAGAGACGGTCTAGCAGCAGGAGTCACTCCTAATGCTTGGAGGACAGGGAAGTTTATTTTCATTCCGAAAGCAGCGAGAATCTGTCATGCTAAGACTAAGGACATGAGACCAATCAGTCTGTCCTTCGTTCTTCTTAAGAAACTAGAAAAAACTGTTTAACATGCACGTTAGGGAAAGGAGGTTTAACTGAGGTTCCTCTACATTAAAAGCAACACGCATATCAAACAGGCAAATCATGCGACAGAGCACTTCACCAACGATTTAGGAAGGTAGAAGAAGCTCCACACTTTCAGTAAAGTGCTTTTTGCATCTTTCTGGATATTGAGGGGGCTTCTAGCAATACGACCTTCGAATCCATGGTTAGAGCGGCAGAAGGGGTTGGTATTAAGACAAATATATGTAGACAGATTCAGACCACGCTGAGTAGACGATAAGTAGAAACAACTATGATGGATGTGAAAATGGCGATCAACATTACCTGGGGAAGTCCGCAAGATGGAGTTTTGTTCCAATTACTGCGGAACCTAGTGGCGAATGAGCTAATTAAGGAGTTAAATTCCAGAGGTTACTTTTTCCAAGGATACGCAGACGACTTAATTAGGGTAATAACTGGAAATTTTGCAAGTACCGCTAGAACAATGGAACAATGCACTCTGAACATTGTGCAGCACTAATGTAGGAAACATGACCTAAGGATTAATACCAGAAAAACTGTTGTAGTACCCTTCACAAGGAAGAATATCCAGGACACGTACTGGAATCTTAAGCTCTTCGACGAAATTATAACAGTAGAGAGGGTAGCGAAATACCTAGTGGGAACCCTGGGTGCTACACTAACGTAGACCCCTCACATAACGAATATAAGTTCCAAGGCAAAACGTGGTCTCATGTGGACTAGAACGGCCTCTGGTGAAAACTAGGGTCTAAGTCCCAGGAGCATGAACTCGATTTACATCTCTGTGATAAGACCTATGGTAATTTGTAGAGCTACAGTGTGGAGGTATAAAGTAGAACGAAAGGCGGCTGCTAAGGAGCTTGACAAGGGAGTGGTCTGACTTGTAACAGGCGGAGTGAGCAGCGCACCCGCTGCCAGGGTGGGGATCATGCTGGACATGCCCCCATTACATCTCTGCTTTACAATGGAGGTAACGGCAGGGCATACAAGTTAAAAATTGGAAGAAGCTGGAAACGTTTACTAATATCCACAATCCCACACTAAAACACTGTCCAGTCACATTAGTGTGACCACCTGAAAAAAGCCTGATTAACCACTTTTTGCAGAGCAAGCCGGTTTGGGACGTGCGAGAGGAGAGTCAATGAAGTTCTGGAAGGTACCGACAGGATGTGGAGCCATTCCGACTCCAGTGCTGTCATCAGCTACGCTACTCTTCTCGCTTGAGGACCCATGGCACGAACAACCCGATCAAGGTGATCTCACAGATTCTCGATTGGGTTTAAATACTGTGAATTTGGTGTCCAGCGAAGTACGATAATGACTGCACTGTTTTCCGCGTCCTCCTGACCTGACACGCTTTATACACCCTCCACTGCTACTGCTGCCTCCTGCCATCTGTGAGTGGTTATCACACGTTGACGTCGAACGTAGGCAGTGGTCATATAAATATGTGTGGATGTTGTACAATGAATGGGGTAAGTATAGGAATGGCCGGGGAAATGCCAGTTGACTACAATAGCTTCCACGTGCTTCAAAAAATCTTCCAGTGTAACAGTTGGAAGTAGGGAGCTGTGGAGGATGAACCATAATACCTTTCAGGAGACACTGTCTGGTTTACTGACAATCGATAACAGACGAAGGTACATGGACCAGTTATAGGGATACAGCCTAGACAAGAGACCGCAGTCTCTTTAGGGAAGCTGGCTATGGCATTCCAAACGAAAATATTCGCATTCAAAGTGTGCACGGAGAAGGATCTACGTAGGTGCTACAAGAGTCGTAGCATCTACATTAATTTTGGCAGCCAATCAGTTCTGAAATCTCTATCAGCCCCTGCAGCTAGCGGTTCTAGGCGCTTCAGTCTGGAACCGCGTGACCGCTACGGTCGCAGGTTCGAATCCTGCCTCGGGCATAGATGTGTGTGATGTCCTTAGGTTAGTTAGGTTTAGGTAGTTCTAAGTTCTATGGGACTGATGACCTCAGATGTTAAGTCCCATAGTGCTCAGAGCCATTCGAACCTGCAGCTAGATCAAAGATCGTCACAGAATCTCATGTATCCCCAGTGAGGGGAAAGCAACAGGGCAGACCTACTGAAGATGCCTGGTGTAACACACCAAATATAGAACCCCTAATGACCACCATTTTGTTGCAAAAGAAATAGCAAAATTAGTCATCCTGACAGTGACCGCAGCTACCGACAATAAAATTCACACTCTTGTCAGTTTGATTAACAGAGATGTTATATAAATACTAATGATTATCATAAAGAAAGAACTGAATGAAAGAATACCATGTGATACAAAACCGAAACTTTAAAGAAAGAATTCAAAAATTATTATTTACGAAGGTCCCTTAGGAATTTGAATTTGTGGTAAGGAAGAAGCAGATAGGCTAGCCAGGAAAGGGGCTATGACCCCATTTGTTGGACCGGAACCTTCTTAACCATCACTAAGGGGATGGTACAATATAAACTACGTAGCTGGATCTGGAGACAGATCGTAAAACAGTGGACTAAAACCTACAAAGAAAAGGCAAGCTAATGACGCATTAAGAAAAGTTCTGATATCTTAGGCTTCAACAGGAGGCACAGTAAACTCATGACAGCTCTAATTACTGACCATTGGAACGGTAACAACTGCACATGATGGACGTGATGGGTACAGAGAAAGAAGAACGAGAAGGAAGTGCAGCCTGGGTGCAAAGGGGGATGAAAATTTAATGATCCAGTGAGGAGAAGCACTGTAGACCTAAGACGCAAATATTTTAGTCACTAATTCCTGAAGAGATTGTCTCAAATTAGGACATAGTAGATGGTGTCCTACTACTACTCAAGGGTACTGGCGAACTTTACTGGAATGGCAGGGAGGGATAACGGACAATAAACATAGTTTTAGTGTGGGCAACTGGGGGCTAAGACCACTGTTGTTTTGTCTTTCTGATTAATTCAGATCAAATAAAGTTACTCGAGTTGCTTTGGTACACCGAGGAAATCGACTCATACTCCTAAGTATTTCATAAAGTAGCTGTTCTTGATTAGAATTCTGTCTTATCGATTGCATCTTCTTTGGTAAAGGAATTTCGGAAAACTACGTTTAGGAAGTCCGCGTTAGAGGCGCTGTCATCTGTAACAGTACCAATGTTATCACACAGTGTAGGTAGTGATTGTGTCTCATTCTGGTGTACTTTACATAAGACCAGAATATGTTTGGATTTCCTGCTATATTTCGAGAAACAGTTTCACTGTGGAAACTATTGAAAGCGTACGGTATTGAAGTCCATGTAAAATTCTCATTAGACTTTGACGTGCAGTTAATTGGACAGTCAACTAAAAGAGGTGCAATGCATTAATAATAAATTATGCTCGTAGTTCCAAGCGCTGTTCAAATCAAGTTCAGTGGTAAGCACGCCTTTATCGCAATAAATAAATAAATAAATCCAGTCAGTCCATAACCGTTCTCCACTGTGACCATAGTTAAGGCGACGCTGCTTGACAAAGCCAAGTGTTATGAATAGGAGGGAGAAGAAAGGAGACCAAAAGTGCAGAGGGAAAGCAAAGGTTGTTGTCTCTGGTAGTGTGGGTTGACATTAGGATGGTTTGTTAGGTGGTGTAAGTCAGTTGTAGCTCCATACCAACAGGATGTGTGTGAGCATGTTGCTGTAGGGTCCGACAGATGTATTTATAGGAGTGGCAGAGTACAAGCATGAGAGATCAGAAGATACGTGACACTCATCTGCATATGAAAATATACTCCGAAAAGTACTGTGGGCAGTGGAGGATACCAAGTAATACTGTTAGACACTTTCTGTCCTATTGACTTTTCGTATGGATGCAAATGATAGTTTGCGTCTGGCCTAAATTCTTCTGCGTTGAGGTACTGGACTATGAAGACAGTATGATTGTTGCCCATTCTATCTCAGACGATAATTCCCTGAATTTTGACAGTGAGAATGTAAGGGACGTGTATCTCACATGTAAAATTCCCAAGTGATATTGTTAACTTTTTTGTTTATTGTTAATTGTCCACATGGAGCCTGACCGGTTACCAATGGTAATTAGGGTATTGCAGGTAGAATTATGTGCAATAGTTGGGGAAATAAGAAAGGCATATCACTGACTGCCAACAGTGGCCCGCAGAGAAACAGAACTGGCCGTGTATGTAAGACTACGTTATGAGCGGCGGTGTTGTGCAGTCTACAAAGTGTCTCGTTGAGTAGGAAGATGTGTGCGTTACGTCTACTGATCTTCTGCCACGGAATGTTCTGTGGCGTGGAACTAACCTTGAATTACACTATTGTGAAATTAAACGCAGTGGGGTATTTACACGCAAACGATTACTCTGGGACCCTAGAAATGAAACAATTTGACACAACACTTCAGACGAACTTCTATTATCTCCTTCATAAATGGGTCAAATTAATAAGTGATCAAGAAATGGTATCTTTTGAAATAACAGAAGACATACAAGATAACGATAGATTGATTACAACAAAAAATAAGAATGACGTTCTACACGAATGGACATAAATAACCTGGATTACATGTAAGTTTCTGATTATGAAATGAAGTAGTACTGATGTACGGTTGAAAAGGTAGTGTCTGGTGGAAAATTAACTTCAGCTCGGACTGTAACTATGCATAACGCAATCTATTTCGTCTAACAATGATTGTGAACTACAAACCTGCAAGCAACCTCGACATGCATAAGTTGAACAACGAAAGCTGCTATTTGAAAGAGCATGCCGTGGATGGCGGAACTTCACCTTAAAGGATCCTAATGTGCCAGAGCTGCAAAGTGCTCACCATATATACTAGTGACTCGCACTATGGACCTGCATCTCCTTCTCGTGTCCTGGTATCCGCGGCCTTTTCTCTGGATCAAACCAAAATATGCGACCATATTTGCCTCAGGACCAACACCCGATCAAATAACTCGAGGCCAAAACCTGAATCGATCTGCTCATGACTAGCACCAAGTCTATCTGCCTAACTTCTCAGTCTCTTTTTTTTTTTTTTTTTGGTCATCAGTCTACTGACTGGTTTGATGCGGCCCGCCACGAATTCCTTTCCTGTGCTAACCTCTTCATCTCAGAGTAGCACTTCCAACCTACGTCCTCAATTATTTGCTTGACGTATTCCAATCTCTGTTTTCCTCTACAGTTTTTGCCCTCTACAGCTCCCTCTAGTACCATGGAAGTCATTCCCTCATGTCTTAGCAGATGCCATATCATCCTGTCCCTTCTCCTTATCAGTGTTTCCCACATATTCCTCTCCTCTCCGATTCTGCTTAGAACCTCCTCATTCCTTACCTTATCAGTCCACCTAATTTTCAACATTCGTCTATAGCACCACATCTCAAATGCTTCGATTCTCTTCTGTTCGGTTTTCCCACAGTCCATGTTTCACTACCATACAATGCTGTACTCCAGACGTACATCCTCAGAAATTTCTTCCTCAAATTAAGGCCGGTATTTGATATTAGTAGACTTCTCTTGACCAGAAATGCCTTTTTTGCCATAGCGAGTCTGCTTTTGATGTCCTCCTTGCTCCGTCCGTCATTGGTTATTTTACTGCCTAGGTAGCGGAATTCCTTAACTTCATTGACTTCGTGACCATCAATCCTGATGTTAAGTTTCTCGCTGTTCTCATTTCTACTACTTCTCATTACCTTCGTCTTTCTCCGATTTACTCTCAAACCATACTGTGTACTCATTAGACTGTTCATTCCGTTCAGCAGATCATTTAATTTTTCTTCACTTTCACTCAGGATAGCAATGTCATCAGCGAATCGTATCATTGATATCCTTTCACCTTGTATTTTAATTCCACTCCTGAACCTTTCTTTTATTTCCATCATTGCTTCCTCGACGTAAAGATTGAAGAGTAGGGGCGAAAGGCTACAGCCTTGTCTTACACCCTTCTTAATACGAGCACTTCGTTCTTGATCGTCCACTCTTATTATTCCCTCTTGGTTGTTGTACATACTGTATATGACACGTCTCTCCCTATAGCTTACCCCTACTTTTTTCAGAATCTCGAACAGCTTGCACCATTTTATATTGTCGAACGCTTTTTCCAGGTCGACAAATCCTATGAAAGTGTCTTGATTTTTCTTTAGCCTTGCTTCCATTATTAGCCGTAACGTTAGAATTGCCTCTCTCGTCCCTTTACTTTTCCTGAAGCCAAACTGATCGTCACCTAGCGCATTCTCAATTTTCTTTTCCATTCTTCTGTATATTATTCTTGTCAGCAGCTTCGATGCAGGAGCTGTTAAGCTGATTGTGCGATAATTCTCGCACTTGTCAGCTCTTGCCGTCTTCGGAATTGTGTGGATGATGCTTTTCCGAAAGTCATATGGTATGTCGCCAGACTCATATACTCTACACACCAACGTGAATAGTCGTTTTGTTGCCACTTCCCCCAATGATTTTAGAAATTCTGATGGAATGTTATCTATCCCTTCTGCCTTATTTGACCGTAAGTCCTCCAAAGCTCTTTTAAATTCCGATTCTAGTACTGAATCCCCCATCTCTTCTAAATCGACTCCCGTTTCTTCTTCTATCACATCAGACAAATCTTCACCCTCATAGAGGCTTTCAATGTATTCTTTCCACCTATCTGCTCTCTCCTCTGCATTTAACAGTGGAATTCCCGTTGCACTCTTAATGTTACCACTGTTGCTTTTAATGTCACCAAAGGTTGTTTTGACTTTCCTGTATGCTGAGTCTGTCCTTCCGACAATCATATCTTTTTCGATGCCTTCACATTGTTCCTGCAGCCATTTCGTCTTAGCTTCCCTGCACTTCCTATTTATTTCATTCCTCAGCGACTTGTATTTCTGTATTCCTGATTTTCCCGGAACATGTTTGTACTTCCTCATTTCACCAATCAACTGAAGTATTTCTTCTGTTACCCATGGTTTCTTCGCAGCTACCTTCTTTGTACCTGTGTTTTCCTTCCCAACTTCTGTGATGGACCTTTTTAGAGATGTTCATTCTTCTTCAACTGTACTGCCTAATGCGCTATTCTTTATTGCTGTATCTATAGCGTTAGAGAACTTCAAAAGTATCTCGTCATTCCTTAGTACTTCCGTATCCCACTTCTTTGCGTATTGATTCTTCCTGACTAATGTCTTGAACTTCAGCCTACTCTTCATCACTACTATATTGTGATCTGAGTCTGTATCTGCTCCTGGGTACGCCTTACAATCCAGTATCTGATTTCGGAATCTCTGTCAGACCATGATGTAATCTAATTGAAATCTTCCCGTATCTCCCGGCCTTTCCCAAGTATACCTCCTCCTCTTGTGATTCTTGAACAGGGTATTAGCTATTACTAGCTGAAACTTGTTACAGAACTCAATTAGTCTTTCTCCTGTTTCATTCCTTGTCCCAAGCCCATATTCTCCTGTAACCTTTTCTTCTACTCCTTCCCCTACAACTGCATTCCAGTCGCCCATGACTATTAGATTTTCGTCCCCCTTTACATACTGCATTACCCTTTCAATATCCTCATACACTTTCTCTATCTGTTCATCTTCAGCTTACGACGTCGACATGTATACCTGAACTATCGTTGTCGGTGTTGGTCTGTTGTCGATTCTGATTAGAACAACCCGGTCACTGAGCTGTTCACAGTAACACACCCTCTGCCCTACCTTCCTATTCATAACGAATCCTACACCTGTTATACCATTTTCTGCTGCTGTTGATATTACCCGATACTCATCTGACCAGAAATCCTTGTCTTGCTTCCACTTCACTTCACTGACCCCTACTATATCTAGATTGAGCCTTTGCATTTCTCAGTCTCACAAGTATCATTTCCAAAAACATCCCACGTGGGGTACTCTCTAAAAGCTAAACCAACCAATCACAATGCGGCAGCAGTCATACGCACCAACTGTATAATTCTCCGGTCTCAGTAAAGTCTGCCTGCATAAGAGGGGCAAGTTCCGTTCCTCCAATCGTATCGCTCTCCGTGACACAGAACAGTCGCCCGCCGGTGCGTCTTCTGATGTCACCGACAACGTCCCAGTACAGGCGCTGTTTGTCTGCTTGCGCAGGAAGCAGCTTGGCGTTGTGTCTACATGACTCTAAAAACCGCAACGGCTATCCCGGCGACATTGTGTTCGGCTTCCTGCTGTGTCGGCCCATTGCAACCACCGTGGCGAAATGTCTTCATGATCCTAACAGATACGGATCTCGCAGGAAGGTCCACAATAAAACATCAGATGGATGACATCTACACAATCTGAAGACTGTACTCTTCTAGACAAAGAAGACATATCAGGGCGTTGTTTGTAGTGACTCGACTAAACACGTTGTGAAAAGCTCTGCCGCAAGCCTCAGGGACAAAGTACTGTGGCTAGGGGAACACCTGCTGCTCAATCCGTGTCTGCCAGCGTGCCTTGTACTGCGTGAAAGCAATGACCGAGGCGTGGTTCCCTGGCCCAGTCACAACACCTACGCCCACACCCTTCCCCGCTCTCCGAACTGATGCCAACAAAGCAACACTTTCGCCACATACCCCGGCAAGTATTCCTTCGCCCAGCTGCCGTCGTAATTGCCCAACAAAACATAAACTCCAGACCCGTCACCTCAAAATTACCCCGTGCAATTACCTACCAATGAACTCAGAACACAACCACGGTCAGTCCTCTTTAACAAACATCATATCGTTCAAGGTGTCATCCTAACTCGATGCAAGTGTCCTAATGGCATGTTTCCGCATGAACTGAATGAATAAAATTAAAGAAAGGCGAAGCCCAAGGGCTTGGCGTTTTTCAAGTCGTGGAAAAATACGCCGAGGTGGTAAAAGTCATGAGACACCTCCTAATATCATGTCAGACTTCCTTTTGCCCGGCATAGTGGAGCAGTTAAACGTGGCATGGACTCAACAAATCATTGGAAGTGCCCTGCAGAAATACTGAGCTATGCTGCCTCTACAGCCGTCCATAATTGCGAAAGTATTACCGACGCAGATTTTTCTGCACGAACTGACCTCACGATTATGTCCTATAAAAGTTGGATGGGAGTCATGTCGAGCGATGTGGGTGGCCAAATCATTCGCTCGAAATGTCCAGAACGTTCTTCGAACCAATCGCGAATAATTGTGGCCCGGTGGCATGGGGCATTGTCACCCATAAAAATTCCATCGTTGTTCGGGAACACGAAGTCCATGAACGGGTGCAAATGGTCTCCAAGTAGCCGAACGTAACCATTACCAGTCAATGATCCAGTCTGTTTGACCAGAGTACTCAGTCCGTTCAATGTAAACACTGACCATACCATTATGGAGCCACTACCAGCTTGCGCAGTGTCCTGTTGACAACTTGGTTCCATGGCTTCGTGGGGTCTGCGCCATACTCGAAGCCTGCCATCAGCTCTTACTAACTGAAATCGGGACTCGTCTGACAAGGCCACGATTTTCAATTCGTCAAGGGTCCAACCATATTGTCACGATCCCAAGAGAGGCGCAAGATGCGAAGTGTTGCTGTTAGCAAAGGCACTCGCGTTGGTCCTCTGCTGCCATTAACGCCAAATTTCCTGTCCTAATGCATACGTTCGTCGTACGTTCCACGTTGATTTCGGTGGATATTTCACGCAGTGTTGCTTGTCTGTTAGCACTGGGAGCGCTACGCAAACGCCGGTGCTGTCGGTCGTTAAGTGAAGGCCGTCGGCCACTGCGTTGTCCGAGCTGAGAGGTAATGCCTAAGATTTGGTATTCTCAGCACACTCTTGGCACTGTGGATTCCCTAACGACTGTCGAAGTAGAGTGTCCCATGCGGGTTGTTCCAAGTACCTTTCAGCGTTCATAGTCTGGTTTGCAAAATCCAGTCTGATATCTGAGTCGGAAACAGAAAGGCGATCTAGAACTTCAGTGCGAAAAGTGTAAGTGGTACTTATTGGTAGACAGTATATCTATGTAATAAAATAGAACACGTGCAGTGTATCCTATTTTTTGTGTATTCTTATAGGACACTGGGTGCCAAACGATTAGTAAAATAACATTACCCTAAATGATAGAGTTCTTATATTCAAAACTTTACTACTCAAATCATTATGGAAAAGTCAATGGCATGATGTGGGACAGTTGGAGGAGGAATAATACGGTTCGCAACGGACGTCGGAATAACAGTGTCGTATTTCTTCAAATGATATCCACTTCAATTCGCAAAGCATCTGTCGCGTTCGCTATAGTGACCTGACGTCCTCTGGGGGACGGGATTGACTGAAAGATTTGGAGCAGTACTGTACAGCACGTCGCACTACACTCCTGTATGTGGTTCCTGTATCTGGCGCACTGGAATTACTAGGATTTTCTCAATAAATCAGTTTTGCATTTGCCTCCATTACTGTTGACTTAACGTGTTCATTCCATTTATCTCACTGTGTTCAAATGTGTGTGAATTCCTAAGGGACCAAACTGCTTAAGTCATCGGCCCCTAGACTTACAAACTATTTAAAGTAACTTAAATTAACTTACGCTAAGAAAAACACGTACACCCATGTCCGAGGGAGGACTCGAACCTCCGGCGGGAGGGGCCGCGCAGTCCGTGACACGGCGCCTCAAACCGCGCGGCCACTCCGCACGGCTTTTTTCACTGTGTGTGGTCGGTAACTTTACTGATGTATTTGTGCAGGTGGTGCCCTACGGTTCGTAAATATTTTAAAAAGTCTTATTTAAGAACTGCAAACAGCTGCTTATGAAAGAACTTGTTATTTACTTCTAGTTTCAATCAACTGGTGCCGGCCAGGGTGGTCGAGCGGTTCTAGGCGCTACAGTCTGGAACCGCGCGACCGCTACGTTCGCAGGTTCGAATCCTGCCTTGGGCATGGATGTGTGTGATGTCCTTAGGTTAGTTAGGTTAAAGTAGTTCTAAGTTCTAGGGGACTGATGACCTCAGCAGATGAGTCCCATAATGCTCAAAGCCACTTCATTTTCAATCAACTGGTCATCGTGTCAACTAGCCTTAATCATGTAACATAAAATAATTTACGTCATGGAATTGTTCTTATTGTAGCCTCAAAAATTAAGAAAAACGAGGATAGTTTTGTGAAATTTAAAACTTCTCCTAATATAGATTTATATGAAATAGAGAACGGGGAAATACAGTGAAAGGATGGTTGGGAGTTCGTGACTTCCAGCCGCAAAGGGCATTGTGATAATGTGATGGTGAAATTTGAAAATTTTGCCGGACCTCGAATTTACCGCTTCTCGTGAGCGGTTGCCTTCAACGCTTCGGCCATCCGGACACGGTTACTGATAGAATCACATTTCTAACTTGTCGCACGCTACGATGCAGAGTCCCTCGTCCATTAACCTCCTACTCGCAAATTATTGTTTCCCTTGGGAGAATAGACACCACTCACACGTATACATTTCTGTAAGAGCGCGACGGCTCCTTGCGTTTGTTTCAGTGCGGATACATTAATATCGTCAGAACTTCTACGGAATCAGTAATTTACTTATAGGCCATTGTATTACAACGTACGAGAAGTTGGAAATTTGAGTCGGTCAGTGACCGTGCCCGCATGGCCGAAGCGATTAAGGCAACAGCTCATGAGCAGCGGTACATCTGGGGTCGAGTCTCGGACCGGCACAAATTTCCAACTTTCGCCATTGCGTTACTAGAATGCACTGTCCTGCTGGATGTCACGAATTCCCACCATCCCTTTCCATTCTTTCCTCTTTCTCTATTTGATGTAAATGAATGCACCAGCCGCCTCATCATGAGCGGTGTCTGTTCTGTTGGACATGTCAGACGCAAAAAGACAGCACTCACATACATACAAGCATAAAGATTGTTCCACGAAATTTCGGGCGAATTGCCGGATGTTTTTAACTTGCTGCCACGATATTTCAGTCGAGAGTCTTCAGGTAAAATAATAATGGCGTGTGACGAGGGCCTCTCGTCGGGTAGACCGCTCGCCTGGTGCAAGTCTTTCGATTTGACGCCACTTCGGCGAGTTGCTCATCGATGGGGATGATGATTAGGACAGCACAACACCCAGTCCCTGTGCGGAGAAAATCTCCGACCCAGCCGCGAATCCAACCCGGGCCCTTAGGATTGACAGTCTGTCGCGCTGACCACTCAGGTACCGGGGGCGGACTATCTTCAGCTGAAGACTGGCGATAATACATTGAGCTGTCGTACTGAAAACCTCGATGGCGCATGCGTGGTGTACCCAGCTGTGATAGTGCTTCAGCTACTTGAGCACGTGCGTTCCTGATGCAAGAAAGTGCGTTCTTCTCGCCCCATCCGTGGTGAAAACTGGCCTCACTGACAAGGGATCGATCGCCTCCCCACGGTAAACTAGCAGAACGATTTCGGTAATGAACAGCATGAAATTTTTCTATAAAAGAATTAAATGCAGTCTCTAACTGGAAACTGTCGTCCCGGTTGATAAAATGGACTGAAGACAGTTGTATTTCCACTGAATCGTTGATGACTGAGTTCCAGAAGTTTGAAATCTGGGGCACAATTTTTACCTCATTATACAGGGTGTCCCAGAAAGGGGTTCACGCTGTTTGAAGTTCACACTGTTTGAACTTTGATAAGTCGAACAAAAATAACAAACTATGCATTTTTAAGTCATAGATGGTCACGTTACTGATGTTGTTCTACTGTTGAAGAAGTTCAAAATGTCCTCCACCGGCAGCAGTACAGCGTCTGCAGCGCTGCGGAACAGATCGACGCGCAAGTGTTATGGTTTCCCCTGTTATGGATTCACAAGTAGACACAATCGCCTCTCTCATGCCACCCAGCGTTCGTGGCTTTATGGTGTAGGCGGTGCCGCTGTGCGTCTACCGAGCGTGAAGGGTGCAGTCGTCTGCAAGTTGTGGCCTACGTCGGCACCAAGAGTCCTTTGGTTTCTAGCCGAGTGAAGGCCTAAACCAGAGGCTTCGTCGACTTTGTGACAGTCTTGGCTGCAGTTTTCTAGATCTGCGTCATCGGATGGCGATTTGTAGGACTCTCCTTGACAGATCAGGGGAGCACTACGCAAAGGAAGCAGCTACTCGGGTAGCAGAGTATTGGTGGAGAGCACATGTTTTGGGGAAGGAGACTAGACAGCGAGGTCATCGGTCTCATCGGATTAGGGAAGGACGGGGAAGGAAGTCGGCCGTGTCCTTTGAAAGGAACCATCCCGCCATTTGCCTGGAGCGATTTAGGGAAATCACGGAAAACCTAAATCAGGATGGCCGGACGCGGGATTGAACCGTCGTCCTCCCGAATGCGAATCCAGTGTTTAACCACTGCGCCACCTCACTCGGTAAACATCTGACTTATACTGTGAACTGTCACCACTAAATTGCACTAAGATGGACGTAGAGGAATTATACGTAAAGCTTATACAAATTATAATTGTGGTCTGGAGGACTGTGTGCCTAGTAACTGGATTAAGGATGCAAAAGACCCACCATGGCTTAACAATGAAATTCGAAAAATGCTGTCCTGTACGACTGAAATATGGAATGTCAAAGTAAGGCAAACTGTCTCAGGGAATTACAAGCAAGCAAACAATGGTAGCAACCGACGAAATATACAGAAATAATCAGCCAAAACCAGCGGGCACAAATGAATGACAAACAAACAAATCACTATATAATTATTACGCAGTTGGCTATTTTGGCAAGCAGCTAATAACAAGTAATGTGGACTTACTAGAATCAGGTGGCCAGCTGTCTTCCCAAAATAAATTCCTTTTCCACAGATATACGAGGAATGTACAAATATCAAAAAAAGTTTTGAATCACCTCGGTTCCGAGGGTTACGGAACCTGTACAGAAAATTGGAATAGAGATCAACATAAACATCATTTCTGCCCTTTTTATTGCTCATGAAAAACACACATTGCATGTTGTACCACCATACGGCGAGATCTTCAGAGGTGGTGGTCCAGATTGCTGTACACACCAGTACCTCTAATACCCAGTAGCACGTCCTCTTGCACTGATGCATGTCTGTATTTGTCGTGGCATACTATCCACAAGTTCATCAAGGTCCAGATTGTCCCACTCCTCAACGGCGATTCGGCGTAGCTCCCTCAGAGTGGGTGGTGGATCATGTCGTCCATAATCAGCCCTTTTCAATCTATACCAGGCATGTTCGATAGGGTTCACGTCTGGAGAACATGCTGGCCACTCTACTTGAGTGATGTTGTTATCCCCAAGTAAGTCATTCACAAGAAGTGCACGATGGGGGCACGAATTGTCGTCCATGAAGACGGATGCCTCGCCAGTATGCTGATATGCTGTCGATATGGTTGCACTATCGCTTGGAGGATGTCATTCACGTATCGTACAGCCGTTACGGCGCCTTCCGTGACCACCAGCGGCGTACGTCGGCTCCACATAATGCCACCCCAAAACAGCAGGGAACCTCAACCTTGCTGCACTCGCTGCATAGTATGTTTAAGGCGTTCGCCTGACCACGTTGCCACCAAACACGTCTCCGACGGTTGTCTGGTTGAAGGTATATGCGACACTCATCGGTGAAGAGAACGCGATGCCAATTCTGAGCGGTCCATTAGGCATGTTGTTGGGCCCATCTGTACCGCGCTGTATGGTGTGGTTGCAAAGATGGACCTCGCCATGGACGTCGGGAGTGAAGACCGACCCTCAGGAGTGAAGTTGCGCATCATTCAGCCTATTGCGCACAGTTTGAGTCGTAACACGACGTCCTGTGGCTGCACGAAAAGCATTATTCAACATGGTGGCGTTTCTGTCATAGTTCCTCCGAGTCACAATCCTTAGATAGCGGTCATCCAATTCAGTAGTTGCCCTTGGGCGGCCTGAGCGAGGCATGTCATCGACAGTTCCTGTCTCTCTGTATCACCTCCATGTCCGAACAACATCGCTTTGGTTCACTCCGAGATGCCTGGACATTTCTCTGTAGAGAGCCCTTCCTGGCACAAAGTAACAATGCGGACTCGATTGAACCGCGGTACTGACCGTCTAGTCATAGTTGAGCTATAGACAACACAAGCCGTGGAATGACTGGAACTGATTGGCTGTCGGACCCCCTCCGTCTCATAGGCGCTGCTCATGCATGATGGTTTACATCTTTGGGCGGGTTTAGTGACACTTCTGAACTGTCAAAGGGACTGTGCCTGTGATACAATATCACAGACAATGTCTATCTTCAGGGTTTCTGGGAACTGGGGTGATGCGAAACTTTTTTGATGTGTGTGCATTACCAAAAATGATCTGATGAAAGCCACTAGACCAACTAAAGCGTACAGGGGGGCCACTTTCCGGATTCGCTCTTGAATTCAATAAACAAGGTATTAAACAGATGCACACACAAGCAGAAATAAACACTGTTCTAATAAAATACAAAACACCAATAAATAAAACAGTGCTGGCTAGTACTGAATAGATAATACGCTAGACAATATTTTATAGAAAAATTTTAACAGTAAGCTTGGGCTTGTGCACACAATCAACCAACGCACGCTACCCAGTAATGTGGTAACTAGAAATAAAAATCCGAATTACAATCCACATTCTACACAAATAGCGAATACGTGTCCAGAAGATCGACTAAATAGAGAATTACAAATGACCGTCTTCGCTCACAAAAGAATGTCAGAGGAACTACCACAAATACCAGCTAGATAAGAAAGTAACCAGGATGCAGCAGGACACAGGTCAGGTAAGAAAACAAAAGTTACTGCCCATTACAGAAAAGGGCTCATCATAAAGTCAACAATACAGGCACACAACAATTCCCTTAGCAGGCTTCCTTCAGTGGTCCAATAGCTGAAATTTAAACTCCAATCAGCGTGATGCCACCATAACAATCCACAGGCAAGGCCACTGCCTTCCAGCTATGTTCGGTCCAATGGCGCACTCACACGGCCTAGGTAAAACCGGACGTCCAACTCTCCACACTGCTGTCAACAAGTCCCTTCCATTTTGCTTGCCATACACGTCCCTAGACACCACCTGCCACTGCTCACGCACCCTCTTGCGGGCCGGCGTCCTCCAGTTTCCCAACAACAGGGCAGAAACTTACACAGGGCAGATAACTGGGAAACAGGAATGTAGCAAGTACACAGTACATTATTCATTTTTCCATACACTCATTGTATGTCACTTAATAAGAGGGAATATTTATAGTGGTATGATAAGCACTTATATCACCTTTATTTATTTCATTTACACTGCACGTCATTATACCCTATCCTCACTTTTTGTATTACTATAGACCAATCTATTTCCTCTATTATTATCTTCTTTCAGATTAACTCACTCATCAACTTGGCAGCCTTTGTCCACAATTCAGAATCTCTTCCCAGTTTTCATCTGCCCTTATTGAGAATGAACATCCTTCTTACAACTCCTTTGTACCTTACTCTATCCACCTCTTGTTATTATAATGCCAAAATTGACAGCCTCTATGTTTATTCTCACTATTTCCCACACACCTATTATTTATTTATTTGAAAGATTTTACTGTCACTAGTTGACTGTCTGTACCAGTAATCCCTGGACCTTTGTTCACTTACCGCACCAGTTAGGCCTCTCATTGTTGCAGGCTGGTGTTTTCCTCGTTACCTCTACTCTGAAAGTGTCTGTTTGGGTCCCTCCAGGGCCTCGTGCTTCTTGCTCCTCTTCTCCCTCTACCTGGTCCTGTCATTTGTACAGTATATGTCACCCAGGATTACCACGAAAATTTCTATCACCGTCTCGGTTCCAACTGTCTTCTTCCCCCAATTTTCTCAATGTTTTCTAATTACAATCTTCCACAGTGATGTACGTTCTCACATCCCACTACAATTTTCTATGCATAGTCATTAACAAATGTTCTTCAGGGACTGATACGTATATTTGCTCTAATTTTCTATACTGATCTTCACAGAACTCTTTCGTTTACTTATTATCCCCAAATGTATATGGGGGTGCATCTAAAAATTCATTATACATTCCATATTATTATAGGACCAACATTTTTCTAAAAAATAATCCACAATTTCTTCTAAAAAATTACATCCTACAACAGGTGTAATGGTTCAACTTCGCACGTCTTCTATAAGCCTCTGTTCTGCTGTTCTGATTCTGTCAACTTCGGTATATAGTTTTGTGAAATCATCTTCCTACATGAACCCAAAAAAATTACCGGGTGAAGGATTCCCTTGAGGTGACGTTTGTGAGTGTCGGCTCTTATAAACATGCTCCTCTAAACGTAAAAATACTGTTCACTTGATGACAGTTCTCCCACATCTCTAGTTTTCTATTTTTTGTACCTTCAATTCCGAAAGGTGCCTATTTATGAAAGACTCCAATGATTTATTTCTTCCATCAACATCTTTCTACCAACTGAACATATTCCCGGATTTTTGTTTACTTACTGAACAAGCACTGTACGGACTTAGATTTTCTCTGTTTTTGCTCGTTAGTGCACAGCCTTCATTTCGCGATTGCCCTGTCCTTTAACGAGTCCACCCTTTCGACCATAGTTTCCATACGTTCTTTTAAAGTACTTATCTCCCCTGTTATAAAAACTTTTAGTTACACGCTGTGCTAATACTTTACTTTTACATGGACAAACTGATAACATGAAATTTGAAAAACGGAAACATTGATGATAATTGGCAGGTTGACGAAGGTGTGCTAAAAATGTAACATATTGCAGCACTGGACCATATAATAACTTAATGTTATTATTAATGCGGTTAATACATCTATTAATTTACTGCAATGGTAGAACAGTAGATTCGTAAAGAAACCCCATATTTTGTTCCAAGCTGCAATCAAAATACTTCATGATAATAAGCTCTAAAAATAGTCAATAAATGAAGCAACTTATGTGTACTGTGTTTAATTCTCGAATTGTAGAACGTGAAAGAAAATGAATTATCGAGAAACTGTTCTTTACAAATAAACAGGACTCAGTTGGGTTGTTGACGCAGACGTCGTGGTTCAGTGGCAGATAAAGAATTTTCATATGCTCGATCATTCATTTCACTGCAGTGTTATATTAATTATGTCATAATGGCCAACCGCTTCTTCTGGCATCTCCTTATATAGCCACATTATACGAGAGTTGGAACTTAAACAGTGAAAACTATTTATTCACAACCAATACAAAAGAGTTATATGTTTGCACCTGTTACTGCCCTTCAAAGTAGTCACCAGTGTTGTGGAGAACCCGTTGCCAGCGATGTGGATGGCGTAGTATACCGTTAGCAGAGCCTGTTCTGTTGATGGTACGAATGGAGCGGTCTAATGCCTGTCGAAACTCTGGAATCAAATCAAAGTCACAGGGACTTAAGTATGGGAAGTATGGTGGATGGTACAGTACGTACCAGTCCCATCGACCCAACAGAGCAGCCACAGTTCGCGCTGTATGCGCCCGCGAATTGTCGTGCAAAATGATGGCTGGGTTGCGCAGAGTTCGCCGCTTCTTTCACAAAGCTGGTCGCAGGTTATGTTCCAAGAACGAACAGTAATAATGTGCACTGACGGTCTGCCGTGGAGCAACAACACCATCACAGTCGTACACGAGAATCACCATAACTTTCATCATACTGGGGCTCTGACGCACTTTCGACTTTCGCGGCGGCCCATAATGACGCCATTCGTTGGATTGGTGTTTCAGTTTTGGCTCGTACGATGTGGTCCATTTCTCATCCAGTGTTACGATACGGCGTAAGAAAGCCTCTCCCTCGCACTCATAGCGCTCCAAATGCGTCTGAGTAGCGTCGTAACGCATCCATTTTCGCATTTCCGTCAAGTCATGCGGAACCCATCGTGATGCAATTTTTCGCATGCGCAGGATGCGAAGCACAGTCGTATGCGCTAATCCGGTTTCTTGAGCGAGCTCACGAATCGTATGGCGTCCGCTAATCCGGCAACAGTATGCACTTCTTTGATGACCTTCGTTGAAGGGTTTTACCCAACGTGCAACTGTTCTGTACGGCACACCTCTTGAAGCCCTTGATGACACTGTCGTGCTGTATGAACTCTGGCACATTCAATCTTGATCCAAATTCGTAGTTCCTGTTCCGAAAACATAGCGACACCGTTACTTTAGACCGCTCGCTCGCAAGTGACTGTGTTTCCCTCGATTGTGCGCACGCCAATGACGTGGGATGGGCGAGTCCATTTGCTCGGAGGCAGGGTGGGCACGTCAGCAACGTGTGCTATCAGCTACAATAGTAGATTCCATTGCATAGTGTCTCCACAGCAGTGTTTCCACTATTTAAGTTCCAACCTATGTATGTATTTTTCCACGTGCTTTTCCTGGATCTTCATAAACACATACAACTGTAATCCAAGCACTCACCACAACAACGAAGTCTGCGACAGGCTATTACTCTCCATATTGTTATATGTTCTATATTAATAATAAACATGTAAAACTGTTGTGCCTCTGTTTGAACACGGTTTTCCAAAACTACCAGACGAATTTTCGTGGGGTTTTCGCAGGTTACATGAGAATAACTTGTGGCACGGTATTGGCTTTATTCATCAAAACGACATCACAGACAGAAAAATATCGTAATTTAAAGTTTTATCTAAAACCATCGTATCTTTCTGTTCCTCTGTTCGAAGATGCTAGCCTCCAAAATTTCTAGTCGAATTTTCATGGGGTTTTCAGAGGTGACTTGAGAATAGATTGGGTCACCGTTTGGGCTTTATTACAACAAAATCGAATAACGAAAAAAAGATATAGTAATTTAAATTTTAAACATTTGTATTGGCTGAGGTCCATAAATCGTGCTTAACTTAATTACAGGATGTATGTATAGGCACATCGGTTGCACAAAATTATTGTCAAATTGCAATGGTTTCGGCAGCACTAAGACAGTCTTCAGCAGAATAAAAAATTTGTAGGATTACCTAGAAAATATAATTACATTGCTCAAAAATACAATATATTTAATAGGATTACTTCCATAAAACGTATAAACAGTGTACTTACAAGCCGGCCGGTGTGGCCGAGCCGTTCTAGGCGCTTCAGTCTGGAACCGCGCGACCGCTACGGTCGCAGGTTCGAATCCTGCCTCGGCATGGATGTGTATGATGTCCTTAGGTTAGTTAGGTTTAAGTAGTTTTAAGTTCTAGGGGACTGATGACCTCAGAAGTTAAGTCCCTTAGTGCTCAAAGCCATTTTTGAAAAATATCTGAGCAAAATGCTCTCGTCGAATAGAAATTGTCACAAGAATAAAAATTAAAATGTAAGAATGTAACATGTTTGTCAACTAGAATAAAATGTTACATCGAAATACAATGGCAGCCGCGAGGTCGCTTAGG
The DNA here is from genome assembly GCF_023898315.1 of Schistocerca nitens. NCBI lineage: Eukaryota > Metazoa > Arthropoda > Insecta > Orthoptera > Acrididae > Schistocerca > Schistocerca nitens. The sequence goes on along the minus strand of NC_064614.1, from coordinate 272,616,198 downwards.
GCCAAGAACTGCATCAGGCAACCGCTACCGTCATACTACATTTTAATTTTTATTATTGTGACAATTTCTATTTGACGAGAGCATTTTTCTCAGATGTTTTTCACTCATGATGTGATTACGTGAAAGTACACTTTTTGTACATTTTATGGAAGTAATCCTATTAAATATATTGTATTTTTGAGCATTGTGATTATATTTTCTAGGTAATCCTACAAAGTTTTTATTCTGATGAAGACTGTCTTAGTGCTGTCGAAACCATAGTCAATTTGACAATTTTGTGCAACCGAGGTGGCAATACATCCTGTAATTGATGTAGCAATTGAAATTTTTATCCTTAATAATATAGAAATTCGACAAAAACTCTGTCTAATCTTCTGAACCGATTTCAATGATTTTTAGTATGGAGATAGCCTGAACGCTACGGAAGAACATACGCTACTTAAGAAAGTGTATAGTACGAGATACTTATTGATTAGAAGAATATTTCACGAATTACGGAAAAATAATTGCTCTTTGAAAAACTATTTACTCTTTGACTTTATCGTATTTGATCTTTATCGTATTTGATCTTCATCGTATTTGTAAATATGTTTTTATTGGGTGATGTGTGCTACGTGACATAATTAAAAGTGATAAATACAATGCTTATACAATGTTCAGTGCGTTTATTCCATACTTATAAACGCATTTTGTAATGTACAGCTACTTCGGTAACATGGCGCATGGACGTGCACTCCTGCCCACGCTCCTATGTATGCACTGCTCAACAGCAACGCTGGGCATGCAGATGCATCATGTTTTAGTGGACAGCAGCGATGGGAGGAGAGCGGGTCGCACATCATGAGCTGTGGTTACGTGGACAGGCAGACACCTGAGGGCAGCTATCGTTATAACAAACTACCGACATGTGAGCACAGCCGTGTATAACAGCTAGCGATAAAGTCTCTACCTAACTAGTGCAGCTGTCTCACAGAAAAATAAAATGTTTTATATACTTTGCTTCTTTTTATTACATATTCTACTTTTCTGTGTTGTTTACCTTTTGAACGAATTGATCACAAAAATTAAAATAACTCACTCGTCAGCCCTCATAATAACAAACTACCGAGATGCGAGCACAGCTGTGTATGACAGCTAGTGATAAAGTCTCTACCTAACTAGTGCAGTTGTCTCACAGAAAAATGAAATGTCTTATATACTTTGCTTCCTTTTATTACATTTTCTACTTGTCTGTGTTTACCTTTTGAAAGAAATGATCACAAAAATTAAAATAACTGCAAATCCTATATTGTTCAAACAGAAAAATGAAAACATTTACATAAATAGTTCCTTGCGCTGCTTACAGATGTCGTTACTTTTTACAGTTACTGTACACTAGCGCATACTCCTAAACACCTCAAACCGGATTATCAGTTGAAACTAACAAATATACGAACGAAAATTATGCTATGCCCCTAGGTTGCGCAAGTGGGTACCTCAAAGTGTTTGTTAACGTCTTGAATCAAGTACGTCGTTACAAGTGCAGGCACTATCATGCCACCTGATAATGATCAGGCGATCGAAACTGGTAGTGAGTAACAGTCTGGTTCATTAACAACTCTAGGTGGTTCTTAAGTAAGAATTTCTTGAACCTGGTAGGATGAGCGAAGATGTTCTCTACATATGAGGGCAGGGACATGCATTTGTCCTAGTAATTAACCTCGTTTCAATACGAGGCAACACTGAGAGCCTCAAAGCGTGGGACAGTGCCTGTGACTTGTTGCACAACGGTGTAGCAGCTACGCTGCAACCAGGTCTGCAAGTGACGGTGTAAATGAAGTTGGGATCCGCTGTAATACATGTTTGTGGCGCAGTCCGCCTGCGACTGCCTCAATGCTGGCAGTCACCGCGTCTACGAGGCGGTAAATCCGTGGGGTCAGCCGTCCCGACCATTCGGCTTCAATTAGCGGAGATGGCCGACATAAAGCGTGGAGGGACGCGGGACAGGCACAGCAAGAAAGCGGTCGCCGTTTACTGCGCCGCAGCGAAAGCACATTCTGGCCACCTACACGACGCACGCCCGGAGACACAGCTTCCGAGCTCAACGAGGACGCGGCGCAAAGCTGAAAGCATAGGACGGAAACGATTGTATAGACAAAGAAGAGAACAGAGTAACGCATGCACGATAGCGTTGCCATTTACAGACGAATCATCTACGATAGTTAGTCAAAGGTTTAATGGTCACTTTGAAAATGTAACTTTTTACGAAAGTCTTCTTATTATTATTATTATTTGTTTTCTTCTAGGTACTGGGTCGTTGTAGTTAAACTGAAGGTGTTCAGTGTACTGTAGTGCGGGCTGCATGCGTCGCAGGATGCTGAAACATCGTAGGTAAGTTCAATAATAACCGGTGCACTCGCGGAGTATGCTAGAAAAAATATTTCCATCTGCTACTAGATGAAAATATGGTACTGTAAGCAATCTGAATGTGATATGAGTGCAGGAAAAGGGGTGGTTCTGGCACGTTTGCTGGCATATGGTCACAATTTACAGCATGTGTTTTGTATGGTCTGCTGACTCAGCAACTTGCTGCATCCGTAACACTACATCGTCGACAGTTGCTCGCAACTTATCTGATGAAGGCAGAGCGATATCTCGTCGTATGTTGTTCTTCAGATCAGGAAGAGTTCGGATACACCTCTGACAGACACTATCTTTCAGTTACCTCCACAACCAGAAGGCACACGGATTTTGGGCGGGGTCTGGAAGACCACACATCTTGAAATTGGCTAGAGATGAGGCGGTCATTACCGAAGGTTTCTGAAAGCAAATTTTACCCCTGGAAACAGACACACTGATGTCGCCCCGTCTTTCATGAAAATAGTGATGTGGACGCAGTTGGGTTTTCGCAAAGGTGGAATGAGGTGTCGCATGAGGAAGTCCTTATTGCGTGCATATGTTACCGCACAAGTAACAAGCCCACGCAGTATCTTCTCCTTGAAGCAAAGCAGACCGAGAATTAAGAAGCTTGTGAAATCACATGACAGTCAAACAAGCCGAGTGCAGTGGATGTTCGTGCATAATATGTGGCGGGGTAGAACCCCATATGCGACAGTTCTGTACATTCATGTCACAGTACAGAGTAAAATGTGCCTCACCTGTCCAAAGATTATTCTCCTGCCACATGTCATCCATTTCCGTGCATGCCAAAAAATCCGAGGGCAAAGTCATGGTGCTGTAGCCTATTTTGGGACTTTATTTTGTGCACATTCTGAGTCACTGCAGCACTCAGAACACACACAGCCATTTTAATTATAACCAGCCGGTATTAGTACGCACTCCCTGTTCACGTTGGAATTCCCGCTCCACAATACCGCAACACGCCGCTGAGAGAGCCATGAGAAAAAGACACAGCCCCTGATTAAGTGGACTGTTGTGTGATAACACGTTTTGTGCATTTGTAGGGGAACAACACTGCTACAGCCTATGCTGAATTGGTGGAACTTACGAAACCAGCACAGCATCGAATGAGACTGTGGTTGTGATGGAGCAGACGTTTCCAGTGTGATCGGACAAGTCTAGATAAGGAACTTTGCAAAGTAGACTAGCCTCCACGTGGTGCATCTCGGGCAACGTGACTTGTCACGTCTAAATAGTCTACAATACCGGCTGCTGGACCTAAACGGAATTTCCCGGCTTTCTAGAAATACAGCATAATGAATACCAAAGCGAATGGGCCTGCTAAAACAAACGGTTCTTATCAGAACCAGACGACGAGGGATATTGGAGATATCTTTAAAATATTACAATTGAACATAGAAGGTGCAAGTAGATCAAAAGCAGATTACCTACTAAAGGTAATTTTGATGTAATTTTACTTCAGGAAACACACTGTGCTGATGAGACACAACTAAGAAACAGACGCAAACTATCTGGTTTCGCCCTAGCTGCTGCCACATACGACATATGGCACTGCCACCTATGTCAGGAATATCACCGAGACAGTGAATAACATGATATCCACTACAGAAGAAATGATGTACGTAACACGCATTAAACTTTCTAATATGGAAATTATAAACCTCTATAAGCCTCCAGCCCAAGCTTGGAGTGACAACACAATCAGAGATATCCAGCACCCTGCAGTCATCATGGGAGACTTCAACTGTCACAGCACTCAATGGGGATACAACTACACCAACCAAGACGGTGAAGTATCCAAATGGGCAGATACACAGAATACTTTTCTAATATATTACCTCAAAGACAGGGGCACATTCCATTCTGCTAGATGGGGTAGAGACTACTCTCCAGATTTGTGCTTCGTGACAGAAGATGTACGAAGTACACTTTTACTTTGCAACAAGAGTCCTCTCAGATTTCCCTCGCAGTCAACATGGGCCTGTTCTGCTCAACGTCATTCCTGTCATCAGATCAATTCCTAAACCGCGATGGAATTTTGGTTAATCTAACTGGGAGAACTATACTTCTGAGCTAGAGTTTAACATTCAATGGATTCCTCCAAAAGCAGAAAATTATGAGCGATTTGTGGGCCTGCTATTATCCATTGGAGGAAAGCATGTCCCCAGGCGCTATCGGAAAACATCCATTCCTGGATGGAGTCAGGAACGCACTGACCTCTATAACGAAAACCTGGAGAATGCCGACCCTGACGTCGTCGACGAGCTTTTGCAATGTGTGGACTCAGCTCGCCGAGCAACATAGCACACATTAATGAATGAAATGAGCTTCGAACATTCCAGAAGAAAGGCATGGCACTTAATCTCAAGCCTGGGTGCGACTTCAATGAAAACAGTACACAATAGCGATTATATGAGTCCCAATGATGTTGCAAACAGAATTTTGAAATTTACACGTAGAACGCCAGAGATAGCCAAAAAGAAAACCAGATAATCAGGGAAGAACTGAACAGCGTGAAAGGAAGAACACGTGAAACCGACGCCTGAAAGAATTTTGAGACCTACGATATCTCCAAGGCCATTAAGGACACAAAAACAGGGAAAACCGCAGCATCGACGGCGTATACCCAGAATTTTTGAAGCATTGTGGCCCCAATGCTCTACGGTGGATGACAGAATTCTTCAACAACATATTACAGGCTGGAAGCCTGCCAGCCATTTTTAAGAGAACCAAAATCATAGCAATCCTAAAACCGTGAAAGACAGGAAAGCACTCTGAAGACTACAGACCAATATCTCTCCTGAGCGTCTGCTATAAATTCCTCAAGAGGCTAATTCTTAACAGAATAAAACCCACTGTTGAGGAGAAAATATCAGTTGAACAGGCTGGCTTTAGACCTAAAAGGACTAGCAGTAACCACACATATCGAAAGGGGCTTTGAAGAAAATAAAAAATCCACAGCTGCATTTATTGATCTATCGTCTGCGTATGACACAGTATGGAGACAAGGAATGCTGATGAAATTCCTACGCATCATACCTTGTAAACTGGCCACACTACATAACAACATTCTGGCAAGCAGACTCATCGAAATACATCTTAATGGCAAGAAAAGTCGCAATACCAAACACCCACTCTAAAACGTTCACATAGAACTACATCAGTTGCACACTATGCACCCCGAATCGCTTTCAGAAACCCAATGTTGAGATAAAATCCTCTACCAAACTACCTGGGAGTAACGCCTAACCGCACTCTCACCCTCAGAGCCCCGCTGGAGAAGACAGCGTGCAAAATAAAAACTAGAAATAACGTAATCCAAAAACTGACAGGAAATGGCAGTGGAACGAATGCGATAACCCTCAAGACGTCGGCCCTTGCTCTTGTCTATTCAGCAGCAGAATACTGCAGCTCTAGGTGGTTAAATAGCGCTTATATAAGAGCAGTAGATACTCAATAATATTATGAGGCTGATATTGGGAACCAAGTCAACACCAACCTAGTGGCTCCCTGTTCTGTCCAACATCCATCTTCCACACTTACGAAGACAGCTAGCACTGAAAAAAGAGTGGCAAAAATACCGAGACAACCGTCAACTTCCTATCCATAAAGACCTCATCTCCCAATCTCGACCAAGGTCTCGTAAACCGTCATGTAAGGTGAGAGAGGGTTTAGTAAGAGACAATTTTAACATTGATGATCCTTGGCGCCGAGAATGGTCTTCCTCCAACCCAGACTCAAATTATCTAATCAAAGATCTGAGCCAACGCCCTGTCGGATTTGAGATACCAAGGGGATCCTGGACATCACTCAGCCGGTTCCGAACAGGGCATGGAAATTGTCACTACTGGAGGAATAAATGAAGCGTGGTTGATAGACCTGTCTGCGACTGTGGACTCCACAAACAGACACTACAGCATATCTCAAAATGTATCAGATGTAATCTGATGCTGTATTACTGATGTAATTTGATGCTATATTTAAAGCCATACGAAATAAATAAATAAAAAGATAAGGAACGAAGAAGTAACAGACAATCTCCCTCGGAAGAACCAGTAGTCGCAAAAATAATGGAGGCCCTGGTGCTCGAAGATCCGTGTATTACAATCGAGACGATAAATGCGAAATGTGAAAATCATTCGTCGGTCATTTTTCAATAACTCGTACGAAATGTTGAACATGATAAAAGTTTCCGCTCGCTGGGTTTAGTGAGTGATCATACCCATTCCAAAAGCTCGCTGAACAGAGGAAGAAGCGGAAATGTTGCAGTTGTTTCATAGCATTCCAGTCTAATCACCATGAAAGAGTGCTGCGTGTTTCGCTATGAAACCGAGCCAGACGAGTACAACAAGTAGTGGAAGCATGTGGTTTCACCACCTCCGAAAAAGGCGAAGACCTAACCACCATTGGGCAAGGAGATGCTCAGCGTTTCTTGGAACTGTCGAGGTGTGGAGTTAACAGATCATTCTCGCATGGGTCTATAACGTGAGGGTCACATTACTGCTTTGCTTGGCTATCGGAAGATTTGTGCACAATGAGTACCCCAGATGCTGACTCCTGAAATGAAAGTCCACAGACTTGAAGTTTGTCAGGAACTCCTCGCGCGTTACGAGAATGAAGGTGACGCCTCCCGGACACACGTGCTTGTGAAATGCCGATTGTGCTTGCAGTTTCTCTCTGAGTGATACGACGATCGTCCTGGATCAATCTGTCAACATTTTGCTTGTGAAACTCTGTGTTTGTTGTCACAGGACGTCCAACTCTTTGTTTGTCACGCAGGTCAGATGTTTCCGCCTCAACATCTTTAAACTTACTCTCCCAACGACGCACAGTACTCACATCAACACAATCATCATAAACTGCGTTCATTCTCTGATGAATCTCCTTTGGGGTGACACCTTCTGCTGTCAAGAATTCAATGACTGCACTTTGCTTAGATCGCATTGACCGACCGTCTGCGCAGGGTTCCATACTTTACACTGTAACAACACAACCGTTCAATGCTAAGACTTCCTCCAACTGGAGTTGTAGAGAAGAGGCTACGGAGCAAGCCAGTACCTGCCGCATATAAATGCTGCCAACTGCTGACGAGTTACGAAGGTGGAGACATTACTTTTCAGTCAACCCTCGTACTATTTCGGATTTATTCGTTCTGGTAACTTTCCTTCACCTCATTGTATGTATTGAATGGCCTGTTGGCTGGGATATCTCACGAGGTGGGTGAAGCCACCTGTTGTTCGAAACGGTGTTCTTTCTCCAGGCACATTGATCCTTTTCCCTGCGGATATTTGAGAGTTGAGTTGTATGTTTAATTGTAAGTGTAGGTGAGTGTGACGGATGCGTCTGTAGAGTAGCGTTATGTTTGTTGTTTGTGATGATGATGATGATGATGATGATGATGATGATGATGATGATGATGATGATGATGATTATAGAAGGGAGAGGCTGGAACTTAGTGCTGGCACAAAGCCTACTACTCTCGAATAGCATCAAGGCGGCTGCTGAGCTTGACGTTCCCATCCGACGGACGGATTACTATCAACAGTATCACATGTCCTCACTTCGTGAGACACTGCAGTGAGGTTTGGAATTAAATACAGGAAACTGGTTCAAAGGCTGGTGAACAGATCTGTTGCGGCACCGCCTCTCCTCTCCTTGCCGGCCAAATACTGGCAGCGAAAATTTTGTCCATCAGCAGGATTCGATCCAGCATACCTATGAGACGAGCATGTGTGCGAATATGAAGTGTACGGGCCAGTGCGATTGATGCCAAAATTTCTAATCTGTGACAGTCTTATGGGACACCTGGCACTTTCTTGCACCCTGCGGTGGATGCCGGCCATTGGTGAAGGGAGTTGGTCTCAGCGGAGGAGAGGGTGGGCAGGGGCCGGGAGAGCACGTTTCCAGTATGTACGCAGGCACTGGAGAGTGAGAAACGAATTGGAAGAAAACTGAGGCAGCTCTTCATGTTGCTAACCACGAGGCATCTAGGTTGGAATGTAGTGTCGATGTCTTTTTCGAGTGGTTTAACTGAGCTTCGTCCTCCCTGTTTATTACTTTGTTATCTCATTCAGACTTCCACACATTGATCTTGCCAAAAGCCGAGAAGCGATTCTTCTTAGTGTTTTAGCTCACTGGGGCACTCTGGGATGCTCTCTGGGGCACTGTTGGATGCTCTCTGGGGACTCTTGGATTCTCTGGTACGCTCTCTGTGGCACTCTGGGATGCTCATTGGGGCACTGTTTATTTTATTGTTCAGTTTAAAGTAGCGAAGCATCCTTATCTATCTCGTGAGATTTTTTTTTAAATAAAAAATTAATTCATCTACTCAAGCATCTTTATCTTCTATGGGTTGCAGGGGTTCCGATCCCTGGGTAGGTGGGTGGGTGTTCATGCATGGCTGTCTTCACTTAGCCGCATCAGTTACTCAAGGCGGGTGACCTTGAACGAGGTTCGCCTGGCTGCCGCTAGGGCTCTTGCTTGCGATTCTCAGACAGAGATACGAGGTCCAATTTTCACTTCAAAAAAACTAAAGTTCCATTATTGTTTGTTTGTTTCCAGTTGCATATCTTCAATTGTGGAACACACACACAAGCGGCAGAGTACTGCAGCCGCTACAGGAGGAAAACAAAAATCAACTTTATCAGTAATAGACATTTAATGACTTCTTTGAGCATTTCTTACATAAGTATCCAGGATATGGTTGTGCGTGGCTGTTGTTAGGTACCCGAACGAAGTCGCACAACGCTAAGACAAAGGACGCGCTTCGGGAAGAGCGGATTTCAAAACTTCATCAGGCCATCCAGATGCAGGATTTCGGCGGTTTCCCTAAATCGAAGAAGTTGAATGCTGGGATGGTTCATTTGGAAAGGCAGAGTCGTTTTTATTCTTCAGCATAATCAAATCTCAGCTTGAGTTGCATTTGTAATGACCTCCACCTCAGTGGGATGTTAAGTCGTACTCCTCTTTCCGTAATTTTGTTCGTAAGCCTGTTATAACAGAGCATACATTCGAGAATTTTTTTCTGGACTGAATTTTCACTCTGAGTTTCGTTGAAAACATTGTCCTAGGCTGTGGATAAGCCATTTCACACAACATCCGTTCTTACAGAAGTGCTAATCCCGCAAGGTACACAGGAGATTTTTTGTGAACTAGAAAATGGGAGTGCTGGCAAATGTAAAACTATGAGGGTGGTCGACAGCTGTAGCGGGATATTTCGGTCGTTAGAGCACCTGGACGCGAAAAGCAAAGTTCGCCTTTCGAGGACGAGTCCGGCGCACGGTTTAAATCTGTCATGAAGATTCAACAATAAATGTGCACGCAGCTCAAGTTTTATAATGTTTTATTCTGCATTCTACCCGTTGGCAACCTGAAGATTTGATACAATGTTTCCTTTAGTAATTATCTGAATAACAAGATTATATCAACCGGGATTTTTTGTGATCTGTCGAAGGCTTTTGACTGTGGAAAGAAAGTAAAGTAAAGAATTGTCGTGCATCTACGTAACAGCTCATACATCTAAGTTGCTGACAAGAATACTACGCAGAAGAATAGAGAAGATAGTTGATCTGTTAGACAAGGATCAGGCTGGCCTTATGAAATATAAAGGCACAAATGAGACGTAATAAAAAGAAGGCACATTCAAAGGATTTATCGACCTAGAAAAAGCGTTTCACTATGCAAAATGGAACAAAATGTTCGAAATTTTCAGTACAATATTTGTAAGTTATATGGAAAGACAGAAAATAAGAGGGGAAAATAAGAATGGAACACCAAGAACGAAGTTTTCGGATTAGAAACGATGTACGGCAGGGATGTACTCTTCGGAAGAAGCATTGACAGAAGTATAGTTCTGTTCAACGAGAGTGAATAATAATTGCAGGACTTGTTGAATGGAACGGTCTAATAATTACACGCTTTCGACTGAATAAACCACAAAAAGGCGAAAGTAATGCGAAGTAGCAGAAATGAGATAAGCGATAAATTTAACATTGAAACTGGAGACCACGAAGTAGACGAGGTAATAGAATTCGACTACCTTGGAAGCAAAATAACACATGACGAATGAAGCATGGAGCAAATAAAATGGAAACTACTTGCAGCGCAGAAGCTGTTCTGGGAGCACAGCTTTGTACGGAAGTGAGTCATGAACAGCGGGTAAACCGGTAAAGAAGAGACTCTACATGTTAGAATGATTTTCACACTGCTTGAAGGACTTGAAGAAGGTAAAAACTGTAGCGGAAGACGAAATTGGAATATATGCAACATATAAGTGAAAATGTTGGTTGCAAGAGCTATTCTGAGATGAAGAAGTTGTCACATGAGTGAACTTCTATGTCAGACGTATCAGACTAGTCGGAAGACTAACAACAAAAATAAACGTTTATCGTTTTCGACATATAAGTGGTCTATCTGATATTTAGCTGATAATAAGTAAAGGATCATGTTAGATATCTTACGTGAATCTTCTCCTGGCTGGGGACACATTACTGCTGGTGGTCCACAGGGCTCACTTTTAGGACTACTCCTGATACACTGATAAAGGAGATATTGTGCTCTTCGCTCATAAACGCTTACAAAATTAGCTTCTTTTGCCTACTTGCATTATTGGATGTTATATGCACTAATGTTCTGAATGAATTCCACACATACATACATAAATTATTGCGCTGTAGGGATAATATGTAGTGTCTGTCAAATGGTTCAAATGGCTCTGAGCACTACGGGACTTACCAGCTGAGGACATCAGTCCCCTAGAACTTAGAACTACTTAAACCTAACTAACCTAAGGACATCACACACATCTATGCCCGAGGCAGGATTCGAACCTGCGACCGTAGCGATCGCGCGGTTCCAGACTGAAGCGCCTAGAAACGCTCGGTCACACCGGCCGGCTTTAGTGTCTGTCGCCGAATTTCATATAGGAAGCTGTTTAAAGAGCAGAAATTGGAAATCATACGGAAAAACGTCGTTGAAATAAACATATCAGCTATATTCATTTCCTGACGATAGATTACATAGTTTGTTTTCCCTTATTATCGTAAAAAGGAATATTTGACGTTCAGCAGATTACTGGTTAATCTTAAGGACCTGTCTTTTTTGACGTGGGCGCAAGTCGTTATCTTCTGTTCTACACAACTTATGGGGTTTCCTGGGGCTAAGCTGTGTTTGGAGTGAGAAGATGTAACCGTTTGCCGGAGTCGACTTTATAAGGTAGGTCCCTGGGTGAAAACCGAATAAATTCTGGCAATTATGCAGTGTTAGAGACCTCTGACAGAGTTCCGGCTTAGAACAGATAGAAATGTGAGAATTTCGATCACATAGTATGTTCACATAAATTCAGTAATGAAAAGGTATTCGCCGGGTCAGAAATTCGCTAGGTAATCAGGAAATGCATCTTCGTAAAGTTTACCTGCGATGCCTCAAAAACTTTTGTCGAAGATAAAACGAAAATGAAAATACAGTGCATCTCTTCCTGAACACACAGACGCCTGATCAAGCTCTGTATATTGAACAATATACGAGTATGAACGAGTCGAATGAAATGTAAGATTACGCCTGAGTTCGGCACGGAATGCGGTATCTATGCTCCGCACTTATACGTGCTCCAGACAAATGAGTCAGTCTACATCTACATCTACATGGTTACTCTGCAAATCACATTTAAGTGCAGGGCAGAGGGTTCATCGAACCACCTTCACAATTCTCTATTATTCCAATCTCGTATAGCGCCCGGAAAGAATGAACACCTATATACACTCCTGGAAATGGAAAAAAGAACACATTGACACTGGTGTGTCAGACCCACCATACTTGCTCCGGACACTGCGAGAGGGCTGTACAAGCAATGATCACACGCACGGCACAGCGGACACACCAGGAACCGCGGTGTTGGCCGTCGAATGGCGCTAGCTGCGCAGCATTTGTGCACCGCCGCCGTCAGTGTCAGCCAGTTTGCCGTGGCATACGGAGCTCCATCGCAGTCTTTAACACTGGTAGCATGCCGCGACAGCGTGGACGTGAACCGTATGTGCAGTTGACGGACTTTGAGCGAGGGCGTATAGTGGGCATGCGGGAGGCCGGGTGGACGTACCGCCGAATTGCTCAACACGTGGGGCGTGAGGTCTCCACAGTACATCGATGTTGTCGCCAGTGGTCGGCGGAAGGTGCACGTGCCCGTCGACCTGGGACCGGACCGCAGCGACGCACGGATGCACGCCAAGACCGTAGGATCCTACGCAGTGCCGTAGGGGACCGCACCGCCACTTCCCAGCAAATTAGGGACACTGTTGCTCCTGGGGTATCGGCGAGGACCATTCGCAACCGTCTCCATGAACCTGGGCTACGGTCCCGCACACCGTTAGGCCGTCTTCCGCTCACGCCCCAACATCGTGCAGCCCGCCTCCAGTGGTGTCGCGACAGGCGTGAATGGAGGGACGAATGGAGACGTGTCGTCTTCAGCGATGAGAGTCGCTTCTGCCTTGGTGCCAATGATGGTCGTATGCGTGTTTGGCGCCGTGCAGGTGAGCGCCACAATCAGGACTGCATACGACCGAGGCACACAGGGCCAACACCCGGCATCATGGTGTGGGGAGCGATCTCCTACACTGGCCGTACACCACTGGTGATCGTCGAGGGGACACTGAATAGTGCACGGTACATCCAAACCGTCATCGAACCCATCGTTCTACCATTCCTAGACCGGCAAGGGAACTTGCTGTTCCAACAGGACAATGCACGTCCGCATGTATCCCGTGCCACCCAACGTGCTCTAGAAGGTGTAAGTCAACTACCCTGGCCAGCAAGATCTCCGGATCTGTCCCCCATTGAGCATGTTTGGGACTGGATGAAGCGTCGTCTCACGCGGTCTGCACGTCCAGCACGAACGCTGGTCCAACTGAGGCGCCAGGTGGAAATGGCATGGCAAGCCGTTCCACAGGACTACATCCAGCATCTCTACGATCGTCTCCATGGGAGAATAGCAGCCTGCATTGCTGCGAAAGGTGGATATACACTGTACTAGTGCCGACATTGTGCATGCTCTGTTGCCTGTGTCTATGTGCCTGTGGTTCTGTCAGTGTGATCATGTGATGTATCTGACCCCAGGAATGTGTCAATAAAGTTTCCCCTTCCTGGGACAATGAATTCACGGTGTTCTTATTTCAATTTCCAGGAGTGTATTTCCGTACGAGCTCTCATTTCCCTTATTTTATCGTGGTGATCGTCCGTCCTGATGCAGGTCGGTGTCAACAAAATATTTTCGCATTCGGAGGAGAAAGTTGGTGATTGGAATTTCGTGAGAAGATTTCGTCGCAACGAAGAACGCCTTTATTTTAATGATTTCCAGCCCAAATCCTGTATCATTTCTGTGACACTCTCTCCCAGATTTCGCGATAATACAAAACGTGCTGCCTTTCTTTGAACTTTTTCGATGTACTCCGTCAGTCCTACCTGGTAAGGATCCCACACCGCGCAGCAGTATTCTAAAAGAGGACGTACTACAAGCGTAGTGGAGGCAGTCTCTTTCGTAGGTCTGTTACATTTTCTAAATGTCCTGCCAATAAAACGCAATCTTTGGTTATCCTTCCCCACAACATTTTCTGTGTGTTCCTTCCAATTTAAGTTGTTCGTAATTGTAATGCCTAGGTATTTAGTTGAATTTACAGCTTTTAGATTAAACTGATTTATCGTGTAACCGAAGTTTAACGAATTCCTTTTAGCACTCATGTGGATGACCTCACACTTTTCGTTATTCAGGGTCAACTGACACTTTTCGCACCATTCAGATATTTTTTTCTAAATCGTTTTGCAATTTGTTTTGACCTTCTGATGACTTCATTAGTCGCCCGACAGCTTCATCTGCAAACAACCGAAGACGCCTGCTCAGATTGTCTCCCAAATCGTTTTTATAGATAAGGAACAACAAAAGGCCTATTATACTACCTTGGGGAACGCCAGAAATCACTTCTGTTTTACTCGATGATTTTCCGTCAGTTACTACGAACTGTGACCTCTCTGACAGGAAATCACAAATCCAGTCACATAACTGAGACGATGTTCCATAAGCACGCAATTTCAATACGAGCCTCTTGTGTGGTACAGTGTCAAAAGCCTTCCAGAACTCCAGAAATACGGAATCGATCTGAAATCCCTTCTCAATAGCACTCAACACTTCGTGTGAATAAAGAGCTAGTTGTGTTTCACAGGAACGATGTTTTCTAAACCGATGTTGACTGTGAGTCAATAGACCGTTTTCTTCGAGGTAATTCATAATGTTCGAACACAATATATGTTCCAAAATCCTGCTACATATCGACGTTAAAGATATGGGCCTGTAATTTAGTTCAAAAATGGTTCAAATGGCTCTGAGGACTATGGGACTTAACATGTGTGGTCATCAGTCCCCTAGAACTTAGAACTACTTAAACCTGACTGAGATTTTCACTCTGCATCGGAGTGTGCGCTGATATGAAACTTCCTGGCAGATTAAAACTGTGTGCCCGACCGAGACTCGAACTCGGGACCTTTGCCTTTCGCGGGCAAGTGCTCTACCATCTGAGCTACCGAAGCACGACTCACGCCCGATACTCACAGCTTTACTTCTGCCAGTATCTCGTCTCCTACCTTCCAAACTTTACAGAAGCTCTCCTGAGGATCTTTCGTCGAGCGAACGGTTGTATATGATTGTTAAGTATGGAGCTGATGCATCAGCATACTCACCTGAGGAGAGCTTCTGTAAAGTTTGGAAGGTAGGGGACGAGATACTGGCAGAAGTAAAGCTGTGAGTACCGGGCGTGAGTCGTGCTTCGGTAGCTCAGATGGTAGAGCACTTGCCCGCGAAAGGCAAAGGTCCCGAGTTCGAGTCTCGGTCGGTCACACAGTTTTAATCTGCCAGGAAGTTTCATACTTAAACCTAACTAACCTAAGGGCATCACACACATCCATGCCCTAGGCAGGATTCGAACCTGCGACCGTAGCAGTCGCGCGGTTCCTGACTGAGCGCCTAGAACCGCTAGACCACCGCGGCCGGCTGTAATTTAGTGGATTACTCGAACTACCTTTCTTGAATATTGGTGTGACCTGTGCAACTTTCCAGTCTTTGGGTACGGATCTTTCGTCGAGCGAACGGTTGTATATGATTGTTAAGTATAGAGCTGATGCATCAGCATACTCCGAAAGGAACGAAATACAGTCTGGACCAGAAGACCTACTTTTATTAAATGATTTGAGTTGCTCCACTACTCCGCGGATATTTACTTCTACGTTACTCATGTTGGCAGCTGCTCTCGATTCGAATTCTGGAATATTTACTTCGTTTTCTTTTGTGAAGGCATTTGGGAAGACTGTGTTTAGTAACTCTGCTTTGGCAGCACTGTCTTCAGTCTCGAATTCTGAACAAGAGAGCGGCGACTTATTACGGGAGGCGCCTCTGCCTCAGCGGGCACACCACAAGTGGGCTCTGGGCGCCGACCTCCGCCCTGTTCGGCTCGCGTGTGGCATGCACAGCGCCAAAGGCCGCGTGAGCCCAGCATGGCGGATGACTCATCCGCCGCCCGCACTGCTCACTGCTACACGACGGACGCTCCCTACACACCACTCGAGTCCTTACACCCGCTGTTCCACAGCTGTTGTCACAAACTTTCAGCAGTATGTAGGGACCACGGACTCCCAAAGAAGCCCTTGAGTGCGAGGTCGCAAAACGCCAGTGATGTTTATGACAGACATATTGTCTGTCGTGCAACCTCAATATTGGCTGCTAATGGCAGCGGAGGCAGGGACTGGAGGTATCCAATGGCGAGCACAGCTTCAGGCTACGGCGCGTAGTTGAACTGCTTAGTCGACGAGTGGCTCACATCAGTACTAAAGTGCTAGTGGTGTTGATACAAAGCTGAGCAATGGCAACGATAAACAAAGCAAACATTGTGTTGTATCTACAACTTGTAATGGTACTTGAATTACGTAACCATTACGGCACCTCACCTCAACCTCTCGATACCAGCAATATTCTACTGTGTTTCTATAAAATAGTTAACATATCTCTGTGACAACATTCAGATTTGATTTCATTGATGTAGAGGTACTTCGATACATCGATATGTATATATTGCAATGATATTATTCTTATGTGTATTCTTTCTTTTGTCACTATGATCTTTGACGTACTCGTAACTCTGATTTTTGGGGGCGTAAGCGGTTATTAGAGAGTCAAGCTTTGGTCGTCATGTTAAAAAGACGCAAATTGTAGTCAGTTTATGAAATGTGAACTTTGACAGTGAGGAAGATATTTTCAAGTATGTTTTATATTCTGAAGTAATGTTTTGGAACGAGTTACGTGATATTGCAACAAAAGTAATAAAAAAGAAGTGTAACTTAAATTCGGAGTGCTAATTACTTTCTTACATCACCATTGTCCTAACTTGCAAAAGTTTAATGAAAAAATCTATAAAACTTTTGAATATCGCATAATAACACCTAGGCCTCTTTGCATCCGAGCTTTGAATCATCACTACCTAGATTTTTTCGACGATTGAGCCATGAGTTCACAACGAGACCAGCGTGGGAAACACGAAAAGATGAGTGCCATTATTTCAAGAAGTGACTTTATTAACGGTGCTCTAATGACACCTGCCATATAATATAACTTTGTTGTTGCCCGAAAATGCAATATTTAGCAGCGTGAGCAACACTACAATCATAATTAATTTTTGGCCTTTGTTGTGGTAGGGTTGTTAGAAACTGCAATTGCCGATGTTGACAATTCGTGAAGAAAGGGACCCAATGGATTTCGTAGAGTGAGAAAGAAATGGCATATGAAATATAAGCGTTCCTGCAAGATGTGTCAGTGAAATGTGTGGTGCCGGCCGGAGTGGCCAAGCGGTTCTAGCCGCTTCAGTCTGCAACCGCGCGGCCGCTGCGGTCGCAGGTTCGAATCCTGCCTCGGGGATGGATGTGTGTGATGTCCTTAGGTTAGTTAGGTTTAAGTAGTTCTAAGTTCTAGGTGACTGATGACCTCAGATGTCAAGTCCCATAGCCCGCATCTCGTGGTCGTGCGGTAGCGTTCTCGCTTCCCACGCCCGGGTTCCCGGGTTCGATTCCCGGCGGGGTCAGGGATTTTCTCTGCCTCGTGATGGCTGGGTGTTGTGTGCTGTCCTTAGGTTAGTTAGGTTTAAGTAGTTCTAAGTTCTAGGGGACTGATGACCACAGCAGTTGAGTCCCATTGTGCTCAGAGCCATTTGAACCATTTGAACCATCAAGTCCCATAGTGCTCAGAGCGTTTGAAATGTGTGGTGTCGTATGCGCTCGACTGTGCAGACAATTTACATGAGGAGCACGGTGATGACGGTACATGCTTAACAAATGAAAATGATATTGAAATACGTGTCGAGCCACGTAGATCATCATCCTTGTCGGGCAGGGACAAGTGATAAAGGACAATCGTTGTCGAGGGAGGACAACGCGCAGTTGTTAGAGAAACAGAGTTTGCGCGTTTCAAAGATGCTGGATGCAATTTACAGCCTGTGCATGATAGTGACTTACGTTATGCACCAGGGGGGGTTCTAGAAGTTGGTCAAGGGGGGGGGGGGGGGCTAATTGGGGGAGGGGGGATTGGGGGAGTGGAATATCACCTAGCAAAAGGAGAGTTGGGGTCCTCCGCCGACAAATTGGTAAAATTTGGTGTTGCTTAAAGTAGTTTTTCTTAACTGTTTTAGAGTTCAACGTAAAAGAAACTTATTTTCATATGGGAGATTTTATTAATTACATAAACCATGAAAAAGGTCAGCTTACAACAAATAAGTTTTCATTAATTTTCTGGATACAGAAGGTGACATGAATGTAAAAACTTGAATTTGACATGAATATAAAAAAATATATAACAAAATTCACTGTATATTTCCGTCTTCTGCCCAATTTGTCATGCTCATTCGCCTCTGTTTCTTTTTACTGAATATGTCAATGAGATTTTCAATGTCCATATATCTTTCTTTATGGATATTTGCAAGAGCCAATCCATTTAGTCTCACCTGCCCCATTGTGTTACGCAAATAAGTCTTTATTCGTCTCAAAGTAGAGAAGCTTCGCTCAGGAGTGCTTGTGGTGACAGGAATAGTCCCAAATATTTGGAGTAAAACATACACATTTGGGAAAAACTGCTTGTCACAGTTCTTTAATGCTTCAGTTACTGTTTCAGGTCTTGTACTTTCATCAAGCCACTTTTTCTTCCATAGTTTCAGATCTCCTTTCATTAAAAGCGAAGAACTCTCCAAAAACTGTTCATATTTCTGGGATGCCTGGATCACTTCATTCTCACTGTATTTTAAACAGTATGCAGGAATAAGTCCTTCAAGTGGTAATATGGTGCGAAAACCTTGGGGAAATCTTGTTTCTAGCTCGGTAACAAAAGGATCCACAACAGATAAAAATACTGTTCGCCAGAAGTATTCCTCGGCGTTTGTAGTAGGACGTTGTCTCTTTTGGTTTGTATTGAAATAGTTCTTGGCATTGCTATTACACTTCCAATATCTTCTGCCAGTTTAACAGCGTCTCCAAAAATACTTCCGAATTCTATTTCCGAATCAGTTCTTATATTGTTGAACAACTCAAGCACGTCATTGACATGATTTAAGGCAGTTGTTAAATCCATTTCAGGACTTTGGAGCTGTTCGCTTAGTCTTAGTGTTAAAGAGAAGAAATGTGCTGCAGTTGCTAACGCTACTACGAAGTCTCCTCTTCGGACAGTAGAACTAAACATACAAGCTTTACTAGCCGTTTCTGCGTTGGTTTCACTACTACTTGAAAGTTCGTCAAGCAAGGTCACGACCGGGACAAATAGCTCCTTGAAAGTAATAAGGGTATCGTGTCTTTCCACCCATCTTGCTGGACACATTGCCTTCAACTTCGTTTTCTTTGACTCTGTGAACGGTAGTCGTGACATAACTTCCTCTAGGGAATTTTTTCTGTTTGCAGAGGCAGACAAGAATGCTGAAACTGATCCTACAATTCCCATCATATTTTTAACTATTGGAGTATCACAAGACTTAGAAATGCACAAGTTCAAAGAGTGGCTATAACAGTGGGTATAAATAGCCAATGGTTGTTTACTTAAAATTAAAGCTTGAACTCCTTTAAATCTCCCAGCCATGTTTGAGCTGCCATCATAGCCCTGTCCGCAAAGATATTGATAGCTCAGCCCCAGTGACTTGAGTTCTTCATCGATGGCTTCTGCAATTGAAGTGCATGTAGTTGATTTAAGCTCAGTAAAACCCAGAAAATCTTCTTTGGTAACAAAGGTCTCTATGTCAATGTACCTAACATAAAATGTCATCTGTTCCTTAGTGGTGACATCAGTTGCTTCATTACATACAATGCTAAAACATTTAGCCTTTTTCACATCCCTCGATATTGAGGAGCGGATAGCGCCACCAAAGCAATTTATGACTTCGTTTTGGGCTGCGTTACTTATCATAGAACTGTTTCGGCCACATGTACTGAAATGTTTTAAATCTTCATCTCCAGCATCCATACGAAAAGCCAAAAGACTCTGAAAAACTCCATGTTTTTCCTCTAGAAGATCATCAGTTTTTTCTTCTTTTAGCTGAGGAATTAAACCATGATCACGATGTCCTCGTAAAGGTAGGTTATTTCTAGCACACGGGACTATAGTCTTTATAATAGGCCTCAAGCGTTTCCGGTTTTCTTCAATAACTGAAGATTTCTTGGTATCGAGGACAACGGCAATACTTTTTTTACTTGATTCCATAGACTTGGTGAACTCTATAGCCTTCTCCATGGAAAATTTGTGATATTTTGTGTTTTCATGATGACGAAGATCTTCCGTAGCCTTCTTGTATTTGACCAATCGTTGTTTTACCAGTTTTTTCAACGCCTATAAAAATAAATTACAAATGTCTTAGGTAAAGAATTAAGTAAAGAAAAAATAGTGCAAACACCAAACCTTGCAAGCACTCGAAATGTTAGCAACATAGAAATTTTTGCTGAGGAAGCAAGCCTGAAAACTATTTGAATAATTATGTTTTTGTATCTGAAGTGTTTCCAGTTAAAAACGACACCTCGAAGTTATTTATGTTTTTAACCAAGATAGTTAAAGGTTTCAGTTATTTAGAATAATCGGAAGCTGTAATAAGTACCTGGGAGCCGATTCCGGCACGTGAAGGAGCAAACAGAACACATGCAGTACAAAATCCACCACGTAACATTTTACCGTATGAAAGCCAGTTGTACTGGCTCATCCATTCATGCTTAAATCTTCGGTTTTGCTTCCCTTCTAATTGAGTAGGAAAAGAAAAGTTTGCGGGAGGCTTCCAAGTATTCTTTAAAAACTTAAGCTTCTCATCATCACGTAAGGCGCCTTTAACAGCTCTTCTTATGTCATATGGGTCATAATATGTTTCAGTCCTTTCTGATCTTTCTTCCTGTGAATTAAATATGATTTAAATGTCAGTATTACGTACAAGTGGCTCAACACAAAAGTATATATCGTTATTTGCACACATAAAAAATTTAAATTTATTATGACCACTAAAAAGTCACCATTTGTCTTCCAAAACATTAACATTACCCCATATCCCTCGGTCTTGCTCCCTCCCCCTGCAAACATTCGTGTGGACGCCCTCGGTAAACAGCATTGAAATGCTCTTGTGTATTGACGTGCTTAATGAAGGTACTAACTCCAGCAATTCCGTACAGTAATGACAAGGAAAAAAGACTCAGAACAGTGAAGCAGTAAAGAGTAAGAAAGCAGACAACAATGGCTTCTTCAGACAGTGTTTCAGCTACCTAATGTTACCGGCAGTCCGGAACAAGTGACTGCCATCACCTGACTTTTACCAATTCGGGATTGCCAAGATACAGTTTACACACTGTAACTCTTATTTGTTTGTGAAACTGGTCTGTGAACGGCATTTATGAGTCAAAGATACATAAAATCTAAGTTTCTCTTAATTTAGTGGCCTTTGTCTGGAAGTTTTGTTTGAAATGTTCCTACAGAAAGGCTTCAAAATTTAACACGACATTAGCGACCTACGTCAGTGAAGGTCGTTGGTTGGTTCCGCTCTGTGCCATCAGTCGGTCACAGTCAGATTAATAACAGCGAAACCAGGAAAGATTCTGCATCACGTTATTTACTGCAGGCCTATAAGCTTTTAGAAACTTCTGAAATGCTCTCACATGTTTATAGACTAATACTGAAAGTTGGTAGATCTTGTTGAGAAAGAAAGCTTTGAATAATTTGTAAGGTGACAGAATAAATGAAAGTCAGTTTAGCACATTTCATAAAAGCTTTATATATCGTAACGGGAAGGTGATAATGACACCTAACTTAATTTGGCGGTAATGAGCAAATTTGCCTGTAAGTATGTAATGCATAAGGGATGAC
The DNA here is from genome assembly GCF_023898315.1 of Schistocerca nitens. Classification (NCBI taxonomy): domain Eukaryota; kingdom Metazoa; phylum Arthropoda; class Insecta; order Orthoptera; family Acrididae; genus Schistocerca; species Schistocerca nitens. The sequence goes on along the minus strand of NC_064614.1, from coordinate 272,594,405 downwards.
ACTCAATCGACGGTATTAACACACCGCCCATGTAATGCATGTCTATGAGCGGAAGGTGAGACAAGCAGCGAGAAAAAAACGTTTTGATTTGGAAGCAGTTGTGAGGAGAGGAGAAGGCCACCGACCAGGTGATTCAGACCCTATTGGTCTAAAAAAGCCGTGCCACGGAGAATGAAAGAACCCAGGTGGGGAGACAGTTCGGCTACGAGAAAGACAAGACGGAAATTTTCGAGGACTCTTCTCTGACCAGGCGTCAAGTGCAGAACGGGGCGCATAACGCTCTGTACGACGCAGAGGAGAAATTTGTGTGAACACTGCGTTCACAGCGGCTGACGTCCATCTAGGAATTAGCTCCAACAGCGGAGAAACGAACCAGCCAGTTAGTTAATTGTTCTTGAGAGAACTGAGAGGGCATTATAACATGCACGATGCTCCAGCCCTGCGCGTGTATATTGCCATATTCCAAGACTAGAGATGAGCTTATTTTCTCGCATAACGAGAAACATAGGGAAAAATTCAGCAAAGGTTTAATAAGCTTTTATAGGAATTTCAGAGGCAGACAGCTGTCATGCATATGATAGCTCATCACAGCAAAGGTAAATATACAGCGCAGAGGCGTAAACTTGTTGGTTCACCAGCTTGTGTCCACTGTAAACTCGAGCGACCTTGGGTAATGTTTTGCTCAACTTGTCACAAAACTAACCATCCTCCGTAGACTTGATTGTCATCCTAAATAAAACGGAACTTTGAAACGGAATGGGATAATTTATCGTAGTACTAACCAACATCATAACGTAATTGTAAGAATAATTTTGTAGAGAAACTTCTAGTTAAATTTAATATTGTTGTGTTTAGGGTTAGTTAAAATTGAGAGGACTAGATGCGTCATTTTCACTACTGTCTTAACATTGTCACATTGTAAACTGTGTAAAAGCGTGTATATCTCTGAAAAGTTTGCAACATTAAACAAATGTCATTACAGCATACACATTTGTGTCCTCAGTCATAGAATAAACAGCCACCATCTCACATCTTACAAATTTTGTCAATATTATTAACACCAAAAATACGTATGGCCAGCTTTAGTAAAAAAATACAACAATAAAGTGTTATTTTTCAGTACAAAATAATTAAATAAGGCTGGTTTGTGCAGAAAATATTTTACCTCCTTATAGACGAATGGGATCTTTAAAAATTGACCTCACTTTTTATGTTTTCAAGCAGTCGTATTCTTATCATTAGTTAGCGATTAAACATAATAGCGCTAGTCCCACATAATTAAACTAATAACTACTAGTATAAAATCTCAGTAACATGAAGGAAGTGTTATTTCAAATTAAGAAGATATGACTCTTACCAATTGCTTTGTGTTGTCGAAATTGCAGTCTCTAGATGCACATGCCTGTGACGGTTCCAGTTCTATAGCGCAAGCTTCAGATTCCTTACGAGAGTTTTTGGCCGTACGCTCAGGTTTGCCAAAATAATCCGTTAGCTTGCGATTCATTGCAGCAACATCTTGAAACCCTCACTCCAATCTCTAATACACTATTATTTCAGAAAATAATCGACTCTTCACGACGCATGATTCGGTCATACTACTCAGTTACACACTTCAGTAATATCAATAGTCGTACTCGGAAAACAAGTGTTCGCTGACAGCACATGGAAGAGTTGGAAGGACAACTGGCTGTTTTTAACAATCGATTGGTCAGTAGATTGTTTTTTCGTGCGGTCGGTTTCTTCACTCGGTTTCAGCCGTTATATGAATTTTACACTCAGTTTCCGGGTTTGAGTTATTTTATTTACTTTCTCTTTCGGACTTCTCGGTTATCATATCAATTTATAGTTGGGTTTTAAAATTTAATATCAAAGGTGCCCTTTAAATTTATGTATATATAAATGAACCATCACCTTTTAACACGTTTCTGAAATATCTATGACCAACGTTGTAAGATCGTTTTGAAACACCCTGTATTTTCCTTACTTCTTTATTGAGATAATGAGAAGCCGCCAACAATCGGCGATCGCACACACCGCGACGTTGCCCCGCTCGCCAGCAACTGAATAATTTAAATATCATTTGCCTTCTACTCATTGAGCTGTATTAAAACATTGCAGATCGTACCACCTGGAACGACTGAACCAATTCAATTCGGGATGCTTTTTTTTCCGTGCGTGCGAATCAGATTATCGCACTATTGGCAGCTACGCCTTAAAGGATAGCCAGTTCCTCGATAAGCTCTACGACAGACTGTTTCGCATTCGATTACATCCCATCACATTCCGTCAGTTCTCATCACCCTGTTATGCCAGTATAATTCTATATGAATTCTTTAAGACTGAATACCTAGACGAATGTCCCTCACGGTTTGTAGCTCCCAAGCAGTTCGCCGTTGATATTGATGGTGCGAACCTTTGTGATCACTGTGTTAATGATGCAAGTTAATGGTTTGTTTTTAACATTTTTTCAATGTCGGCGACGTCTGTTTCGTGAAGTGTAATAAATACATCCCGTAGATCACCTTCCGGACACTCATTTTCTGTCGCCCTGCTGATGCGCATAGTTAGTCATTAGCAGCTAATACTTTTTCTATCACGATTGTTAACACAACACTTTCAAATGAACATTACTAAAGATTGAACTTGCAACTTCACCCTCAAGGGCTTCCTTTTCAGTCGTAGGTGGCGATAAGACAACCGACTGGTTTTAGCAACTGACTGGCCAGACGATTATAGTTTTTTTTTTTGAAAATGAAAATAACGGAATGAAACCAATATCTGCGGCCACGTCAGCTATTTGGATGTTTTCACTCACTATTTTGGTCTGAGGCGTTTCACTTAAAAGTGAGACAACCGACTGACAGAAGTCTGTTACAGCAGTTACGTGAATACACTGTCTCCGGCTTTCAGTGATTTGATTTACATACTATCTATGCCTTTTCGGTTATACATGAACCACAATTAGATTTCCCATTTTTTTAGACGCACAAAACCATCTTATTTCAATAAGAGATGAATGAAAAGTGCGAGGGCGCGCTGAAGAGTAATGCCTCCGACGTTTTGGTGTAAAAACTGAAACAGATTTTTAAATAAAACAAACTTTGTTTACAATGTACATCTTTATTCTGCATACTTACACTTTTTTTTTTCAGCGTAGTCACCCTGGCGACGAACATGTTTCTCCCAACGAGAGACCAATTTGTTGATACCGTCGCTAAAGAATGTTTGACTTCGTTGACGGAACCACAACCTCACCCCTGTTTGCACCGATTCATCACTATCAAATTGAAGTCCTCGGAGGCGTTCTTTAAATTTTGGGAACGGATGAAAATCGATGGACTCAAGTCGAGACTGGGTGGAGGACGATCGATGACGGTAAACCGAAGGCCTCTGGTTGCTGCAGATGTCGCAGGGCTCGTGGGTGCTCTGGTGCTGCCAAGCTGAAGGAGAGGGTGCTCCGTGTGTGAACGAACTCTTTGAATTCGAAACTCGATTACAGCACGCTGTTTCTCACGCACCGAAATAGTTACGTTACACGCCGCCATCTTACACGCTACAATTCGGCGCCCTCCTGCGGCAGAAGACTGCAGATCTGTAGACGTGAAGAATATAGATGTAGAATGTTGATAACATTTGTTTTATTTTCACATAAAAATTCAGAGGCATTAATTTTCAGCACGCCCTCGTGTATTTCTAAACATGAAGCGTTTCCAAATTTTATGTCTTTATTTACTTAAAATACTTCTAGCAATCAATACGGATTTTTGGTTTGTTTTAAAAGGTTAATAATTTGAGCCACATTATAAATTTGTGTTTGAATTGATGAACAGTTACTTTCTTATTTAATGTTATTGAAGATCTGTCTCTCTCAAAGCGCTCTCTCTCTCTCTCTCTCTCTCTGTCTCTCTCTCTCTCTCTCTCTGTCTCTGTCTGTCTGTGTGTCTGTCTCTTTCTCTCTCTCTCTCTCTCTCTCTCTCAACGCGCTAGTTTCCATCCATTACCGTTAATTTTCTTTTGGTAAATGTTGAGGTGACTTAAACAGAAAGATACATTGGCGACTAATCACTTTCTTTTTACGCTTACACTATCACCTGTCGAAAGATTTTTTTTTATTGTTTGCGAGAAATGGATCATAGTCAGAAACAGTCCGAAAAGCTTGTAAGGACAGGGTAGGTTGTGCCGAGAAATGATTTTTAAGAAAGAAATTCTATACGTTGCACCGTTTCTGGTTTAATTAGGATGAAGTTAGCCAATTAGGCCGCTGCGTGAGCAAATTTAGGTGGCCCGCCAGACACTATGTCGTGAATCGTGTCCTTCGTTTAGTTTCCTAGCACCAAACAAAAGAGCGATACAAAAATTTGACCTGGGAAGGCAGTGAGGATCGAAACCGAGCCAAAGGCTGAGCAGTGTCGTGCGCTATCGTCTACGCTACGAGAATAACTGACACTAGCTGTATCTGGCGGGCCGCTTGAAACTGCACGCGCAACGGCCTGATTGACTAACTGCAACGTTAATTAACGCAGGAACGGTACAATGTATCTAATTTTTTGTCAACATTTATTTCTCAGGACAAATATGATTTTATAATATGAATTATCCTTGCAAATACTGCACAGGACTGTATTTATCTTGAGGATCGCTTTTTATCCAGTCATACGATTGCTTCCGTTCTCACATCACTGAGTATTTCGGCATTTTGATAAAGACACAACGTTCACTGTTAAGAAAACAGCTATTCATAAACATGGACGAAACACTGGACTAAATGCTAATTATTGGAAGTCAATAAAACACAGCTATCAGAACGCCAGTAACAGTTACGACAGGCGATAACAGAGTGCAGTCAACAATAATGATTTAACACAGGCAAAACGATTTAATATTTCCGCTTAGAATTCGATGCGTCGAACTGAGTTGACTGTTTTCATACGGTTGCTCCCATAGACTCGTTTCACCCGAAAGAATTACAACCAACTCAACGGACAATTCTCATTCGGTTGCTGCCACAGACTGCTTTCACTTAAAAGAATGAAATTCAATCTGTAAGTTTAACTACAACCAAACAAGTCGATTGTTTTCCAGCTGAAACGTCCCCTATGAAAAATTATAAATGATAGTGCTGCAAAAACTCTTACGTGATTTGATTTTCAAACAGCTGAGCAAAACTCAACGTACTCAAACAGTTTTCTCTTTACTTATTCTGATCATTACTAAACTGACACACAATATTTTTAGCGTAACGCAATCTGACTTTCAATAATCCCTACAAAAGAATGGCCTTGACTAACAATAACCTATACCTTTCATGAATCATTTACCTCAAAAAATCTTCGTTACTCGAACTAAAGCAATACAGCGAGCGCCAATACTGCCAGCTAAATAAAAGATTCTAACTACCGAAGGCAGTAACTACTGATAGGCATAGTTAGCAAATGAAAGATTTTGATAGAGAACAAACAATGTATTTACCTTATATATATATAATCACACGTCCAGATCATCCGCTCTCAAAACTCTGGCATCTCTCTCGCCACATCCACCACTGCTGGCGGCTCACCTTCAACTGCCCAACGCTTCGTGCTGTTCACATCGAACTGCCCAACACTACACGAACGAATATTCCAACAATGAGTCCAACCAGCCACAGACTGCACACAGCGCAGTCAGCGATTTTCATACAGAGCACTACGTGGCGTTACCAACATAAAAACCTAAACAGCCTAATTACACAACATCCGATAGAATAGGCAAATATCTCGTTTCAAAAAACATAGCCCCGGATTATTACATTTCTAAGAACAACGACCAAAATTTAGAAACAAGGAACGTAAGTTTCGCGATAGGTTTAAGTTATTGGGTGTCAACCTCATGTCAGCAATGTGACACCAAATATATAGGCCAAAACGGCAGAAGTTTCTCAACTCGACTGAAAGACGGTATCAGTTGCACGAATTCAGGATTAGCATTAAGCGCACATCTACGGAACACGTCACATCAGATCACGGACATACACTAGACTATGCAAATAACGGATTTGGAGAAATAAGGGTAACAACCTTAATATTTTAGAACAGGCAGCGATTTTATGAGCCTTACAAAAATCTCTTGAGCTCACCTTAAACGAACAGACATTTTGGTTACCTAACCAGACTATCCATGGTTCTTATTTTTCGATAACGTATTTTGCTGCATGTAAAAACTTTTACTACAAGGGCAGTTCAATAATTAAAGAGACAAATTGGTCTGGAGAAAAACTAGTTAGTAGTGCTAGTTTGGTACTTTTATGGCTTTAAGTTGGCATCACTGGGATGAGCCCTAATCAGCTGAAGTATCAACGTTGTTTTGTTTATAAACTCAAAAACACATTTCTAGATGGCGAGCTCGCTTGAAATGTCCACATTAGTTGAACAACGTTCTGTTATTCGTTTTTTATTTACTGAAGGCGAGAAACCAGTGCATATATACTGTAGAATGTCTAAAGTTTATGATGAAGGTTGTATGAATCGTGCAAATTTTTATAAGTGGGTAGAGCAGTTCAAAAACCGTCGTCGCGACTCAGTGACTGACGAACACAGTTCTGGCCGACCAGTTGCAGTTTCAACTCCCTGACTTGAAAGTCGAATTGATCACATTATTCGTGCCAACCGCCGTGTGACTGTGGAAATGATAGTTGATAAGTTTGAAGTTAGTACTGATACAGTTCATAACGCTATCTGTAACAAGCTGAAGTACCGCAAAACATGTGCAAGATGGGTCTCAAAGGAGATGACGCGGCTACACGAGGAAACGGGGTTGAGAGTGTTCACAGAGATAGAGGAACGTTATGAAAGAGGTGACAATTTCCTCAACAAAATTTTAACTTGTGATGAAACTTGGGTTCACTATTATGGGACAGAATCAAAAAGACGAAGCATGGAGTGTGTAATGGTCCACCTGGTCGTCGTTGATATCGCTAATTGCTGTAAACGCACTATTTCACTCCAATTTACGGAGCTTGTTAGCACTTGATGTTAGGTTGGCGCCATTACAATGTATTGTATTGTAGTAATCGCTGCTGCTTGCTGGATCGCTGCTGTGTCTCGATGCTGATGCTGGCTCTAAATCTGGTTGTCTAGGGTTAAAAAACATGAGGTCCCGTGTTTTTCATGTGCTTTTGATGATAAAGAACGAGCGAAACCAACATGTATGTAAACATCAAATATTTATTACTTTAGTGGCCATATTAATTGCACTGTCCACCAAAGACCATAACACAACACAAAGTAGTACTTCCTTTACATTGTTCTTTGCCTTGTTTTGCCAAACAATAACACAGAAACACACTTCACCAAAGTGACATTCCGACTGCCCCGGACTGCCTCCGACTGCTTGTATTTATAACATTGTCAAAGAACTACTAAAAAGAGATATATTTTATAAGTCACATGTACATCTGTTATCATAATTTGTGCAGAAAAGTTGTTAATTTGCATCGAGTGACATAATTTAACATGTTATTAAAATGACAGACAGATTTGTTGACTTGACAGAATAATTCTTTGTTACAAAAAGGTCGTTTTTTAGAAGTTTGTCAATTGACTTCTCTAATTTGCATAAATAAGTAAGTAACGTGAATTATGAAGAATTACATTGGTTTTCGTCTAAAATAGGATTGATTACGTGAATACTGAGTGAAAACGCTCCTAGTGAACAAATAGGTTTCACTGGGTGATTTTTATTTAAGGAGATCCAAAATACCTAAGTTGGCCACTATTTTTCGTACTTCATATTAATTATTTAAGATAAACTTAGTGTTTTTCATGATGACATTTGCTGTATCAGTGATCAAGTGATATAAACTTTTGTGTGGGTCAGTTATTCAGTATAATTTAATGGGTTGACTGTTTATGGAGACATGTTGTGCAATCATTGTTAACATACACAATAACTTTTCTATAATCATAAAAACTCGTTAAACTGGTTGAATTTGGAAGGGATCGCATACTTCATTAAAGTAAAGCCTTTAATATGTTCCGTTACAATACCCCCCTCGGGTAATATCATTTACAGAATGTTAATGATATTAGCCGACTAGGACAAATGTGTCAATTACTATGCATAATGTGTATGTATACAACAACCGTTACACCGTTTCAAAATGACTTTTTCCTGAAAATATTTTAGTTGTGTTGTTTCAAATGCACTTTGTGTTATGTCAATCAGTATGACAGCATAATAAAAATATTTATTAATACAGAAAGTAAAAAAAAATGTTAATCTTTGCTCCCAGTGAGCCACATGGAAAATGATCAAAAAACAGACACAAATATATCACATGCGATTTTAAGGTATATAAAAAATATATATGTAAATTATTTCAAAGTCAGCTCTCATTGAGTCACAGATTAGTCAAGATAATAGAAGGAACATAAATATATTACATAGATGGACAGGTCATATGTCCATAAGAAAATATTGCCACTGTCTGTTCCTTTTGAGCCACATAAGAGAAATGAAAACCAAGAACATAATTATAAGTATGGACATGATATATAAATACACACACTAGTGAAGTCACATGTATGGATATAATATGCATTTAAAAAAGAAACGAAATATTTAAAAAACTTGTCTCCCATTGAGACACATAGTGAAGACAGTACAAGAACATATGAATACTAAAATTGGACACTTAAATTGGTCACAACATAACACAAACATCAAACTTGGTGAACATCTGATTAGCTGTAGAAAATTGTCCACAAATCTTATGTCTAAGAAAACAATAGTAACACAATGATGGGTCTTGCACCACAATTTTTACATTGTCTTTTATTTGGTGCAATCATGTCCCATATTCAACAATACAAAAGGAAAGTAATAAATGTTTGTCACCTCTTTGGGTGCATGGTTAAACTTGCCCCTTGCAAGTAAAGAAGATGTCTCCAAATTTAATATTCAATGGTGACAATAAAAATATAAAAACATTCTCTCAGAAATCTGGAACTTTTCCAGGGTCTGTAGTATGAGTGGTAGTTGCTACTTGACACATCCAGTAAAAATCTTTGCTGATCACATGCTTTATGGAAAATGGGTAACTAACTGTATTTAAACAGGGAAATGTGCTTAATCATGTTTATATGGTTTCAATTCAGTGATGTTTCTTAATCCAAATAACCTTCTTGATCTGGGGAAGATAAGTCTATACGCATTAGGATGTGGGCTTTCTTTTATTTCAAATGGACCAATGTAAATATCAAAAAACTTTTTAAGTTCAGCTGACAATAATTTTGATTTCTCTTGTGTCTTGACGAGTACAAGGTCCCCAGGTTTGAACTGCGTAGCTTTTCCTTTGGCTGCATGTCGCCTTTTTCTCAATTCCCCTTGTTTTTTCATGGTTTCCCGTACACAGTCTTCTCTTTCTTGGGGTGACATAATTTTGCAAGGTGGATACTCTATGTTTTCAGTGAAGAAACTAGCGGGGTATTGGTTGTACATTATTTCGTGTGGGGAAAATCCAGTGGAAGAGTGCTGTAAGCTGTTCATTACTTCTTCAAAACTATTTATGTACTCTAACTAATTAGTGTGGTTCTGGCTACAGTAGGTTCTGCACAGTCTTCCAATTTCTCTCATGTATCTCTCAGCCGGGTTGCTTGACGGATGGTAAGCAGATATTAAAATGTGTTTAATTCCCGTGTCTTCAATAAAAGTTTTCCAGTATTTAGAGGTGAACTGAGACCCATTGTCTGAAAGTATTGCCTTAGGTTTTCCCACAGTGTTGAAATAATTACTTGTAATTTTTGAAACTATCTGTTTGCTGGTAGCTTTCCTCAAGGGATAAAGCTTTATAAATTTGGAGAAGATGTCTACCATGACATAAATATAACTGTAACCCCCCCCCTTGTCTTGGGTAACGGTCCATAGATGTCAGTTGCAACGAGATCGAGTTTATTAGTGGGTAATATGTTCTGCATTATTCCCGTGGTTGTTTGGTTAGTCACTTTTACCCTCTGACATCTGTCACATGTTGATAACTTTTTCTTTACTCTTCTGCTAATGTTGTAAAAATAAATGTTCTCCTGTATTTTCTGAATACACTTAGTGGTGCCACAGTGGCCAAAGCTTTCATGTACATAAGTAATGAGCGTATCTATTTGTTGCTCAGGCCAACACAGTTTCCAATAGTCTAAATCCGGTTTAGGTCTTCTGAATAGTATCCCCTTGTGTACTTTATAATATGCTTCTACCTTTTCTCCCCCAGTTTTTCCTATGTAACTTTTGACTAGTTTCCAGTTCTCATCGTGGTTCTGAAACCTCCTAATGTCGTTACAGATTTTTTGTATTTCCTTTTCCTCTTTAATGCCCTTTAGATACATAATTTTGAAAATTCTCTCATCCTCCCCACTACTTCCCTCCAAATCACTTCCCAAAGGTAGTCTTGATAAAGCGTCTACTACCACATTTTGTTTTCCCTGAATGTACCTCACTTCGTAATCAAACTGCTGGAGAAACATGGCCCATCTGGTGAGTCTGTTATGGTATAACCTGCACTCTTGGAGATAGCTTAATGCTTTGTGGTCTGTCTGTACTATTACTTTATGTCCCAAGAGGTAATTTCTAAATTTTGTAAAACCCCAATGTATAGCTAGTAATTCCTTTTCTGTCACTGTGTAGTGTTTTTCATGTTTTTGAAGAATTCTGCTGGCAAATGCGATTGTTCGGTGTTCCATTTTTCCATTTACTTCCGTTTCTTGAAATAAATGTACTCCTAACCCTGCATCGCTGCTGTCAGTAGCTAGCCAGAAAGGACTTGACATGTCTGGTCTATGTAGAAGTTGGCTGTTACATAGTTGAGATTTGATTTTGTTAAAAGCATCTTCACATTCTGGTGTCCAATCCCACACTACATTTTTCTTAAGTAAGTTGTACAAACAAACTGCATTTAATGCTTGATTACTGATGAATTTTCTGTAAAACCCTGTGAAGCCGAAAAATGATTTGAGTTGTTTCTTGTTTCTAGGTGTTGGAAAATTTTCTATGGCTTTTATTTTGTCTTTGTCTGGCAAAATCCCTTGTTCTGTAATTATGTGTCCCAAAAATTTTAACTCCTCTAGCCCAAATTTACATTTTTCTAATTTTAATGTCATTCCTCCCTTTCTGAGTTTCATAAATACTTCCCTTAATAGTTCAAGGTGTTCTTCCCAAGTTTTCCCAGTGATTAAAATGTCATCTACATAAATGGTTAATTTTGAACTAGTTTCATGACCAAGTACAAAATCTAATGCTCTGATGAATTCCGCAACTGATACATTGAGACCAAATGGTACGACTGTATACTGATAACATTTACCATTATATAAAAAGGCTGTATATTTTCTCGAATCAGGACTAAGTTCAACTTGATGAAAACCAGCGGTGAGATCTAGGCTTGTCATATGTTTGACACACTCAAATTTACCTAACAGCTCATCTATACTTTCTGGGTGGTCGTTCTCTCTGATGAGATACTTGTTCAGATGTCTGGAGTCTAATACAATCCTAACGCTATTGTCTCCCTTTTTTACAATGACCAACGGGTTGTTGTAGGCACTGCAACTTCTTTCTATAACTTCCCAATTTTCCATTTTTTGTATTTCTTTTTCCACAGCGTCTCTTTTTGCAAATGGTATTCCATATGGTTTTATAAAGAAAGGCTCATGTGGTTTTAACTGTAATTTACATTGATAATATTTCACTCTACCAGGTCTATCATCAAACACATCTTGGAAGTCCCATAATAACTCTTTTAATTTTTCCTTCTGTGTAATATTTAGGCTTTCAGCTTCCCCCAGTTTTTTCTCTACTAACTTCTCAAACTCTTGACCCTCTGCATCTTCCTCTAAGTTCTCATCCAGGTAATAAACATCCTCATTTTCATGATACACTGATTGAATGTGGTTACAGCTGTCACCACAGTTTAAAATTAACAAATTCACTGCACAGCTTTGTTGTGTAACAGGTTCTATAATACACATTTGTTTTGCTGTAAAATTAAACTCTGCATTCACTTTTAATATCCAATCCATACCTAAAATGAAATTTTCATTCAGGTCATCTACTACTAAGCATCCATGTTCAAAATTTAGGTTATCAATTTTAAAAGTAAGTAACACTTGTTTCTTAACTACCTTGCTGGCTCTGCCTGTAGCTCCTTTCACTTTTAATCCAACAACTGGCATCTCGGGAAAATGTTGATAATTTCTGAGCTTATCTCTAAGTCTAGAAGTGATGGCAGAAACAGGACTTCCTGTGTCTACTAACACTCTCCCTTCCCACTTGTCAATGTTTACTTTAACATATGGACAACCTAGCTCAACATCTTTGTCTATTTCAGTATTTTCAAACAATAGATCATTTTCAATTTGTTTGGTCCCTAAGTCTAATGTCTCTTTCCTACACTTAGACACATCCCTCTCTGTTTGCAAAGCATTGACATTTAAACATGAACCTTTGTTTTCATCTGTTCCTCTTAACACTGTGTTGTCACTTAACAAACTACTGTTTTCACCCCATTTTTTATAAAGTCCACTACGGATTCTTGTCCACCATGTAGGATACAAGGTTGCACTTACCTTTGCTAATTCTTTCCAAAAGGCATCTTTGTTTATACAGTTTCCATAGTTGTTCCACAAAACTTCTAAAAACTTTTCCCCTTTTTCTTGAAAACACACATTTACATTCCATCCGTTTATATTTTCTTTAATATTATTATTATTACCATTCTCATGGATTAGCGTTTCATAGTTCCCAATAGGCAATAGCTTGTCCTCAGATACACATTCCCTAGTCTGCATTTCACTTAAATTAACCTCATTATTACCCATGTTTGTCACATCACTTACCTTTACCACATCACTTTTCAATTCTACAAATACTTTTATTTCTTCCTCCACACTCTCATCAATAACATCACTTGATTTAGGATCATTATTTAAATGTCCCTCTATTACTTCTTCCTCCTCCTCAACAACAACCCCATCTGCAGTTTCCCCCCTATGTATCTGAATCTCAGCAATTGAGTCTTTGGCTCCATTAAACACTTCGTCATCCCCCTTCTTATCAAATAAACCCCCCAAAATAGATTCTACTTGTGGTGTGTCTGACTTGTTATTCACACCAGTATCCTTTTCAGCCCAACTATGGAACTCTGCAATACCTTCAACTTCTGCACTTTCACTAACTACCTGTGCTTGAACACAGTTTTTATTAACTGTATCACTTTTACTCATAGTATCCCAAAACCTTTTATTAAATTCTAATTTATTCATTCTAACAACTTCAGTATTTTCATGGTAATTACTCTTTACATTGTATCCTCTCCTTTTCCAGTTTCGGTTATGTGTTGTCCTGTCATAATATTGTCTAGCCCCAAAACTACAGACATCTAGTGGGACTGTCCACCGTTTCCCGGCTGGTTTCCTCAGTCTGTCCGTTTGTAGCTGTCGTTTTGTTCACTAGTTTCAACAAACCCCCTTCTATCTTGTTCTCTTCCCCAATACCTATTTCTATCATTCCTGTTATCTCTCCTCCATCCTCCCTCCTGCGTATTGTTTCTGAAATCATTTTCATATCTCTTATCTCCCCTATTTGGAGCATTATTTCCAGAATTTTCAAAGTCTCTCCTCCAATAATAATCTCTATTTACATTCCTGTTCCACCCCCCATACTGGTTGTTGCCAGAGCCAAAACTTTGGTTATTTTCTCTCTCCAAGGCCCTATCTAATCTATCTACAAATTTCAGGAACTCTTCCATTGAATCGTCTGGTCCATGGACCAATTCCCACTGCAGTCTCTCTGGTAATCTTCTTTTTAAAACATCAATTTGTGTCATAATATCAAAAGAGTTATTCAAGTGAGCAAGTTTTTTCAATTGATCTCTGCAAAATTTTTGCATTCCCCCTACTTTCCCTCTATACACTGGTCCATTTAGAAATTCTGACTTTAATCTGGCTTGTATGGACTGTGACCAAAATTTACAAATAAATTTAGCTTCAAACTCTTCACACGTATTCCAAGAATCATTATTCTCATTTGCCCAGGATAGGGCCTCCCCTTCTAGAAACCGTTTTACTAACTTAATTTTTATGTTATCAGGCATTCCTACAACAAACATATCCTTACATTGGTGAATAAAGTCAATAGGGTGCAGATTTTCACCAGGAAAGCATTTCACTTGGATGTGCCCATTCATTGTATTTTGATTGTAAATCGTTTGTTTGGACATCAATGCGTCCTCCAATTGTGTATATTTAGTGCGTATATTTTCTACTTTTGTATCTACATTAGTGGTGTACAGGTTGTATTCCTGTCTAAGGTTTTCTGATGTTTTGTCTATTCTCTGATCTAATCTTTTAGCTTCAGTATCTACTCTGTTGTAGATGACAGCAATGCTGTCTGTGTTCGCTTGTATGTTTTCATTTAAACTTTCAACTTTAACTTGAAATTCTTTTCTGAAGTGTATCAACTGTTCACTAGTGTTCTTACTGAGAGTAGTTTTAAATTCCTCACACTTCTCATTGAGATGAGTACTTAATAGATCAAAATCCAAACTTAACTTATCCAGTCTGTCTGTGTTTTCTTTAAGTTTTAAACTTACTTGTTCATTTGATTGTTTAAAATCCAAACGTACTTGTTCACTTGATTGTTTAAAATCCAAACTTAACTTATTCAGTCTATCTGTGTTTTCTTCACTTGATTGTTTAAGTTGCGAGCTTATTTGAGTTGCAAACTCTGCTAGCCACTCTGTTAAGTTTAATTGTTCACCACCCCCTGGTTCAATTTTTACATTTCCTACGATCTCATCCCTCTCAGGTAGAGACATGTTAACAATTAATTATTTTAAATGACAACAACAACAAAATACCTTGCTTTATGTCTATGCTATGATGTCGTGGTCGGTGTTCTTGTTGGCTTTCTTCACTTATATTCGGTTTTATTGAAGCTGAAGTCTTGATTGATGAAATCCATTGACATAATCCAGACGTTAATCTTCCGAGTGGTGTGATGATAGTTTTTTGTAGTCGCACAAACACACTTTATTTATTTATTTATTTTTGACATATTTTCACTGTTGCCACACTGCACAAATAAAATTTTTTTTGGAGTGCCAAGCACTTACGAAATTTATCGCTGCACTATTATCATCGATGCACTTAAAGATCCCGGACGAGCCCCCACTTTTGTAATGGTCCACCTGGTCGTCGTTGATATCGCTAATTGCTGTAAACGCACTATTTCACTCCAATTTACGGAGCTTGTTAGCACTTGATGTTAGGTTGGCGCCATTACAATGTATTGTATTGTAGTAATCGCTGCTGCTTGCTGGATCGCTGCTGTGTCTCGATGCTGATGCTGGCTCTAAATCTGGTTGTCTAGGGTTAAAAAACATGAGGTCCCGTGTTTTTCATGTGCTTTTGATGATAAAGAACGAGCGAAACCAACATGTATGTAAACATCAAATATTTATTACTTTAGTGGCCATATTAATTGCACTGTCCACCAAAGACCATAACACAACACAAAGTAGTACTTCCTTTACATTGTTCTTTGCCTTGTTTTGCCAAACAATAACACAGAAACACACTTCACCAAAGTGACATTCCGACTGCCCCGGACTGCCTCCGACTGCTTGTATTTATAACATTGTCAAAGAACTACTAAAAAGAGATATATTTTATAAGTCACATGTACATCTGTTATCATAATTTGTGCAGAAAAGTTGTTAATTTGCATCGAGTGACATAATTTAACATGTTATTAAAATGACAGACAGATTTGTTGACTTGACAGAATAATTCTTTGTTACAAAAAGGTCGTTTTTTAGAAGTTTGTCAATTGACTTCTCTAATTTGCATAAATAAGTAAGTAACGTGAATTATGAAGAATTACATTGGTTTTCGTCTAAAATAGGATTGATTACGTGAATACTGAGTGAAAACGCTCCTAGTGAACAAATAGGTTTCACTGGGTGATTTTTATTTAAGGAGATCCAAAATACCTAAGTTGGCCACTATTTTTCGTACTTCATATTAATTATTTAAGATAAACTTAGTGTTTTTCATGATGACATTTGCTGTATCAGTGATCAAGTGATATAAACTTTAGTGTGGGTCAGTTATTCAGTATAATTTAATGGGTTGACTGTTTATGGAGACATGTTGTGCAATCATTGTTAACATACACAATAACTTTTCTATAATCATAAATACTCGTTAAACTGGTTGAATTTGGAAGGGATCGCATACTTCATTAAAGTAAAGCCTTTAATATGTTCCGTTACAAGTGGAAGCACACCAACTCACCTTTCAAGAAAAAAAATCCCAGCATCAGCAGGAAAAATCATGTTGACGGTGTTTTGCATCATACGGGATTTACCGTATTAGTTTTCTATCCACGCATCGTCTTTGTTTTATATTACATGCAGATTAAAATTATAATCTATTTTTATGCACAGCACCTCTCGCTCTCCCACATTTCACCGTTGGCTGAAGTAGCTCCACTTCCTCTAGTTCCATGTCGCTGTGTTTTCGGATACCAATGCAGCTGCCAATGTAGTTTTCTCATAGCTGCTTGCAGAGGACTAGCTAGTTCAGTATTCCTTATGGTCGTATCCGTATCGCCTTCAGATTTTAATATCGTATGTTTTTATTGGTGCTTATATACATTTTCGCACACTTTGTAGGGCTTACTTTATTCTCTTCGTACCAAATACTCGTGTTACTTTGTTTTAGGGACACCCCCTTTTTATCAGTTTGACCCGCGCTTCTAGTGGGTTTTTATCACTGACTTGAAAGACGGAGAGCGTAAAATAATGTTTTATAGACAATTTATGTAAGTACCTAATCTACAGAACTATTCTACTCCAAATAACAATATCTACTAAGCCAGTGTAAAAAGAAAAGAATTGTAAAATACTTAAGTCATAATCCCTCTTTAGGTCGCCTGAAGATGATGTGAAACCGGTTGTGGTTTTAGTAAAAAACTTCCTACAGGCAGAGCGGTTCTTTTTGCCTTCTCATGAAAATCCGACTGAAAAGATTTTTTTTCGGTTGCTCCCCTGCCGTAGGTGAGACTTCGGTTCGCTGATAGGTTAAGGGTTACTACTTTGGAAAACTACAGACAGTCTACAAAGGACATTGCCTCAAGATCACTTGCGCATCGCACTTCAGAATATTGCCCGAGTGAGTTAAATCCATATCAAATAAGAATAACAGGAGATAGTGAACGTATACAAAAAAGGCGACAGAAACGATCACAGGTTTTTTTTTTCAATCACATGAGAAAGTCACAAAACTGTTGAAAAACTTGAATTGGCAGACCCTTGAAGATGCACATCACCTATACCGCGAAAGCTTACACAGTTTCAAGGCCAGTATTAAGAATCTAGAGATGTTAAGTCACCTACGTATCACTACCGTACGGTTCGTGAAGCCAAGATTAATTACATCATGCACATGACCATTTAAGAAGTCATTCTTGGAACTAAGAAAGACGTTAACACGTGGTTCGATGATAAACACCTTCCGCCATGCTCTTGGCTGTGATTCTCAAACTATGCTATGTAGAAGTAGAGGCTGTAGACGGGACATAGTATAAACATAGTAGAAACCGAAAAACTAAACACCACTGAAATAACAGTTTACGATAATGGTTACAGTTCAGAATTTATAGATGTGTTAAACACTAAAATAAATTCTTGCATAACCATTAACAAACACAAACCAGCAACAAATAATGCCATTTCACATTTAGTAGAAAAATACGTGAGCATGCCATGTTCAAGCAAACTTTCTTTTTAACTAGGGAACATTTTCTGAGGAACAAACGTCAGAATAAGCATTTTCAAAAATAAAAAAATAAATGACACTCTTCCTTCGTAATAAAAACTGCAGCAGGCCTTGTAAAGGATATACAAGCTTAACTGCAATTAATGTCGGAATATATACATGGTGTAAACAGGAAGATACTTCAGTATGCGATTCAGCAAACAAATGGATCCTCTTCGTTTAATAAAACTAAATAAAATCTCCTCTTTGCCTTACATGTTGCTGGAGATAAACATCAAGTGTCCGACATAGCACACAACATACACGTACTTCATGTGACTGTCAAAGGAAAGATAACGAACACACTCGAAGAAATAAAAATGTGGCCCCACGGTTTTTGGATTACTTCCATCATCAGATCTGTTAAAACAAAATGGAAAAAGCGCCAGTGTAACAGTTGGCTGACGGCAAAATCTACCGAAAAAAATGTAACAGGACATAATCTATGTTTCCTCATCACTGAGACCCAATACCGCATTTGCATAAGTATAGGACGTATTGTATTATATTTTGCTATTATACACACGCTTCAGCCATGTGAAATCATTTTGACTAATGACCATCAGCATCCTAATCTGATCTTTTGAAGCTGCGATGCTAGACACTTAACGTTATCTTCATAAGCTCCATCTACCGGCTACAGTTCGCGTCTGCATGAGTATCGTACGCCTTCAGGCCACATAGCTAACACTTTTTCATGTACCTGCGCGTACAAGGCATTTAACGTTGATACTAGTGTCAGAACGCTCTTAATGGTACGTTACGGTTATTAACCAAATTGTCCTTTTTGTGTACTCCTAGATCTTTTCTGTGGACCTGGCCTTCAGCTGGTGGACCTATTATTGTTGCGTTAGTACTTTTTCGGTTTTAACAGATTTGATTATGGCAGTACACCGAAACCAGTCATATTGTAAATTGTTTAATAATGTGCGATCAAGTCGGCAAATTGTGACTAAATTTGTTTGTATTACGCGCAGAACTGCAAAAAAAGCAACTACCATTTACGTAATATAAGTGCACTTTTTTATTAAACGTTAATGCACAACTCGGAAAACGTAGTATTTGAACAAATTGTTATTTTGCATAGAGGAGCTGTACTTCTCAAAATTCAATTGATAAAAAATTTGCATTGACGAACATATAAATTTAATACCCCAACTGAAGATGGACGAAAGCTTGAAGGTCGTCTTGGTCTAAACATAGATATTAAAACGGGGCTGGTTGCTGTGTTTTCTCAAGGAGTTTAATCCATAGCCCTTAAGCGTAATCACCATTAAGATGCATAAATTAAAGTTTTACTGAACTGTACATTAATGATGATTTTTGTTGTCACGATTAACTCGAGACGTCTCGTTTCAGAAACGATAAGGGCACAGTTTTCGAAGATGACGCGGTACGAAAATCAAAGACCTTTTACCTTCATCTGCAATAGACGAGAAAATATATGTTCTTCGTCTATATGACGTCCAGCTGGATATCAAATATGGTTTGAATATGTGTACACACTCCACCAAGTTCAAGTAAGTAAACAGGAGTGACTATGAACGTAGCAAACAGATGCTACAATCGATTTGATGAATGTGACTATTGGAAGGAGAAACCTGATTCTCTGAGTTGGCTGTCAGAGCCTGGAAAATTTTTGGTTTGCTTATGGGAAGAATCTTTAAAAACTATTTTCAAAGATTTTACTGAAACAACTAGCTTAACAAGCGCCCAAACTGTATCGCCATGTCTACGAAACCCGTGTATTCTCCATGTTTTAGTCTCGTCTTTTGAAGAGATGTTCCTCAAATTCTATAAATTCGTATTGCAGAGAGTATAGCAGCTTCCATATTCGATACAACCTTTTGGGTACGGAAGAAGGAAGGAAGAATATTGCTCAGAGTGGAACACAAGCTTTGAATTGGCCAGGATGGAGAAGAAAATTGGCCGTGTTCTTGTCAAAGGAACCATCAGGTACGTGCCATTAGCTAATTAGGAAATAGACGGGAAAGTTACAGTATGGCGAGTCAGGGCTTTGCATCACTACCCTCCTGAAAGTGAGTTTGAAAGTTTACTGCGTCATGAAAATTTTAAACTGCCTGTTCAAGAAAGTTCTAAATAAGTTTTACCATAGTTTTCAAACATGGATCCCTGAAAACGCAATCTGACTTTGAAAAATCTTTACTAACGTTGTTAGAACCTTTGTAAGCACAACAGGGGCTTTGTGAAATATTCCTGAAGGAGACATTTAAAAGTATAAAGTCTACACACTGCCTAACCAGTGACTAAGCGTGTAATGAACTTCGTCTTATAGACTTGTGCAGAACGAAAGTGCCTGCTGTCTTTGCTATTTGTAACATGAAAACGTAATGAAGAATGGATTGAAATGGAACTGAATATAGTAAAGCTGTTGCTCCAAGCTGAAACTCCGTCACTGTACCTCATCAGCTTACCTGAGTGCTGTAAGATATTACAAAGAGAGCTGGTGCATGTGTTGCAAGATTTAACAGGGGCCTTTCTTTCGAAACTAACAATACAGGAAAACGAAATAAGATTCCATGAGGCAACCTAGAATTAATGTGAGTGACAGGGCCACATGGTTGTTTATATGGTAAAGGGAATTGTTTAATGCTATGAATATTTGTACACAGGGTGTGCTAAATTAATATTTTATTGTTCAAAAACATGGATGAATTATTTATAAATGGATACTGCCGCCCATGTAAGGACGCGGATTCTAATGGAACGCAAAAGAATAATGAATTCTACTGCAAATCAAACAAACGAGCGACACGAGAAATTATTTTGAGTAAGCATAACTCGAAAATATATATGAACTGCATGAAGTAAGTAGAAATCGAGTGAAATACTTGGATTAAGCCCAGAGCAGGCAGAAATCTCATCCATTTATATGAAGCAGTATCTTCTGGCTGCAGAACAGCTGCCTTCGTCCACGCAATACAAAAAGCAGCGCCAGATTGCCCGTTTCTCTTCCGAACATGGGGGTCGTATCCGAATGTTGGCAGTCAGCACTCTAATTGGCTCCCACAGATCAAAGTCGCTGAATCAGCCGAGACATGCCACGCTAGGTGGCACAAAGATAATATGCGCTGGACAGTCAAACGCGACAGCCACATGATGCTTCGAAAAACAAACGACTAACGCGGGGCGCCATTCTGCGCAACATAAAACAGCAATGCTTGCTGCAACGACGTGTTTCAGGTTCAGTGTCTCTACCCATGCACCACCTTGCTCGGTGAAACCGTTGGAATAAAAACTCTTTCCTGTTTGGAAAGGGGAAGCCAACCACCTGACTTCTGGAAATCGGGTTCATGCGCGACCTGCGTTGCCAGAAATCAGTTTTATTTTTATCGAAATGTCTGGTGTTTGACAGTGAAGTATGAGTTGTATGATATTTCAAGTAATCCATTCACATCACTAATTTATTTGTTGATTTGTAAAATCCAGTCAGTATAAATCGTGAAAGCTAGCAGCATTTTCGGTGTCTTTCATAATGTAACAAACTAACGCATAAAATTATTACTTATATTTCGATATTGTGTTAAGATGTTTACTAAATTTTCTGTCAGTGTTGCTTGAAGAATGCTTTGCTTTTCTTAATGAAGATGATGATGCTGTGCTTCGGCATCTAACAGATGGGAAACTTTACTTCTAGTTCTGTAAAGGCTTTTACTTGTTTGGAATGCAATCAAAATATATTTCCGCGAAGACGGTGAGAATGAGCGCAATAAGCTTATTTGGCCTATTTTCGCTAACGAAGAAAGTGGATTTCCGAGTGCTACATTCATTTTGCACATCATTTATTAAATTTATTTCAGAAACGTATTAAATTTCTTGAACTCGAATATATAAATTCAGTATCATTACGTAATATTATGGCCTCATTAAAAGAGGATACTGAATCATGTAAGAACGATGGTTTCCTCAAAACAAAACCTAATGAAGAAATGTTAAAACTAAATGAATTAGACCAAAATAAATTCAAGAAAGAAGCATTCTTAGCGTCTCAAAGAGATGAAGATAATCTTAAAAAGTTGCTTAACTACGAAAAGTCGCCTTTCAAGATTTTTCAGTTATGAGGGTGTAGGAAAAATTACAACATTTGAAAAATATGAGTGTGTAAAGCATAAAAGGTGATGGGTATTGAATAAGACATAGATAAAGTAGTTTATATGAATGGATTCGAATACTATAGAAAACTTTAGAAAAATGTCCAGAAACAGGTTTTCATGGAAAATGTTTTCCAGCAGACAAGAAACGCCCAACATAAAAAAATAGCAAAAGAACAATGGTGCTTCCATGTAGCAATGCCAGTGTGTGGAAAGCGTCTTCAGTTTCACGAATCATTTATCATCTGACTCTAGAACCAAATTGAGCGTCGATATCGTGAATGCAGAATCATGCATTCCTTGTAATTTGAAGTCTGAAAAATGCAACGCTTTTTACCAAAAAGTTTAAGGGGCTCCGGAAAGGCTCAAAATCATGAAAAGTTCAATTTTTACTTTTTTGCGTTTTCTGAATCTGCAGACTATTACCTTTTAATAGATATATAATTTATTCAATTCCGAAGACTACAACTATTTTTAAATTTTTTTTGAAATGTGTTCTACATGGGCGTGACCCACTGTGGCGCTGTTAAACTGCTGTCAAATGGTGTTATTATTAACGTCCGTGTTCATCAGGTACATTTTAGTGATGTGAGATAAAGTATGTGTTGTGGCTAACCTGTGATGGTTCAATATATATCGCTGGTGTGATTGTCGATTGTTTCATGTTTATTTACTCTGTCGTTATCTCGAAAATATTCGTAATTAATTCTGTTTCTTGAGTCTGTTTTGTTGAAGTATAATAATGAGTAAAAGTAAAGTTATTAGAAATCCTCTGAAGGCTTTTAAGAAAAGGAGAAATGTTGGAAAGCCAAAGGTATGTGTTATTACTGTAAACAATAAAGGCGATGAAAATCCCCAACATAGCTTGTGTCCCAAAGAAGAAGACAGTTGGTGTAAATATAACAAAGGATTGCTAACTGGTGAAGTGTACACTCATAAGCACAGTCTGCCTCATGCAATAATGGAGGTGATAAAACCTATTTTCAGAGACTTAGCAGTACCTGAACTGTTGAAAAAGTGTATTCACGGAAAAACTCAAAACCCCAATGAAAGTGTAAATAGTGTTATATGGTCGAGAATCCCCAAGACTGTATTTGTTGGAATAGAAACACTTCACTTTGGTGTGTATGATGCTGTTGCGACTTTCAATGATGGCAACATTGTAAGGTGCAAGGTATTTAGAAATATGGGAATGAAGATAGGTTCTAACATGGTACGAGCGATGCTTGCTTTACACAAGGAACGCCTTCGGGCTGCAGACAGGGCTGTAAAGAGTCTAGAAATACAAGCGAGAGTAAACAGGAGGAGGAACAAGAGGAAGCTGGAGGAGGAGTTTGCAGAGGATGAAGATAATCCATCCTATGGACCTGGAATGCACTACAAAGTTAATCCAATCTTTGTCGCTCGATTCCCAAAACTTTTATTTGCTCATACTAATTACATGTTTTCTAAGGATCTTCCAAACATATTTGTTTCAAACTTTCAGTAAATGTTACACAGTGCCTTCTGCATAATTTAACACAGCCTTTTTCCAAAAAACTGTATATTTTTGAATATATAAATAAAAAATTGCAAAAAAATGTTGTGAATTTTCATTACAATTGAAAAAAAAAATCGTCTTTAATAACTGAACTAAAATTTTGTAAAATCCCTATGTTAAGTTGTAGCCCATATTCCAATAAATAATCTGTAAAAAGTTCAACTTCCTACCTCAAATACTTTGTGAGGAAAGATGTAATTTATAAGCGTTATTTTAACATTGCAAGTATAGGGCGTTCCGGAGCCCCTTAAGGTAGTAAAACGTTTTTGTAAATGTACAATTAGAAATAATAAGTACAATTCTTGATATACGCTTAGTGCTTTACTGGTTCACTCTCAGCTCTCTGCTCATCACAACAGGCTGTGCTAACAGGATGCTACCCCTTCCACAGCGCTGGCAACGGGTTCTACACAACGCTGGTGACTACTTTGAAGGACAGTAACAGGTGCAAACATGTAACTCTTTTGTGTCGGTTGCGAATAAATAGTTGCCACGATTTAAGTTCCAACTCTCGTACATGGTGTTTCACACTTGCCATCACACTTTGTTACAGGCTGTAGAAGGCAGTCAGTAGATAATATTACGTCCGAAAACGACTACTAGCAACAAGGAAAATAAAACAAACTCGTGTTGCCAACTATCCCAATTATATCATTTTTTTGTTTAGTACGTTTGTCAAATAGGAGCACGTAAACACGTATCCCTCACATGTACGTATATCTTTGTCACCTTTGAAATAATTCAAGATGATTTGCCATCGAATATTCGCGAATAAATGTGGTTTCAAGAGGGTTTCTGGGCAGATGCCAACCGAGACCATCTCGATGCAACATTCATTTAAGATGGAAAGATCGAGATGTATCACGTGCTCGGAAGCCAAAGCCACCAAATTTGACTGACACGTCTTCTTGTGGAACCATATGAGTTTCTCGTGTCATGTTTAATTGATGGAATACTGTCGAGTTCCTTGGCGAGCAGACGGTTTCATTCTTGCGCAGTTGCTTACGTGATCCATGTCCAATCTCGAACAGACCTCTTGCACGTCTTCGGATGCGACATTCCGACCTTACTGAGGCCTTCTTCTGGGAAATAGCTACGCACTGTAAGCCGGATTTGAGGGGCTGTGCGTCAACTTGCACGTCTTCATAATATGTTCTTGCCCTGGAAGTATTTCAAGGAGGTGGAAGATTCTTTACCAACTGAACTCTCACGGGAAGGTCCGTACGTAATTGTTGTGTAGTTGGTATGTCAGATGACACTAAGGCCGTCGCTGGAGTAAGCCAGAATGTCCCCTTGAAATGCCACGATCACTTGATAAGGTGTGGCTTTGTCATATGTAATGGATACAGCGACTGGAAACATTAATATTTAATAACGTTGTAACATTTCAGTTGAGTGCCATGTTACACAAGCAGGGTATCTTTATCAATTTTTTTTAAGTTCATTTTGTAACTGAATAAAAATTCTCTAATAAACTATAATTTTCAGGTCTTATTTTTCAGAGTCGATTGATTGACCTATGTGTAGGGATTGCCGACAAAAGAAAGCTTAAGCCAGGTTAGGTAAGGTAAACAAGGGGAAAGTCCTTCCGCAATAGAACGACGTTCAGGCGCCAAAGGAAAGTGCGGAAGGCGTGAGTTATGTGCGCCAATGAAGCGCACCCAGTCTGGCAAAGGCTTCTAGTTTGGCAGCAAGACGGATCGTCACTGTAAGAACGGAGTAAATAGCCCCGGATGAACGTAGTTTGCGCGTCAGTGGTTTGAAAAAACAACGCGTAACTTTCCGTTACATATAACTAGATGAGGAACCACTGAGAACGGCCTAAATGTGTGAATCACGTGAGGGGTTCAATGAACGACGAGAAAGAACATCTCTGTTTCGACACTGCTTCACACCGCCTTCAGGCATAATATTCTGTATAACTGTCCAAGCAGTATTTTTTTTGTCCTGAACTGAATAGTGTTCTGTTTCCATACCGGTGATAAGCCACTGGAAACGGTAATAAATGTAAGTTACCTTGAGGAACCATCCAGAGCGACCTAAAATGGAATGACTAAATAAAATAAATTGTAGAAAGAGCAGAGGCCAGGATGAGCTTTAGTGGAGGACCTTGAGAAAATGTAATCCTCCTTGAAAGATGTGGCTAACAAAACGCTTGTAAGACCGATTCTAGCTATTACTTGTCGGTCTGGGACCCTTACCAAGTTGGACTAGTAGAAGAACCACGAAAAGCGGTACGATTCGGTATGGGAACAGTTAGCAAGCGCGAGAGATTTACGAGGATGCTCAACAATCTCCAGTTAGCGCAAACGCGAGAAACTTAAGGTGATGCTCAACAAACTCCGTCACACGCTTCAAGAGAGGCTTGGTAGTGACGAAGCGATTTACCGTTCCAGTTCAGAAAACGTAGTTCGAAGAAGAGCCAGACAATATATTATTTCCCCCACATATGGCTCGTGAAACAGTCAGGACGAGAAAATCAGACAAATTGTAGCTTATACGGAAGTTTATTACCAGCCGTTCTTCTCACGCAATAGTCACGAATGGAACAACGAAGGGGGGCAAAGGACAGTGGTAGCAAAATTACCCTCTCCCATACATCATAAGGTGGCTTGTGGAACACAGCTGCAGATGTTGTTGTGGTGGTGGTCTTCAGTCCAGAGACTGGTTTGATGCAGCTCTCCATGCTACTCTATTCTGTTCAAGCTTCTCCATCTCCGAGTAATTACTGCAACATCCATCCATCTGAATCTCTCTAGTGTATTCATGGCTTGGTCCCCCTCTACAATTTTTACCCTCCGTGCTTCCCTCCGATACTAAAATGATCACCACTAGATGCCTTAGAACGTGTCCTGCCAACCGATCCCTTCTTCTAGTCAAGTTGTACCAAAAATTCCTCATCTCCCCAATTCTACTCAGTACCTCCTCATTAGTTACGTGATCTACCCATCTAATTTTCAGCATTCTTCTGTAGAACAACATTTCGAAAGCTTCCGTTATCTTCTTGTGTAAACTGTTTATCATCCATGTTTCACTTCCATAAAACTCCATAAAAATACTTTCAGAAAAGACTTCCTGACACTTAAATCTATACTCGTTGTTAACAAATTTCTCTCCTTCAGAAACGCTTTCCTTGCCATTGCCAGTCTACATTTTATATCCTCTCTACTTCAACGATCATCAGTTATTTTATTCCCAAATAACAAAACTCCTTTACTACTTTAAGTGTCTCATTTCCTAATGTAATTCCCTCAGAATCACCTGATTTAATTCGACTACATTCCATTATCCTCGTTTTGCTTTTGTTGATGTTCGTCTTATATTCTCCTTTGAAGACTCTCTTCCAGGTCCTTTGCTGTCTCTCACAGACTTACAATGTCGCCGGCAAACCTCAAGATTTTTATTTATTCTCCGTGGATTTTAATTCCTGCTCCAAATTTTTCTTTTGTTTCCTTTACTGCTTGCTCAATATACAGATTGAATAACATCGGGGATAGGCTACAACCCTGTCTCACTCCCTTCCCCTCGACTCTAATAACTGCCATCTGGTTTCTGTACAAATTGCAAATAGCCTTTCGCTCCCTGTATTTGACCCCATCCACCTTCAGAATTTGAAAGAGAGTATTACAGTCAACATTGTCAAAAGCTTTCTCTAAGTCCACAAATGTTAGAAATGTAGGTTTGTCTTTCCTTTATCTTCTAAGATAAGTCGTAGGATCAGTATTGCCTCACGTGTTCCAACATTTCTACGGAATCCAAACTGAACTTCTACGTGATAAAGATGCAGAATACAACTAATATGAAAATTTAGTTACGTGTGTGTAGCCTATGATGTTTCTATTTGAAGTTACCTGTGATAGGCTCCTTCTCTGCATTCGCAAACCTAATAAAGATATCAAAAGATAGTTGCTTAGCTTCAACTATTTCGGTAACATAATGTTGGTGAATGCTGAACTGTAACGAATTTTCAAAATCAATTATTCCAAGTATTTTTTATTGCGATACATTCCTAATCGATGTTTACATAAGTGTTACGGTTGCTTGCCACATGTGCTTGCCTTCTGTCAGCATTGCTGTTGTACTGTTGTAACTAGGAATTCAGAGAAGAGTTAGGAACTGCATATCCAAGGAATTACTATTTTTAAGAACTCCACAGTAAGAGGACGTGATTAGTAAATAGTTTCAGTATCTGTTTTAGATATTATGCCAGAAGCATTTCAATAAAGTCACCTACAGGTCTTTCTGTCTAATTTAGTTCATTGATAATATCAAAGAGTTATTAGACCCAAGTTGCATTCTTGAACCACTTACGTAATGCTAAATAACCAAGAGGCTAACATTACCGTGTGTCCAAACTGGACTGGTGCTTCAACTATCGTAATATACGCGAACAGATTCTGAAAGCCAGTTCAAAACATACAATTCGCACACTTCACTGTTTTTGTAACTCCACCTCACAGTAATACTGTGAGAAGAGAGGCGTGCTACCTTTTCGTAACAGCAATTCTACTGCTTAGCCAAATGTTTAGCTAATATTTTTGCATTGGAAAGACACACATTAACTTGTTACAGTAGCACTATAAAGAATGTTCTATGCACGTTCCTTCTTGTAGGACAGTACTGTAATATCAAAAAATGTCGAAATGTTATACTTGTTTGTCGATCTCATGGAGCCCAGTCCGGTCCGGTTCACGTGCCTGCATCTGCGAGCAGTGGCTGTTTTCTTTCTCATGTTGGGTCCGGGTCTCTTCGTGACAGCTGTGTGTTTGAACATACTGATTGTATTTTCCACTCTGCGTTAAAAGTTCGACAACCGTCATTACGAGCGTATCTCCGTTGTATAATAGAAGGCACGCTGCTGTACTAAGTTGACCTCCATCTAGGAGTATTATTTGTTCCTTACCCTTCAGTGTTCGCCAAGGTTAGTTGACCAGGTGACCTTTCTACCCACATGACCACAGAACAATTTTGGAATCGACCCTTACGAAATTGTCATAAATTATCACAAAACATTTTAATAGTAACATTGGCTTTCCAAGAAAATACGTGAATACATCCAGTACACAAATCACTGCCTTTACGGCCGGTAATTAGAAGCGAGGTTTTAATGGCGCATTAGTAACTCATTGCATATACTGACAAGCCTGTCGATGTAATTGAGTTTTCATTCATTGCAGGTTGCACTGCATACTTAATTCACATGCAAAACAAATGCAGCTCTGTCGCTAAAGCTAATCATGAAAGCGAGAATAAATTTCCTCCATTATGTAATAAAATTTCACTTTACCTAATTAGAAAAGATAATGAATTATGTCTGCTTAAATAATTTAAATCGCTTGAGTGATCAAATGAATAGTGCTTCCTCCAGAATTAAAAATTGAGTTTAGCAATAATAACAATAAAAGTTTCACTGTCTCAGCACCGAGGAATACAATAATAAATGGTCTCTCTCTCTCTCTCTCTCTCCCTCTCCCCCTCTCCCTCTCCCTCTCCCCCCCCTCCCTCTCTCTCCCGTGTGTGTGTGTGTGTGTGTGTGTGTGTGTGTGTGTGTGTGTGTGTGTGTGTGTGTGTGTGTGTGTGTGGGAAATCACAAGCGTGTGGTACGTACCTTCTTGACGAAGCAAGTTAGAGTTTGCCAATATTCTATCACTGAACACAAACGTACGCCATTTGTACAACTGACTGACCCTGTGCCAATATTCGGTGTCGCATCTCTACAGTTTGTTTCCTCCACTCCTCCAATTTGAATATCTCCGTATCTAGCTCTGTAATCCATCAGTCTTTTCTTCTTCTTCTTCTTCTTCATCTTCTTCTTTCACACTCATTCACGCTCCATTCCAAGGCTACTACTTCTGGAATCTTAACTTGTCGCAATTTCGCCACGTATTTCTTCAGGCAGATCCCCATGTCCTGGCATTTTCACTGTAGGGAAACAAGGTATGTACTTATACATCAATCAACGCGGATTTTTGGTGTTTGAAATTTTTGTGTCTTGACTTCACCCGGCTGATGTGGAGAAGCCGTCGGGTACAAGCCTAAATGGATATGCAAAGCCGTCTAAAACCCAAATAGCATGGACAGTCTATCACGCAAACGCTCGTTAATACACCCTGCATATTCGATTCAGGGATTGTGCATCCCCCTCTCACATCTCTCATCCGGGATAGACATTGCGATTCTATGAGTTGTTCTTGACGTTATGGATTTGAAATGCTATTGTTGTATTGTACTTGTGTATGGGGATCCATAATCTGTGGAATCCGGTATATCGAGATCTGATTTGTACTGCTCAAGCACAACTGACCCCCACCTATACCTATACTTCTGTTCCCTGTCGCACAACGGATGTACCCCACATGCTACGTACAGCGTGTGCAACAAGGAAGGAACTTATGAAACCATCAATGTTGCCATTATCTTCCCAACCAGGTATAAACAAGCCCTAGGCAGGATGAGACAGTTTCTCATTACAATTGCCACACCTCAACGACAATACATTATTGATTTACTTTTCAGAAGCACTGTTTATATCTTGTGCTCATTATTTGTACAACAACATTAAAGCCATGAACTGTTCCAGGACAGGGAAAACCACCATCACTGGAGCAAGGCAACTTATTCACAACATCTCACCAGTGTTGTGCACCGCTATACTTAAAACTACCTACCAGCTCACGAGCGTCGATGAAGTAGTCCTGTGTATTCCCCGCTTACGAGTGCCCAAAACCATGTGTACTTTATGAATGTCTGTGCCAGCCAATCAAGGGCCTGTACCTCTTATAGTAACTGCTGCTCTGAAAAGTAACTGATCTTTCCTGACGACTTGGTGGGAGATACACCCACTTTGCCTATTTGTCTTGAGTTGACGAATTAATTTTTATAGTAAAGAGGACATACAAAATTTAAATACGGGGCTGTGAGTCATTCAATGTCTGTTGGTGGACACCAGTAAGTTTAACGCACACAAGGCCTTCTGGCCCGTTGATATCCCTCCCCCCCTTCTGCCCCCCTTCCGATCCTTCCTCGGGTGGTCAATGGATATGACTGGTGCCTTCCAATCGGCGAAATCCGACCTGTAGCATTTCATCTGTTCTTTCACGAAGAACTACTGTCTCTCTTCGTACTGCTGGCAAGCTTCATTGACAGCTTTCCACTTCGGCATCCGTCTTCACAATAGTTTTCATACTATAAGAGCACATAAAAGTAAACTGCTGCTTTTCTGCGTTTGGCCTCCATGTGAGTAGTTTGAGCGTTTCAAATGTACGCTTCAGGAAGGGATGCAGCTAATTTTAATGTCTGGAGTTCTGCTTATTATAAAGTTTGATTATGAGACTAAATTTCTCTAAATCGACCATGTGAGCAGTATATCTATGATGACCTTGAAAAATGCAAGTGGGATAAAAACCCTGTAGGTATACTACCCATTACGTCACAAGCAGTGTCATCATGATCATCACTTGACAAGCCAAACCCCTTTCTGCGACGTCGTCATAGCCCCCTACTAACCCAGTTGGGCTAGCAAGAAATTAAAAAGCATTCAAATGACGTAACCAGTTCACTTGTGCTGGCAATCATTCTGACTCCATGTTCAAAAGTATCCCAATAATCTGATATTTGTATTAAGTTGAAAATTGTGTTATAGTGACTATAGTACAGGAATTCCATGCCAAAAACACGCAAACTAGACTTAAATTCTGTATAAACTTGCATCATGTTTGAAAGCATTTGATTATTTTTCAAAAATACGTAAAGGTGTTGACAATACTGGTGTAATTTGGCAGCAGCGATTTTATTTGTGCGTCAAGCAGCACTTGCGAACGTCTGTAGTTCCATCTCTGTACCATACTTCGTGTAAGGTCTCACAAACCCTCAAATTAAAATTTTCCACATCTGATTTGTTGTGGATACAGCAGAAGAACACATGTTGGTTGAAATAATATGCTAAGCAGACAAATCCAAAACAAATAGGCAGCCTGATTTACTGTTAACTACTCGGAGGATGCAAATAATTTCATTTCTAAGCCTACAGCTAATAAAAGCCATGTTTGGCTCCCAAATTAAATATTTTGATATCCAAATTGTTCTACATTTACCAATATGGTGCCAAGGCTCTCTCAAATATTTACAGACTGCATTTCCAAGATAAGCTACTAAATAATATAAAAATTGTATTGTAAGGCTCCAAAACACATGGTGTTAAAACACACAACACAGCCAAAAGAAAATTGAATTGACCCAGCATAACTTTAGGATGGGAAGAAAGTGCTATGACGAGATATTTATTGTGATATAGTACTGAAACTGGGTATTTTGTAATATTCAAGGAGACCTACGTAATGTATGCAATACGAGATGTTTGCAAACCCTAAAGTTAAATATTTCCATACCTAAATTTACTGTATAACTTATCAAAAAACAAAATTCCTTGTTCGCACTACTGAAATAAATTATATGTCAGTTGATATAGAAGATTCGATATTTGAACCATGCATTACAGAAACCAAAACAAATAAAAATTTTTTCTATAACATTATAAAACTCACATGGACGCTGCTCCTGATCTGACTCAGCAAAGGAAACAATTTTATTCCCGTAATTAAATTTATCGAAAACTCGTCCCTAAAACTGATTTAAATGTCAGCCAGAAATTTCAGTGACCCCCTTGCACATTCAACTTGCAGTAAAAATGTTTGTCATCTTCTCCTGATAGTGCTAAATCATGCTGTCATATAGTGGAAGCCACATGATACTTCGGTGAGGTAACATGCTGAATAGTATTACTACAATCATACACGTGAGGACAACTATGCTTTCAACTATCCTCTTTCAAAATAAGTCAAATATTATAGTGTCTCCATGCTAGGTATTAACTTTATCATACATTAAAAATGTTTGTCATTTTCTGCTACCGCACAGTGCAGACTACATGACGTTTCAGCCCATACATAACCATTTTACAACAAAACTGTAACAAACTGCGCTACATTACAGCAAAAATGTAACAACTGTAACAAATTTCATTTACATCACCACAGATACAGGAAAATCGCAAAAAAATTCTTCGTACATCACTATGTAAACAAAACACATGTGAGTTTCACATACTGTGTTTAATGTAATCTGTAAGTCCACTTTATTATTTTTCCAATTGAGGAGGTCGGAAGTGTATAAACAACTACGTTCTCTTAAAACTAATTTGCTGAAGCATGCATACACACTTACAAAGAGGCAAAATTATATATTTTAACCATTTTTCATATATTCTGCATTTTTTACCAAACACATTAGTATAAGTAGTAGCAGCAGTGTTCTATGCAAGCTCTTGATGTCACAACATATGGCTCATTCACCCTCCTTGGACTTTTAACAGAAGAATTGCATGTTGGTGACATCATTCTCTCTGGAGTTCTTTATGTAACTTCTGCACGTCTTTGGAAAAACAATTTACCCACTTCTTGCCACGTTTCCCATCTTTGAGCGGAGTATTCAGATTCAACTCTGCAGCTAGTCTGTGGGCACTTTCTACTGTATTAGTTGGCTTCTGTTGATAGAAGTACTTTTAAGTTTACAAGGTCTCCTTGGCAAAACAAGAGTTGTTCTGGAAGCTTTGTATAGTCTACTAGTACCTGCTATGGACATCCTGTTCTTTTACATCTTCCAGAGCTTGAAGCTGTGCGATCACGATATGTGTCATATTTTACCGAGTTGACATAAATGCACATGTGGTTTCTCAAACAAATCGGAAGTTGTTGGTGCCTGCACCTGAACTTTCAAGGCGTTACAAATTCGTTGCGGCTAGATTTCTAATGTTTGGTGCAACATGTCGATGTGTGGGACAAGTGGTTACAATTGTGCTGTAACAAATGGGGGGGAGCAACTTGTTACAATTTTGATGTAATAATGGTGATTTATGGCGCAATTAGTTACAATTTTGCTGCAACATAATGGAGTATATCTTTTTACATTTGTGCTGTAAAAAGGCCGATTTATGACATTTTTGAAACAAGTGGAAATTTGCTCCATTTTTGCTGTAACATGATGATGGGACAAGTCAGAAACACACTGAACTTGCTGTGTGACATAAACGAGGTCATGCTAAAAATTTTAATTATGCTTATTGCTAGTAATGGTAGACTCCCTGTAAAATGACCACCATTTCCCCCATCCTGTAAACTGCCCTGCAGTAGTATCAACCATGCTTTCCAGATAATGGCATTCAACCAGTATACACACTGTGAGTTATTGGTGTTACAGTACCACTTAAGGTGCAGTAGTTGTCACCTACTGCACATACACACAGTCAGCTATTGCTATTGCAGTACTGTATTAAGATACATTAGCTGACACCCACTGTCAGGTTATGGTGTTAGAATACTGTTTCAGTTCTGAATGCCTATTTTTTTGTGTCAGCTATCACAGCTTTGTGTCCTTAGCATATTATTTTATTTCAGTTTCCCAAATGTAACTTGAGATGGGGAAAGAAATGAAATTGCACGAAGTTCCCAGAAACATCTCTGATGTGTAAAATATCTAGAAAATGTCCACTCCAAAGATAGGCCTCCTACTGTATAATTCGCGAAGAACTTGAATTTCGGTTAGTTATGGGGATATTGGTGATTCAAAATAATCCCTGTTAGTAGAAGTTAGCTTGTAGAAGGTGCCCTCAAATTAGTTGCAGAGTTGAATCTGAATATTCAATTCAAAGATGGGAAACATGGCAAGAAGAGGATAGAATCATTTTTGCAAACGCTCCCGAGCGGTGCACAGCAGAAGGCAGAACAAGAACTCACAGTGAATGCATTTGATTGTTTTCTTCTATCTGAGCCAACACTGGTGCAGGCATTTACTAGATTGTAGGTGGTGAGACTTGGTAGGCAACTCGTTGTGGAGACACTTGGACAAATAGGGCTTTGAAATAGTATAAAATGTAGACTGGCAATGGCAAGGAAAGCGTTTCTGAAGAAGAGAAATTTGTTAACATCGAGTATAGATTTAAGTGTCAGGAAGTCATTTCTGAAAGTATTTGTATGGAGTGTAGCCATGTATGGAAGTGAAACATGGACGGTAAATAGTTTGGACAAGAAGAGAATAGAAGCTTTCGAAATGTGATGCTACAGAAGAATGCTGAAGATTAGATGGGTAGATCACATAACTAATGAGGAGGTACTGAATAGGATTGGGGAGAAGAGGAGTTTGTGGCACAACTTGACCAGAAGAAGGGATCGGTTGGTAGGACATGTTCTGAGGCATCAAGGGATCACCAATTTAGTATTGGAGGGCATCGTGGAGGGTAAAAATCGTAGGGGGAGACCAAGAGATGAATACACTAAGCCGATTCAGAAGGATGTAGGTTGCAGTAGGTACTGGGAGATGAAGAAGCTTGCACAGGATAGAGTAGCATGGAGAGCTGCATCAAACCAGTCTCGGGACTGAAGACCACAACAAACAACAACGCAGATGTCACACAAAGAATTTCAAAGACAATGACTCCTTCAAGATGCAGTGCTACTGCAAAAGACCAAGGAGTGTGCATGTGCCATACGTTGTGGTGTAAAGAGCTTGCAAAGGGTATCATGAAAAGGATATACTGCTGCTACCACTTCTGCTAACGTGTTTGGTAAAAAAATGCAGAATGTATGAAAAATTGTAAAAAGTATTCTTTGATTTGTGTATATGTATAACCAAACAATAATTTTACAAAAAAACTAGTTTTATTTCATTCGATTCACACCTCACACAATGAGAAAGAACAAGCCAGGATGACAAATTAATTTAAACACAGTATATAAAACTCACATGTGTTTTGTTAACGTAGCGATGTATGGAGCATTTTGTTATAATTTTGATGTAATAATGTGGGGGGGGGATATGTTACAAATATAACATTTCTGCTTCAACATGGGGCAATTTGCTACAATTTTGCTGTAAAGTGGTAATGTATGGGGCACTGTATCATGTAGTCTCCACGGTGTGGTGGTTGAAGATAATAAACTCTTTGTAATGTAAGATAAACTTAATAGCTAGCATTATAATGTTTGACTTACTTTGACAGTGGAGCTGAAATCGTAGCAACCCTCGCTTTTACCTATACGAATCTGATTGATGGAATTGGAACTTTCATACCATAATATTACTCAAAGAGTTATAAGCAAATTAGAATTAAAATGAATGGAAGTCCAGATGACCGAATTAGCTATTTACTGTAGTCCTCTCAAAGGTGCATGATCTGTTTTGCACCTTAAATGCGCATTCTTAACTGCAGTTAAGTAATCACTTCATGCCTGATAAGAACTGCTATGTTCGAAAGTGTAGCTATAAGCACAAGTGAATGATCTCTCAGTGGTTGTCATCAAACTAACAGGCTGATAACCACTAGTATTGGGCACCCTAAATAAAAACCGGAAGGTGAGAAAATGTGGGTGTGGAAGTGCCAGTAAGCGGGAGGAGTGCTCACTAGGATTCGCACGGTAAGGCATACTGTTAGTTGAACAACAATGTGTGGCCGCAATTCGATAAAGGACATTGTCACCTGGATCAGGTCGGCCCGCCGAGAATTGTGGCTATCAGAACTATCATTGGCATCGCGTTTTTAGTGCATGCTACAAAGATCGGTTTATCGTTACATATACGAATCTGTATTACTACTGTCAGTAAGCTGTTTTAATTGTCACTTGGGCAACACTGCGTAACAGCATAATTTAACTTTATCAGCAGAACATAAGAAACATTTCGAATTGCAAGGTGAAGATAATTACATTAATGTGGTTCATTATAATGTTTGGCTGATTTTGATGTCAGTTTTAGATACGAGTTTTTGACAAATTTATACATGGTAGTGACATAGTTTACTTTAGTAAATCTTGTCGATAAGTACACTTTACGCTGTAAGTCAGGTCATATGCAGTGTCCACATGTGTTTTGTAGTGTTGCACAACAAAATTTTGTGTGTTTTGGTTTCTTTAATCCATGGTACAAAGATCGGATTATCGTCGTGACCTTGCATTTAGTTTAATTCAGCGGTGCCAATAAGCGAGTCACTTTGATTTTGATAAGCAATACAGACAATTTAAATACGGAAATATTTAATTTGCACGTGTATTGTGCCTGCAAAGTGTGGCACAAATATCGAACTTCGGTCATCAACAAGTACTGCTAAACTTTTGAAGTTTTATCACTAGTGTCAATATGAAGCCAAGTGTATTTAATTAAAAATTTTGTCGAACAGTTAAGTTACGACAGTGGTGCCACGTGTGTTTTGCACTGAGAAGTAGTACGCTTTTAATTTGGTGCAAAGTTCGGATTTCCATTCACGATCACAAATATATACTTGTACTTCAGTAGTAAGTAAGCAACGTCCACCCACGCGCGCGTTTGTGTGTTTGTGTGTGTGTGTGTGTGTGTGTGTGTGTGTGTGTGTGTGTGTCTTTGTTTGTTTTTGGCCATGTTTCGTCTATGTCTTGTTCCAGCATTATCTTTGGTCCATACTGTGTATGGAAACATTTGCCATCCATGCATTATGAAGGTCTCCTTGTGTATTACGAATATATGCAATTTTAGTAATACATCATAATAAATACCTCGTCAAAACACCTTTCTGCCCTTCCTAAAACTGCGCTGGGTCAGTTCATTTCTCTCTTGGCTACGCTGTGTGTTTTTGTGTCTCGTTTTTTGGAGCATTACAGTACAATTTTGGTATTATTTAGTAGTCGACTATGGAAAATACAGTATGTAAACCTTTTAAGAGCCTTGGCACCATATCGGTAAATGTTGCAGCCTCTTTGAAAGTTTATTTTTGTACGTAACCTGTAGCAGTCGTAGATCATTGTAATAGAAGGAAAAATTGTCAGTAATATTGATTTTATTTTTATTTTTTTTATTGTGTAACTTTCAAGCACAATATTAAATACAATACAAACAATAACAAGTCTGATTTGTAGACATTGAAATTTCTGATGTAATCAGTTACGTATTTCGTTGCCAACAAGATATTGTTGGAAGTTCCACAATATACCGTGTTGGGATATTTTGCAACAATATGACGAACCAATTGCCTGGCTGTTGCACAGTCGCAATTTTGAGGTTGAGCCTTACCCCATCTATGAAGACAGTCCATGCTTCTGCCATGATTGTCTCGTATTCTGTTGATCGCAGGCCACGTCCTGCGTGACTGGCCAAAAGCAGGAGACTTCCTCTGGTGTAGGTCAAATTCTGGAAATGTAAAGGGCAAACATCTGTCCGGTTCAGCTCCCGCGAGTCTGTTAAGTCCAACTGAAACGTTTGCGGGTCCAAGGCTGTTTTTATGAACGACTGTCTCGATCTAACACGATTTCTTTCTAGGATAAGCACATATTGATTGGTAGTGAGTTGCAGGTTGCCTTGTACGCGTTTAAACTCGCTGGTTGCCAGACACTTTTCGAATCACCTGGGTAAAGCACATAATAGAACATTTGTTATATTGTTCTAGTGTTAAACACAATCCATTGTTTTCTTCTCCATCCCCCTCCTAAAATGATGCTTGGTGATGTGGTATTTGTGAAAAACTTCTGAAAGCATCAGGTAATCGGAGTTCAACCTTTGAACGACGATTAACATAGCCTTAGATCGAAATGACAACACCCCTTACGTATTTCGACAGATATAAACATTGTGTTGCTGGTGCATTTTTGCAGTCATTTTAGACGTTGAATTACCGCTGCATCAGTTGAAAATTATCGTTCGTTTTGTACAACATTTTAGATGCGATAATATTTGAGTGTCCACTGTACCTTACGCCAACTGTAGGCCCCAAAATTAAATTAATTGTATTCTTCCAGTAACTAACAATAATTCAGAATGTCGATTTGTTTGTGTATTTGCCTGTTTGGCAAAGTATCAACTACCTGGTTAAGATATTACTTTTTAGCTACAATATTTTGTAATAATTTAGACATGGTAACAGCTTGGGGCACTTAGTTCAAGATTCCATAATAACGACTTAAGCATCATTTTTAACGAATATGTGGATCTCTCTCTCTCTCTCTCTCTCGTGTGTGTGTGTATGTGTGTGTGTGTGTGTGTGTGTGTGTGTGTGTGTGTGTGAGTCGGTAAATATCATTGAGGCACTTGATATAAACATTGCATTTGTTGTGTTGATGACGTATTTTGGCAACATTTTCGACGTTTTATTAACACTCTGACATATAGTAAGCGTGATAGAATAATTTAGGTGTCAAAAATAATTTGAGAGTCTGTTGTGCCTTATACCAAGTATAATAACGAAAGCTGCATCTACCTCTACATCAGTACTAAGCAATCCACCTGACGATGTGTGGTGAAGGGTAGTTATGATATCGCTAATTGATCCCTCATCCCCTCTTCCATTCGCGAAAGGTGCGTGGGAAGAACAATTATTGTCAGTAAACCTCTGTATTTTCTCTAATCACATGAAGTTTGTCGTGGGGCCATTTCGCGAGACGTTTGTGGGAGGAAGTACACTACTGGCCATTAAAATTGCTACACCACGAAGATGACGTGCTACAGACGCGAAATTTAACCGACGGGAAGAAGGTACTGTGATATGCAAATGATTAGCTTTTCAGAGCATTCACACAAGGTTGGCACCGGTGGCGACATCTACAAAGTGCTGACATGAGGAAAGTTTCCGACCGATTTCTCATACACATCCATGAAAGAAGTAGATCGGTGCTCGAGCGATTCTTCAGTGTTGTTCATCTGTCTGGATTTCTACGAGGTACGGCTAATAGATTAGATAGAGAAGATCCAGCGAAGAGCGGCGCCTTACACCACTTGGTCGTTAAGTCGGCACGAGATCGTTACAGTGATGTTCAAGAAATTCCAGTATCAAACGCAACGAGAGAGACGTTGCGTATCACGGGGAGGTTTGCTATTTAAATTCCGAGAGTGCCCGGGATAGAGTCGGACAACTTATTACACTACTGGCCATTAAAATTGCTACACCAAGAAGAAATGCAGATGACAAACGGGTATTCATTGGACAAATATAGTATATTACAACTGACATGTGATTACAATTTCACGCAATTTGGGTGTATAGATCCTGAGAAATCAGTACCCAGACCAACCACCTCTGGCCGTAATAACGGCCTTGATACGCCTGGGCATTGAGTCAAACAATGATTGGATGGC
This sequence comes from Schistocerca nitens, assembly GCF_023898315.1. Taxonomy (NCBI): domain Eukaryota; kingdom Metazoa; phylum Arthropoda; class Insecta; order Orthoptera; family Acrididae; genus Schistocerca; species Schistocerca nitens. The sequence goes on along the minus strand of NC_064614.1, from coordinate 272,554,764 downwards.
GTGTACAGGTACAGCTGCCCATGCAGCATCAACACGATACCACAGTTCATCAAGAGTAGTGACTGGTGTATAGTGACGAGCCAGTTGCTCGGCCATCATTGACCAGACGTTTTCAGATGGTAGCCGTCCGTGGTGGCCGAGCGGTACTAGGCGATACAGTATGGAACCTCTACGGTCGCAGGTTCGAATCCTGCTTCCGGCTTCGATGTGTGTGATTTCCTTAGGTTAGTTAGGTTTAAGTAGTTCTAAGTTCTAGGAGACTGATGACCTCAGAAGTTAAGTCCCATAGTGCTCAGAGCCATTTGAACCATTTTTTTCAGTTGGTGAGAGATCTGAAGAATGTGCTGGCCAGGGCAGCAGTGGAACATTTTCTGTATCCAGAAAGGCCCGTACAGGACCTGCAACATGCGGTAGTGCATTATCCTACTGAAATGTAGGGTTTCGCAGGGATCGAATGAAGGGTAGAGCCACGGGTCGTAACACATCTGAAATGTAACGTCCACTGCTCAAAGTGCCGTCAATGCGAAAAAGAGGTGACCGAGACGTGTAACCAATGGCACCCCATACCATCACACCAGGTGATACGCCAGTATGGCGATGACGCATACACGCTCCCAATGTGCGTTCACCGCGATGTCGCCAAACACGGGTGCGACTATCATGATGCTGTAAACAGAACCTGGATTCATCCGAAAAATGACGTTTTGCCATTCGTGCACCCAGGTCCGTCGTTGAGTACATCATCGCAGGCGCTCCAGTCTGTGATGCAGCGTCAAGGGTAACCGCAGCCATGGTCTCCGAGCTGATAATCCATGCTGCTGCAAACGTCGTCGAACTGTTCGTGCAGATGGTTTTTGTCTTGCAAACGTCCCCATCTGTTGACTCAGGGATCGAGACGTGGCTGCACGATCCGTTACAGCCATGCGGATAAGATGCCTGTCGTCTCGACTGCTAGTTATACGAGGCCGTTGGGATCCAGCACGGCGTTCCGTATTACCCTCCTGAGCCCACCGATTCTACATTCTGCTAACAGTCATTGGATATCGACCAACGCGAGCAGCAATGTCGCGAAACGATAAACCGCAATCGCGATGGAATACAATCCGACCTTTATCAAAGTCGGAAACGTGATGGTACGCATGTCTCCTCCTTACACGAGGCATCACAATAACGTTTCACCAGACAACGCCGGTCAACTGCCGTTTGTGTATGAGAAATCGGTTGGAAACTTCTTCATGTCAGCACGTTGTAGGTTTTGCCACCGGCGCCAACCTTGTGTGAATGCTCTGAAAAGCTAATCATTTGCATATCACAGCATCTTCTTCCTGTCAGTTAAATTTCGCGTCTGTAGCACGTCATCTTCGTGGTGTAGCAATTTTAATGGTCAGTAGTGTATTTTCATATGTTTTTTTAACGGTCCTTATAACACCCGTAGTCACTGATGCTATAACAGCCACATTATCATTGATACCCTCTGTGCCAAGTGTAGCACTATTTCGCCTAGGTTTTCTAGGCTGTCCCCTGGTTATCGTGGCTTGACTAACAGAGGAAATGTTGCAGGGAGCTGAGAGAGAGAGAGAGAGAGAGAGAGAGAGAGAGAGAGAGAGAGAGAGAGTGGGGGGACTGGGAGCTGAACCAATTTTGTTGACGCTGCTTGCTGGCCGCCGGTAGAAGTTTGACCGCAAGACGAGAGGTCGCCCGCACCCACTGCAGCTTCTGTGGACGTACAATGCTGGGACTGCTTCAGGTGCTGGAACCTGTTGCTTATGGATACTGCCTGCAGTGTGTTGGTGTTCCTTGAATGTCAGGCACATGGACTTCCATTGTATCCATGATGCGTATATCGCCAAGCAACATTATGTACTTAGCAGCTACCGTAATATGGTGTTTGCTAAACCTGGAATTATCTATTTTTGAGTCGTCACTCTTCTGACAGGTTTGATGCGGCCAACCACGAATTACTCTTTTGCGCCATCCTATATCCTTGTCTCACACCCTTTTTAATACGAGCACTTCGTTCTTGGTCGTCCACACTTACTATTCACTCTTGGCTCTGAACATATTGTATGTTACCCATTTCTCCTTATAGCTTACCCCTATTTTTCACAGAATTTCGAATATCTTGCACTATTTTACATTGTCGACCGCTTTTTCCAGGTCGACAGGTCCGCCCCAATAGCTGAACGGTCAGCGCGTTGGAATGCCACGCAGGGGGCCCGGGTTCGATTCCCGGCTGGGGTGGGAGATTTTCTCCAGGCCCATTGTCGACGCACAAGTCGCCCAATGTGGCGTCGCACTCAATAAGACTTGCACTTGGCGGCCGAACTTCCCGCCCGGGAACTCGAGGCCACTGACGAGATACGATCATTTGCATTTCCAGGTCGACAGATCCTATGACGAGTCTTGATTTTTTTTAGTCTTGCTTCCATTATCAACCGAAACGTCACAATCGCCTCTCTGACGCCCTTACTGATCATCATCTAACACATCCTCAGTTTTGTTTTCCATTCTTCTGTATATTATTCTTGTAAGCAACTTTGACGCATGAACTGTTAAGATGATTGTGCGATAATTCTCACACTTGCCAGCTCTTGGAGTCTTCGTATTGCGTAGATGATATTTTTCCGAAAGTCAGATGGTATGTCGCCAGACTCATACAGTCTACACACCAACGTGAACAGACGTTTTGTTGTCACTTGCCCCAGCGATTTTAGAAATTTTGAGTGAATGTTATGTCTTATTTGAACTTAAGACCGCCAAAACTCTTTCACATTCTGATTCTAATACTGGATCCCCTGCCTCTACTAAATCGACTCATGGTTCTTCTTCTATCACATCAGACAAATCCACCCCCCCCCCCCTCTCATATGGGGCTTCAATTCACTCTTCTCGCCTATCCTCTCTCTCCTCAGCATTTAATAGTGGAATCCCCAATGTAACCACCCTTGATTTTAATTTCAGCGAAGGTTTTTTTCACTTTTCAATAAGCTGAGTCAGTCATACCGACAATCATTTCTTTTCTTTTCGTTATCTTCAAATTTTTCATGCAGCCATTTCGTCTTAGCTTCCCTGCACTTTCTGTTTATTTTATTCCTCAGCGACTTGTATTTCTATATTTATGTATTTCTTAATTTCTCTGAACATTTTTTGCACTTTTTTCTTTCATCGATGAACTGACGTATTTCTTCTGTTACCCTTGGTTTCTGCGCAGTTACCTTCTTGGTACCTACGTTTTTGTTCCAACGTCTGCAATTGCCCTTTTTAGAGATGTCCACTCCTCTTCAACGGTACTGGTTACTCGGCTATTCTTTATTGCTGTGTTTACAGCCTTACGTCAGCCTGCTTAGCTGGTTGGTAACATGCTTGCCTCCCTTGAAATGGGCCCAGGTTCGATTCCCGGCCATGTTGAGGATTTTCTTCGCTCGGGGACTGGATGTTGTGTTGTCCTCATCATCATTTCATCCTCATCACCGGCCGCATGTCGCCCAATGTGGCGCTGACTGAAATAAGACTTGCACTCGGCGGCCGAATCTGCCTGGGACATCCCGGCCAACAATGTCATACGATCATTTTCTTACAGCCTTAAAGAACTTCAGGCGTGTCTCGTTGTTCCTTAGTACTTCCGTATGCCACTTCTTTGCATATTGATTCTTCCTATCATCTCTTAAACTTCAGCCTACTATTCATCACTACTACATTGTGATCTGTGTCTATATCTGCTCCTGGGTACGCCTTACAATCCAGTATCTCATTTCGGAATCTCTGCCTGGCGATGATGTAATCTAACTGAAATCTTCCCGTATCACCGGCCTTTTCCAAGTGTACCTCCTTCTCTTGTGATTCTGGTGCAGAGTATTCGGTATTACTAACAGAAATTTATCACAGAACTCAATTATTCTTTCTCCTGTCTCATTCCTGGTCTCAAGCTCTTATTTTCCTGTAAGCCTTTCTTCTACTCCTTCCCCTACAACTGCATTCTAATCCCCCATGACTATTAGATTTTAGTCTCCCTTTACGTACAATATTACTCTTTCAATATCCTCATATACTTTCACTATCTCTTCATCTTCAGCTTGCGACGTCGGCATGTATACCTGAACCGTCGTTGTCGATGTTGGTTTGCTGTCGATTCTGATAAGAACGACCCTGTGAATAAGTGTTCACTCTGTCTTACCTTCACATGAAGCCTACTGCGATCGTTCTGAATAGATCTGTCAACATATTGCTTGTGAAACTCGGTTGTTGCTGTCACAGGACGTCCGACTCTGTTTGTCACGCAGGTCAGATGTTTCCACCTCAACATCTTTAACCTTACTCGCCCAACGACGCACAGTACTCACATCAACACAATCACCATAAACTGCTTTGATTCTCTGATGAATCTTGTTTCGGGTGACACCTTCTGCTGTCAAGAATTCAATGACTGCACGTTGCTTAAATCGCATTGACCAACCGCATGCGCAGGGTTCCATACTTTACACTGTAACAATACAACCGTTCAATGCTAAGGCATCCCGCCAACTTGAGCTGCAGAGAAGAGGCTACGGAACAAGCCAGTGCCTGCCGCATACCAATGCTGCCAACTGTCGAAGAGTTAGGAAGGAGGAGACAATACTTTTCAGTCAACCCTCGTATTTTCACTCGTTGCCGCTGACTCCGCATATAGTCCCAATGCAGCATGAGCTCCTTCCCTTTCCGTTCCTTTCTCCCCCCCCCCTCCCCCCCCGCCTTGTAACCTTCAATTTACATCAAACCTAATAGTGTATGAGACGCCCTGCTAAACCGGCAGAACAAGACAGATAGTTTAAGTTCTGGAAAGGGCCAAAATAAGCGGCTGTCAGTTACACTCGAACATACAACCATTTAGTCAAAATATCCACGGGTGTGCTGCCGGTCTATAGTGTCCAACGGGCACAATATTTCGGCGATCATACATGTCGCCATCATCAGGTGAACTGACGGACTGAGCTCCTGTGAACGTGCCGGCACGGAGATCCGTACGCTATGGCTGCTCAGAGGGAACTGGGTTCGGTCGCGGCGGCGGCCGATTTAAATACCCTCCGCCCGCGGCGCGCTCCCTCCGCCGTCCGCGCCCCGCGCCATGGTCGCGCGGTGGAACAGATTGCGACGGCGTCTGAGATGACGTCGGTGTGATGGCTCTGTCCGCCGTGGTCATCACAACTATACGTTTGCTCGATTTACTCTTGATTAACCCAATCGCTGGTTCCCAAGCCTTGCTAAGATTATGGCACTATGGGACTTAACATCTAAGGTCTTGAGTGCCCTAGAACTTAGAACTACTTAAACCTAACTAACCTAAGGACGTCACACACATCCTGCCCGAGGCAGGATTCGAACCTGCGACCGTAGCCGTCGTGCGGTTCCAGACTGAAGCGCCTAGAACCGCTCGGCCACCTCGGGCCGCCTTATCTTAAAACAGTTCCTTAATTAGGCTGAAGGCCCAAAGAACGTGACACTCTAAGAGCAAACAACTTAAATTCAAAATCGACTGAAGGCCCAACACTTAACACTCCCTAACATTAATTTAAAAAGAAAGCCAAAGGGTTTACTTAAAATAGTTCTTAAATTAGGCTGAAGGATAAAACCATCTGACGCCTTAAGGGCAAAACAACCTTAATCTAAAAATCGGCTAGAAGCCATACAAGTACAAATAACAAGAACAAACAAGAAAAGGCAGTACACGCAAGGGCACTCAGAAGTTCCGAGGGTCGGCCTGGAAACAAGACGGCGGGTGTGCGCAGCAGGGAGAGCGGCGAGCGCCCACGCCACGGCGTCGCGGTCGTCCGGCCGGCGGGCCGAAGCGTCGCGTCGCGCCGCGCCGTGTCCTTGGGGCGGTGCTGGACTCTTGACAGCTGGCCTCTCCTAATCCAATCTGCGGGCCGCCGGCGGGGCCGACGTTTATTACTCGCCACGGCAAGTGTCCGCGGGACCGCTCGCCAGCAGTCGCCGAGGTCACTGCCGACCGGGCCTTCCCCTGCTGTGCGCGCCTCCACACCACAGCGGCTGCAGCGCAAGTGCTGCAGCCAGTGGCCTGGCTGACGTTTGCGGGGCCCCTGCATACAAATTTTGGGAGCCTTGTCTATCCTTATATACAGTGTGGTCCATTGATCGTGACCAGGCCAAATATCTCACGAAATAAGCGTCAAACGAAAAAACTACAAAGAACGAAACTTGTCTAGCTTGAACGGAGAAACCAGATGGCGCTATGGTTGGCCGCTGGGTAGCGCTGCCGTAGGTCAAACGGACATCAACTGAGTTTTTTTAAATAGGAACCCCCATTTTTATTACATCTTCGTGTAGTACGTAAAGAAATATCAATGTTTTAGTTGGACCACTTTTTTCGCTTTGTGATAGATGGCGCTGTAATAGCCACAAACATATGGCTCACAATTTTAGACGAACAATTGGTAACAGGTAGGTTTTTTTAAATTAAAATACAGAACGTAGGTACGTTTGAACATTTTATTTCGGTTGTTCCAATGTGATACATGTATCTTTGTCGATTTATCATTTCTGAGAACGCATGCTGTTACAGCGTGATTACCTTGTATATACCATATTAATGCAATAAATGCTCAAAATGATGTCCGTCAACCACAATGCATTTGGCAATACGTGTAACGACACTCCTCTCAACAGCGAGTAGTTCGCCTTCCGAAATGTTTGCACATGCATTGACAATGTGCTGACTCAGGCAGTGTCTGTGAATCACGATATCAAATATCCTTCAACTTTCCCCACAGAAAGAAATCCGGAGACGTCAGATCCGGTCAACGTGCGGGCCATGGTATGGTGCTTCGACGACCAATCCACCTGCCACGAAATATGCTATTCAATACCGCTTCAACCCCACGCGAGCTATGTGCCGGACATCCATTATGTTGGAAGTATATCGCCATTCTGACATGCAGTGAAACATCTTGTAGTAACATCGGTAGAGCATTACGTAGGAAATCAGCATACATTGCACCATTTAGATTGCCATTGATGAAATGGGGGCCAATTATCCTTCCTCCGATAATACTGCACCATACATTAACCCGCCAAGGTCGCTGATGTTCCACTTGTCGGAGCCATCGTGGATTTTCCGTTGCCCAATAGTGCATATTATGCCGGTTTACGTTACCGCTGTTGGTGAATGACACTTCGTCGCTAAATAGAACCCGTGCAAAAATTCTGTCATCGTTCCGTAATTTCTCTTGTGCCCAGTGGCAGAACTGTACACGACGTTCAAAGTCGTCGCCATGCAATTCGTGGTGTATAGAAATGTGGTACGGGTGCAATCGATGTTGATATGACATTCTCAACACCGACGTTTTTGAGATTCCCGATTCTCGCGCAATTTGTCTGCTACTGATGTGCGCATTAGCAGCGACAGCAGCTAAAACACCTGCTTGGGCATCACCATTTGTTGCAGGTCGTGGTTGACGTTCCACTTGTAGCTGAACACTTCCTGTTTCCTTAAATAACGTAACTATCCGGCGAATGGTCCGGACACTTGGCTGATGTCGTCCAGGATATCGAGCAGCATGCATAGCAGACGCTCGTTGGGCATTTTGATCACAATAGCCATACATCAACACGATATCGACCTTTACCGCAATTGGTAAACGGTCCATTTTAACACACGTAATGTATCACGAAGCAAATACCGTCCGCACTGGCTGAATGTTACGTGATACCACGTACTTAAACATTTGTGACTATTACAGCGCCATCTATCACAAAGCAAAAAAAATGGTCCAACTAAAACATTCGCATTTCTTTACATACTACACAAAAATGTAATAAAAATGGGGGTTCCTATTTAAAAAGACGCAGTTCATATCCGTTTAACCTATGGCAGCGCCATCTTGCGGGCCAGCCATAGCGCCTTCTGGTTTCCCCCTTCAATCTACACGAGTTTCGTACTTTGTATTTTTTTTGTTTGATGCTTATTTCGTGAAATATTTGGCCCAGTCGCTATCAATGGACCACCCTGTATATAGAAAAAAGTGTCCGTGTGTCCGTTTGTTTGTTTGTCTGTTTGTACTTCACATAAACCAATCATAAATTCTAATATTGATGAAATTTTGCACACTATGTACGAGCAGGTAATATGTGAAGGGGAACGTTTGTTACCAGATACTTCTAGAAGTTCTTAGCCCATTTACTACAAATCCCCCAATGAACATTCTGGCGGACGTAAGCGACAGGTGTTTAATAGACATAGTACATAAAGATATATGTAAATACACGGCTCAACAAAAGTTGGGAATACGATTGTAAAATGTAGTCTTTGATACTAGAGGTCTCATTGACCTAGGCACTTAATGTATTATCAAGTGAGAGCCCATATATAGGACGGCGTTTACTACTAGCATGCTGTCCGCCCCCAGTAGCTGAATGGTCAGCGTGACGTTGTCAGGTCCCTGGACCCGGGTTCGATTTCCGGCTGGGTCAAATTGAAAGACCGGCACCCGGCGAACTGCCTGCCCGACATGGGGCCCCAGCCATACGATTTAAATAAATAAAAAAAACTGGCATGCTTTGTGGAGGTTTCCCAGTCATGCAAACATATCGCCGCCACAGCGGCACACCACGAGCAGCCCAGTATCAACAATAGCTTCATTCAGTTTGTGTTTATCACTACAGTAAAATGCCATGTAGAGGCGTACAACACATTGAAAGAGTCAGGATACTGGATTTATTTTCAATAGGTCATACACAGCAATATGTTGCCCGTCGGGTACATGTCAACCAAGGTGGTGTGTGTAACATGTGGAAAGTACAGAGAGACTGGGAATGGGGACGATAGACCTCGCAGTCGTTATCCTCCTGTGACAACACCAACGCACGATCGTTTCCTCCAACTGTCGGCTCGCAGGCGCCGAACATCAGCAGCCACAAATGTTGGAAATGACTTCTCCCGGGCAACAGGGAGCCGTATCTTATACCAAATAGTGCGCAGAAGATTGTATCAGGGTGGTCTTCATTTGGAACCGACGTAATCGAAGGACCTGGGCTCTTGCACATCAACATTGGACTACTGGAGAATGGAGTAGTGCCATGTTTGCTGACGAGACCAGGACTGGTTTGCGACTGCACAATGGACGTGTTAGGGTTTGGAGAAGCGCAAGATGACACCAGGAACGCCGATACGTTCTGGAAGTGCATCCGTTTGCAGGTGGAAGTGTAATGTTCTGGGCGACAATAATGATGGGACAGCGGAACTCTTAATTCCCTTCTACGGCAATTTGGCTGCTCCACGAAACCTTCATGATTTCCTACAAACGATTCTAAGGCTCTACAGACGTGAAGGCGGCGACAGTTTCATCCTAGTCGATGACAATGCAAGACTGCACCGTACTCTAACAATGTATCGGTATTTTCAAACATGCAACAACAATCGAATGCATCAGCTAGCACAGTCCCTAGACATGAATGTACCTGAGTAAGCATGGGATCTGTTGAAGTTGGCCATTGCACAGCGTCCGAAAACACTTAACTATTTACAGAACCTCACTGAAGCTGCTATTGAGGAATGGGGCCTCATATCCCAAGATAAATTTGATGGTCTCATCCAGAGCATGCCTCACAGAGTGGAAGAACTCATCCATGTGGGAGGAGGACATACTCACTACTTAAGACTAACAATCTTCATCATGAAATAAAGATTTTCATTGTTTTCGTTTCAAGGTTTACACGTAGCAGAGAGCCTGCTTCGTTTCGTTATGACTATATAAAAAAGAAGGGCTGTATATTGAGAGGCCAGACAAACGTGTGGTTCCTGAAGAGGGGCAACAGCCTTTCCAGTAGTTGCTGGGGCAACAGTCTGGGTCATTGAACTGGGCTTCCAACATCAACAAAAACAGCATTGCTGTGCTGGTACTGCGAACGGCTCAAAGCAAAGGGAAACTATAGCCGTAATTTTTCCCGAGAACATGCACCTTTATTGTGTGATTAAATGATAATGGCGTCCTCTTGGGTAAAATATTCCGCAGGTAAAATAGTCCCCCATTCGGATCTCTGGGCGGGGACTACTCATGTGGTCATCGTTATCAGGAGAAACAAAACTGGCGTTCTACGGATCGTAGCTTGGAACGTCAGATCTCTTAATCGGGCAGGAGGGTTAGAAAATTTAAAAAGGGAAATATGTATGTTAAAGTTAGATATAGCGGTAATTAGTGAAGTTCGGTGGCAGGAGGAACAAGACTTCTGGTCAGGTGAACACAAGGTAGGAGTAGGAGTAGGTTCAACAATGAAAAAAATAATAGGAACGCGGATAAGCTACACCGAACAACATAGCGAACGCGCTATTGTAGCCAAGATGAACACTAAGCCCACGCCTACCTCAGCAGTACAAGTTGAAACGTCCACATTGAACAATTATACATGACTGTGCTTAAACTAACACATAATATTTTTTTAGCGCAACGCAATCTGACTTTCAATAATCCCTACAAAAGAATGGCCCTGATTAACATTAACCTATACCTTTCACAAATCACTTACCTCACAAAAATCTTCGTTACAGTGAGCGCCACTACTGCCAGCTAAATAAAAGATTCAAACTACGGAAGGCACTTACTGATAGGCATAGTTAGCAAATGAAAGATTTTAATAGAGAACAAACAATGTATTTACCTTAATAGTCATAATGTATATAGCAGTTCATGACATCCAGTCTTACAAATTTCAAAACTCCGCCATCTCTCTCCCCACATCCACCACTGCTGGCGGCTCACCTCCAACTGCGCAACGCTACCCGCTGTTAACATCCAGCTGCCCAACACTACAATGGCGAATATTACAACAATGCCACCCAGCCACAGACTGCACACAGCACAGCCAGTGATTTTCATATAGAGCGCTACATGGCGTTACCAATATAAAAACCTAAACAGCCTACTACCCCCCATGGTCCCCCAAAAAAATTTTGCAAATTGTTTTGGGCGCTGGCCAATACATATTTGTTAAAATTTTTGCACAATTACAATAACAGAGAATTCAAATGCACACACTTATTGATACAATGTTGGTCAAAAGCTAAAATTTTCTCACAGTCCATAAAGACAGTCCTGATCGTTCATCACAGTAAAATTGCAGTGTTTTTCTCAAAGGCTGAGCAGCAAAAGAGAATGCACATGGAAGTAGTGGATTTCCATGCAGTCTTGAAGAAGTAGTGTTGTCCTTCTAACGGAAAGACAGTGCTGACTCTTGACTTGCAGGCAGGTAATGGGCCACAACAAAGCAAACCCACAGCAGAGTCAGTCGAAGTTTTGAAGAATATTGGTAGGTAGGTCATCACAGAGCAGACCCACTGCAGCCCTGGTAGAGATTATGGTCTTGGTGGGCCATCAGAGGTGCAGACCCACTGCGGTCCTTGTAGAAATAATGGTATTGGTGAGTCATCAAAGACGTAGACCCACTGCAGTCCTTGTAGAAATAATGGTATTGGTGGGTCATCAAAGATGCAGACCCACTGTAGTCCTTGTAGAGATGGCCAGCAACCATCTGTTGCGACTGTGCAGGTGCACAATCACCATCGAAGAGTCTTGCGGAGAATATAGCAAGTCCATAAACCACCACTTGTGTACTCACAAAACTTTTTGGAATGTCCTTAGAACCAGCAATGCTGTTATTCAGTCCCTTGCTGAATTATCAACACACGTGCAAACACTAACAGTCCCTACTTCTCACATATTGTCCATATACTATGACCAACAGAAACGTGTTCAGTGAAATGTAACTTACAAGTTACTTAATTTGATGAACTGGTGTCAATTACAATTTTATAACATAAGAATACAATAACAAAGGTGTAAAATACATCATTAAAGAACATAACAATACAGATAACATTTGTGGTAATGCAGGCTTTACAAAAGAAAAGAAATAAACATGTACACCAGTGTTACAAGAATTATGACATAAGTACATACATAAAAGATCAGAATAACTTTGGAAACATCAACTTCACACATGAGCATTAAAACAAAACAGAATAAATAATGTCTAAACATCTTTACAAAGAAAATAACATATTCTTAGAAAAATTCTACAACATAAATCTTATTAGCTAAACACACAAAGACAGGAAAAACACAAATATACAAGAGTACACAAACACATAGGGGGATAACACAATGGAAAGGACAAGGTTCGTTTTCAGTGTAACATTTGGTACTGCAGTCCAACCCAAAACTTGATTCCATAGATCTTTCGTCTTATTTCAACATTTGTTTTCACCAAAACATCCTATCCAAGCATGCTTTCTGTATTTATATGTTCACATATTTCTTACCTCATTATTTATTTTCCATTATCTTACATCATTTATTTCCAAGAAAATCCTACCTAAACTTGTTGACTCTAAACCCTACTTTTTTGTTCATATCCTGTTTCAAAATACTTTTTTTGGCCAAACCATATTCTTATAGCTTCTCAATGCATTTCTTCCAATTCATCACAACTCGTTCTCTTATATAGCCCACCCCATTTTAAGCTAACTTAAATCTACTGAGCTCAGATATATATATATACTAAGGGACGAGGCAATGCAGCAGCACAAAACAATTAACACAAACAGCAATGACAAAAAAAATGGAAATTGGCAAAGCAAGTAGCAGTAAATCTAAATTACCAAGCAAATGCAACATTACAACTAATATGAGCCAATGTGCAGCAACAAGAAAAATAAATCAGTAGTAAAACTGGCTTAACAGAGTAATACAAAGTGAAATTTAGTAGCACTATGTCTGGCAAACAGCAGCAGCAAATGCAATAACTTATATCTAAACATGACAAAGCTCAAGCAGAAAAAAATATTACAGTAAGAATGGCCATGTTTAATACCTATGTCACATCTTAACACTAGAGTGATGCATCATGATAACTTACTCTACCAAAAAAATTACTTTTGCAATTCCTGTGAAGGGAAATGTCTATTTGTGCTCTCTTTTCTACGAAAGTATATCATAAAATTATTCTTTACTGGGTGTGTAGACAGAAAATAGTGATATTAGTACATCTATTAAGTTTTATTTTAACCAATGCTGCAGCAGCTAGAAACTTGATATTAAACAAAATGAGCAAATATATATATAAAGCAACATATGAAACGTCGTTCACTAGGCAAATGGCGTCTGCAAAGGCAAAAAAATTCTCTCAACTAGAAAGACGATAGATGTAAAATGTTTCTCATCATTTCATTACGCATTTAGTAAATATCATAAATTAAGATCTCCACAGTATAATCATATGTTTTCAAGTTTGAGCGTGTCGTATTTGCGATGCTTTCTACAAAGGAATGTCAATAGCGAGGATAATAGCCTCCCTTTTTTTTTCTTCTCCACCTGTGCCTCTGAAAGGCACACAGGAATGGCTTTTTTCCAGGCGACTGCCATGCAGCTGGGTGCCCACGACGCATTACGTGAAGATGGTCACTTAACATTCTTACCGAAATATTTACGACACCAGTTTGCACTACAGTGACAGTCTCATATAAAAAGTTTCACAGGTCAAGAATTTGCGTTACAGATGTGTAGAAACAAAATCCTATTAATATAACAGTGTCCAAAAAATTTTCGTCGGCATTGTAATACATTCACGCATTTACATACATTTCATAACTCTTAAAGTACGATCTTGGTTTCCAACCACCTTTTTCACAAGCCAGAGTCCCTAACCACTACTCATTATTCCTTACCTTATTACACATATACATATTCGTCGATACTTCTTCAATATTTCATCATAACAAATATGTAGCATAATCAAATTCCTCATATAGCATCAGCTTATTGATCATAAACATACCTCAGCAGCATAATACACATCGTCGTCGTAAAAATAACATCATAACACTTCAGTCAAATCTGAAAAACGTCGTAGCTTTCTGCAATAATTTAAAAACCTAAAAAAAATTCTCTGCTCATTTCAATAGTATCATCTACCTCAAACGTACTTTAAAAATCATGATCCCATACCAAATACATCATTCAAAGCTCTCATAGCATCACAATGGTTTCGAAAAAATATGATCAGTTCACAAAGTACAGACAAAATACAATTTCATAAGTATGAAATTATCCAACTGTGTAATTGCGTAAACATGTGTCAGTGATGTAGCAAAAAAAAAAAAAAAGTTTGTCTCTCACTTACATGATCAGATAGCTGTGTAATTTATGTGTTAGAGAAATATGGTACCGAAGTGTAAAGTTGTATAAGCAAATACCATATTAGCTAGGGCTCCTTGTGCTTGCCAAACACATGGTTCACAAAGTAAGCGTGTACCCCCCTGAGGATTAATGTAATTATACCCTCAGGTGTTACAGATTACAGCAATGGAATGAAATGTATCACGGAAAACTTTCTTTGTAATTCAAAAATCTTTAAAAATAAATGTTTTAAGTACAAAATTAATCACTCAAATGCGTGTCCTGCAGCGCTAAATGTGCGTCTTGCTGTAAGATAATTCTGTGGAAGTGTCGTAGTTATCGTCCTCTGTAAGCAAAGTTCTGCTGAAGTCAATGTACTCACCTCATCATAAACAAAAGTGAAATGCTTTGCGTATAGATATCTTAGTTATTACGCTTATTGCCGTGATGAAGAAAGTGCTGTACTATAACGTATTGTTGTGCTACGGAAAAGGCTGTCTCATTGTAGCTATACCACAAAAGTTACTACTAAAACATATTTTACTTTCCAGAATAATTCAGAAAAACTGTGCAGATATAAAACAGATACACTGCAAAAGCAACATTGTAAATTGTCAGTCATTAGTAGCGTCGTGATAAAATCGTGTAGCTGTCACATAAACTAACCACTGTGTCATCTGGTATCTCGCAGAAAGTACTTTAAATCCAGAATGTATTTTCAAGTAAACCAAAATGTTGCAGCAAAATCTCATTAGCAGTACTGGTAAATGTTCTAAGTATGTGAGCCTTATAGTCGTTACATAATCGTGCAACTAACAAGCAAGAATGTACACACACAATAACACTGT
The DNA here is from genome assembly GCF_023898315.1 of Schistocerca nitens. Taxonomy (NCBI): domain Eukaryota; kingdom Metazoa; phylum Arthropoda; class Insecta; order Orthoptera; family Acrididae; genus Schistocerca; species Schistocerca nitens. The sequence continues at coordinate 272,539,754 of NC_064614.1, read as the reverse complement.
GTCGTCTGTTCACAATAACAATGCATTCGTAATTTCTGTTTAAATAAGTTCTCTTGGTTCTTGACTGGATATTTAACTTCAAACATTGTTGCATATTAACAGATTCTAAGTCTGACAAAGCATACTAGTAATGTAAAGTGAAAAATTTTATGGCAAAGACTAAGTTAAAAAGCAGATTATCTTTCAATAAACGGTTTTACATGTGAAATGTGGTGTAATCCTTTACTCTTCCTAGTACGCAGAATTTCAACCTGAACGCAATTATCATGCGGTATACGTCGATAAAGAATAATGGAATTTTTCTCAAGGTTAGCGTCTATGTTATTTTTCTCTGAGCCAGCCGGCGCACGCGGCTGCCTGCGGTGCGAGTCATTGTCTGTCTCTTTGTTGACACACGCCGTTATTAGGATTAGGAGACCTAACTTTTGAAAATTCACCTTGTCGAGAAGGCCCTGCCCTGTTTGAAGCTCGCCAGTTCTGATGCAATTCAGGTCTGTCGTTACAATTATATCGTCTGTCGTCATGTCGGTAATTTCTGTAATTAATTTCTTGTCGGTCACGTGGTGGAGAATTCTCCCTGAGTCGTAACTGCGCGGAGGACCGTTGTGTCTGAAGTTATTTTGTCTCCCTTGATAATAATTGTTTTGGTTCCCATATTGTCTGTTTCTATGGTTGTCTCTGTCACATTCATTACTATGAAAATGCGATCTTTCTCTGTAATTATTACTACTCTGCCAACGGTTGTCATACGGGTGGTGACTGTTTTGGTCACGATTTGCGTTGTAAGAATAGCCTTGTCGTGTCCAATTATTATTTCTTTCATCGCGGAATTGTGACGGATGTGACCTGTAATTGTTGTGTTTCTGTTTTCGCGTTCCGCGATGGTCAGTGTCGATTTCCAGTTCTTGTAACAGTCCCTGAAAAGCTTCAATGTTGTCTTTGCAACGTCCTGCCAAAATAATATGTCGTAAATCTTCAGGTAATTTGATTAAGCAAATGCGGATGAGTTCTGGGGGGCTGTATGGGTTTGACAGGTACTGATTCTTGTGAAACATGTCTTCAACATATTTCACAAGACTGGAAAATTCAGATTGTTCGAAATGTTTCATCATTATGATGCTATGTTTCACTCAGTCTTGTGTAGCTTTAGAGGAAGGCATGATAAAATTCTCCTTCACTGTGACAATCGTGAATGACCGATGGCATTCTTACAGCTAGTTCATTCTCCAAGTAGCCACACATAAATTCTAACCTGTGCTCCAATGACCAGTTGGGAGGAAAACAATGAGAGAATTGATGAAGCCATGCTTGTGGATGAATGTCGTTGTCAGAATTCTTAAATGTTTTGAATTTACGTGTAGTAATGAACAGCTTATAGTCAAAATCATCGTGTCGGCAAGTCGCACATCGCTCATTGTTACTTCGTTTCGGCGGTTCCATCTCAAAATCCAATGCACCTTGCCAATTTCTTTCATAATTTCCGAAGTGTCCTGTGTTATTATTTTGTGGTTGTTCCGTATTTGTATGTCCCTCTTCCCGTACTGGAGCGCGAGTGTCCTCTGAAATATGTAATTCTTGTATTACTTGTGCCAACTGATCTTGTACTTCCCGGATTTCTCTTTTGTAGTGTGTATTGATTTGATTTTGATTTTGTTTGAATTTTCTAATTTGTTCATACTCTTCAGTGTCCGTGAAGGCTACAGGTCTTGTGTCATTCAGATCATCATCTACCTTTGTAGATAAGTTAGTGAACTGATCTGAAAGTTTGGCTACTTTATCCGTTAGTGAAATTATTTCCTCTGTGTGTTTTTCTGAACCAAGTTTCAGAGTGTCCATTTGTGTTGAAATCGTATCTACTGTGTTCTTTAAGTTTTCCTGAGTTTTTGCAAGATGCGTAACCGAATCGGTAGATGCAACTGAGTCAATTTTAGCTTGCAAGGTGTCGTGATTTTCATGAACAATAGTTTGCAATTATTTTATGGCTGCTTCGTGATTCTGTACTGCATTTTCATGACGCGAAAAAATAGGTTGGAAATGCTCACAAATTTGTGTTTTTACGTCATTACAGACTTTTTGACATTTCGATTCAATGTTATGTAACTCAGTAGTTAAATCTTCACGTGTTTGTTCAAGTGTGGTGTCTAACTTCCGAAGATTTTGTGCCATTGTGTCTAACTGTTGCTGTGTTTGTCTCTGGTGTTGTTCCATTGTGTCTAACTTTTGAAGATTTTGTTCCATTGTGTCTAACTTTTGAAGATTTTGTCCCATTTGTTTCTGATTTTGTTCAAGCGTTGTGTCTAACTTTTGTAGCCTTTCTCCCATTTGTTGCATTAACTGTAATGACAGTGCACTGGTGTCTGAAACATGTTCCTCAGTGCTATTCGACAGTGCATTTGAACCGGCAATATTCGCATTTTGAAAAGCAGAAAATGTGTCTTGATTTATTTGAGAAAACGGCGAGGGCGCAAAACCTGAATCTACAGTATTTTCAAGATTGTGTCCTGTCATTTCGGAATCCTGAGGCGAGCTGTTGCCGACCGATCGATCGATAATGCTTCCCTGTTCACTAATTGTTTCACTGCCTACACCATTATTTGCTGCTCGCTCCATTTCCCTATGCACAATTACCAAATTACTACTTTGAAACCGAGCGAGGTGGCGCAGCGGTTAGACACTGGACTCGCATTCGGGAGGACGACGGTTCAATCCCGCGTCCGGCCATCCTGATTTAGGTTTTCCGTGATTTCCCTAAATCACTCCAGGATGGTTCCTCTGAAAGGGCACGGCCGACTTCCTTCCCCATCCTTCCCTAATTCGATGAGACCGATGACCACGCTGTCTGGTCTCCTTCCCCAAACAACCAACCAACCAACTACTTTGAACATTAGTTAATTCATTACATGGTGGCGCCAACACACTGCTTTCGTCTTCACTGTCATTTCTCAGTTTACTTTGGAGCCTAGTATTAAGTTTTTCACACGCCATTATTGTCACAATATTTCATACGACAACACATAAAAACACAATTTGAAGAGCAAAAATAAGAGAACACATTAACATAGCACTGAAAATAGTGTCTAGTTAATTGCAAGCGCAGCTGCGAAATACTTGGTGCAAATTTACATGCGTGCCACATCTGTTTTAATGTGCAACAATGTAAGACTGCAACTACAAAGGAGATTCTCTCTACAATTACGCGCTAGCAATAAACAAAATCTACACTAATTACACAAACTACAAGAAAAAATCAGAAGATTCTAGTGAGGTATCCTCGGCTAAGGGTCGACATATGAAACGTCCATATTGAACAATTATACATGACTGTGCTTAAACTGACACACAATATTTTTTTAGCGCAACGCAATCTGACTTTCAATAATCCCTGCAAAAGAATGGCCCTGACTAACATTAACCTATACATTTCGCAAATCACTTACCTCACAAAAATCTTAGTTACTCGAACTACTGCAATACAGCGAGCGCCACTACTGCCAGCTAAATAAAAGATTCAAACTACGGAAGGCACTAACTACTGATAGGCGTAGTTAGCAAATGAAAGATTTCAGTAGAGAACAAACAATGTATTTACCTTAATAGTGTTGAAAAATCATAATTACATAGCAGTTCATGACATCCAGTCTTAAAAATTTCAAAACTCCACCATTTCTCTCCCCACATCCACCACTGCTGGCGGCTCAGCTCCAACTGCGCAACGCTACGCGCTGTTAACATCCAGCTGCCCAACACTACAATGGCGAATATTACAACAATGCCACCCAGCCACAGACTGCACACAGCACAGCCAGTGATTTTCATATAGAGCGCTACATGGTGTTACCAATATAAAAACCTAAACAGCCTACTTACAAAGTTTATGTACCAACTAGCTCCGCAGATGATGAAGAGATTGAAGAAATGTGTGGTACGATAGAAAAATAGTTTAGATAATCAAGGGAGACGGAAATTTAATAGTCGTGGGGGACTGGAATTCAATAATAGGAAAAGGATGAGAAGGAAAAGTGGTAGGTGAATATGGACTGGGGTTAAGAAGTGAAAACAGGAAGCCGCATGGTAGAATTTTGCACAGTACTAACACTTGCTTTAAGAATCATGAAAGAAGGCTGCATACGTGGAAGTGGCCTGGAGACATTGGAAGATTTCGGATAGATTATATAATGGTAAGGCAGAGATTTAGGAACCTGGTTTTAAATTGAAAGACATGTCCGGGGGCGGATGTGGATTCTGACGACAATTTACTGGTTATGGACTGTAGATTACAACTGAAGAAACTGCAAATAAGTTTGGAAAAAGGAGATGGGTCCTGGATAAACTGAAAGAACTAGAAATTTCAGGGAGTTTCAGAGAGAGCATAAGGAAACGACTGACAAGAAAAGGGAAAAGGAATACAGTAGAAGAAATATGGGTAAATTTTGGAGATGAAATAGTGAAGCCAGCAGAGGGTCAACTAGGTGAAAAGACGAAGGCTAGTAGAAATCCTTGGGTAGCACAAGATATATTGAAATTAACTGATGAATGGGGAAAATATGAAAATGCAATAAATGAAACAGGCGAAAAGGTACACATACATCTCAAAAATGAGATCGACAGGAAGTGAACAATGGCTGAGCAGGAATAGCTACAGGACAAATGTAAGAATGTAGAGGCATATAACACTAGGGGTAAGATATATTATGCCTACAGGAAAATTAAAGAGATCTTTGGAGAGAAGAGAACCATCTGTATGAATATCAAGAGCTCAGATGGAAAACCAGTCCTAAGCAAAGAAGTGCAAGCAGAAAGATGGAATGGAGTATATAGACGGTCTGCACAAGGGCGACGTACTTGAGGGCAATATTATGGAAATGGAAGAGGACGTAGATGAAGATGATGTGGGAGATATGATACTGCGTGAAGAATTTCACAGAGCACTGAAAGATCTGATTCGGAACAATACCCCAGGAGTAGACAACATTCTGTTAGAACTACTGACAGCCTTGGGAGAGCCAGCCATGACAAAACCCTTCCATCCAGTGCTCAAGATATATGAGACAGACGAAATACCCATAGACTTCAAGAACAACATAATAATTACATTTCCAAAGAAAGCAGTTGTTGGCATGCGTGAAAATTATCAAATTATCAGTTTAATAAGTCACGGTTGCCAAATATTAACACGAATCCTTTGTAGACGAATTGAAAAATTGGTAGTGCCGGCCTCGAGGAAGATCTGTTTGGATTCCGTAGAAATGTAGGAACACACGAGGCAATTTGGAGTCATAGAGAAAGCTTTTACAATGGTGGCTGGAATACTCCCTTTCAAATTCTGAAGGTAGCAGGGGTAAATGCGAAAGGCTTATACAGAAAGCAGATGGCAGTTCTAAGAGTCGATGGGCACGAAAGGGAAGCAGTGGTTGAGAAGGGAGTGAGGCAGGGTTGTAGCCTATCCCCGATGTTATTTAATCTGTACATTGAACAAGCAGTAAAGGAAACAAAAGAAAAATTTGTAGTAGGAATTAAAGTTCAGGGAAAAGAAATAAAAACCTTGAGGTTTCCCGATGACATTGTAATTCTGGACATGGAAGAGCATTTGAGCGTAATGGACACTATCTTGAAAGGAGGATATAAGATGAACATCAACAAAAGTAAAACCAGGATAGTGGAATATGGTGCTGAGGGAATTTGATTTGTAAAGATGTGCTTTGCTATTTGGGCAGCAAAATAATATGATGGTCGAAGTAAAGAGGATATAAAATGTAGACTGGTGAGTGTATGGAAGTGAAACATGGACGATAATCAGTTTAGACAAGAAGAGAAAAGAAGCTTTTGAAATGTGATGCTGCAGGAGAATGCTGAAGACTAAATGGGTAGATCACGTAACTAATGACGAAGTACTGAATAGAATTGGGGAGAAGAGAAATTTGTGGTACAACCTGACTAAAAAAAGAGATCGGTTGGTTGGTAGGACACATTCTGAGGCATCAAAGGATCACCAATTTAGTACTGAAGGGAAGCGTTGGGTAAAAATCGTAGACTAAGAGATGAATACAGTAAGCAGATTCAGAAGGATTTGGTTTGCAGTAGTTACTCTGAGATGAAGAGGGTTGCACAGGATAGAGTAACATGGAGATCTGCATCAAATCAGTCTTTGGACTGAAGACCAAAACAACAGTATATATATGTATACAATGTTTTTGTGGTCTTCAGTCCAAAGACTGATCTGTTGCATATATATACAAAAGAGAAACGTTATTACTTGTTACCAAACATCACGAAAAGTACTTGATTGATTTACTTCAAAATTATTGGCCGATTTACTTCATTTTCTACATTCGGATCAAACAATGAACAAAATTAATGAAAAACTAAATGCATAACAAACGAAAATTATTATTGTCAACTGCCTGCAATTTCTATTGCGAGAATAATTAGCGAACATCTCGAAAAGTACTTGATCGATTTACTTTAAAGTTGTGGCCGATTTAATTTATTTTCTACATTCAGATGAAACAACACCGACAGCCAACGAGCATTCAGTAGCGTTCTGATTGCTCTGCTCAGAATGCTGTAGCTAATGCGAGCATGAAACGTGATCGTAGCGAGTTGTTTAGTGAAGTTAAATTTCATTTGTCATCCCTGATGGTGGTGGTAAGTGATAAACTCTGCATAAGCAAGCGAGAGACATAGTTTGCAGGATATTCGCTTCTTTCAGGAGGAGAGCATGGGCATGCGCGTACCGCAACTGTCGCTTCGAATCATCAACAATATTCCTGTCTGTGGCTCGATTTGCGCGAACCGCCATCGTTCGGAGGATCAGACTATAGTTGCGTATGACATACACCCTACTAGATGGAAGACTTCGTGTTGATCACTCTACCGGTCTAATTTTGTTTCCCTTAAATTTCTGCAATATAGTCAATTCACTCGACGGCCTAATAGCTAATGTGTTTCCGTATGTACACAAAAATTGCAACTCTCAATGATGACTGTGTGAAAGGGCCATTTTATCGCTACAAAAATAGCCACGAAATTCTTCTTCGCAACCTTTACGTCCATTGATTCAGTAATGGGTACACACCAACTTGTTCACTATCCGATAGAATTTTTAAATGCTCTTGAGCCCCCAGGCTTACCGCCCCGCAAGCTCATTTTTTTTTAAAGAAAAGGATCCCCTATCATATCATTACGCAACATCGCCCGCCTTCGCTGTGCAACGGAACAAGCAAGGCTGGCCGTGACGAACCTATTGCCGAACGTAATAGAGGCCACCATCATCAAGGGGTACGCCGCAGGTGAGGACGTATTCATTTCCGGCATTCCGTTGATATCCAGCAATTGAAATATGACCTTAGATTCCAAGCGATTCCAGTTCCCATCTTACTTGCTTTTGCTATGACTACCAATAAGTTACAGGGCCAATCTCTTTGTGTGCCAGGCATCTTTTTCTCATGGCCAATTATATGTGGCTTGCTCACGAGTCTGCACTCCGGATAGTTGATGTGTTCGCTCTCCAGAAGGACGAACGAAGAACATTGTGTACTATCAACCTTTGCAATACGAGTTTTCTTTTACAGTTTTATTCGAATTTGTTAAAATTATACCTTTGGTGTCTGTAATTACACTTGCATTACGTTTTAATGAAAGGAAAGTTTCACAACTTGTAATGTAGCAGCTGCTAAATCGGTGTCTTTTTAAGGAATTGGGAATTTTTTCAACCCCGCTCAGTGTAATTAAGGATTTAAATTGTACAAAATATTAACAAATGTATTCATTAAGCACATACACATATTTTTAGAGTCAAAATATTTCATGCAGGAAATTAAGTGTATTGAAATTACAAAAGTATGTATTAACACAGTTAGATTTTAGGTACATTATGCATTACAGATATATTACTTTACTTTGTGATTTAAAAAGGAATCAAAGTTTAATCTGTGATGTAACTGATATTAGTAAAACTTGGTTTGAAATTGGTTTCTGTTTGAAAAAGTCAGAACCGGACGCCTAGAACCTGATTTTCATTCGTCGCATTCCGTTGATATACAATGATTCAAATATGCTCTTCGATTTAAAGCAGTTACAATTTCCGATGTGGCTTGCATTCACTATGAGTATCAACAAACCACAGGGCCAATCACTTTGTATGGCAGATACTGATTATCTCGAGCAACACCGGGCACTACAGCTGGTTTACCAATAATTTTTCATAAGCAAATACGAAAATGTTAGACATTCACACACCATTATTCGGGTTCAAAGTTAAATAAAATCATCTGTTGATGCACTCATTAACTTTTCAGTTACGCCATGCATTTTTTTTTTCTATCTTCGAATAAACAGAACGTTACACAATATGCTACATTTAAGGAAGGCGGAGAGCATAGCAAAAATCGTTCAGTTTTCTGACCTATTTAATTATAATCATTATAATAACAGCAGCTAAACGATCTTCTGGTTGTAATGTCTGTAGGGAAAGGACCTTGACTCTCGCATGACCTGCTATTTATAATTTTATAAATATAACGGAAAAACAGCCAAAATGGCAAATTTCACTATTATTTATTTGATGACGAGTCTCGGGTCGGAATCAATTTTCAAATCAACCTACAGGACAGGAAACCAATATTACAATCACTTACAATAAAGCCGTCATCAAATTACTAAGTGCGTCTCAAAAATACGGAACATATCCTTTCAAGATGTATGTAGCAAATAGTCAAAATAATATTTCCAAAAATATATGAACCAAATACGCCTAACAAAATTAAAATGAACGGTCACAGACCATACATACAGGGTGTTCAAAAAAAATTGTCGAATAAATGAAGAGGTGGTGGTACTCACCGAAACAATAAAAATAAGTCCAATAAACATAGGTCTGGAAATGCATACTTTCTGCAATAAAAAAGTGTTTACAGTACAATGTTCCCCTTTGCCCTCCCACATGAGGACTAACGCACACTTTGAAGTACACCCAGTTGTTATACCTGCAGGCAGTTATTGAAGACGCGACCCTTTAGTATCTGCACATCGTTGATTGGCGCGGTGTAGATCAATTTCTTCAAGTGTTCCCATAACCAGACGTCTAAGGGGATTGAGGTCGGGGGAAGGAGCAGGCCAAGATATGCCCACCTCCACCGCCCCTCCCCTCCCCCGACCAATCCAGCAGTCCTCAAATATCAGGTTCAGAAGTTCATGCACATTGTGACAATAGTGTGCTGGTGCACCTTCATGCATGAACCACATTTGTATTCGTTGCTGCAATGGCACAACCTCCAGCAAGATAGGCAAGTCCAGATAATGCACCCCAGTTAATCTTAGTGGCAGCACGTATGTCCCTATTAATCTATCGCCAGGTACGCCTGCCCATATGTTGATGGAGAATCATCGTTGATTGCCCCTTTCCTGAAGTGCCTGAGGAGTTACATCTGCACACACAAGCTGGTTATGGAAATTCACACCACCATCTCTAGGAAGCCCTGCCTTTGGACCTGCGGCACACTTTCGCAACAGCTGTTCACAGAACCGCCGTTTGCCATTTTGATCCCATGGCCTTAGGGCCTGAGCGACCTGTAGATGATATGGGTACAGCAACTGTTCACGAAGTACCCTCCCCCCTCCCAGATCAGACAGTGAGGAACACCTTCTGCTGCTGCTAATGGTCGCACACTGGTGCCAGGGGTATCTTCCACCAAACATGGCACACGCTTCTCCATGTCAGGCGTGCGGGCTGTGCGAGGCCTTCCGCTGTCAGTTTTCCAAGGTGGAAAAGTCTGCCGAACAGCTTACATGACGGCACTCTGCGCTATGAATATTTTTCAGCGTTGAGGGTCTAACCTCCCCCTCACTTATCGACCTTAATGACAGTGAAAAATTAAACCGCGTGCACCTAATGGAAATTTGGGAAAAGCAATCGTCACCGAAGTAAATTTGTCAGTAAAGAGGGAGGAGAGGGTTACATCTAAATGAAAGGAAAAATGCAAATGACGTTGGTGGAAATTAATTTTGAGAAAAGGGTAAAATTAATAAAGAAAGTAAATGTGCGGTCGTTACGTTAACAATTAACTGGCGTTAATTAGATATTTGAGATTTGGGGAAAATTACTGTCGCCAGTCCTATGGACAACTACTATAATAACTGAAAGTGAAAGATTAATGCACATATAATAATTAGCACGAAAAGCGTGGCAACTCAAGGTTGACAAGTGTTGTGTGAAAACTGAACGTTTGTCAGAAGTAATAAATTTCGCTACACACTGACTTAATTTAGCAAAAGAATTAATGAAACCTGAAAATTGAAAGTTAATTTAGTGACTGAAATTAATAGCGAACTTTGGTTCAATAAAATAAGGTTAGTCTTGGGCTACCTCAACAATCATTTCAAAAGCTACTTGAATCTACACAGTTTAGAAATAAGAGATTTAACTTTGAACTTGAACTAAATTATTCTGAACAATTAACAATAGTAAAATTTAATACGTACCAAGCTGAGCTGCAGTCACAGGTAAGCTAAAATATGCTAACAAAACTCGCACTCTTAATTTCTGCTTGTGTAATCTAAATATTGTAGCCAGCTATGAATACTTTAACTGAACTTTGAAATTAAAACAGTGAAATGAAATGATATTACTTTAATGCTGGCGTATGAATTTCAATGACACTCGGGTTCATTCCAGAAAAGGAAGGGACCCTGCTTGGTAATGCAATTGGGACAATGAGCAACTAAGGTTCATGCTAAGTTTCTGTATACTTGTGATGCAACAGTTTGAAAAGCTGAGGTCTGCCATACAGTTCTAAAACTTTACGTGCTTTTAGTCTTTCTTGTTGGTTGATTGAAGGTTTGCAGTCGTCGATCGGGGAGGTGGTGACAGTCACTCATTGTCGGCCGTCGCTGTTGCAGAAGCTGGATGTTGGCGCGCCTTCTTCTCGACACGGTCACCAGGCGAAACGGGCTCTTGATGTGCGCCAGCTAATGCTTCCCGTCCGCGACACGGTGTCAGAAACTATCATAGCAAGTCGAGCGCAATTACATGCTGCTAAACCCCGAAAGCGCGGCAACTCGCGGGAGCGTCACACAACACACTTGCTCCACAGCCCTACTCCAGCCAGACCCCCTCTGCCCGCGCTCCATGCGGCAGAGTTAACGCTATCAAAGATCTTAAAACACTTTGGTTCTCCATACGACCTATCGATGTAATAGTTCGATAGCATAGTTTTCCCTAGGGCCAGTCTCAGCGTAAAAATACAAATAATATTTACAAAACTAACCAATTATACATCGACATAAATGCATATATATAAGAACAATTATAATATGTAAAGACACAGAAATGTACCATAGAGAATATCATATTCACCATTTCAATTGTCGGGTAGTAGGATTATATTGCTAACAAGCGGTGCTCGAGGGAAAATGTAAATGAACTTCACCATTTGTACGTACACAGAGAGTAATAACAGTAAACACTTAAGTGTAACCGTGTTTGGAAGAACGTAAAACACCATGATACATACGCCAAGGGTTGACGGTACTGTACAGTAAGGCACACAAGCACGACGAAAACTAACGTGGCCTACAGCACCACTCGAACTACACAACTGACTGCAGACGGCCTAATAGTAGCTAGAATACTATGAGTAAGACATCAGAATACCCTGCCAACGCATTTCACGGAGCGCCAATGCAACGACTGTGCTAATATTCGCAACCAAGCGTCGCGCAGCCCTTCCTATAAACACGTGTTTATCTCGGAAAGTATGCGTTTCCGGACGCATGTTTATTTCGATGAGTACTACCATTTCTCAAAGTATTGGACACAATTTTTGGAACACCTTGTATAACTGGCAGTCTACTCCTCCAGCTTCCATAAGGAAACCTCGGGAAGGGGCGCCCTATCAGGATATAGAAAACATCTTTTTTATTTATTACAGTATTCTCCAATCATCAGAAATGCAACAATTTGTACAGGATGGCAGCCAGTCAAGGAATATTTTACGGAATTGGTTTAAGAAATTTATTTCAAAGGCCCAGTGGAATCTATACAAGTTTTCTCCCAGAGTAATTCACGCCGTGTCTATGTGACACAAGTAGCTTGTCTTTCAAAACCGAGGCAGTTCTGTCCAGTTAAAGTTGCTGACAGGAGACGCCCTGAGCCCTCTGCTGAAACTGTTAGTGAATTCACGCCATTGATTTCAGACAATAGCGTGCGCGGGATACCGATCACATGTGTGGACGCCGGAGCGTGCTGCGGTGCAGAACACAGTTGCTTCTCTCTCTTGGAATCCAGACTTCGATTAGCACAGACGTCTTCTTGGAAGGTAGAGCCTGTGGCTCTGCTTTTCACGACCGGCCACTAACGTAAGTTAACATGAACCGCTCCCCATTCCGTTGCCCATTTCATTTAATTATTCGACCCCCTAGATTGGCCTAAACCTGCCAACTTCTGACCTTAGGCACTCCGTATATTGAAATATATCCTCTTTATTATACTTAATTCCCTGTTTTGTCATTTAACGGCAGCCCTGGATGCCCTCTGTCTAATCCTGACCGCTCGACCTCCTGCACCCTGTCGTCACGGTGCATATGTAACAACCGCCTCCCCCCTTTCCCAAACCCTGTACACATTTACAATTGGTGTCAGAACTGCCAGTATACTCTACAAATTAATACAGTAACAGTACAGGTCAACAATAAAATTAATACTTTTAATATTTTTATCAATAAACAATGAAACACTTAACATCACGGAACAGTGAACCTGAACAGCACCACACAGAGCGCGAATGACTAATTTGTATGTCATAAGGATACGTAAAAATCATTACATGTGAACCACGACATTAGTGTTAAAAGAAAACAAATAATATGACATCAAGAAATCTTCATCACTTCCAACCCTTTGCAAGCGCAAAAACTTTACCACAACAAATCTTACAGAATTGGGGAGAAAAGAAAATCTTAAGTTCCCAAGATGAAAACAGACATTAAACCGCGAAGTTATCTGTCTCGAAGCACTCAGAAATTAGGGCCCTATCTGCATTAAAATTAGACGTATCCGTTTAATCAGAGAACAAGAGCAGGGTACCTGGTACGTAACGTAGGTCTATGTGAAAGGTTATAACCAAATGGTACTGGACATCGTAGTGGAAGGTGTAACATAACCACACTTGCGGGCGGATGGGAATGGGAGCCGAGTTGGAAGAGGTGGAGGGAGGGGTGGGAGATAGATAGGGAGGAGAATGGAGGCTGGGAAAGGAGACGGGGAATCATGAAGATGAAGGAGCCCAAAAAGGGGATCAAGTAGAAAATATAGCAAGAAAATAAATAATTTATAATTAATAGTAGTAAAATAAACTTCTTAAAATTAAGCAAGTAACGACCATTTGCTGGTTTTACTCCAGCACGCGTGATTCAAATGGCTCTGAGCACTATGGGACTTAACATCTATGGTCACCAGTCCCCTAGAACTTAGAACTACTTAAACCTAACTAACCTAAGGACATCACACAACACCCAGCCATCACGAGGCAGAGAAAATCCCCGACCCCGCCGGGAATCGAACCCGGGAACCCGGGCGTGGGAAGCGAGAACGCTACCGCACGACCACGATATGAGCACGCGTGAGGTAGTAATTTTGTAGTCCTGTACGTTAGTCGACAAAAAAGCGGAACCCTATTAATATCACTTTGTTGTCTGTCTGTCTGTCTCTCTCTCTCTCTCTCTCTCTCTCTCTCTCTCTCTCCGTCTGGAAAATTTGGAAACTAGTGCTAAGGACTAAGGGACTGCTGAGGTCATCGGTCCCTATACTTACGCACTACTTAATCTAACCGTTGTGGTTCTGGTGTCCTGTCCACTCTTATAGGGTGCCTGAAGGGTGCTGGTTTCTCGGATAGCTGCAAAAAAAAAAAAAAAAAAAAAAAAAAAAAATCTAGCAAATCACATTAATGATTGACAATACTTAGGTTTGGTTAAGGGACATGAAAATAATTGATGTCCTTCTCTATATACAATCTCCATGCAAATGATTCACATAAGTTCATATGGATCACAATAACGGCTCTTCTAGTGGCTCTCTTCTAGTTCGGGTCTGCTAATGCCGCTCTGCTAGTGCGCGTCTTCTACTGTCCTGCCGAGGCTGGCAGGAGCGGCGCTTATATTCTCTACGGATAGAAGCCTCTACTGTCATGGTGCGGTCCTAGTCACTGTACTATTGGCTGACGTCGTCTCACAGCCTTCTATGCGGTTACGTTCTTGATCTTCGTGCCGGCGCTTGTCGTTATGCCGGAATATTCCTCCCCCCCTCCCCCAAAACCACGGACCGACGTCGTACGAGGAGTGCGACAACGGCAGGGCAGGCAGGAGTGTGGGCGCATCGCTGGGCCGAAAGTTGTGGCTGTAGGGGACACCAAGCCTCTGGTCTTACTCCGCCATCCCGCCTTCGCTTTGGCGGAAAACGACAATAAGTATGTTCACAAAAAAATGGTTCCAATGGCTCTTAGCACTATGGGACTTAACATCTGCGGTCATCGGTCCCCTAGAACTTAGAACTACTTAAACCTAACTAACCTAATGACATCACACACATCCATGCCCGAGGCAGGATTCGAACCTGCGACCGTAGCAGTCAGTATGTTCACCTCCTGATGCCATGAACCAGATGTAGAAAACGGCGACTGCTGCAGTGTGGGTGGGTCCAGCTCCATCGGTAGGATGAGAGTAGGCGAAGGCTCCGTCTCCATGGGATCGCCCCGCGGTGTCATGATGACACCTTCTGGCGGATGCTGTGGCCGAGCTGTCCTCTGGACCCGTGAATCTGAGAGAAGAGACACTGGAAGATCATCGTCAGGCGAAGTTGATTTCGATGGCGGCGCTGCAAACCTTCTGGATCTGAAATAAGATAAATGCAAGCGCAAAGTCGACGGACTATCTCGCCTCGCGCCCACCGTCTGCTGCCGCTAAAAACCCTGAAAAGCACAGTAGCATGCGGCGCGAAGCGATACTTGCGGCCTTCCTTCGGCGCCGGATGCTGAGGAGGGTGGAGCATGTGGAGCAGTTCTGACTCTCCACTCCTTTTCACATTTGTCAGACATCAGCAAAACCACCGTGTGAGTGCGTTAGGGTCTATAGAATAAATGACTGGGGTTAGGAGTGTACCCTTATTCTATGACAGAGCACATCAATGTTTAGCTGTACACAATTTGCCTAATTTCAAAATTATTGTCAAAGAAGTACACGAATTTACATAGCCTGTGACATGACACTTACAGGACAGTAGTCAATATAACGCGTTACGTCCTGTTTAGTAGAAATAACCCTAAACACAACAATATCAGATTTAAATAGAAGGCTCTCTACAAAATCATTCTTACTACTACACCGTGAAGTTGGCCAATATTACGACAAATCATCCGATTTCGGTTCTAAGTTCGGTACTATTTAGGATGACAATCCGCCATCCCGCCTTCGCTTTGGCGGAAAACGACAATAAGTATGTTCACAAAAAAATGGTTCCAATGGCTCTTAGCACTATGGGACTTAACATCTGCGGTCATCGGTCCCCTAGAACTTAGAACTACTTAAACCTAACTAACCTAATGACATCACACACATCCATGCCCGAGGCAGGATTCGAACCTGCGACCGTAGCAGTCAGTATGTTCACCTCCTGATGCCATGAACCAGATGTAGAAAACGGCGACTGCTGCAGTGTGGGTGGGTCCAGCTCCATCGGTAGGATGAGAGTAGGCGAAGGCTCCGTCTCCATGGGATCGCCCCGCGGTGTCATGATGACACCTTCTGGCGGATGCTGTGGCCGAGCTGTCCTCTGGACCCGTGAATCTGAGAGAAGAGACACTGGAAGATCATCGTCAGGCGAAGTTGATTTCGATGGCGGCGCTGCAAACCTTCTGGATCTGAAATAAGATAAATGCAAGCGCAAAGTCGACGGACTATCTCGCCTCGCGCCCACCGTCTGCTGCCGCTAAAAACCCTGAAAAGCACAGTAGCATGCGGCGCGAAGCGATACTTGCGGCCTTCCTTCGGCGCCGGATGCTGAGGAGGGTGGAGCATGTGGAGCAGTTCTGACTCTCCACTCCTTTTCACATTTGTCAGACATCAGCAAAACCACCGTGTGAGTGCGTTAGGGTCTATAGAATAAATGACTGGGGTTAGGAGTGTACCCTTATTCTATGACAGAGCACATCAATGTTTAGCTGTACACAATTTGCCTAATTTCAAAATTATTGTCAAAGAAGTACACCGTGTGAGTGCGTTAGGGTCTATAGAATAAATGACTGGGGTTAGGAGTGTACCCTTATTCTATGACAGAGCACATCAATGTTTAGCTGTACACAATTTGCCTAATTTCAAAATTATTGTCAAAGAAGTACACGAATTTACATAGCCTGTGACATGACACTTACAGGACAGTAGTCAATATAACGCGTTACGTCCTGTTTAGTAGAAATAACCCTAAACACAACAATATCAGATTTAAATAGAAGGCTCTCTACAAAATCATTCTTACTACTACACCGTGAAGTTGGCCAATATTACGACAAATCATCCGATTTCGGTTCTAAGTTCGGTACTATTTAGGATGACAATCAAATCTACGGAGGATGGTTATTTTTTGTGACAAGATTAGCAAAAGATTACTCGAGGTTGCTCGAGTTCACAGTGGATGCAAGCTGGTGAAGCAACAAGTTTACGTCTCTGTTAGCGGCATTTACCCTTAGCTGCGATGAGCTGTCGGCTGCATGGCTGCTCTCGCCCTCTGCAAATCCTATAAAAATGTAATCAAATTCTTTAGTGATTTTACCAGCCGAAACAGTCCTATGTTTCTCCTTAGGCGAGAAAACATGCACTCATTCCTAGTCTGGAAAATATGGCGATATGCACGTGCATAGATGGTGCAGCGTATATACTTCAATGCCCTCTCAGTTCTCGCGAGAACAATTAACTACATGGCTGTTTCGTTTCTCCTCTGTCGGAGCTCAACGACTCTACAGCTAATTTATAGCTGATTGTCAGCCAAAGTGAACGCAGTGTTCACACAAAATTCCTCTTTTGGCGTCGTACAGAGCGTGATGCGCATGGTTCAGACAAGAGTTCTCGAAGTTTTCGGTCTTGTATGTTTCGTAGCAAACGGTCCCCCACCTGTGTGCTTTCGTGCTTCACGTCATGGCTTTTTCAAACCAATGGGATCGTTCCTTTCATCTTGTGGAAACTACCTCTGCCAATCGCAAAGGGCCACCTATTAACTGTGTTTCTCAGTCGCAGCCTGCTCTCCATGATGTATCGCCCGGCGCGTTTGTTGTCCCTCTCGCTGTGGGTCACCAAACCCTTTTTAGAAGCTTTCCGTTGTACTCGGGCCATGATGGCGCAACTCGCTTCTGCCCCCAAGCTAAAACGTTTCCTCCAGCAGCTTTTTTCACCTTTTGTTCATTGGCATGCAGGATTTGGGTTCAGTGTGTTAATACTGTGCCGGCCGAAGTGGCCGTGCGGTTAAAGGCGCTGCAGTCTGGAACCGCAAGACCGCTACGGTCGCAGGTTCGAATCCTGCCTCGGGCATGAATGTTTGTGATGTCCTTAGGTTAGTTAGGTTTAACTAGTTCTAAGTTCTAGGGGACTAATGACCACAGCAGTTGAGTCCCATAGTGCTCAGAGCCATTTTGTTAATACTGTCGAATTGGGTGTTATCCCTTTGCGTTACATACTGTACATATTGATAGGCAAATTTGCTCATTATCGACGAAGTATGTCAGGTGACATATTCACCTACTTGTTACAACATATAAAATGTCTCACGTAAGGTGCGATATTGACATTCATTCAATCTGCCACCTTACACAGTGTCCGATGACGGCGACCATGAAGCAATTCCGCTGGCGTTGGTTCATCTCGTGGTTTCGAAAGATAGGAAGCGAGGAACAATTGCAATGCTTGATCCCTGGTGTGTACGGAGCGAAGTTTGGCCATCTGCTGCTTAAAGATTCTGACAAAACGTTCCGTTTCGCCATTTGACTGTGGATGGAGCGGTGCACTAGTGAGGTGCTGTGTGCCATTGCTTTCACAGGACGTTTCAGATTCATTTGACGTGAACTGAGGGCCGTTGTCTGACTTCAGGTAAACCTCCAAGGCACAAAATCGATGACAACACCTGAATTGTGCTACGTGACGTTGTCGAGTTCATTGACACAGAAAAAGGAAACCTGCTTTACGAGTAAACCACAATCAACCAGCCAGTGTTCCCAAAAGTCCCGCAAAGTTATATGCACACGTTACTATGGCGATTGCGCCTTAGGTCAAGCAGAGAATGTTTGTGGCGGAGCGGACTGATTTTCCGCACATGCGTGACACTGTGACGTCATCTCTTCTATTTGGGTGTCCATACCCTGCCAAGTACAGTGTCTCTGCGCTAACTGTTTCGTATGAACAATTCCCCAGTGCCCTTAGTGAAGTAACTGCAACACTTCTTTTTGCAAAGCTTTGGGGATGAAAACACGTGACTGTCCACTGTGATACTGGACAAGAATTACACCTTTCTGTACAGCGAGGCTATGCCGACGAGCAAAGTATAGGCGCATGACAGAGTTCTTTATGCTATGCAAGGAACGAGGCCACGATGTGCGAATGTATGTTAGCAAAAATGTTCGAATCTAGATCGGCTTCCGTGGCCTGTGCAATTTTCCCATAGTTCAGCGGAAAGGAGTGAAGCAATTCAGAATTTTGAGCATCGATGTGACAAAAAGACGTAGCAGAAGCGTCAAAGTCTGTGTCAGAGCCAATCGGAAGACGTGAAAATGCGTCCGCATTACCATGTTGATCTGTCGGACGATACACAGTCTCGTATTGGTACAGAGACAGTAACAAAGATCATCTTTACAATTTTTGGGCAGTTCGTACAGGAACCGGTTTCGTCGTATGAAACAAGGGCTGCAAAGGCTTAGGATCCGTTACTAAGTAGAATTTTCTGCCATACAAATAGTGGTGGAATTTAGTGACACCATACACAATAGCCAAAACCTCTTATTTCGTGAATAGTTACACTGAGCTTTGGGTAACACTTTTTATGCGAAAGCAATAGGCCGCATTTTATCACCAATTCTGTGCGAAAGCACTGCACCGATTCCGTAAGAAGAAGAGTCAACTTGCAATACAACTGGTTTGTCAGGATCAAAGTGAACTAAGCATCAATCACTGAACAATGCCTCTTCAAGCTTTTGAAAAGCTACTTGGCACTCATCTGTCCAAACAGAGGGGACATTCTTGCGACGCAAGTGATGCAATGGAGAAGCTATTTGCGCAGCATTCGGTGACATTGCGAGAAACTGGCAAATCTCGTATGGCTAACATATGCGACTGAAGAGGATGCAACCTTGGCTGTTTAACATGACCAAGATACTGCAATTGGGGTTTAAAAAAAGTCACACTTGCCCAGTCTACAGTTTAGTCCTGCTGCAGATAACACACGAAATAAAGCACGTAAATTTGCAATATGTTCTTCAGGTGTACGATCTGCTACGACAATATCGTCCAAATAGTTTGAACAGTTTGGCACTGGTACAGTCAGCTGTTCCAAATACCATGGAAAATGGTGGGTGTAGAAGCACTGCCAAAATGGAAGCGCAAATATTTAAACAAGCCCAAATAAGTATTTATTTCGCACACCTTTTGAGATTCATCATCGAGTGGTATTTGAAGATACGTGTGCAAATCAATTTTTGAAAAGTAGCGTCCACTGCCTCGTCTGTTCATGAGATCTTATGGGCGTGGCAACGGATAAGTATCACAGTTTGTGGGTTGACTGTAGACTTAGTCAACACAAGGGCGAATACGACCTGAAGATGTGGGGAGCAAAATCAGTGGATTTGCCCAGTGACTACCTTGTACTTGCGCTATAGCTCCGCTGTCTTGCAATTCTTTAAGTTCAGCAGTGACTTTATCCCGTAATGCAATGGGAACAGTTCTGGGCTGGCAGAGTTTCGGCTGAGCGTTTTCTTTCAGAGTAATATGTGCAACGAAATTGTTAGCGTTGCCTAAACTTTCAGAAAAGAGTTCCGGGAATTCTTTTAGCGAGCTACCTACACTGTCTTTTGCATGGAATACAGACACTGACAATACATTGTCTTGAATGTTAAAGCCAAACAAATCAAAAGAATCAAGACCAAAAATATTCTCATAATCGCGTGATTGTAGCAACATAAAATTAACTGTTCGCGTATGCAAGCGGTACATGGCAGGCAAAGTACACTTTCCGAGAACGGGAGTGTCTTGTTAATTATAAGCTGTCAGTTGCGTGCTAGTTTTAGACAAGCGTGGGGAGCTTAACAGTTCATACGTGAGATGATTTAGCAATGTGACAAAGGCACCCGCGACCAACTGAAATTTCCCAAACAGAAGTAAATGAACAAAACGTTTGCTTAACTGGCGTATCACTGAAGAAACAACTCACGTACCAATTTTGTGAATGCCTGTTGCAGACTTTCAGTATATTGCATTAGTGACATGGACCTTGTGACTAGATTTTTGTGAGTGGGTCGAATTCTTACATTTTTTCTGTTGCAAACTTACGGATTGTACATGTGATTTCCTACCACAAGCATAACACTGTGCTTGTCAGGAGGGGCAGTCTTGGCGTTTGTGCCATGACTAACACCGAGGGCATGACTCAATTCCGTTCGGCTGTGTAGCAGCCTGTTTCGCTAAATGCTTACACGGCGTGGAGCGTTGTATACTCGTCATTGCTAGCGCTAGCTACCGCTGAATGGGCCGATCGCAAACAAGTAACTCAACCCGGCAAATTGCTGGCTGCTCAAATTTATCCCCCAACAGGGCACCTGAATCGTACTGATCTAGGATTTGCGCTGCCTGGTGAAATGATGGATCAGACTGTTTCGAAAGCTGTTCTCTGAGTTTGACATAAGGTACATTGTACACAAGCACGTCAAGCATTATAACATCTGAATATGAATCACCGGAAGCACTTTGGAATTTGCATTTCCTTGTCATAACCTGCAAATCTGTTACCCACTTGAGATAAGTTTGTTCTGACCGTTTCTTTCCAATTAAAGAACTGACACCTAGCTGCTACCACATTTACTTGTTGGCCATAATAGTTTCAAAAAATGGTTCTGAGCACTATGGGACTCAACATTTGAGGTCATCAGTCCCCTAGAACTTAGAACTACTTAAACCTAACTAACAAGGACATCACACACATCTATGCCCGAGGCAGGATTCTAACCTGCGACCGTAGCGGTCGCGCGGTTCCAGACTGTTGCGTCTAGAACCACTCGGCCACCCCGGCCGGCCCATAACAGTTTGTTAGCGACTCAATAATTTGTTCATAAGACAATTCACTTGGAGTGTCGTTAGGAAGAAGTTTGTTGATATGGTGGAACACTGCACTTCCTACTGTGAATAAGAAATAATGGCTTTTCACAGTGCCTGATACGTTGTAAGCGAGTATTTGTGCCTCAAATTGATGCAACCACACGAGCCATTCCTCTTCTTGTTCACTAAACTGTCAAAAAGTCAGTATAGCTGTAGGTGTTGCAGTAACTGGTGCTTGTTCCATCGGGCGCACAGCGTTGGCCAGTAGCTGCTGCACCGTGTTGAGCGACGTAGAGATTTGTTCTGTCTGGAACTGAAACATCTGCATTAGCGGTGTTGCATCTAATGCTTTCGGCTGTGGCGCCTGAGCAGGGGGCGGGATAGGCGGGATGGGCATTTTGAGAGAGACAAATGCAAGAAACAGACAAGACAAGCAAGAAAAATAAGTACAAAAGCAAAGAAAATTTCTGCAACGCCCACCTGAAAATGGGGAAAGATTTAGTGACTTCTGCGCAAGCCATGACCTTGTAATAGGAGGGACCTTGTTTCCTCATCGGAGGTGTCATAAGATAACATGGGTATCCCCAGATAATACAGAAAATCAAACTGACCACATCGCAGTATCCAGGAAGTTCGGCAGGAGCGTGGAAGACGTGCGGAATAGAAGAGGAGCAGACGCAAGTAGCGACCACCATCTTATTACTGCCAGTTTCCGAATGAAGATTGTGGCTTCCAGAAAGAAATTCGAGCCGAGGAAGAGAAGATTCGATGTAGGTAAACTGATAGGTCCACAGACAGCTGAGGGGTTCCAGCTGGAAGCCCCGAATAGATTCCAGGCGCTGGAACTGGAGATGAAGGACATGGAGGAAATGTGGACAGAAGTTAAGAATACTTTTGTGCAAGTGAGTGAGAGACAACTTGCCTTTAAAAATCGCCTGCGGAGAGATTGGATGTCCAAACGTACCTGGTGGAAAATCACCCATAAAAAGGAGGCCAAGGAAAGAGTAAATCAGAGCAGGACCAGGCAACAAAAAGCACAGGCACAAGCTGATTATAGAGAAGCAGACAAGGAAGTGAAAAGGAGTGTAAGAAGAGACAACAGAGGATGCATAGATGAACAGGCTGATGAAGCGGAACAGCGTGGAGGGAGGGATGTGAAAGAATTATATGATATCACTAAGATGCTATCAAAGAAAAGCTTCCAGAGGAACCGACCAGTAAGAAATAAGAAAGGGGAGATACTAACTACACATGAAGAACAGTCACGTATGTGAAAGGAACACTTTAAAGAAGTTCTAAATACAGACCTCGGTGGGGAGGTAGAAGTACAGGAACAAACGGAATACAATGATTCTAGTCCCAGCATTGGTGTAAATGCACCCACGAAAGCAGAAATTCGGATAGCACTGAAGCAGATCAAGAATGGGAAGGCACCAGGACCAGATAATATAACATCTGAGATGCTGAAAACAGACTTGGACACCAGTTTCGAGTTATTGTACATCCTCTTAGAGAAGGTATGGAGAGAGTAGACACTACCAACAGATTGGAAACGAGGTATTATCGTGAAAATGCCCAAAGAAGGAGATGTTACTAACTGCAACAACTGGCGGGGCATTACCCTATTGTCTGTACCGAGTAAGGTACTTTAGAGGATCATTTTAAACCGAGTTAAGGATTCTGTGGAAGCACAACTGTGGAGAGAAGCAGGCGGGTCTTAGAAAACATCGATGCTGTGTGGATCTTATCAGTACTCTCAGAATTATTCTGGAACAAAGTGCGGAATGGCAACACACCATCTACCTTACCTTCATTGACTTTGAAAAGGCTTTCGACTCTGTCAATCGAAGAGTCATGTGGGATACTCTTGCAAAATATGGCATCCCAACAAAGATTATTAACATCATCAAGGAAATGCATGAAGACTATGAATGACAAGTACTACATAATGGAGAACTAACAGAGCCTTTCCAAGTTAATTCGGGAGTACGACAAGGGTGTATTCTTTGGCCAACACTATTTCTTTTGATGTTGGACCATGTGATGTGTGATGGAGAGAGTGATGGGGGGACGGAAGAGAGGTGTGCAATGGGGGATGCGGGATAGACTCGAAGATCTACATTTCGCAGACGACATTTGCTTAATGGCACAACGATATCGAGACATCGAAGAGAAACTGGCCAGGTTACAGAGAGAGGCGGAAGTTGCAGGCCTCAAGATAAATGTTCGCAAAACCAAAGAAATGCGGAGAAATTCGACCATCACGAATAGGCTGATCATTAATGCAGAGGACGTAGAACAGGTCCAATCTTTCCTCTATCTCGGAAGTATAGTCTGACTACAGGAGGTGCTGAGGAGGACGTCCGCAGTAGCATCCGCAAAGCAAATGGTGCATTTGTACAACTGTACCCTGTCTGGAGAAATAGGAACATCTCAAAGAAGACCAAACTCCGGCTTTTCAATAGCAATGTGAAGGCTGCTCTGTTGTGTGGTTGCGAAACTTGGAAGGTGACTAACCACATCAAAAACCAGCTCCAAGTTTTTATCAACCGCTGTCTCCAGCGTATTTTGAATGTCAGATGGTCAGATATAATGAGGGAGACAAATCAGCAACCAATCAATATACAAATCAACGAAAGAAAATGGAACTGGATTGGGCATACATTGAGGAAACAAGATGGAGCTATTGAAAGGTTGGCTTTGGATTGGAACCCTCAAGGAATTAGAAAACGTGATCGTCCCAAACAGACGTGGAAAAGGACGATCGAGAGAGAAGCTGCAGAGGATGGGTAAACCTGAAGAGACTTGCTAGAAATCGTACCAGGTGGAGGAATGTCGTCACGGCTCTATGTTCCAGAGGGAACGACAGGAACTAAGCAAGCCACCTGAAAACATGGATTAGAAAATGAGACTGTTAAAGCAATTACACACCCCTGCAGAGTAAAGACAAGAGGAATTAAGGCGCCAGCAAAACATAAACGAATATTCCGTGGCCGCCAGGTTCAAATGGCTCTGAGCACTATGGGACTTAACATCTATGGTCATCAGTCCCCTAGAACTTAGAACTACTTAAACCTAACTAACCTAAGGACATCACACAACACCCAGTCATCACGAGGGAGAGAAAAGTGGCCGCCAGGCATTTATTCTTCTGATAACTCAATGCCAATGTGGTGTCCTGTCCATTCGTCTCTTATAGAGTGCCTAAAGGATGCTACTTTCTCCGATAGCTATACAATAATTGAAGCAAATCACTTAAATCGTTTTATTACAATAAGGTAGACTGACAATACTTAAGTTTGGTTTACAATGTCGCGTCGCAAGCAAATGGCGATATGCAAATAATCAGTGTCTTTCGCTATATACAATGTCCATGTAAATCATTCACACAAATTCATGTGGATCACAAGTAATGGCTTTTCTAGCGCCTCTCTTCTAGAGCGCGGTTTCTAGTTAGTCTGCTAGTGCACATCTTCTACTGTCCGGCCAAAGCTGGCAGGAGCGGCGCTTATATTCTCTTCGAATAGAGGCCGCTCCTGTCGTGGTGCAGTCTTAGTCAGTGTACTATTGGCCGACTTCGCCTCACAGCCTTCTCTGCTGGTTTGTTCTTGATCTTCGTGCCGGCGCTTGTGGTTACGCCGGAACAGTGGTGTAGTGAGCCAAGTTCCGTGCTGGACACAAGATGCCGGTCAATCTTGGAGCCCAAGCTCATCCATGACGTACAGGCTCAACACACGGGTACCCAACATATAATCTCCTGTCTCCCCATGTAATCATCACGCCTTCGGTCCCTTAATAATGACCTGTCTAACGAGGATGTGCAGCAGACAGTTATGGACTTCTTCACGTGGAAGTACACAGTATTCTACCAAACGAGTAACTCCAACCTGATACACCGGTGGGATGATTGCCTCAATATTTGCAGTGATCTTGTCGAAGAGTGGTACACCGATTCTGGAGTTGGAATGGAAACTTTTTGATCGCCCCTTATATCTTCATTGACCTTTCAACTTCTTCGTCTCGCCAAGCTTTTAATCTTCACTTTTGATTACCACCCAGATTTGACCTGTTCATAGACATTGTGGTTTTAACTTCATGCAAACGCATAAGAGCGCCCAGATAAGAAAAAGTAACAATAAGTTTTGGACGCATGCAAGCACAGCTTAGATGAAGAGAAAATAAACTGGATTACAGAGAAAAGTGATATACACAATTGTATTGTGTGGGTCACTTTATGTTAGTTGTTTACTTGCACTGTAACATAGCGTCGGTAGAAAAGTATAAAAATCTTAAGGGGAGACGGAAGGCAATGTTTATCCCTATTCTGCCAATGCTATTTTACCCTTTGAATAGGAACACTTTCCAAAAGGACTACAAGTGATAAAACAATGAAATTTTTACTGCAGATATATAACATATATGTCTCA
Source organism: Schistocerca nitens (assembly GCF_023898315.1). Classification (NCBI taxonomy): domain Eukaryota; kingdom Metazoa; phylum Arthropoda; class Insecta; order Orthoptera; family Acrididae; genus Schistocerca; species Schistocerca nitens. Next base: position 272,513,994 of record NC_064614.1, on the reverse strand, counting down.
ATTTACAAGTAAAATGAACATAATACCTTTTATGGTTTTGAAGAAAAAAATTTTATTCTTTCACTAGTAAAATTTAACTTTTTTGTACATTAATTATTATAAAACAGTTTCTGATTGTTTGGTGGTTCTCAGTTACTTGTAATAACTTACTACCATCTGCAGTACAAATTGACCAAATCTCATGTTACTAACCCCATTAGTCTATCAAATATTGGTACCTAAAAAAATCCATTTAAAGTTTAATATTGCAATTCTAATATAGTTATTGATGAGAATTACTTACCACTAATATTTTCCTGCACCATACTGAGCATCATCTGAATCATACTGATCTTCTTTTCTTCTCTTTGTCCCTCTTCTTTTCTGTCTGACTCCTTTTGTGCATTTTAAATTAGCAATGTCTGCTTTGTGGATTCTCTTTTTATCTGTTTGCACCAAGGATTTTGCAGTATTTCCACTAGATTTTATGCCCAGTAATTCCAAAATATCCCGTTTGCTAATTACAGCATCACTGAAGCATAAAATAGTATCATAAACAACAAACTTGAGGGTTGTAAGCTGCTGAACAAATACAGTTTTCGGTAACCGGTCCCAAATGACAGAATTCACACATTCATTTAAATTTTGGGTTTTCCCATGAAGACATTTCTTCAACAAGGTATCTTTACAAAGGTCTCTAAATATGCGTTTAATTTCATTCATTACTGATACAGGTAGAGAATATTTGTTGTTATATCTGGCACTTCTCCTGTACTTTCAAAAAAATGTTCAAATGTGTGTGAAATCTTATGGGACTTAACTGCTAAGGTCATCAGTCCCTAAGCTTACACACTACTTAACCTAAATTATCCTAAGGACAAACACACACACCCATGACCGAGGGAGGACTCGAACCTCCGCCGAGACCAGCCGCACAGTCCATGACTGCAGCACCTAGACCGTTTTTTTTATTTTTTTTTATTCAGAGTGATCTTACAGGGCCACGACGCAGCACTGCTGTCGTCCTAATTTGACCAGGTTACTGAATTTATTTTTTTTATTATGAGGTCTAGGAATTTTTCCGTTTCGAGCTTATATTAAATGAGAAAAGACTTTTGTGGGTACATTAAATGTGAATGCATTTCTGTACGGAGATTATAAATGGGAACCAACTGAGGTTACACTAAATTAGAATCACATTCATTATTCATATTTAAATTCATTTAATTATTTCGTGTGGGGATGTTACAACATCCGTAGCAACAACAGAACAAGAGTTCCTTCTGAACTATGAAGTAGAATTTGAAACTAATAGTGTGATGATAGATAATAAAGAAAGAAAAATGTAACCAAATCCCGCACGCCATTCCATGTGCATGGCCCATCGGCGTACAGAGTCCATGTTCCAAATTGGTACAACATTTCGCAGCGTGTGGAGCCCCATGTCGGCGGTCTTCCTCTGCCCGGTACTCCCCAACTGTGAGGGGGGTTATCGAAGACACTGCGCAAATAGTTCGAAAATAGTTGTCGGTATCGGGGTGTACACTCAAGTGTGCTATGTCTGTCTTGGAGAAATTGCCAGTAATCAAGCACCATCTTCTCATCATCTCGAAAGAGGTAGTATATGGACATGCCTTTAAACCATGTGAGAGCGTGAGTCTTCGCAGGTGGGAAATAAGTATCCTCTGGACAAAGGAGGAGCCGTGGCTCAATTGTGCGAGGCGCGGTACGTAGGTAGCAGGCGAGGATCTTCTGCACTAGCAGCCATACCTCTAACGCCGATCCACATGTTAAACGGTGTTCGTCAGTATCCACGAGGTGGCAACGTGGGCAAAGGGGGGAATCCGTCATCCCAATAGCGGGCAGCCTTTGTCGTGTTACAACCTTCCCGTTCACCACCTGGTACCACGCGGCTCGTACCCGCGTGGGGAGGAACCGCTTCTGGACCACTCTCCACACTGCAGGCCATAGGGTCGTAGGGCTCTTCCTCTCAATCACATTGCGAGGGATGGACCTTAGCAGCAGTCTGTAAACGTCTCTCGCCTTGGGAGTGCGAGTGTTGGGAAGGTCTGGGTGCACGTAACTATACTCAAGAATAAATGCCGAGAGGTGCGAGAGTGAGGGTGTAATGTGCGCAACCGTGACAGTTGGCAGAAGAGACGCCGGCAGCAATTCCTCTAACAGACGTCCCGTAAGGGAAGCATCTGTGTGGGTCCACAATTTCATCATTGTGCACAAGTATAATGCTGTAGCCCTCGCTCGTACATTTATAAGTCCCAGTCCGCCGACCGCTACGGTCGCAGTTTCGAATCCTGCTGCGGGCATGGATGTGTGAGATGTCCTTCGGTTAGTTAGGTTTAAGTAGTTCTAAGTTCTAGGGGACTGATGACCTTAGAAGTTAAGTCCCATAGTGCTCAGAGCCAGCCCAGTCCGCCATCAAGCGGAGGGAGGGTGAGTGTTTCGTAGCGGACTTTGAATAGGTGTCCGGCGGTAAGGTAATATCCAAACGCTGCTTGCAGTCTGTGTGCCATCGCTGTCGATATCGGTAGGACCTGGGCCATGTGGATCATCTTAGTCGCCACGTGAAGGTTGAGGTATTCCATACGCTGTAGGAGGTCCATCCGTCGAAGTAAGTTCCGGCGAACTTCTGTGCGTATTGCCTGTAGTAATCATGCATAGTTCATGGCAGCCGTGCGGCGCACATCCTGTGTAAATGTTATGCCCAAGAACCGGATCTTGTTAACTAGTGGGAGTGGGGCTAAAGCGTCCTCCTGTAGACCTCTCCCAATGGGCATCGCTGCCGACTTGGCCACATTCATGAGGCTGCCCGCTGCCAATCCATAGCGATTGATTCATTGTATCACCGAGCGTACCTCGTCACCAGATCGGACAAGTAATAGAAGGTCTTCAGCATATATCCTGCAGTGAAAGGTGTGATCCCTCAATGACATGCCCGAGAGCCTGTTTTTCAACCCTCCGACAAGTGGTTCGAGTGCGATTGCGTAAAGGATCATGGAGAGTGGGTATCCTTGGCGAACTGACCGTCGGATCCGAAGGGGACCCGCAATCCGTCCATTCACCAGTACACGGGATACAGCTCCACGGAAAAAGCGCTGAAAGATGTCGAGAAAGTCAGGCGGGAAGCCCATGCGGGCCATAACGGACAGACTGAGCTTTTGGTGAACTCTGTCGAAGGCGTGGTCGAAATCAATGGAGATCAGAGCAGCTCGAAGGCGACAGGATGTGGCGATGCCTATTAAATCCCTGCATTCACTGATTGCCGTTTGCATGTTGGTCACTCCGCCCTGTGTCGTTTGCTCCATTGAGAGGAGTAGGGGCAGAACCTTCTTTATGCGGCTGGCGAGTAGTCGGGCGAAGATTTTATATTCCGAGTTGAGCATTGTAATGGGCCTGTAGCCCTCGACCGTCCGACCTCTGGAAGGCTTGTGTATCGGTATAAGGAGACCTTCCACGAATGCAGGTGGCACGTGGGAACCGGGGGTCATCAGTTTTTGGTACATGATGATCCATCGGGGCATCATTAGATCGCGGAAAGTCCGATAAAACTCGAGCGGCAGTCCGTCTGGCCAGGGAGATTTGTTGAGTGCTCCCTTGTTAAGCGCGTCCTCCATGTCGTCCCGTGTAATTCCACCTAACAGCGTCGCCGCTGCTGCATTGTCGAGGGTGTGCGACACGTGCTGCAGTACGTCGTGATCGTCCGCTTCCTCGTCCTCTGTATTGACCTCGTCGTAAAACCGGCGATAGTGATCTGCGAAGGCTTCTGTAACCGCCGCCTGAGTCATTACGACCCTACCACCTGGCAATACGAGGTCCGTGATCAGCTGCTGTCGGCGTCGGCAGCTGTCGAGCACGATGTGATGCATAGACGGGTTTTCTCCTTCCGCTCGGTCTTGACGTCGCGATCGCACTACGACCCCCTCCAAACGTTTCCTCGTAAGAGACAATATTTTACCTTTAATTCGGCGGCTTTCCATTTGTCGGTTTGGAGATGGTGGTTGGCTGTCGAGTTCGCGAAGCATCGTGTAATAAAAGTCCAATGTGTGACGATGTCAAGCTGCGATATCTTTTCCGAATTGTGTTAGCACACGCCGAAACGCTGGTTTTGCACAGTCCACCCACCATGCTAGAGTCGATGGGTATCGGGGAAGACGACGTTCGCAATCCAGCCATGTGTTGGCGATAATCTGAGGGCATTCCGGGGCTTGAAGATGTGCCACATTCAGCTTCCAGGGTCCTCGGCTGCGCCATATCCGCTGCTGTTGTAGAGTGAGTGTGCATATGAAAGCGCTATGATCGGAGAAGGCAAGCGGCCAACGTTCGGCGTCCAATACTCCCGGCGCTAAAGCTCGTGAGACATAAAGGCGGTCTAGGCGACTAGCTGAGTGACTAGTAAGGTATGTCGGCCCGGGACGGTCACCGTGCACTGTCTCCCACGTGTCGGTGAGAAGCAGATCTCGAGCCAGGAGCCGAAGTTCTTGACAAGTCGAGAAATGTGGGACTTGGTCTTTGGGGTGGAGCACACAGTTAAAGTCGCCGCCGAAGATATATTGATCGAAGCGGCTGATAAAAAGGGGGGCGATATCCTCCGAGTAGAACAGCGATCGTTCGCGGCGTTGGTCAGTTCCTGATGGAGCGTAAATGTTAATGATACGCGTGCACAGTGCTATGATCGCCAGCCCCCTTCCTGACGGAAGGTAAGTCACTTCTTCGACGGCAATTCCGTCGCGAACTAGTATTGCCGTACCGCTGCCATTCCGGTCCGCCGGTGACACATATGTCACATAACCGTAGAAAACGGGGAGGGTCGCTATATACACTTCTTGCAACAGGGCAATGTCAACATCCGAGGAACGAAGCATCTCACGCAGCAACTGGATCTTCACTGCCGTTCGTATCGTATTGAGGTTAAGCGTGGCGATACGATAAGTTTGTTGCCGAACCGCAGGTGTCAAGTTATCCACTAAGACTGGAACTACCTATGACGCTTCTGACTGTATTGACATCTCCGCATCCCCCCAAACCTCACCTGCAGTCCTTTCTAGAGAGCCGGCGCCAATGGCGTGGGCCCCGTTGGCGTGACTTGCATGGTGCCGTCGTCGTCGTGGTCATCCGCCCACGTCGGGGAACTCAAAGCAAGATCGGCCTCCCTGGCTTTCTCAGGACGCGGCATGGGTGCTTGCACTCCAGAAGGTGGTGGGCAGCATCTGTCCTGCATATCGGCATCCGATTTTGCCACTGTAGATATATGTGGTTTGTCCTCAGTTCCTTTCGGTGGTGCCACACTGCAGCAAATGGCGGCTGCCTCTGTGGTAGCGTCGTCATTGAAGGTGGAGTCGTCATCCTCTGGAGGCTCTGTCGCATCCCGTTCGGAAGTTGCTCTACGCCTCCGCTTCCGTCGCTTCGGAGAGCGTTGCTTCCTGGCGTGTCCTTCTGTGTCAGACGATGGCAAAGATTCACGACGTTCCGGCACAAAGGCAGCCGTAGGCACAATAAGCGAGTCTACGGCCATGCTATCGCTATGTTTGTTGTTATCCGTCGACGGGGGCGGCGGCATCGGAGTTGAATCCGTAGCTTGTGGAACGGGTGTGTCATCATCGCCCTGTACTGGAGCATGGAGCCGCGACCCAACAGTGGATGTCGGCTGTCGTGGTGAAGTGGTAGCTGTCGTGAGGGCTGCTGCATAAGTCACGGGAAGCAGCGTCGGCTGCGATGGCGGGTCGCGTCAGCCGGCGGCAGTTGAGTGATTCGACGTTGGATACATTCTGATCTGAGGTGTCCCTCCTTCCCACAACCAGAGCAGGTCTTCGGTTGCCCATCGTAGATGACGATGGCACGGCAGCCACCGATATTCAGATATGAAGGTACATGTCTTTTAAGGTATATTCGGACCTGGCGGACTCCGTTCAGCACAGGATATGTCTGGAATTGCGTCCATTTTTCCGCAACATGACCATGGACCGTGCCGTAGGGGCGCAGCGCTTTCACGACGTCCTCCGCCGGTAGTTCGAAAGGAAGTTCGAAAATTCTGATCGTGCGAAGTCCCATGCCAGAATAATCGACGTGCACAGTCCCCACATTGCCATCAGCATGGCAGAAACGGAGGCCCTGTTTCGTGTCCCGAAGGATCCGTTCACATGTTGCATCGTTGGTGATCTTGACATATACGATACTACACACAATGGACAAGTGAATGCCGAGAATGTCGGTCGCCGGGATTTTAACTTCTTCTCGTAGAAATCGTTCGACTTCGAGTGCTTTGGGCCGTGCAAATTCGTTGCGGAACGTAAATTTGAGCGTCGATTTTCTGTATTCGTGCGCCATAGTGATCTATATGCTGAGTACGGCACGCGCGAAACGACCGAGTACGATGTAAACAACACGAGCGCTCGCTCCGCGGCAGGAACACAAAGAGCGCGTCCTCACCGCAGCACAGCCAAAGGCCAACTGGTTACCGCTCGGCTAATCCTGCGCCCTGAACTTTCACCAAGTGTCAGAATCATTCGAGCAAAAGACCGTGCACTGGATTTTCATTTGTGGAAAGCTTATGGAAACAGGTAGCCCATACAGCTTTTTTCATGTATTCTAAATTCCCTACATTTCTTCTTATAGCCGAGCCATAATAATTCTGTAATCTATCTATTTCAACATTTGTCAGGCGACCTTTACCACCTTCCTTCTTATCATCTTCCAAAACTATGTCTTTCAATAATCTTCTCAACCTGGACCCCGTTCTCTTCTGGACAAGCGCAGTGCACTGTAATTTATAAATTGTAACATTAGGACCATAGGGTTGTTCTGCACATACCCTGTCATAAGCCTTCCTGTCACCGTCCCCAGATTGCACAAAGCGTCAGGAAAGCCATCATATCTCACGAAAAAATTGTCGTATTTATATAAAACAGAAACTGTTTCACGCAGGAAAAAATGGTTCAAATGCTCTGAGCACTATGGGACTTAACTTTTGAGGTCATCAATCCCCTAGAACTTAGAACTACTTAAACCTAACTAACCTAAGGACATCACAGACCCCCATGCCCGATGCAGGATTCGAATCTGCGACCGTAGCGGTCCCGCGGTTCCAGACTGTAGCGCCTAGAACCGCTGGGCCACCCTGTCCGGCGCACGCAGGAAAGACCGGGCATTTCAAATATGCTAAAAATCTAAAAATCGAATTTTTGAAAGTCCACTTGCCTTCCGTCTCCCCTTAAAGGATTTTTAGTAGGAGAGCCTATTGTTGTCACCGCCAATTGAAGGAAATACACAATGAAGCAGGTAGCGTGCCGGCCACTGCTTGTGCAGAAAATGAGCACTGGTGGGATTTGTGGGCTGTGCGCAGCGCTGGCCACCACACGCTACTGAATTACTGTTTAAAACGTTAAACGCGAAATGGTATATAATGCTTGCTGGCACGCTTTTTTTGCTTTTCCTTTAAGAGTTTCCCCGTCTAAATTGAATATAAGAATACGTTTTGAAGTCATTAAAGTCAGTTTGGAGCCGCCCAAAATACGGGACCTCATAGTACGCCACTGGTTGCAGCACTTGAAATATGGAACTCGAAGGCTTGTGTTTGATATCAAGATACACTGTTTCCATAGAACACAGAGAAATCACGGAAAGACAACAATAAAGTGTGGTCTCTATATTCGATATTAAATGTAGTCCAGACTAAGTTTCTGGTCATCTGGATGGGCCATGTGTGGCTCGCGTTCATGCCGTTTGTTCTTTGGCATATATTCACATCGAGCGGCGTCTTGTTTCTTCCTCACTTACTGGTGTAACGAAGTTGCTGGCTTGCCTCCTTGAGTGGCAGCAGCAGCGCTTAACGATACTAGTACTGTCGTACTATCTTTGGTGTGGCCGCTAGTATTTCCGGGTGGTGATGGTGTGTGTGGTGGTCAGTCGGTTGGACGGAGCAGTGAGGAAGTCTCCGTGGCGCTAGGCCAGGCCGGGACCGCTGGCGGCGTGCACGCACTGTCGGATCGTGAGGCGTTAGCTGCGCGAGTGACAAAGTTCGTTGCCCACCGAACCTGGACGCTGAAGCTGAGTGATCAGTTAACCTTCTATGAAAGCTATTGTGACATCTCTTCGTTCATTTATGGGGTTGTTGCCCCCTGGTCCATTCGGGCTAGCAGCAATGTGTGATGTGTTGGAGTCAGCGAAATCTTGCAGCCGTCTTCATATATTGTGATTAATTGTTAAATTGACTGTTACTTGCCAGTGAAGTGCACCAGCGGTATTTTCTGCCATGTGGCCGTTAACGCCCCAGTTACCTGCCCTGGTCGTTAGCATAGTTTTCCGGCAGTGTGCCTTTCCTCGCTGTGTTGATGCTGTCCATCACGGCAAGTAGTTCGACAGCCTGTTAAGTTGTTTGGTTCATATTTTGTTTAGAGTGGTTATTGTTCCCGTGGCTGTTTTTAGACATCAGTTTCTGAGGACGTAGTGCTGTTTGTATCCTCGTCCTCGGCCGATGTTTTTCATCGTTGTGCCGTTGGTCGGATGGAAGGGAATTGGTTAAATTGTTCGTCGGTCCTTGGGCCGTCCCTAGTTTGGGTTGCCATCCGATTATTTAACTTCAACTCTTGGCTGCCTGTCTCACCTCACCTTACGTTTCAGCTACCTTCTCAGGCTGACCCTTGGATCACTTATGAGCACCACTTGTTCTGTTTGTTTTATATTGTGATTTTCATTTTAGTCTGAAGTATTGTGTGAGGCTTTCGGCCGTGTATTAAGTCAATTCTTTTTAAATTTTACGTAAAGACCTTCAGCTGTATTAAATTTTTGAAGATTGATTTTATTTTAAAAAAAGAAACATTTTCCTTAAAATTTGTTCTATCTGAAATTGTTTGTAATCAAGGCCCTAAGCCGTTAGTTGTTCGATGTGTTATGTGTGGCCTTCAGCTGAGGATTTACGTGAACCCCCTTTTAATAAGGCCTTCAGCCGTGTGGATTCTTTAGACGAAAATTTCTTATAAGAAGGAAGGGGTTTGTTTTAAATTGTTTGTCTGACTTGTTGTTCAGGCCTTCAGCCTTTGTTTCAAATTTGTTTGTGGCCTTCAGCTCTGCAATAAGTTAATATTTCTTTAATTAGGCTTTCGGCGGTTCTGTTGTAAGTTTAAAAGATCTTGGTTAGAAAAAAATTGTTTATTAATGTGTTTTAATTATAGTTGTCTTTGAGACGTGTAGTGTAGACCTTCAGCCGCTAATTGTTTTCAATTGCATGTTTTTTTAAAAATTTTTACCTTCTGTTTTTAATTGCTTTTGATTTCTAACTCAGGCCTTCAGCCATTCTTGTTTTTGGCGTGGTTTCGGGCCTCCAGCCCAGAAAGCATCTTGTAAGGGGTCTGTAGGCCCTTACTATAAATTTGCACTCGGCACAGGTCGATAGGGCGAACAATCGATTGTTTCGTGTTGCGAGAGCGAGTGTGGAGTTGAGCGTGTGCCATGTTGCAGGTAGTGGTGTGTGGAGGCCAGTTGTTGAAATGCAAGGCTTTAACGGAGAAGGGAGTCGCCATCGCCGTGGTTAGACCCCTTTGTACTAGAAATAATACCGGGAAAGTGAAGAAGTATCATTACGGAAGTGGTCAGTGACATTTCTAGTGCCGATATTTTGGTTTCGCGTCTACTGCGCCGGCATCTCCTTGGATTGCAGTGTTGGATTGCAGTGTTGGATGCAGTGATGGGTTAGCGTGTGATGATAATGGAAAATGAAGAAGCCTGTGCTGAGATTAGCCCTAATTAGATATGTATGACGAAGGCAGTGGCTGTCTCCTCCTTTTTGTGTTTTTGAGACGAATATAGGTTCGTAATTAGTGAAACTGTGTTGGTGTTTTTTCTTGTTACCAGACATTTCATTATTACAGTACTGAGAAGGACGAACTGGAAAGTAACAACTTCCGTAGCTGTCAATTCCGATTGCCAGCCCCATTAGGTACACGGTCACATAAATAATAATTATTGGGCTGCTATTCGATCAGATCAGGTTGGGATAAATAAACGGAGGTGTTACACCTTGGCTTACCATGAAAGGGCAAGTGCAATCTTCGGACGAATAGAAAGAACAATAGGTAATTTTATCTTGCTTAACGTGAGAAAATATTTTTCAATTTCGGATGAAGACAGAGTATAAACTTTAAAATCGCGACAAGAAACAATGCATCTTGAACAATACGAAGTAATAGCATCCTACGATTGTGAATAAACTGTTCTTTTTTCTCGCCATATTAGATAAGAGTAATAGTGTCGATAAACTGTGTTATAATGTGCAAATGCGTAAATCCGCGCGAAAAGCTGTGAAAAGTGAACACCAAAGAAAGACACGTGTGAACATTACCACAACAAAACGAGCCAAGAATTCGTCACGAAAGCTTTAAAGAAGTGTTTAGTAGTAATGTTATGATCGAAATTGCTTTTTGAATAATGAAACTCGAGAAAATTCGTGTGGACCCATAAACTGTTATGCAGGCGACAATTTATGTGGCGACGCAATTGTTGAATGACGTCACGCAGACCCGTGCAGCAGCTGCGCCAAAGAGCTTCAATCTGTGAGGTGATTTCACACGTCATCCCAACTACTTGTGCAAGGAGTAGGTCAGGCACAGACGCACTACACTGACAGCGATCAGCGCGACTTCGAGACACCGAGCGCCAACCCGGCATCTAGCAGCCAAACTACAAACTACGCCCGCCTGCAGCGCCACGGAACGGCCGACTGAGAACTACGACGACTCGCCACAGATCTTCAACGCGACTTCACTCGGCTCCGGCGGCAGTACAGCGCCACGCCCACTTCAAACGTCAAAACATCGCGACTCGTGGTAACGTCAGTTGGTGAGTGAAGACAACTGGTTAGCATAACATTAAATTGCAATATACTGTCTTCACGATAAATAAACAGTTTTAAACTGTGTTTCACCTTAGGAGAAGTGCCCAATTACAGTAATTTCCGAAAAGTTTGCGAAACATACTCTGAAATATAGCATACTTATTGATGCATGCTGCGCTGTCTAAATGGTGATTATACAGATATGCTCATTGTTTTTGGGGATTTTACATTTATAGATTTAATGAATGGTGTGATTTGTCTTATTTAAAACATTTTACATAAACTGTGTATGTGAAAATTGATATTTGAAATTATTAGGTTTTGAGAGTCATTATGTTCAGTACTCATACGTATTGTATCAATTTTGGGATTAACTGAAGATAATGCAGTTACTGTTTGATTAGTTTCGTGGTAATTAGGAGTGTTTTGGGTTACTAGAGGTTATTTTATATTACTTGCCTGTGCATTAAAAATAAACCAAACATGTCTACCGAAGATAAGCAGGAGGTTTGTGAGGCAGTAGCTGAAAGGAAAACACTGGCCTCGCATTCGGGAGGATGATGGTTCAATCCCGCGTCCGGCCATCCTGATTTAGGTTTTCCGTGATTTCCCTAAATCACACCAGGCAAATGCCGGGATGGTTCCTTTGACAGGGCACGGCCGACTTCCTTCCCCGTCCTTCCCTAATCCGATGAGACCGATGACCTCGCTGTCTGGTCTCCTTCCCCAAAGAACCCAACCCAACCCAACCCAACCCCCTGAAAGGAAAGGGATAGGACGGAAAGACAGAGATGATTCAGGAATCAGTGATTATGGATTGTCATTAGAAAGCCCATTAGCACATTCAACTAGTTACCCCGAGACACCGGGGCAAACGACGAGAGATAAGCCAGTTTCAGAGGGTGAGGATATACGGTCGATGTTAGCAGACTTGTTAAAGGAAACCAAGGCAACAAAAGTGAGGGAAGAAATATTCCGCAAATCATTAAAGGAAGATTTACAAGAAACCAAAGAAAGCTTAGAAAAATCATTTAAGGAAACTGTAGCACAAGAGATCAAAACATCGCAAATGAAGATAGAATATAATCTGAAGAAGGAAATGCAGGAGTTACAAGAACGACTGAAGATGGACATCAACAAGAGAGAGAGTAAGCTACAGAAGAGCATAGACCAAGTCCAGGGAGACGTGGAGAAGATGGAAGGAAAGTTAACAAAAAAGATAGAAGACGATATTGAAGAGACTAAAGCCGAATTGGGAGAAAGGATCACCAAAGTGGAAACAAATTGCAATCATCGAATCGCCGAGGTGACGCAGATGCAGAAAAAATGCAATGATGCGGTTAAGGGGATAGGAGATAGGCAAAACCAACTGGCTGTCAATGTGAGAAATGCTATAGCCATGCAACGAGAAGAGGATAACAAGAGGGTTGCAATGGAGGTCAGGCAATTACAACAGGGAGTGCAACAATTGGAGAGCAAGACAAAAGAAATTGATAAACGAATTAGCAATGCCACTTTAACAGTTGGGGAAGGTAGAGTCGTTACCTTGATGAGCAGTGATAATCGGTACGTCCAGAATAATACAGGGCAGAAGTTTAAACCGAAAGGAGGGTTGCACCCAATGATATTTATGAAATGGTTAAAAGGAGTTTTCCCAGCACATTTCAAAGACGCAGACAAGATTCAATTTGCAATAGATAGGATGGAAGGTGAGGCCTTCACTTGGGGAGTCAGGAAGAAGGAAGGGACTACTAGTTATGATCAGTTTGAAGGGGAATTCTTGAAGAAATACTGGTCCAAAAGTCATCAGTGTGCAGCACTTGAGGACCTGCTACACCGCAAGTCACTTAATACATGGAGAGGAACGTTGAGAGAGTTTGACGAACATTTGTGGGAATTGAACGAGACCTTGGAACAACCCCTGAGTGATGACATAATGATATCAGCGATAAAAAGAAGATTGAGCCGGAGAATGCAAGAAACTGTATCCGGGAGCCTAATTAAAGATAGGGAGGTCTTGATGGAGATACTGGAACAGTTGGAATCTGTTCGATCACAGGAACACAATCAACCTAATGATCAAAACCGAGAGGGAAGTAGTGACCAAAGGAATCATTTTAATAATTCGTCTGATTATAGAGGAAGAGGTGGTGGCCATAAGTATAGGAACCATGGTGCTGAACGGCAATGGAGAAATGGTTGGAGAAGGAGTGAAGAACCAAGAGATCATGAGAGAGGAAGGGATAGGCGAATGAATGACACGGTGCATATAGAAGAGGCGGAGAGACCGGAAAACTGAATGACACTCCAGATGAGGTCCGGTCAGGAGTGAGAGCGACAAGGACCGGAATAAACCTACTAAGACATGTTTAGAACATTTAGTTGTTAAACGGACATTTGAAAAAGGGGAATGTTTATTTGCATTGTATTTTCTGATGTCTTATAACTAGAACTTCATATTTCATATCGACGATTACCTGAGAATGGGTGTAAAACCTGTAACAACTAATTTGTAATATAATAACTCATATGTCATGTGTTCAAGTAATAATTTTTGATTGTATGTTGTGTGTGACATTCAATATGGACTATAGAGGATCATTGCTGCTTGATAAAAAATTGTGATTTGGACAATGCCATGTTGTGAGATGTAATAACCTTTTGTAGAAAATTACAGTGGAGGCAGCCCACTACCGGAGTCGAGGGCTTATTTGGTGAATTGTAATTTCATTAATTATTTACACTGTGTGTTTTGTTCAGATGTAATAATATTTAATTTCTTTGCCGATTCTTTTACGCCAGAGGCTCCAAAGAAGTTTTCGAGGGCGGGGATGTAAGGGGTCTGTAGGCCCTTACTATAAATTTGCACTCGGCACAGGTCGATAGGGCGAACAATCGATTGTTTCGTGTTGCCAGAGCGAGTGTGGAGTTGAGCGTGTGCCATGTTGCGGGTAGTGGTGTGTGGAGGCCAGTTGTTGAAATGCAAGGCTTTAACGGAGAAGGGAGTCGCCATCGTCGTGGTTAGACCCCTTTGTACTAGAAATAATACCGGGAAAGTGAAGAAGTATCATTACGGAAGTGGTCAGTGCCATTTCTAGTGCCGATATTTTGGTTTCGCGTCTACCGCGCCGGCATCTCCTTGGATTGCAGTGTTGGATTGCAGTGTTGGATGCAGTGATGGGTTAGCGTGTGATGATAATGGAAAATGAAGAAGCCTGTGCTGAGATTAGCCCTAATTAGATATGTATGACGAAGGCAGTGGCTGTCTCCTCCTTTTTGTGTTTTTGAGACGAATATAGCTTTGTAATTAGTGAAACTGTGTTGGTGTTTTTTCTTGTTACCAGACATTTCATTATTACAGTACTGAGAAGGACGAACTGGAAAGTAACAACTTCCGTAGCAGTCAATTCCGTTTGCCAGCCCCATTAGGTACACGGTCACATTAATAATAATTATTGGGCTGCTATTCGATCAGATCAGGTCGGGATAAATAAACGGAGGTGTTACAATCTCAAGTGTTCTTAACTAGGCCTTCAGCCATATTGTCTAATTGTGATCTTTTAAAGCAATGTGTAAGTAAGTGGTTCTCAGAAAAATAAAGTTGTGTGTTTGATTGTGCAACTCACAGTAACTGTTCACGGCCCCATCCACTATCGTAACCTTATCCTGCCCGTCCTCTGAGTACCTACCAGCCACGTTTCATCGGATTATCGAAAATTCTGACATACCGGAAATTCATAAAAATAAGACTGACGTGAGTTTAATGCCGCAGACATACACGTTGGCTGTAATTGCACGTAAACACATGAATTAACTTGCATTATTTTCACATAAATTTTGAGCAGACATTGAAAAAAAAAAAAAAAACGGTGTATATCTTTCCCTGAAATAATCAGTGGAATTGTGTTTCGAGATCTTCGCAGACGTTTGTTTAACATTTTTTTCTGACGTTTCACCAGCACCAGTGGCTGGAATTGTCAAAGCTTCACCCTCCGCCATCTACAATGAACGGTGAATCTTTCACTTTTCCCTCCATTAGTCGTAAGCATATGGCATTGGATTGTTTAGTGCGGCTTATACTACGTTGTAGACATTTCCATTTTGAGATTGTTTCCCTATTTCACTGCATCGGTACATTTGGAAAAGTGCGCGTACATATTTCGATACTGATCAACAAGAGTATTTCGCTAGAATTCGAATTTTTCTGGTTTGCAATGGTTCGTGTTCTACCACGTCTTAACAATGCTACATGCAGAGCAGGATTCTTCAAGTACTGTCCAACTGTAGTTCATACATTCCGTACGGCTGGATAATCTTAATTTATTTCCTTTTTCTTTTGTGAATATCCTCCTCAGATAAGCTTTTTTGTATTGACTTGGAATCTACAGTGGGTATGCTTCACGTGCAAGTAGGTTACTTTGATACTTTTCTCGTGCGTCATAGAAATTCATGCCCCATTTTATGTGTACAGGAAATTATTCAGCAACCAAGTTGGCTGTTAGCTGAAAGTAGACTACACAATAACATTTAATATTAATTACTTAATAATTAAATATGTGCCTTCAGTATGTCAGTTACAATGAAACACACAGATAAGGTCTTCCAGCTGTGGGAATGCAGAATAGGTACATTATAATTATTTTCATATTACAAAGATCATTCACTATAAACCTGGCTAAATTTTAATGTGATTACCGTTCTCAGTACTTGATACACGACGATCACAGATGTAAGAACTTGAAACGTTTCATGCTAAATTACCATTTAACATAATGACTGCTTATTTGATTTGCGATTTGAGGAATTCTTTTCGAAAACACCTAATTTTTATGTCACTGAGAGGGTGAGAATTTTATTAATCTGATTGTGCAGGAATCACAGTGTTATTGTAAATGTGTGGCCTTGCCAAAACGAATCGATGTCAGGGGAGGAGTTCTAACATACGTGTGTGGTTCCGTACAGGGCCCAGCGAGCTGTGGTATCACTGCCAAGTGTAGCTGACACTCATCTCAAGAGCACTCAGCAAGAAATTCTTGGGATAAATCTCAGACTAGATTATTCAAGCGAAAGTCTCAAATAGAAATCTTATAGCTTTAAAAATGGCTGTTCCTCAGCAACCGTATATAATTTTCAAACATAGAGATTATACAGCCAACCGGTTGCAAAAAACTGTTTGATACATTGACCTAGGTTTCATTCTGGTGAAGACACCCTTAGTAGAACGAAATTCTGATGAAGAAACCCTTAGTAGGTGTCGAAAGCTGGGTCGGTGTATCAAACAGTTATTTGCAACCGGTTGCCTGTATAATTCCTATGTTTGTCAAATAGAAACCTTACTATGAATCCTCCTGCATGAGAGCTCAAGCTAAAGTCTCTTAGAGAACAGAATCATTGCCTTCTCCCGAAGATCCAGCAAAGCTCGGACTGGGCGTGGCTTGGGTCCGGTTACCCGAATGATTTTTCAGGTCTCCAATCGATCTGTTTTCAGAAAATTTCTTCCTCTCAGTTTAAGCATGACCATAAAACACACTCCTGTAAAAAGGTTTTATAGCGACAGTCTGCTACGCCAGTAAATTAGGATCTGCGGGCATCCGCGGATGCTCTAAAAGCGTTTTACACCGACATTCCATTACGCCAATAACATTACCCAGGGTCTGCATGCAAAATGATTTGCGCCATAAGATCATAAAGTTTACTGCACCATGTGTCCCTTGCCCTCAGATTCCTGGTGAGTTCAACGTAGTTGTTGTCGACTGCTGTCGGTCTTCCTCAAATATGTTGCCATCTCCCATCCTCCTCCCCTCCCCCCTCCCCCCTTCCTCCCCTTATCTATCCTCGAAGGGAGTCACTGCAGAATTCTGTGTCTATATGAAGTCAATCTGTCTTGTCTCCTATCGGCACTGAATTAGATATTATAAAGGCCCGAATTACTAAATTATGTCTTTAAAATTATCCCTTGCAATTGGCGTGCTATGACAGATGTGCTTGTTGTTGGTCGCAATTGGCCTTCTGCTAACGTCAGCCGTGTCAGAGAGGACAAATGTTTTCCCTTAAAATATACGGCCGCCACTGGGATGTATTCAGACTGTGAATATGTCGAACTGATCTGTTGACATATAGCATGGCTTCAGAAAATATTGTTTTTGTGCAACAAAACTAGCTCTTTATTGTCATGAAATGATGAATGCTATCGGTAGGAGAGCTCAGATCAAAACTGTAAGTCTAGATTTCCAGAAGATTTTTGATATCGTTTCTCACAAGTGGCTTCTACTCAAATTGCGTGCCTAACGATTATCGATTCAGTAGTGCGACTGATTCGTGATTTCTCGTCAGAAAGGTCACACACAGGTCGCGGTAAATGACGGAAAGTCATGGAGAAAAACGGAAGCAATATCTGGCGTGCCCCAAGGAAGTGTTACAGCCCCTCTGCTCTTTTCGACGTGTATAAATTAATTAAGAGACAATCTGAGCATCCGTCTTACATTGTTTGCAGATGAAGCTCGTAAAGTGAAAACCAACTTCAATACCTGTAAAAAAAAATCCTCTGAATTTCGGTTATACGATAAACCATACAAATCTAAAGGCTGTCAATTAAACAAAATACGTAGGGATTAAAATTATGAACAATTCAAATTGAAACGAATCAATCAGATAATGCTGTAGGGAAAGCGAACCGAAGACTGCTTTAATTTGACAACACGTAAAAGACGCAACAAATCCACTAAAGGGACTGCCTGCGCTACGCTAGTTTGTCCTCTGCTAGGGTATTGCTGCGCGTTATGGGATACTTACCAGGTAGGACTCACGCATGCATCGGAAAGGTTCAAAGAAGGCCAGCTCATTCTGTATTTTCGAAAAATAGGGGTGAGCATCACGGATATAATACGCGAGTTGGGGGTGGCAGTTTTTAACACAAAGGGGTTTTTCGTTATGGTGAGATCTTTTCGTTAAATTTCAATCAACAATCCTTCGAATATGGAAATATTCCGCCGATGGCCGCCTACATGGGTAGAGATGACCATTGTAGTAAAATAAGATAAATGAGAGCTCGAATGGAAAGATTTAAGTGATCATTTTTCCGCGCGCTGTTTGGGAGTGGAACGTTAGAGAAACTGTGTGGAAATAGTTCGATAAACCTATTGCCAGGCCCTTAAGTGTGAATCACAGATTAGTCACACTGATGTTGATGTTGACGTCACGAAACTGTGCAATTGTCGCCCATACTTCAAACTTCCGGAACACCATTAACAATTAATCAATGGAAGTACGATTGCCTGAGCCCCTTATTAATCGGGACGGCGGATTTCAGTAATACAAAACAAGGAATTTTGCCATTCATAAACTTTGTTTAAGTCATTCTGCAATTTTACCGTGTGAATACGATCGATCTGATACCGACAAGGCTTGCTTTCACCATAAAGGGCATTCGGTGGAGGTCAAGCAATGCACACACATTGACAACTGCGTACACCACGCATGCACAAACGGGACCTTAAGTAGAGTAGCTCAGAGTTCTTTCGACAGTAAGTAGGTGAAGATGGTCAGACGCCTCTGACCCGAAATATCGTGCCTAACATCCGGAAGTTCGCCAGAAATTTCGTTGAACCTGCCATGGAAGCGACAAAAATTATTTGACATCCGGCTTAAGCCATTATTTTTGAATGATACCAGATAAACTACCACTTTTCTTGAACATGACAGACAGCGACAACGACAAAAAATATTTCGTGAACTGTAAGTTATTAAAATGCCACTGAGGGTAATACATTACACAAGATAAATTACAAAATTCAAAAAATAACTGATCAATCAAACTATCGCATTCTCGACGAGTAGCGAACACATCTTTGCACTCATGGACTGGGCAAGAAAATGTGTTTTGACCTCAGGAAGATGCTTGAAACTAACCAAGCAACGGACATGGTTTCCCTATTCGGACTTATAAGCAACCTCTAATGTAATGAGTTTAGTCTACCATCTTATACTGACGATCGAGAAATGCGAGAACTGTGTTTTCATCGATGGTGATCTAATGTCATGCAGATATTATTAAAAGCTTTCATACTCAGGTCATTCAAGTCCATCTTATTTGGATATATCGTCTGTGCAAAGGAGAGAGGGACTTAATGACACACCACTACAAGGGCGTAGCCAAGGGGGAGGGGGTCGGGTTTCAGCGGGTTCGAACCGCCCACTACACCTAAATGAAATTACACACGACCTAGCTGCCGTGCAGTAAAACTGCGTATAAGCAACGTAGCGCGACTCCGATGCCAGTATATATATATATATATATACTTTCGTTTATGTCACACATCAGAAAGGAGTTGTGCAACACAAACGAAAGTTGGTAAGAGTGTGTCTACATCTGAAAGATGATGTTTATTCAAATTTCAAGCTGGTCCAATAAGAGTGACCCTAGTAGCGCCAGTATGAGAATGAAAATCAGGTTTGCTTTAAATACACGCTTTAGCGGTCGTTAGCGTTAGTTACCTTTAAGACTGGACGTTGTGAGTTGGTTACTCAAGAATACCTTTAAGGTAAGACGTTAGGCTGAAATTTTGAAAAAAATAATTTTTAGTTTTTTGCGTAATAAGATACTATGTTCTTTTTTGAAGATTATATATATTATATATTACTGTATACCAATAATAACCACATTATTTTTTTACTTTTATGACATGTGTCATTCTATAATAATTTTTCATCCCTTGTCGTAAAAAGTCTTGTTTATCCGGCTCTTTTACAATTAGATAGTCGTTTTTTTTTAATATATTGTAGAGAAATATACGGTTCATATATTGGTTAACCTGCTACAAAGTATTTCGATAGTAGAACGTCTGCCGGATTGCTTGTAAACAAAAGTTGTTTTCTTGGGAAAGTTGTTTTCTTGCTGAAATTTGTGAATACGAAGTTTCTTGGAAGTTTTAGTGCGGTGTACAGTTATCGGTGTTTCTATAATGACAAAACCAAAAAATTGTTTTGAAGAAAAGTAAATTCAAAGGAAATCAATACCAAAAAACTGAAGAAATTAAAGGTAAAAATCAATGCAATAGCAGCAGTCCTCTTGTACTGAAACATCACTAAGTGCTTCGAGAACGAAGATAACAACTGATAAGTGAACAGAAGCAGAAGAAAGTTGTGGAAGTATTAATACTACAGTAGATCTAGGATTATTGCAGTGTTTTCTAAGTGAAGGGGTGGCCTAGTTCGAGTCACTTTGTGTGAGGACGGAGGTGTTAGACTAGGTTTAGTATCTAAATTGAAATTAGTGTGCAGTGTCTGCAGCAGTGAAAAGTTGTTTTACACATCAAAACAGTGTTCTAACAATGATTTATATGACACTAATGTGAGGTTAGCATATGGTCTTCGATGCACAGGAAAGGGTCTTACAGGTGGAAAAGTGTTATGTGTAGTAATGAATTTGCCAAAAACCCCTACAAAAAGGCACAGATACACTAATTACAAACTGGATGCTATAGTACAGTATCACAATATCCAGTGGAAACTTCAGCTAGAGAAACACCAGAAGTTAATAACAATGGAAATGGCATTCCTATAGCCTTTGATGGGAACTGGCAGAAGATGAAAGTACTTCAAAGAAGAGCTGTTCTACGGCAACAGATGTTGACACTGTAAAGTTGTTGCCTTTCAGATACATACTAAACATTGCAATGGATTCTCAGTGATAGGCACAGATCGAAACAGAATGGCTCTTCACAAACCTAGCTGTCTGAAAAACTATGCTCATGTGTAGCTACGGAAGTTTCTGCTGCTGTAGATTTCAGTAGATCTGAGTCTGAGACAGGTATCCGGTATACTGAATACTTAAGCGATGGAGATAGCAAAGCATTCAGTTCTGTCTATCAGAGTAAACATTACGATGTTCCAGTAATAAAATTAGACTGTGCGGGGCATGTTGAAAAAAGGATGGACATCCGCCTTCTTACACTAAAGACCTATTTCAGGGCAGGTCTACGAAGCATAAGTTCACGCATGAAATTACGAAAAAGTTGCAGGAATGTTATGGAATGCCATTAGGGAGAATTCTGGAGATCTTGCGGTAATGAAGAAAGCGACATGGGCTACTTTCTTCTACCGTATATCCTCTGTCAAGAAGCCAAAACACTTTCTATGTCCGCCACTCTCTGATACGTGATGCATGTTTAGGAAGGCACAGAAGCTGGTAACCTCAACACATTCACACACAAGCACTCTATTCCTGATTCAGTTATGGACCAAATCAAACTAATTTTCAGAGATCTTGCCCTCCCTGACCTACCGAGGAGGTGCTTGCACGGCAAGACTCAAAACGTAAATGAGGCCTTCAACAACATCGTGTCAATCCACATACCTAAACACGTGTTTGCTGGTTACGGAACGTAACAACTATGGGTGTCAGAAGCTGTGATAGGGTGGAAGAATGGAAATATTGCCAGACTAAAAGTTTTAGAAGTGTTAGACGTATCACCTAGTCAAAACTTCGAACGACAGTAGGAACACTATCCCACCCACCCTGACTGCAAATTTGTATGTCAGTCTGGTGATTCGACTTGTTGTGCTTCCATTCCAGAGTGTGCTTTCAAGTGGATAACGCTCGCCCGCATACCGCTGTTGTAGCTCAACCTGCTCTACAGTGTGTCGACATGTTGCCTTGGCCTCCTCCATCATCAGATCTGACTGCAGTAGAGTACATTGGGGTGTCATCGGACGAAGCATCATTAACCGTCCGTGTATTGACTGACCAAGTGTAACAGGCAAGGAACACCATCCCGCAAAAAGGCAACGGCACAACACAATTCATGCACGTCTGCGTGCCTGCATTCAACATTCTAGCGGTTACATCGGCTATTACTGTAACAGCATTTCACATTTGCAATGGCTTTTCTTGCGTTTACATTAACATCTGATATTGTAATGTAAATCACTTAAATACATTGCCTGGAAAAATGTATTCCCGAAATTTCTTAACTCAAAATTAATTATTTTTTGCGTTGCAATTTTTTCCTTCACTCTATGTAGACTGAAGAACCAAAGAAACTGGTACACCTACCTAATGTATAAGACCACCGCGAGCACACAGAAGTGCCACAACACGGCGTGGCACTGAGTCTACTAATGCCTGAAATACTCTGGAGGGAATTGACACCATGAATCCTCAGGGCTGTCCATAAAGCCGAAAGAGTACGAGAGGGTGGAGATCTCTTCTGAGCAGTATGTTGCAAGGCATCCCAGATATGCTCAATAATGTTCATGTATTGGGAGTTTGGAGGCCAGCGGAAGTATTTAAACTCAGAAGAGTGTTCCTGTAGCTACTCTGTAGCTATTCTGGACGTGTGGGCTGTCGCATTGTCCTGCTGGAATTGCCCAAGTCCGCTGGAATGCACAATGGACACGAATGGATACAGGTGATCAGACAGGATGCTTACGTACGTGTCACCTGTCACAGTCGTATCTAGAAGTATCAGGGTTCCCATATCACTCCAACTGCACACGCCCCACACCATTACAGAGCCTTCACCTGCTTGAACGGTCCCCTGCTGACATCTACTCGATACAATTTGAAATGAGACTCGTCCGACTAGACAACATGTTTCCAGTCATAAACAGTCCAGTGTCGGTATTGACGGAGCCAGGCGAGGCGTAAAGCTTTGTATCGTGCAGTCATTAAGGGTACACGGGTGGGTCTTCGGCTCCGAAAGCCCATATCGATGATGTTTCGTTGAATGGTTCACACGATGACACTTGTTGATGGCCCAGCATTGAAATGTGCAGCAATTTGCGGAAGGGTTGCATCTCTGTCACGTTGAACGATTCTCTTCAGTCTTCGTTGGTTCCGTTCTTGCAGGATTTTTTCCGGCCGCAGCGATGTCGGAGATTTGATGTTTTACCGGATTCCTGATATGGTTCACTCTTGAAATACGGGACAATCCCCACTTCATCGTTACCTCGGAGATGCTGTCCCCCATCGTTCTTGCGCCGACTGTAACACCACGTTCAAACTAACTTAAATCTTAATAATCTGTCATTTTAGCTGCAGTAACCGATCTAACAACTGCGCCAGGCACTTGCTGTCTTATATAGGCGTTGCTAACCGCAGCGCAGTATTCTGCCTGTTTACCTATCTATGTATTTAAATACTCATGCCTATACCAGTTTCTTTGGCTTGTCAGTGGATATACTGTTGAGAATATATGTTAGACTTTTTAAGACAATCTGTTCTTCTTAATTCTGTAGGAAAAGTACTATTTATACGAAGGCGTCCCAAAAGGAAGCTATATAAAGAGAATAAATAAATAAATGTGTTTTCAGAATAAAATGAAAAGCATGAATCTATCTCATGTCCTCTGTAGCAAATTGGACCACTCCCCCCCTCCCCTCCCCCAACTTTGACAAAATCCTGGCTACGTCCTTGCTCAGTACGTTAAACGCAATATTTTCACCCGTAACACACAGAAAAAATAGCGGCCGATGGGTCAACGTGCCAGTCTGTGGTTACTGAAAGACTTATCTAAGTCAATTAAACGCTTCTCAATCCAGCACCCAACTGTATCATCATCATCACCACCACCATCATCATCATCATCATTTAAAACTGATTATACTTAAAAGTTTCTTGGTGTTATTGTGATCTACAGTCCGAAGATTGCTGTGATGTAGCCCTCCACGCTTGTCTGTTCATTTGTACGTAAGCCATTTGAACTGTCGTGGTCTCCCTCCGTTATCAAACCGACGATTCCTTGATGTCTCACGTGTCCTACCAACCGACCCTTTCTCTTAGCCAAGTCGTGCCAAAAATTTCATTTCTCCCCAGTTCGACCCACTACCTCTTCATCTCACTCCACCATGAACCATGGTCTTTGCCGAGATTGTGTGGCTTGTCTTCATCAATGATACAGGTAGTCATACCCAAGTGCGACATGTGTCGAATACAGATTAACATGTGGTTCCTGAAGAGGCGCAGTATTCTTTACAGTAGTTGCAAAGGTAACAGTGTCGATTATTGAGTGATCAGGCCTTGAAATATGAGACTACATGGCTTGCAGAACCAGATATAATAATGAATAAGAAAATAAAGAAGCTATTGTGAAAAACTATAATGAACGCATCATAGTAGCTAAGACAGACACGAAGCCAACGCACACCAAAGCAGTGCAAGTATATACGCCAACTAGCTCTGCAGATGTTGGAGAGATTGAAATAATGCGTGATAAGATAAAATACGAGGGCAGTGCAATAAGTAATGCAACACATTTTTTTCTGAAACAGGGGTTGTTTTATTCAGCATTGAAATACACCAGGTTATTCCCCAATCTTTTAGCTACACAACACTATTTTTCAACGTAAACTCCATTCAATGCTACGGCCTTACGCCACCTTGAAATGAGGGCCTGTATGCCTGCACGGTACCATTCCACTGGTCGATGTCGGAGCCAACGTCGTACTGCATCAATAACTTCTTTATCATCCGCGTAGTGCGTCCCACGGATTGCGTCCTTCATTGGGCCAAACTTATGGAAATCCGACTGTGCGAGATCGGGGCTGTAGGGTGCATGAGGAAGAACAGTCCACTGAAGTTTTGTGAGCTCCTCTCGGGTGCGAAGACTTGTGTGAGGTCTTGCGTTGTCATGAAGAAGGAGAAGTTCGTTCTGATTTTTGTGCCTACGAACACGCTGAAGTCGTTTCTTCAATTTCTGAAGAGTAGCACAATACACTTCAGAGTTGATCGTTTGACCATGGGGAAGGACATCGAACAGAATAACCCCTTGAGCGTCCCAGAAGACTGTAACCATGACTTTACCGGCTGAGGGTATGGCTTTAAACTTTTTCTTGGTAGGGGAGTGGGTGTGGCGCCACTCCATTGATTGCCGTTTTGTTTCAGGTTCGAAGTGACGGACCCATGTTTCATCGCCTGTAACAATCTTTGACAAGAAATTGTCACCCTCAGCCACATGACGAGCAAGCAATTCCGCACAGATGGTTCTCCTTTGCTCTTTATGGTGTTCGGTTAGACAACGAGGGACCCAGCGGGAACAAACCTTTGAATATCCCAACTGGTGAACAATTGTGACAGCACTACCAACAGAGATGTCAAGTTGAGCACTGAGTTGTTTGATGGTGATCCGTCGATCATCTCGAACGAGTGTGTTCGCACGCTCCGCCATTGCAGGAGTCACAGCTGTGCACGGCCGGCCCGCACGCGGGAGATCAGACAGTCTTGCTTGACCTTGCGGCGATGATGACAGACGCTTTGCCCAACGACTCACCGTGCTTTTTTCCACTGCCAGATCACCGTAGACATTCTGCAAGCGCCTATGAATATCCGAGATGCCCTGGTTTTCCGCCAAAAGAAACTCGATCACTGCCCGTTGTTTGCAACGCACATCCGTTACAGACGCCATTTTAACAGCTCCGTACAGCGCTGCCACCTGTCGGAAGTCAATGAAACTATACGAGACGAAGCGGAAATGTTTGAAAATATTCCACAAGAAATTTCCGGTTTTTTCAACCAAAATTGGCCGAGAAAAAAAATGTGTTGCATTACTTATTGAACTGCCCTCGTAATTTATTCCGGTATTTAAGAGAGACGAAAATTGAAGTATGATGGAAGACTGGAATTCTACAGTAGGAAATGGAAGCGAAGGAAAAATAGCAGTGGCTGGTGTGGCCGAGCGGTTCTAGGGGCTTGAGTCTGGAACCGGGAGACCGCTATGGTCGCAGGTTCGAATCCTGCCTCGGGCATGGATGTGTGTGATGTCCTTAGATTAGTTAGGTTTAAGTAGTTCTAAGTTCTAGGGGACTGATGACCTCAGATGTTAAGTCCCATAGTGCTGAGAGCCATTTGGACCATTCTGAAAAAAAGGAATGAAAAGGAAAGCGTCGTGGTAGAATTTTATACACAGTATAATTTAATCATCGGTAATACTTGGTTTAAAAATCAAGAAATAATGTTGCGCTGACATGGAAGGGACCTGGAGACGTTGAGTGGTTTGAAATATATTACGCAATGTTAACCAGATTTGGAAACAAGACTGTAAACTGTGAAATATTTCCAGAGCCAGATATGGACTTCGGTCATTTATTGGTTATAAATTACAGATTTAAAGAAACTACGAAAAGGTGGGAAGTTAAGAACATGGATAAGTTGAAAGAACCAAAGATTGTCGCTAGTTTCAATGTAAGCATTGGGCAACGATTGACTGAAACGAGAGTAAGGAATACAAAGCAGACGACTGAGTAGCTTTGGGAGACGAACTAGTGAAGTCAGCAGAACAAAAAGGAAAAAATTAAAGTCTGAGTATAAATTCTTAGATAAAGCACAATGTACTCGATATAACTGAAGAAAAAAGAAAATACGCGGTTCAGTGACCGTCGCCTATACTCGACGTCAACGTGCAATGACCTCTCACAGACAGCAGATGCCGGCAGTAGCAGTGGAGGGTGTAATAAAGCGAGTCGAGGTGACGCGGAAAACAGTGTAGTTGTCGCAATGCGGAAACGAAGCGGTTTATCAGACATCCAAAAGAGTATGATGATTGATTTTCTGTCCATGGATGGAAGCATTTCCTAAGCGGCTAAGTTTGTAAACCGTTAGAGACCGCCGTGGTTAAAGTATCCTGTGCGTGGAGAAATAGCTCCCTCAGGGAGTCACACCTAGTGATACGTGGCTGGCGACCACGGGGCCTCGAGCTGAGTCCTGGCATTGCTTCCACTTACTTATGCCAGGCTCCTCAGTTTTATCTTTCCTATATGGCCGCCCTCGGCCAGCTCTTGTTCTTTTCCGACCCTGACGCTATTAGGTTTCGAGGGCTAGGGGTCTTTCATTTTCTAATCTATACTTCTCATGCAGCGTCTGACCAGGAGCGGGCGGCTGCAAAAGGCGTCTGTATCCCATGTTAGGGGCGGCTTCATGAACTGCGGAAGGCAACGGAATACCACCGCAGATTTCCTTACCTGCATAATGCAGTCTCCATTTTATGCACAAAAAATGGCTTCTTCTCATGTTAAATCAGTGTCCGGAGGTAAAATAGTCCCCCATTCGGATCTCCGGGGGGGACAACTTGAAAGGAGGCAAAAAATCAAAACGAGAATTGGTACCTGGAATGTCAGAACTCTGCTACAAGCAGGAAAACTAGAAAACCTCAAAAGAGAGATGGAAAAGAATCATATGGACCTCGTTGGAGTTGCTGAGGTAAGATGGAATGGACATGGAGAGTTGCAGTCAGATGAATATGTATTCTACTACTCAGGAGCAGAAGTAAAAGGAATTAATGGAGTAGGAATGATTATGACAAAGGTATTGGCTAAATGTGTGGAATATGTAGACTATGCAAATGACTGGGTTATTGGTGTAAGGCTGAAAGGAGCACAAAAAGATTTACTGATTGTCCAGGTGTATATGTCAACTTCAGAACATGATGACCAAATTGTAGAGGAAACGTACAATGTAATAGAGAGAATAATGGACGAAAATAAAAAATGCTGCAAAATAGTAATGGGAGACTGGAACGCCATTGTGGGAGAAGGGAAAGAGGGAAACATAGTAGGCAGTCATGGTCTAGGAAAGAGAAATGACAGAGGTGAATGGTTAATTGACTTCTGCAGGGAAAGGCAGCTGATAGCGGCAAACATATGGTTCAAGAACCATAAGAGGAAGCTCTACACTTGGAAATCACCAGGGGATAAATACAGAAACCAAATCGATTTTATACTGGTAGAAGAAAGATACAGGAATGGAATCAAGAAGGTGCACACATTACCAGCTGCAGATATTAATAGTGACCACAACTTACTTATGGCAGAAATAGAAATAAGAATGAAAAATCTGAAAAAGGCGACCATGGTGAAGAAGTGGGATTTAGAGAAGATAAGTTCCAACAAAGAACAAATTACAGAAATGCTGTCTTGGGACTTTCTAAACACATTACGAGACAAAGAAGCACCTGATAATGCCAACGAGTACTGGAATATGCTGAAAGAAGGAATCATTAAAGCAGGACAGCAAAATATAGGATATGTAAAAGGGAAAAGGTCAAAAAAACCATGGGTCACACAAGAAATGATTTCCAAGATGGAGGAGAGAAGAAAATTGAAAAACAAGAACACAGATGATGCAAGAAAGATATACCGAAGGTTAAATAACGAACTGCGAAGAGAAACAGAGCAGGGTAGGAAAAATGGCTAAAAGAGGAATGTGATGAAATTGAAGAACTGGACAGGAAGGGAAGATACACCTTACTATACAACAGAGTAAAGACTATGACATGGGAACAAAACAGAGCAGGAAGTGCTACTATGGAAATTTTGAGTAAAGACGAAGAGGTAGTGTACAAAGATCGTGACGATGTCCTCCAGAGATGGGAAGAATATAGCAAACCAGAAACTCTGGAACTTGAATCACACAACAGCGTAAGTGATGAAGAGAAAGGACAGACCATCATAATGGAAGAAGTAAAGTCTGCCATTGCTGCAATGAAAAATGGCAAAGCATTAGGTACAGATACAATACCGGGAGAAATACTAAAATGCTTGAACCCCAATGGAATAAGAGAAATATTGAGGTTATGTAATAAAATATATGACAGTGGTGAATGGCCTGAGGGCTTTTTGACAACAGTAATGATTCCATTACCGAAAAGACAAGGAACCAAGAAATGCAGCGAGCACAGGACAATCAGCCTCATTTCACATGCAGCCAAAGTGATGTTAAGAATAATTAATAAAAGGCTTGATAAAGTAATAGAGGAGAATCTCGGCGAGGAGCAGTTTGGCTTTAGACGGAATACGGGCACCAGAGATGCAATAGGGCTCCTACGAATCTTGGGAGAAAGGTTTATTGAAAAAGGAAGAGACCTATATATGTGCTTCATCGATTTAGAAAAGGCATTTGACAATGTGGTTTGGGACAAGCTGGTGACTATTATGAGGGGAAAGAGAGTGGACTGGAAAACCAGAAGACTTATAAACTCATTATACCGTAATCAAAAAGTTTCAGTTAAAGTGAGAGGAGAAAGTACAAACTGGATCAGACTAGGGAAAGGAGTAAGACAAGGATGCTGTTTATCACCTACTCTTTTCAACCTGTACTTGGAAAATATGATTGACCAATGCTCATTAGATGACAAAGGAGTAGAAATTGGAGGAAGAAGAGTAGGGTGTTTGAGATTTGCTGATGACATGGTCCTTCTAGCCACAGAGGAAAAATAATTACAGGATTTGGTGGACACCATTGCAACTAACGGAAAAAAATATGGAATGAAAATTAACACAAATAAAACAAAAGTACTAGCAATAGGAGGAAATAAGGAAATAAAAATTGTGCTGAATGGAGAAACACTAGAACAGGTGCAAAATTTTAAGTATCTTGGAAGCAGGATAGACACCGACTGGAAATGCACCACAGAAATTAAAACAAGGATAGCAATGGCAAAAGAGGCGTTTTATAAGAAAAGGAGAATCTTCTGCAGTGGTCTGGACAGAGAACTCAGAAAGAGACTCATAAAATGTCTTGTATGGAGTGTTCTTCTATATGGCGCTGAAACATGGACTGTGAGGAAAAAAGACAGAGAAAGACTGGAGGCTTTTGAGATCTGGACATGGCGAAAGATGGAAAGAATAAGTTGGATGGACAGAGTAAGAAATGAAGAGGTACTGAGAAGAGTGGGAGAGAAAAGACAGTTACTAGATGTAATAAAGAGAAGAAAAAGAAATTGGATTGGGCATATATTAAGAAAGAATGACGGACTGATAGAAACAGTTTTAGAAGGTTATGTAGAAGGGAAAAGGAAGCGAGGAAGGAAGAGATTCCAGATACTGGATGACATGATGGACGGTACAACATACAGCAGCCTTAAGAAGGAAGCAATGGGTCGCAGAAAATGGAGAGGCAAAGGACCTGCTAATATAGCAGATAACTGATGATGATGATGATGATGATGATGCATGGAAAAATGGTGGTATCCAAAACCAGCGCCGAGGCAACTATTGTGCACCGCGGGACATAGATTACATGCGAGAATGACAGCCGTAGTGATGTATACGGGCGAATAGACGTACAAATGTTGAACAACTGACCGCCTAGATGAACCAAGGGCCTACCAACAGTGTCTCCTCAACGACCATTCAGCGAACATTACTGCATGTTTACCTCCGCAGTTTAAAATTGCTCTGAGCACTACGGGAACTAACTTCTGAGGTCATCAGTCCCCTACAACTAAGAA
Organism: Schistocerca nitens; assembly: GCF_023898315.1. Taxonomy (NCBI): domain Eukaryota; kingdom Metazoa; phylum Arthropoda; class Insecta; order Orthoptera; family Acrididae; genus Schistocerca; species Schistocerca nitens. Next base: position 272,483,952 of record NC_064614.1, on the reverse strand, counting down.
CTACTTAAACCTAACTAACCTAAGGACATCACACACATCCATGCCCGAGGCGACCGTAGCGGTCACGCGGTTCCAGACTGTAACGCCTAGAACCGCTCGGCCACTCCGGCCGGCTACCTCCGCAGTAGGCACCTGGTTCATGCACCTGTGCTGACTGCTGTTCATCGGCGACGAGGACTGGATTTCGCTCGCCAGACCTGTAACTGGGTGTCCACCGAGTAGTGACAATCGGCCTTTTCAGATGAATCACGTTGTATGATCCATCGGACAGATGGCCGTTGGCGTGTACTGCGTGAAACGTCTGGATGATAAACATCCTGCATAAGCTATGGTCTGAGGAATGTTTCCGTCACATTACCTGGTCGATCTTACAAGAGGACAGTGCAACTGTCACACAGTTCGCAGTGTATTTGTGTGGTTGGAAGAGCACCAGGATAAGTTTGCCAAACTCCTACTGCCACCAAACTCTCCGTATTTAAACGCGATTGATAATCTGTGAGACCACCTCGATCAGAGTGTTCGCACCATGGATCCTCAGCGTCGCTGTCCACGGCGATCGAGTCGGCGTGGCTCCACAGTTCTGTCGGTACTTACCAGAATATCATTCACCTTCCTCCTGCACGTCTTAGAGCGGTCTGCTAGTTATACAGGCCTTTGAATGGTGGTCAAATTAATGTGACTGAACAGTGTGTAATGACGCAGAAAATGAAGGAGGTAAAAACGAGTCAGATGTCTACAAAATGAGACTGACAGAAAGCAGAAAATGGTAAAGCAGGAATGCCAAGACGAGAAATGCCGTGATATGGTAGTATGCATTACTAGAGGAAATACAGATAGCGCCTAAAGGAGAATTAAATACCTGTGTATAAAACAGAAGCAGCTGTATGAATATTAACTATTAAGAGCTCAGATAGTAAGCTAGTACTAAGGAAAACAGTAAAACGCTGGAAATGGAAGGCATATACACTACTGGCCATTAAAATTGCTACACCAAGAAGAAATGCAGATGATAAACGGGTGTTCATTGGACAAATATATTTACTAGAACTGACATGTGATTACATTTTCACGCAATTTGGGCGCATAGATTCTGAGAAATCAGTACCCAGAACAACCACCTCTGGCCGTAATAACGGCCTTGATACGCCTCGGCAAAGCTCAAACAGAGCTTGGATGGCGTGTACAGGTGCTGCTGCCCAAGCAGCTTCAACACGATACCACAGTTCATCAAGAGTACTGACTGGCGTATTGTGACGACCCAGCTGCTCAGCCACCATTGACCAGACGTTTTCAATTGGTGAGAGATCTGGAGAATGTGCAGGCCAGAGCAGCAGTCGAACATTTTCTGTATCCAGAAAGTCCCGGACAGGACCTGCAACATGCGGTCGTGCATTATCCTGCTGAAATGTAGGGTTTCGCAGGGATCGAATAAGGCGTAGAGCCACGGGTCGTAACACATCTGAAATGTAACGTCCACTGCTCAAAGTGCCGTCAATGCGAACAAGAGGTGACCGAGACGAGTAACCAATGGCATCCCATACCATCACGCCGGGTGATACGCCAATATGGCGATGGCGAATACACCCTTACAATGTGCGTTCTCCGCGGTGTCGCCAAACACGGATGCGACCATCATGATGCTGTAAACAGAACCTGGATTCATCCGAAAAAAAGACACTTTGCCATTCGTGCACCCAGGTTCGTCGTTGAGTACACCATCGCAGGCGCTCCTGTCTGTGATGCAGCGTCAAGGGTAACCGCAGCCATGGTCTCCGAGCTGATACTCCATGCTGCTGCAAACGTCATCGAACTGTTGGTGCAGATGGTCGTTGTCTTGCAAACGTCCCCATCTGTTGACTCAGGGATCGAGACGTGGCTGCACGATCCGTTACAGCTATGTGGATAAGATGCCTGTCATCTCGACTGCTAGTGATACGAGGCCGTTGGGATCCAGCACGGCGTTCCGTATTAGCCTCGTGAACCCACCGTTTCCATATTCTGCTAACAGTCATTGGATCTTGACCAACGCGAGCAGCAATGTCGCCATACGATAAATAGCAATCGCGATAAGCTACAATCCGACTTTTATCAAAGTCGGAAACGTGATGGCAGGCATTTCTCCTCCTTACACGAGGCATCACAGCAACGTTTCACCAGGCAATGCCGGTCAACTGCTCTTTGTCTATGAGAAATCGGTTGTAAACTTTCCTCAGGTCAGCCCGTCGTAGGTGTCGCCACCGGCGCCAACCTTGTTTGAATGCTCTGAAAAGCTAATCATTTGCATATCACATCATGTTCCTGTCGGTTAATCTTCGCGTCTATAGCACGTCATCTTCGTGGTGTAGCAATTTTAATGGCCAGTAGTGTATATAAGGTCAATATAAACTGCATGAACTTGAAGCAAAATTATATGAAGAGAAAGGGAGGTAAATGAAGTTGAGATGGGACATATGATACTGCGAGACGATTTCGACAGAGCACTTGAAGACCTCCATCGAAACAAGGGCCCTGAAATAGACGACATTCCGTCAGAATTATTGAGATCCTTGGCAAAAAAATTACACCTGGTGTGAGATGTACACTGATGTAACAGAGGTCATGGGATACCTCCTGATAACGTGCCGTCGGAACGCATGGACTCAACAAGTCATTGGAAGTCCCCTGCAGAAATACTGAGCCATGCTGCTTCTATGGCCGTCCATAATTGCTAAGGTGCAGGATTTTGTACACGAACTGAGGTCTCGATTGTGTCCAATGAATGTCCGATGGGATTCGTGTCGGGCTGTCTGGGTGGCCAAATCACTCGTTTCAATTGTCAAAAATGTTTTTCAAACAGATCGCGAAATATTGTGGCCCGGTGACACGGCGCACTGTCACTCACAAAAATTCCATCGTCGTTTGGGCACATGAAGTCTATGAATGGCTGCAAATGGTCTCTAAGTAGCCGAAAATAACCATTTTCAGTCAAAGATCGGTTCAGTTGGACCAGAGGAGCCAGTACATTCCATGTAAACGCAGATCACACCATACGGAACCATCACCAGCCTGCATAGTGCCTTGCTTCGTTGGGTCTGCGTCTCTCTCGAACTTACAATCAGCTCTTACCAATCGATATCGGGACTCATCTGACCAGGCCACGATTTTCCAAAAAAATGGTTCAAATGGGTCTAAGAACTATGGGACTTAACATCTGAGGTCATCAGTCCCTCAGAACTACTTAAACCTAACTAACCTAAGGACATCACACACACATCCATGCCCGAGGCAGGATTTGAACCTGCGATAGTAGCAGCAGCGCAGCTCCAGACTGAAGCGTCTAGAGCCGCTCGGCCACAGCGACCGGTTACGATTTTCCAGTCGTCTAGAATCCAATCGAAGCGGTCACGAGGCCGTATGGGCTCTTCCCCAGCCGAAATCTCGCAGTGGAGGTGATAATATGCGTCTGATCATGGCGTGGCATGTCGTTGATGTTTACTCGTCCTGCCTCATGACGCTGACACCACCGAAATGTTGTGCACAAAGTTGTGCACTGTGCGAGACACTGCTCTCGTACACCTCTCACATACTACGATAAATTTGTGAAGCTTGCTCCCCTTGCGCGAAATAAATAGATAACTGCTCTTTGAGATGATGGGGAGGAATCAATGACGAAACGAACTACGGAATCAACCCTCCAGAAAAGAGGAAACTGCTGCGAAGTGATAGCGGGATGCGGTGTTCAGAAGTGTTTTGTGGACACTTTAATTCTAAAGAATCTGCATGTGGCTTGATCACGCACTCAACCTCCCTTTGTAACTACAACGATAAGTAAGGCGCAAGGTTCAACACACGTGGAAACAATTAGTGATGTGACCCTTTACGTGACAGTTACAAAGAGTTGCAAACATGCGATAATTTAATAACATTATAGAGTGATTAGTTCCCTTAGTAGTTGTTAATTAATGTGGAAAGAAATGACAGCTATTAATTGACTACTGAAAGACGAAGAGAATAACAAAGTGATTTATTAAGCTAAGGACATATATACTACACATTACAATAAATCTTCAAAGAAAGGGCACATAGATTGGAATTTTGAGTAAGTTGGCCATGTACTTGAAGGGGCTTCTACTCTCAAATCATGAGAAGAGTGATCCGATCAGCCAATTGAGTCCGCACTTTAAATGCTACTCCCCGACTATCTAACAATATGGCGATCGGTAATGAGAACTCTAAATAGAAAAAAAAAAAAAAATTGCGGGTTTTGGCAACACAGAGAACATGTGCTGCTGAGGGATTCAGTGAAAAACTTTTGCAAAGTCCCTAAAATGCCAGGGAGCCAAGAAAATTTACCGCAAACGTCTTCAGCAGTATGAAGTAGGTGGTGACCAAAACATTGCACTTGTTAGCTTGCGATAAAGCGACTCCAGGAGGACTCACAGAGAAGAACGCCTAACAGGAGATTTTGCACCCAGAGGGCACCAGGGCTAGATCCAGACTTCCCCCTCTAACGAGCACCGCACTCACACTTCAAAGTTAGGCTATCCGTGTTACCCACCACTGTCGAAAGTTCACAATTTCAACGGCCGTGGGATCACGCACCAATCGTAAGATTCAAGGTGCCCTGGAAAATTCCACTAAATTGGAGAGCGACATATACTCATCCAGTGCGGTCCTGTCCTACCAATTTCAGGAAGAGGCTCTCTGACGTTCCAGAGCGTCATTGTGAGTTGCCCAATCGATTTATTGCATCTACGCTGAGGCGGGAAAACGGTACCGCCCACGGCTACACACATAAGACCAAACGTTTATCGAACTGCCAGCGCCAGAGAGTCGCACACAGCGAATTGTCTGGCGTCCGCTTCTGGGAAGATCAGAAGATGTTATTCCCTGGTGGCGTCGGCCAAAATAGGCCTAGAGATCAGGTTACGCTGGCACCGCGCTGTCTCCTTCCCAGTCACTTCTCAGTGTGAGCAAGAGTCCAGACCGCAACTTTGGTTGCACGCGCAGAGGGATGGGCTGGCCGCTATTAGTAGTAGAACTAAATATGCGTCATGACACGCTGCATTGTTGCCATATTTATTCAAGATGGCGGCGAATACGTCATCCAAGACGGCAGCATGTAGACATGGCAACAGCGCATGGCGTCATCCAATATGGCGGATTTTGGTGGGAAAATAGGCCAATTGTGCTATGTCCACTAACCTAACCTCCAGAAAAAATGGCGGGAAGTTTGAATTTTGCCGGGAAAATAGGCCATTTGGCTAAGTCCACTAACCTAAACCTCCAGAAGAAAAAATGGTGGGAAGTTTGAATTCCAACAGGATAATGCATGCAAAACAGTACTTGTCTTTATTATCATTTATTGTCATTCATTATCATTTATCATCATTCATGATTATTTATTATCATTTATTATTATTGACCTGCCTCCACTAGAAAATTCCCTACAAATTCAAATTCCAACATGATAATGGCTGCAAAACCTTACTTTTGTTTATTATTATTCATTATCATTTATTAACATTTATTATCATTCATTGTCATTTATTATCATTCATTATCATTTATTATTATTACTTATTATTATAGACCTACTTCCACTAGAAAATTGCGCCAAATTCAAATTCCAACACGATAATGTCTCGAAAACTGTTCTTCTATTTATTATTATCATTTATTATTTATTCAAGACGTCCGATTTTCTCGGCGAGAAAGCCATTTTCCTTACATCCATAGCAAAAATCTATCACAAGTTCAAATCCCAACACCGTAATCGATCACACGCACGAACTTTCTCCATCACTTATCTTTTTTCAGTGGTAATCTATCAGACTAGCATCAAATAATAACTGCACTTATAGTAACCTAAGTCATGTCCATTGATTTTGCAGGGGGGAAGGGACTGAAGACTTTATTTCAAACAGTAAGGTCATCACTTGTTCTGCAACACAACCAGCACACATCTTTGATATCACAGTGCAGTCGCCACGACGTCCGCACTCTAACTGAATTAGTTCAAATCCTCGCCACCCCCTGGCCACCGCGCGGAGCCACTGCCGACGCCTGTCACGTGAGGAGGCCGCTCGCCCTGCACTGCCAGTACGCTGGGGGCGAGCCCAGCGATCGCTCCCACGTCGTAAACATGTTTTCGCTGGACATGCTGGAACTTGCCGAGTTTGACGTCACAGCGGTCCCTTCTCAGCTCACCATGTGTATTCGTCGCCTCAGGACTTTCCCCACCAAAATTGCTTGCCTCGGAGCTGAATCACACAACGGTTGGCCGTTCCCTGCCACACTTTTGGCGCCAAAGTTGTTTTCCTGGGCACATTCAAACCTGTCGATGCCGACCGCTCACCGTCCACCACGTGTACTTGTGCGAGCGAGAACGCAGTGCTACACTTTTGGCGGCAAAGTTTGCTCAATAGTGGAATCCGCCATGACTGTATAACAGCACGTTTGGTCGGCACTAGAATGCTCGCTAATTGACTTTCTCTCGTGCGCGCATTATAACTATGCAATCGCTGCGCCGCCGCCCCGCTTACATCACACACCCTCCATACACGCGACGGACATAGTCTTCTGTAAACATGCTAACTCCCACATCGCTCATCTAACCTATCAATTACCTAAGTACTTAATTCCATTTCGGTTTTAATCATATTAAATAATTCAATTTACAATTTCATATAAGTATGTAACGGTGTTCAAGTACCTAATTTCAGCTACTTTTCGAAGACCAGACAGCCACCTCTTCCTAGGAACCAGCGCCGAGTTTGAATTCTGGCAGTAAAGAAAGGTCACTTCCGCTTTCTCTACCAACCTAACAAAAGTGTTTGAAAGAAAGGGCACTTGTACTAACCTCAGCCACCCGACCGCCACTTCCTCCTAGGAACCAGTGCCAAGTTTGAAATCTGCCAGTAAATAAAGCTCACTTGTGCTTCCGCCACCCAACCTAAGAAAAATTGTTGCAAACGAAGCTCATCACCACTAAACTAAGCCACCAGCACTCAACATGTTTCGGGTAAAAGGACTCACTCTGCACTAGGCCCATGGATGGAGGAACCAATTTACTTTATTTAGGAATGGAGTATATGTATCACACCAACATGTTCCACACCATACAGACCTGCAAAACACTCCTACATAACTCATTTATAATGCTCTAGACACACGCTTGCTAATTGTAAACAGTTAAAAATAACTCATAGCACAGCCTACAGACATGCGAACCGCTCGTAAATAATGCAAAACATTTACGCCCAAATAGCCAAACAACTCCTAATTTTCGGAAATCAGTCCATAGGCTGATGGAAGGTGGAAAGAGTGTACTTTATTTATTTGGGACATATCTTTTTGAAACTTTCGCATCTCATAGGTTTCGATATGTAAGGCTGACATAAGGCAGGTTCTGAACTCCAGTAGTGCACTACACGTGGCAACACAACCACACCCATCAAGATATTCATTTCAGTCCAGACCTGTAATTCCTCTACAGATAAATTTGTCCAGTTATTTGTTGACTCACTCACAGTCTGACCAGATTGCAGTTTTTGCGCAAAAACCACTCGGACTGCACTGAGCTGCTCGGGGAAGTAAGGAAGGACTGCACTCTATTTATTTGGAGCCCTTTTATTTAGTCGTGGAGTATATTTGTCACAAAACACCCGCACTGATCCGACTGTGGTTATCTGACACAGGCCACAAACACGTAAACAACTCCTAATTTCACCACACAATAGCAAACAGCTCTTAAATAATGCAGTACACAATATCAGCAGACGAGCTTTGTACTCTTAAACTCTCCAAATAATGCACAGCACAGTGCACAGACATGCTCGCAAAATAGTGCAACAGCCGCGCGCAAACACCCCCAGCTGCCAAACCGACCAAAAGTCTCTGCTCGGCCTCCCCCAAACATGACCTCAACACAGTCTCATTCGCGCCTAACACTGGAGAAACTGAAATCGCCTATGCGCCTTAGATTACGCCCCAAGATAGGCCGCACGCGCGCGTGGTCGGCGGGGGAGGAGGTTCCAGAGCCTCCAGCCAAGTTCAGCTTCCGAGCGCTCGTGACAGCCGACCAGAAAGGGCACTCTCCTCTGACACATGTCAAAGCTGCATTGTTCTTCTCATGTATACCGCCGGCGTCTCAGGTCTGGACCTGCCTTCACGTCTATTGTCAGAATAGCCCATAGCTCGTTGACACACACGATTAACGCGGCCGGGAAAACATTTACTACTCGCATGCAACCGAGATGGTGATGGAAAACCAGTCACTCTGATCCGCGCTGTAGGCGCGTGTAATCTTTGAGAACACTTTATTTATGTTTTCGAACAACTTATTGAACCATACATTATATCTATCACGCTATCACAAAACACCCACCCAGATGTGCCCTGAGCCATGTTGCACAGTCCACAGACACGCACGCAATCATAATGTCAGTACACACTACTAAATAATTCTTCACACAGATGTGTAGATACGCTCGGTACTCGTAAACTATCCTAATAACACATAGCAGAGCCTGCAGATCCGCTCGCAAAATAACTCAGCAGACGTGCACTGGTACCCCCCCCCCCCCCCCCCCTCCGCATCCTGACCACAGGATCGTGAAGCCACGCATCCGTCTGATTTCAGATCTCGCACAGCCCCTGCTCGGCTTCCGCAAGCGTGAGTTGGCGCGGTCAACGCGCTCGTCAGCTGTCAAAGCACACACACATATGTCTGTCCAGGACCGCGATCCGTCACAACCCTGAGCTGCGATCACCGAACGCGGGTGAAAGTCAACTTTATATCAATGTAGCATAATTCCAAAGTGCAGCCTCCATACGCTAGACACATCATAGCAGCAGCAAATGTCTTTACTTCCTATGACACACTGCGCATTGCTCCTGACACGACATTACACGGCCCTTTAACTAAACACATCCCTGCTCTCACCTCGTCAAGTGACCAGCCATCTAAAACCTTCTCAATATTATTCTTACTTATAACTATTTTTTTTTTAAATAAGATCTAAGTTACTCTTCCCACCGCACCTAACCTCACACCCGTCCCGCCATCAACATACACAAACGTCCTCAACCCTATCTTGATGCTCATATAACACCCCACAAACCATGTCCATCAATCAATTTACCATTCTCATCCCCTCTTTTCGAATTACAAACTTAGCCTCTATCTAAACACCAATCAACTCATCTTTCTCGCACTTTCAACACTAAAATTCATTTTACACACACCCAGAAATACCAAACGGAATTAAAGAGTCAACCTTTTATACAAAGCATCAAGCACATACGTCACTCACACCAATATTCAAAGCCTGGTCCATATTTACCACCTCCACATTTAATTAAATATTATTACCATTACCTCAACATTCTGCCAGTGCTCGATTTGTACCTATTTTTCCGCTCTTAACTGTTGTCACTAGCAGTCGAATATCACTATCTATAGATTGCATAAATTTCCACATAAAAAAAATATCGTCCAGCCGTTTAGAGACTCCTATATCCGAACACATAGCATAACCCAACAACTATCACTTGCTCTCATCTAATAACTCATTCATCAGGTCTAGGGACAAGGTCACCCCTTTCTTTCTTTCTTTCAGCAGCAGACAGCTACTTTTTACAGTGGCAGCTAAATTGCGCCATCAACTTTACATCACCAATCGCGAAACATATCTTCAAATACGTAAACAAATGGCTCTGAGCACTATGGGACTTAACATCTATGGTCATCAGTTCCCGAGAACTTAGAACTACTTAAACCTAACTAACCTAAGGACATCACACACATCCATGCCCGAAGCAGGATTCGAACCTGTGACCGTAGCAGTCGCTTGGTTCCGGACTGAGCGCCTAGAACCGCGAGACCACCGCGGCCGGCACAAATACGTAAACACTCTTACTCAATTACACAGAAGTCCCGCTGAGGACATGACCTTCAGTATTACAGTTCCTAATCCAATAACCACCAGACCAAGTACTAAATGCTCAAACTAATCCCATAGCGCCATACAAAGCGAGTGTCCGAGCGCCAGCGGCGGCATGTCAAACTGACATATCTGTCCATCTAAACAGCCGTCCACTCAGCCCCGGGACCTGCATGCTGAAGTGGGCTCTCTCTATACCTGCTCTTCAGCTATTGTCTAACGACATACAGTGCACAAATGGACTCCTGAATAGCGCAGAATCTATCCCTCCCCCCCCCCCCCCTTGCATCTCCAGCAGGACATGTAAACAGTGTCTCCCCCAGCAAGCGAACCTGATGTCATTCACCTTTCACTGACAATTTACACTCACAAATCTTAAACACTCACATACATAAAACCATATTCTCTTCTGCCAAAACTCAATAATAAAAAAGCATTCTCCCTTTCTAAGCATAGATGAGTATGCATTTATCTTCACCCATCTGATCTCTTCAATTTAAGTCGGAGAAAGACATATCTATTACCTTCTGCAGCCTGTACAGAAGCAGGACGACCTAAGTTATTGCAACAGGACCTTGTTTTGACCATTCGCCGGAAATGAGCGCAATGTAGTACGTCCCAAACTAGATACAAGTGCAACAGATCCTCAACACCCAATCATCTTTATCCTCTACCATCAAACAGTGAAAAAAAAAAAAATTACCAGCCATAAAAGCTCGTCATATTTACAAGTCACGAAGGCACCAATGCGATCCACCTCCAGCGAGGACAAACCGAATTCACAATACTCTCCCCGAATAACTCAGATTGCGACCATTCAAGAATTCCTAACAGCTCCCCAAGTCAGACACCTCAAACTTCAGCTGCCTATATGAACAAGATCATATTAAATATACAGACGCTGCACAGATCACTTTAAAGTTTGATCACTCATACTCTAAGCGAATGAGAAACTACCTCTGACCCTTGTTCAAACAGTGTTTTCTAACACGCTTTTACACACTGACGAACATTTCGTCTTTCTGCCGCGACTACGAAGTCAGTGTCTGATTCTAAACAGACATTAACACGGCCTCTCACAGGAAACTATACCTTCCACCTTGTAAATCATATTCTTACAGTCGATAGCATAACATTGAATGATTTTAAATAAAGGACAACCACAACACAAGTAAACTAGAAGAGCCTGGTGGCGTTGTGGCGACTTCCCTCGAAAGTGATTGACCACCTCTACATTTAAACTCATATGTCGCAGTGACCGAATAGTTTATAACTCTGCGTTTCATTTCTAGTGATTGGTCATTTTTACAGACAAGTACAGGATCACCGTTTTCAGTGCTAGCAACCCCCGGAAGTTGCTGTCCATCAACCAAAATTTGTCCCCCAACTCAAACAAGCATTGTTAGTCAATCATTATGTCCTACCCAATGCACAGATGTGATACATAAACAAAAGTAAGGTTTTGCAGCCATTATCGTGTTGGAATTTGAATTTAGAGGGAATTTTCTAGTGGAGGCAGGTCAATAATAATAATAAATAATAATAAATGATAATAAATGATAGTGAATGATAACGAATGATAATAAAGACAAGTACTGTTTTGCATGCATTATCCTGTTGGAATTCAAACTTACCGCCATTTTTTTCTTCTGGAGGGTTAGGTTAGTGGACTTAGCCCAATTGGCCTATTTTCCCGCCAAAATTCAAACTTCCCGCCATTTTTTCTGGAGGTTCGGTTAGTGGACGTAGCACAATTGGCCTATTTTCCTGCCAAAATCCGCCATCTTGGACGACGTCATGCGCTGTTGCCAAGTCTACATGCCGCCTCTTGAATGACGTCATCGCCGCCATCTTGAATAAATTTGGCAACAATGCAGCATGTCGTGACGCATACTTAGTCCTACTACTGCTATTGTTCCATTGTCGCTAGAAAGCCGCCTGAGAGATTCTGGTTCTACCATAACTGGACCCCTTAGGTGTCCTCGCTCTGCCGGAGACCATGCAAATGAAGCCTAATAGCACCGCAAAGAAAACACGCTGGATCCCACACATTGGATGATTAGAGTTCTCAATACTCACTGCATTACCCGGAATGAACTTCCTCAGCCTTCTCCTTTAGAGATACAATAAAAATGATGATAAAGATAGCAAAAATTATTTAGATTATTTTTGGTTAGTAATTGACTCACTTAGTAGGAGTAGTGTGTCGGCCGGCCGGAGTGGCCGTGCGGTTCTAGGCGCTACAGTCTGGAGCCGAGCGACCGCTCCGGTCGCAGGTTCGAATCCTGCCTCGGGCATGGATGTGTGTGATGTCCTTAGGTTAGTTAGGTTTAATTAGTTCTAAGTTCTAGGCGACTGATGACCACAGAAGTTAAGTCGCATAGTGCTCAGAGCCATTTAGTAGTGTGTCGATCACTCAAGAATGATCTGATAAATTGTACCAACATGTCTTTGCAAATGGCAATTTCGGCTTCCAAATAGACGGCAGAATTGTAGAGTGGGTGTATTATGATGCTGTCAGCTTCTCAATCCAAAAAAACCACACTCATCACAGATACACACGCTCAGGGGGTCCATTCGCAATCACTCATTCATTGATACATTCACAGTGATGTTGGACACATGCCAAAAGGGCAGACTAGAAGCTGTGATTACAAATTTTTGACGAGTAATCATGACAAGGTTCACATTTAATTAATTTAGACATATAAAACCCGAGACTGATGCACAACTCACACACTTTTATATTTCACGATAGGAGACGAAAACTTTTCAACATTATCGCATTCTGAATTTAAATAGCTACACAGATTCATAGCCCGCAGCTCGTGGTCGTGCGGTAGCGTTCTCGCTTCCCACGCCTGGGTTCCCGGGTTCGATTCCCGGCGGGGTCAGGGATTTTCTCTGCCTCGTGATGGCTGGGTGTTGTGTGATGTAATTAGGTTAGTTAGGTTTAAGTAGTTCTAAGTTCTATGGGACTGATGACCATAGATGTTAAGGCCCATAGTGCTCAGAGCCATTTGAACCATTTTGAACAGATTCATAGTGACTGCCCATCAGCAAGGTATTAACCGTAGTCCCGGCCATTAGGCACAATTTTTTTTTGCGTCAACAGGCACTCTGCATTCATACACATAGGTAAACTCAATGTAACTGTAATGTAAAGTTTTCGTGCAACAGTTGATAAATTACACGAAACAAAGAACAATATTGTGACACATCAGACATAACATCATGGGCAAACAATCTGAAATGCAGGGAAATACACGTAAACAGCAGTAGTGGTCCTGTTTCATAGAAAGGTGTGTGATCATGTGTTCATATCCCAAACATGTCCACTCACATAATGTAAGTAGCTGTGCACAGTATTTTATGTGAAAAGAACAATGTCATATATATATATATATATATATACAAATACAATTCTAACATAATCAACTCAAATGTAGAGGAGTATAATTTCAGTTTAACTTATAAAGACAAGTGCTAAAGACTGTAACTCCGGAAATGCATATCCTCCTATTTCCATCTATTGTACTATAATTTTTTTCCTTGTTTTGTTACCTCAAGATATGACATTTCTGTGTCATTCTGTGTTATTTATATATTGTAATTGTTTTACTGTTTGTATGTATATATATATATACACTCCTGGAAATGGAAAAAAGAACACATTGACACCGGTGTGTCAGACCCACCATACTTGCTCCGGACACTGCGAGAGGGCTGTACAAGCAATGATCACACGCACGGCACAGCGGACACACCAGGAACCGCGGTGTTGGCCGTCGAATGGCGCTAGCTGCGCAGCATTTGTGCACCGCCGCCGTCAGTGTCAGCCAGTTTGCCGTGGCATACGGAGCTCCATCGCAGTCTTTACACTGGTAGCATGCCGCCACAGCGTGGACGTGAACCGTATGTGCAGTTGACGGACTTTGAGCGAGGGCGTATAGTGGGCATGCGGGAGGCCGGGTGGACGTACCGCCGAATTGCTCAACACGTGGGGCGTGAGGTCTCCACAGTACATCGATGTTGTCGCCAGTGGTCGGCGGAAGGTGCACGTGCCCGTCGACCTGGGACCGGACCGCAGCGACGCACGGATGCACGCCAAGACCGTAGGATCCTACGCAGTGCCGTAGGGGACCGCACCGCAACTTCCCAGCAAATTAGGACACTGTTGCTCCTGGGGTATCGGCGAGGAACATTCGCAACCGTCCCCATGAAGCTGGGCTACGGTCCCGCACACCGTTAGGCCGTCTTCCGCTCACGCCCCAACATCGTGCAGCCCGCCTCCAGTGGTGTCGCAACAGGCGTGAATGGAGGGACGAATGGAGACGTGTCGTCTTCAGCGATGAGAGTCGCTTCTGCCTTGGTGCCAATGATGGTCGTATGCGTGTTTGGCGCCGTGCAGGTGAGCGCCACAATCAGGACTGCATACGACCGAGGCACACAGGGCCAACACCCGGCATCATGGTGTGGGGAGCGATCTCCTACACTGGCCGTACACCACTGGTGATCGTCGAGGGGACACTGAATAGTGCACGGTACATCCAAACCGTCATCGAACCCATCGTTCTACCATTCCTAGACCGGCAAGGGAACTTGCTGTTCCAACAGGACAATGCACGTCCGCATGTATCCCGTGCCACCCAACGTGCTCTAGAAGGTGTAAGTCAACTACCCTGGCCAGCAAGATCTCCGGATCTGTCCCCCATTGAGCATGTTTGGGACCGGATGAAGCGTCGTCTCACGCGGTCTGCACGTACAGCACGAACGCTGGTCCAACTGAGGCGCCAGGTGGAAATGGCATGGCAAGCCGCTCCACAGGACTACATCCAGCATCTCTACGATCGTCTCCATGGGAGAATAGCAGCCTGCATTGCTGCGAAAGGTGGATATACACTGTACTAGTGCCGACATTGTGCATGCTCTGTTGCCTGTGTCTATGTGCCTGTGGTTCTGTCTGTGCGATCAGGTGATGTATCTGACCCCAGGAATGTGTCAATAAAGTTTCCCCTTCCTGGGACAATGAATTCACGCTGTTCTTATTTCAATTTCCATGAGTGTATATATATTTATGCATTTATGTCGATGTATAATTGGTTTGTTTTGTAAATATTATTGGTATTTTACGCTGGGTCTTGCCTAGGGAAAACTATGTTATCGAACGAATACATCGATAGGTCGTGTGAAGAACGAAAGTGTTTAGGATCTTTGGTAGTGTTAACTCTGCCGCGTGGAGCGCGGGCAGAGCAGAGTCTGGCTGGAGTAGTGCAGTGGAGCAGTTTCTGACACGGTGTCGCGGACGGGAAGCATTAGCTGGCGCACATCAAGAGCCCGTTTCGCATGGTGACAGTGTCGAGAAGAAGGCGCGCCAGCATCCAGCTTCTGCAACAGCGACGGCCGACAATGAGTGACTGTCGCCACCTCCTCGACCGACGACTTCAAACCTTCAATCAATCAACAAGGAAGAATGGTTCAAATGGCTCTGAGCACTATGGGACTCAACTGCTGAGGTCATTAGTCCCCTAGAACTTAGAACTAGTTAAACCTAACTTACCTAAGGACAACACAAACATCCATGCCCGAGGCAGGATTGGAACCTGCGACCGTAGCGGTCACGCGGTTCCAGACTGCAGCGCCTTTAACCGCACGGCCACTTCGGCCGGCCAACAAGGAAGACTGGAAGCTCATTGTCCCAATTGCTTTACCAAGCAGGGTCCCCTCCTTTTCCGGAATGAACCCGAGTGTCGTTGAAATTCAAACGCCAGCATTATAAAGTAATAGCAATCGATTTAACTGCTTTAATTTCAAAGTTCAGTTAAGGTATTCATAGCTGGCTACAATATTTAGATTACACAAGCACAAATTAAGAGTGCGAGTTTTGTTAGCATATTTTAGCTTACCTGTGACTGCAGCTCAGCTTGGTACGTACTAAATTTTAATATTGTTAATTGTTCAGAATCATTTAGTTCAAGTTCAAAGTTAAATCTCTTATTTCTAAACTGCGTGGATTCAAGTAGCTTTTGAAATGATTGTTGAGGTAGCCCAAGACTAACCGTATTTTACTGAATTTCGATGTGCTTCAGAAACAAAGCTCACTATTAATTTCAGTCACTAAATTAACTTTGAATTTTCCGGTTTTATTAATTCTTTTGCTAAATTAAGTCAGAGTGTAGCGAAATTTATTACTTCTGACAAACTTTCAGTTTTCACACTACACGTGTCAACCTTCAGTTGTCATGCTTCTAGTGCTAATTATATGTGTAATAACCTTTCTTTTTCAGTTACTATAGTAATTGTCCATAGGACTGGCGACCGTAATTTTCCCCAAATCTCAAATATCTAATTACCGCTAGTTAATTGTTAACGTAAGGGCCGCACATTTACTTTCTTTATTAACTTTACCCCTTTTCAAAATTAATTTCCACCAGTTTCATTTGCATTTTTCCTTTCATCCAGATGTAACCCTTTCCTCCCTCTTTACCGACAGATTAACATCGGGGACGATTGCTTTTCCCAAATTTCCATTAGGTACACGCGGTTTAATTTTTCACTATCATTAAGGTCGATAAGTGAGGGGGAGGTTACACGTGGTGACCTGGTGACAGGACAATCTTCGGATTTGAGGTTGTTCTGGACACGAATTTTGCATTGTGCAAATCTCGTAACAAAGTACTGGTTACGAACAGTTCGTTCCGTCAGCGAGATTAAGTAGTGGGAGGAATCCTAATTAGATTTGAGATTTGTCATTTACATTGAAAATTATTAAAATGAGTGAAGGCATCAATTACCAAAATTTGGTAGACTTGGATACGGAACAATCGGTCGAACAGTGGGAAACGCGCACTGCGGTACCCATTGTTCAGGGGCAGGTGGCTAGCATCAAAGACGCGACCGCCGAAACGCAACAAAGAGCAGAAATGGAATTCCAAACTTTAGAAAATGTTTCGGAATCGGAAGTGAAAATCAAATCTGAACCCCTTGATGGCGAATACCGGGGGACAATTAAAGAGGAAGCCGCTACGGAGGTAAAACCGGTAGTTTCCGGGAATTTAACTGATCTATTGAATGTTTTGATTAACGAAATCAAGAGCCAATCGGCAGAAATTAAAGCTCAGGCTGCCAAGCAAGAAGCTCAGGCTGCCGAGCAAGAAGCTCAGACTGAAAAAATTGAACGGAAGCTAGACAATCAGAACAAAGCTATTAATGTTGTTAACAACAATGTTGGAGTTGTTAACACAGAAGTTGATAAAATCAAAGAAGATATTGTTGTGATTAATACCGAAATCGGTAATCTTAAACAGGATATGATAGGCGTTCAGGCGGAAATTGCGAGCATAAATACTCGTTTTTATTCCGAAATTAGCAGAATCGAGAAAAGTGTAGGGGAAGCAGTTGCTCCGATCATCGAGATGACGGAACAAATGGTGACGGAACAAATTCAATTAGTGAAAAAAGAGGATCAAAAGAAGGTGGAAACTTTAAAGGCTTTAGTATCCGAAGTAGATACCAAAGTGACGAAGCAGGCTAATACCTGCGAAGAGAAAAAAAGGGAAGTAGAAACGCTTGCGACAACCACTTGCCAAGTAATTACGAGAGTGTCGGAATTAGAAAAGAAACTTGACGAAAAAGAGAGCTACGTGCCAATCTGTTCACATAGTTCTGAATTGCTGACGAAACAGGAGCGGTTCGACCCCTTGAAAAAAGGCGGTATACACGCGACGGATTTCATTAAAAATTGTGAAAGAGTTTTACCCAGATCATGGACTAATGAGAGAAAAATTAATGCGGTTATTGATGTGTTGGCTGGTGATGCCAAGCGTTGGGGCTTAAACCTCAACATTATGAACCTGACTTTTGAAGAGTTTAAAAATTTGTTTCTGGCTGAATACTGGTCAGAGCAAAAACAGCAAAGTGTCTGGCGCGAATTTGTCGTATAGAGGCCTTTCGATGCGAATTCGCGCGGTTCGATGAAGGAGTTTTGTGAGGGCTGGATCCGCAAGTTGGAATATTTGCGTGATCGCCGCACGGAATCCGAAATAGTCTGGGAACTCTACAAGAAGCTTCCAGATGATACAAAACGATACGTAGGAAGCAATTACAAGACAATCAATGATTTCCTGGAAAGAGTTGAGGACGAGGACAATTGGCGCAATAATCGCGACAGTGGTAGAGGCCGTGGTAACAACAACGGGTACCACAACAACGATAACCATGGGAATAATGCATACCGCAACCATGGCAGCAATAACAATAATGGTTCGGACCGTAATAACAATCGGTACAATGCAAATAATAACAGGAATGACGGAAACCAGTATCATACTAAGGTGATACGGACTTCACAGAATAGTAATAACGCCAGAGGGTGTGACCAGCCGCCTCAGCAGCATCCGGGGAGCGTATCTGCTGGGACGAGACAGGGAAACCATTACCCACGCCGGTGAGGGGCCGACCGGGCGTGGAGAAATTTTGGCGGCCCAATAACAGGAGAAAACCCAGGTGTCGTCGTTATGAAAATTCCGTATGGAATAATCAACGGCGGGAGAGTGTGCCAGTGTTAGGAGAAAGGAGTGCGCCCACGAGTAGTAGATCAGCTGTAGACACGGCAGTAGAAAATACATTCACTGTCAGTGAGAACAGTTTAAGTAGTGCTCCGGAAATCGATTATAAAATGGCAGCTGTAACACCCACAGCGGAACTGGAGATTGAGTTTAAGAATGATTCGCAATTGTTGAGAGAAGATCAGATGTCGGATAACACGTCCGTCATCGAGCGAGGGGATGCAGAGAGGGATGAGGTCTGGTTAAGGCAGTTCGGACGCTTATACGACGAACTAAGAGATTATAGGGGCCTGTACGGGAGAAGTGTTTATGGGGAGCGCGTGCAGGATTTTCCGCGTCTCGTCCCGCAGGAAGATAGTGTTTGTGAAATGATAGAAAGTTCTGGCCCTAACCGGCAGACTTTACTAGAAATAGTTGATGTTAATGGGGAGCACGAGCAAGATTCGTCGTGTTTCATATCGCAAGAGTTGGATGTTGCAGTAGTAACGGAAAGTTCTGGCCCTGACCGGCAGACTTTACCGAAAGTTATAGTGTTAGAAGTGGCCGACCCATCCGACGCAAAACTCCAGTTTAAACATTGCGAAAGTACTAAGGAGAAAGATTATGAGAATTTTAGTGATAGCCAGACACGATTGGTAGAAAAGCACGTAGATTGCAGCGTGTATGAGGTTAGAGCTGACGTTATACGGTCGGACGGTAGCAGTGTGGGTTGCGCAGATCCAGAGGAAGTAATTGCAGATACTACTGGTCACATTCCTCCAGGTAGATTGGCAGATGAGATCAATCTGGCCAAAGAGGAATCAACGAAGGTGACAATTAGTGAATTGATAGCAGAGCAACACTCACTAGTTGACGAGTTACAGGAAAAGGTTTCGGTATTGGAGGCGAGGCTACAGACTAACCCTCAGGACAAACGTGTTGAAATTAAAACTGTATGTGAACAGAGGCTGAAAAGGCCGCCAGATAAGCCGGATTTAGGATCGAAGCCGGATGGTTTTTTCTGGAATGACTTGGATATAGACGAGGATTTACTGTGGGAAAATAAAGAAACAGTCGAGGATAAGTGTAGACAGATAGTAGTGTCTGTTAATACGCACGACCTACAACTAAACGTGTTGATTGACACCGGTGCAGAATTGAGTGCTGTATCTGGGAAAATATTTGGGTTACTGAAAGACAGACCTGGTATCGTAGTTATGCCAGTAACAGGAGTGAAAATTATCGGTGCTACTGGGAAGGCCAGTAAACCGGTCACAAAACAGATTTTTGTAACTTCGAGATTTGTGGGGCACGATTTGAACAAGAGTTTGTCGTCGTGCCAGACTTAACTACGGAAGTAATTATCGGGTTAGATTGGCTACTAAAATACCGTGCGGTGATTAATTGCGAAAGCAAAACTTTGACATGTGCGTCACAAGATAAAACAATAGTAGTTAGTTTTGATGAGGCAGGAGACGGTGTGCATAGGCAATACCAGCCTATACACATTGTTAAGTGGCCGGATGCCATTGACTTAGGTATGAATTTGAACTACTGTAATGTGAGGAATCTCGGCATTGACAATAGTGTAGAAAGTGAATTGGAAAGTATTGTAGACGGTGTGTCAAACGTAACACACGAATAAAGACGAGGCCTGTATGAAGTGATAAGGAGGAATAAAAGTGTGTTTTCAGACAAACCTGGACTTGTGGAAGGATATAAATGCAAGTTGCATGTAATTCCGCACGAACCATTCTTCGTGAGACCGAATGCTATACCGCTGTCCAAAAAGGAAGCAGTGCAACGGGAGATAGATAAGAGGATCAAATGGGGAGTGATTGAATGAAGTACGAGTCCATACAATAACGGTTTGGTCACTGTAGCAAAACGGGATGGTAGTGTGCGTATTGTGATTCACGCACGCACGTTGAATAGGGTCGTTCAACGCGAAACAGACAGACCAGAGAGTATGGAGGAGATTTTGCAACGTTTTCATGACGTTAAGTTCATGACTAGCCTCGATCTGACGGCTAGTTACTGGCAAATAGAACTCGAAGAAGAATCTAGGCCATACACCGCCTTCTTGTTTGCGGGCAGGTGTTATCAGTATAGAGTACTGCCGTTTGGACTTAATATGTGTCCGTATTCATCAGGACCCTAGATAAAGTGCTAGGACCGGCTTTGAGTACAAGATTAACTGTATATGTTGACGACCTATTGTTGGCTAATGCCACTTGGCATGACCATTGTGACCTGTTAGATGAGGTTTTTAGAGCATTGCGCCGTGGCGGAATGACTCTAAAGCTAAAGAAACGCGAATTTGTGAAGCAGGAACTGAAATTTTTAGGGCATGTAGTTACCACTGCTGGTATTACGAAGGACGCAGAAAAACTAGAGGCAAGAAGGAATTGTCCTCCACCCAAGTCTAGGAAACAGTTGAAAAGTTTTCTAGGGCTCACAGGATTTTACCGTAAATTTGTAAAAGAACAAGTGTTTAATGATGAAAATTTGAATAACCTCTTACGCAAAAATGTTCCGTTTGTGTGGACTGACGGGTGTCAGGAGGCCGCTTTCGAGAGATTAAAAGACGAGTTGTTAAGATCTAACATACTATTTCGTCCTGATTTATCGCTACCCTTCCATCTGGGAACGGATTCGTCGAATTACGGGGTGGGAGTAGAGCTGTTCCAAAAAGTTGGTAAAGGAGAGGATAAGGAATACCGGACGATAGCGTTCGCTAGTCGAACTTTATCAAAAAGTAAGCGAAACTACACGATTAATGAGAAAGAGTGTCTCGCTATCGTGTGGGGATTCAAGAAGTTCAAGGTTTACCTATGGGACCGTAAGGTGATTATTCATACGGACCATAAGGCGCTCACTTATCTGAAGGATTGTAAACTACTTCACGAAAGACTGACTAGGTGGTCGCTGTATTTACAGCAATTTAACTATGACATCTGTTATGTAAAAGGGACCGACAATTGCGTAGCGGATGCGTTATCGCGGTTGCCCGAGTCTAATCAAGATGTATTGAAAGATGAGGCAGATGGAGTGGTCAAATTATACTATTTTAAAGAAGTTGAGGGACGCAAATTAATAGTGAACATCTGTAAGAATCTACGTCGTCATCAGAACGAGGACGGTTGTTTAAATATGGTGAAAACCCGATATGACGAAAGAAGTCCAGAACGAGAGAAATTAAGGAAGTATTACAAGATATACGATCATATCTTGTACATACGTAAGGGTGAAGATAGTAATATTTGGCGGGTATGCTGGCCCACCAAATACGTCACGGAAGTAATAGACTACTACCATTTGGCGTATGGTCACTGTGGACCAAAGAAATGTACGGAAAAGCTGAGTGAAGTAGTACATTTTAACAACATGTTAAAACGCGTTACTGACAGAGTGAAAACTTGCGATTTATGTCAAAAGGTGAAGGTTACCAACTGTACGAGTCGTGGTCCCATGCAAAGTATAAGGCCTAACGACACCTTTGATTTACTGTGCGTGGACTTGTACGGACCTTTGCCAAAGTCATCAGGAAACTTTGCCTACATTTTAGTAGTGCTAGAAGCCTTTTCCAAGTTCATCAAACTATACCCGATTAGGAAAGCTACAGCCAAAGCGGTCTATAGCAAGCTTGTGAACGATTACTTTTTTTCATATTGGTAAGCCCAAGGCGATTCTATCAGACAATGGGGCACAATTTACTTCTAAGTTGTGGAACGAAGGCATGGCAAGTAATGGGGTCGATGTGATCCATATTTCAGCCTACTGTCCGGCTGGAAACCCCGCTGAGAGGTATATGCGCGAGCTAGGCCGACTTTGCCGTACCTATTGCCATCACAACCATAGGGCATGGGGCAAATATGTAGCAGAATTTGAGAGAATTATGAACACCTTGAGACATGAATCTATGGGATTTTCTCCAGAGGAAATCCTGTTAGATGACAGAAGTAAAAGTTTAGTGGAAGAGATAATCAAATTCCCTCCACGGATTGACATTAGTATTGGCGTGAAAAAGATCGTTTGCGAGAAATAATGAAGCTAAAAGCCGATGCTCGCATACGTCGTTTTGCTAAGTTTGCAATCGGAGACTTAGTACTTGTAAAAGCTCTTGAGAAATCGAGCGAGATAGACAATGAAATCTCTAAATTTAAGTTTGTTTATAATGGACCATATAAAGTCATTGGTATACCTCACACAAATGCTTATTGCTTGGAGTATCCAAGCTCTGGAAAACTATTAGGTATACGGAACATTGTAGACTTGAAATTGTACCAACCAAGGATTGATTAATACCACAGAATGGGTAACTTGTACAGGATGTAAATATCAATATTTAACGATTTGCTAGATTGCCATGCTTTTGCCTGACCAAGAGGACATGAAAGAATTTGTAATTAATAAGTAATTAACTTTGACTAAATGATTTAAGAGGAATTGATTAATAATCAATTGAAAAATCCAAGCTGCTAGTTTAAGTTTTCAGCTGAGTCACAATAGACTAAGCAATGTAAATATGATTTTGTAACTAGCTGTAAGATTTCATGAATATGTGTTTTACTAGTCATTGCCGATGTACTTATACGCTGTTTTAAGTTTCAGGCTAGTACATGCATGTGATGATGGACAGTGTTGAGTTATCCTCTGTGATAGTGTTAATGGACTCCTTGAGATTACTCGGGAGTGAGTTTTTCCCAAAGAATTCAGTGAAACGGACGTTCTGGAAATGCCGTTGGACAGGCGAGTGAGATCAAGCGTGCCGCACAGGCGGGCGCAACAATACTGGCGAGGCGGAGCCGCTGTTGGCTCTTGTGCCGCTCTCGGCATTCTTTGTACTTGCGGGTACGAAAGGCGGAATAGTTTTTCTTCCCGGACAGCTGATGTGAAAGAATTCTGCTGTCAATATTTATGTTTTTTTCGATCTGCTGAATATTATTTTCTTGTTTAGCGTTAAGTGGACTCTCATGTCGAGAATATTAATTATGAAAAGGTTACATAAAAATGTGTATTCTATGTAATTAATTATTAATTTGCGTATTTTGATATACCTGTTTCTTATGACCATGTACTCTGGTTAATTTTGTAAATATAATTCCATTTCTTGATACTGTTAGGAATTTTGGCGATTTTAGAATAGCTAAACCATTTTCTATGTTTTCTATGAATTTTAATATATTGTCAACCTGTTTTATTTTGTGCAAGATGACAGAGTGGAATAAGATTAGGAGTGTCTCCACTCAATTATTATGGTCTAAAAATTGATTTATGCTTAATTAGACGAACGCTAAATTTTGTTGATGTTTTGAGCATATGCATTTCCGCTGTTTCTTTTTTGGGACATTTTCTGAGTCTGTTTAGGTTACACGAACATCCTCAGACAATGTGGGGCACGTGTAACGCCGAAAATGCATATCCTCCTATTTCCATCTATTGTACTATAATTTTTTTCCTTGTTTTGTTACCTCAAGATATGACATTTCTGTGTCTTTATATATTGTAATTGTTTTACTATTTGTATATATATATATATATATATATATATATATATATATATATATATATATATATATGCATTTATGTCGATGTATAATTGGTTTGTTTTGTAAATATTATTTGTATTTACGCTGGGTCTTGCCTAGGGAAAACTATGCTATCGAACGAATACATCGATAGGTCGTGTGAAGAACGAAAGTGTTTAGGATCTTTGGTAGTGTTAACTCTGCCGCGTGGAGCGCGGGCAGAGCAGAGTCTGGCTGCAGTAGTGCAGTGGAGCGGTTTCTGACACGGTGTCGCGGACGGGAAGCATTAGCTGGCGCACATCAAGAGCCCGTTTCGCATGGTGACAGTGTCGAGAAGAAGGCGCGCCAACATCCAGCTTCTGCAACAGCGACGGCCGACAATGAGTGACTGTCGCCACCTCCTCGACCGATGACTTCAAACCTTCAATCAACCAACAAGGAAGACTGGAAGCACGTAAAGTTTAAGAACTGTATGGCAGATCTCAGCTTTTAAAATTGTTGCATCACAAAATTACAGCAAGTTAGCATGAACCTTTGTTGCTCATTGTCCCAATTGCATTACCAAGCAGGGTCCCCTCCTTTTCCGGAATGAACCCGAATGTCGTTGAAATTCAAACGCCAGCATTATATAGTAATAGCATTCGATTTAACTGCTTTAATTTCAAAGTTCAGTTAAGGTATTCATAGCTGGCTACAATATTTAGATTACACAAGCACAAATTAAGAGTGCGAGTTTTGTTAGCATATTTTAGCTTACCTGTGACTGCAGCTCAGCTTGGTACGTACTAAATTTTAATATTGTTAATTGTTCAGAATCATTTAGTTCAAGTTCAAAGTTAAATCTCTTATTTCTAAATTGCGTGGATTCAAGTAGCTTTTGAAATGATTGTTGAGGTAGCCCAAGACTAACCGTATTTTACTGAATTTCGATGTGCTTCAGAAACAAAGCTCACTATTAATTTCAGTCACTAAATTAACTTTGAATTTTCCGGTTTTATTAATTCTTTTGCTAAATTAAGTCAGAGTGTAGCGAAATTTATTACTTCTGACAAACTTTCAGTTTTCACACTACACGTGTCAACCTTCAGTTGCCATGCTTCTAGTGCTAATTATATGTGTAATAACCTTTCTTTTTCAGTTACTATAGTAATTGTCCATAGGACTGGCGACCGTAATTTTCCCCAAATCTCAAATATCTAATTACCGCTAGTTAATTGTTAACGTAAGGGCCGCACATTTACTTTCTTTATTAACTTTACCCCTTTTCAAAATTAATTTCCACCAGTTTCATTTGCATTTTTCCTTTCATCCAGATGTAACCCTTTCCTCCCTCTTTACCGACAGATTAACATCGGGGACGATTGCTTTTCCCAAATTTCCATTAGGTACACGTGGTTTAATTTTTCACTGTCATTAAGGTCGATAAGTGAGGGGAGGTTACAAGACGATGAAGAAAATAGGAATATATAATGCATTACAAGTGTTTATTAAATGAAAAACTTGGGGATTCGTAGTCTTCACATTTGGGAGGCCAAGTGTGTGTGGTTCATGACCGGGGTCTGACTGAGCAATCATATGTGAGGCATCACAAGCTAATACAGCTGCTAATCACCACTCATGAGAAATGGGCTTCTTCGTCGGAGATTGTTGAGCGGAGGTGGTGTACTGGCATTGCTGTGACTGGGTTTAGTGGGTCATATCTGACTAGTGGCAAGGGCCACCAATCCGACGTAACTCTGAGCTCAGCGCAAGCAACCCCAACGAAGAGCACGTCGACGCATTGCTACAGCAGGACCCGGACTGACCGCCTCGATGAAATGGTCACGCGAACCACCGCTGACGTGTTGCTGCGGGGCCCTCGCCACTGTTAGGGCTTCACGCCCCGGGTGCCACTCTGTCTGGCTCACAGCGTTGAATGGGCCGGCCGCCTGCCGCCAGGGACCTGTTCTGGTCTCCTGTTGCTCCGAAGGCGTGTGCCGCCGTGAATGGGACCGCTCCAGTTTCACTCCTCACAATCAGTAGGGGTGGGCCTACGTTGCCGCCTGTCTCTCAAAGGCGCGCGCTGCCGCCTCTCGGCACCTGGCGGACCCCGGACGTCTCCACTTCCTGCACTTCCTCCAAGAGCGACAACTGGCTCCTCACATTAGCGTGTCCGCAGTCCAGTAGTCGTTCGAAGTATTCAATCTGTGCACAGTACCACTAAGTTCCCTTGTGTATTTGCTTACCAGAGAACTTAAAAAAAATACATACATATGATATAACGTAATTATTCTTAGTACTAGATCTTAAGTTATTCATGGTGTTTAACAAGTAAATGAGTTTTCAAATAAAATCATGATACATGGTAATTACTATGGTGGTAAGTCACTGAACATTTTAAGTGATGATCGATCGTATTTTTACTAGCATTAACTACGTGTATTGAGAAAGCAAATTTGCGGGCCCGCCTACAACCAAAGTCTGACATTAATCCTATAAAGCCAGTAAGCATACACTAAAAAATTATTTCCTAAATAAATGATTCCCCCCATAACTACGCTATGTCTCCGTCTGAGCATGCATACATTATATTAATCAATCTAAAAATATATTCTAACGGCGCAGCTGCTCATCTCTTGTCATTCCAATCTCCGTAGACCTCCAAACGTTTTCCTGTAAATTTCAAAATGCATTGTGTCCAAGCATACTTACAAAAAATACAGATTTTAATTGGCAGGTGTGAATGAAAATTGTCAACTTATATCTATCTCATTGTAAAGACCTGAGTTACTGTACTGTTACCCAATTCCTGTCATTATGAGACAACTCGATGTGGTTGTTGCTACTGCTCCCACCATGGTTGAGTCACATGAGTTGCTGCTGAATATCGGCGGTACTGGTTATTCTGAAACACAGAGACACCACATGAACCGAAAGAAACTCTCCAAGCTGTAAATCTTACAGTCAACTTGCTGCTTCGGCTTATATTAATTGTTCCGACGGATGGGTACTGCTCTTCAACCCTTCTGCATTCGCCACTCATACCGTTGAACCTGTCGAGGAGTGACAGTCGCCAACCCATACGCTGCTCATACAATGCGTCGAATGCGCACATTCAAAGACGTGGCGTAGAGCTCTGTGAGCCTCCCTGAACAGTCTAAGATGCACCCAGCAGCGGTGGCATGTATGAGCACGATGGTCACTTTAGCATATAGCACAGCGAAAAAAAAAAAATCTCCGAAGTAAGATGTTACAACGCAGCTCTGGGATGTCCAGTACAGGCGTGCCCACAAACACTACTGAAATTTTTCGTCTTGGTTAAGTTTCTGCCATACTTATTTTTCTGTTTATTATTTTATGGGTGTTTTAAATTTTCATTCTAATGCAGACTTCCTTAAGGAAGTAAAAACCTAGGTAAATGTGTTAAACAATTATTTGCAACCGGTTGGATTTGTTATTTCTCCATTGAGACTATCGAGAAATGTAACAACAAAGTCGGCGTTCCACTGAGAAAATGTGACCAAGACAACCTCAATAAATCCACAAAAAGAACTTCTCCCCATCATAGCTACAGTAACAGCTACAGCCAGATATCATGATGCTCTCAGATCTGTTACAGAAGTCTCATGTTTAGGAAGGGATGATGTCCCGCACGCAACAGAAAATCGGATGGAGCAAGTGAGAAAATTTTACACTATGACACTTAATAACAAAAAGCAGGATAGCGCAGGGGCTTGGCGCGTCATATTCCTGTCATGCATAACCCAAGTACTATAAATATAAAGAATATGATAAAATACTAATTACTAAATAACCATATACTATATACAATATAAATGTACATACTAAGGAAGCTATACATTCTATCTGAGACCTTCGAGATACTCTTATTCCACAAAGGGTTTTATGTGGGAGTTATGAAGCCTGATTGATTTCTTACTGTTCAGCGTCTGAAGTGAAATTAGTTGTGGTGTGACACACGCCTTATCCTGTACGGTCCCTTGCAGGCAGAAAAAAAGTTTTAACATTTCTGCCTTTGTTTGTTAGAGAGCCGAAAGGATTTTACCAACATTTTCTCGCCAATGTGAAAACTACGATCTCGTGATCTCTTGTCGGCGCTGGTCTTCGTATCTCTGGTTATAGCCTGGATTCTGTTTACGGCTAGAACAACGATGGTCCGGCGTAGTACTCGAGTTACCGGTGGAAAATCCACGTGCTTCCTGATAATGTCCTGAGGAGCCCGATTCCTCTGCATTGTAACAGGTGGCAACTTCGTTATCCCATGGGGTGCTCAATGATGACGTCTCGAAATTCCTTCAAAAAGACGGCCCATCAAGTAAGCTGCTTCTGGCAGTACAATCGACATAAGTTTCCAACTTCCTTAATCACGCGTTCAGCCGCAATGGAGCTTGGATGGTGTAAGGAGATGATCAGTCGATCTTGTGGAGTCTTAAAGTTTCCTTTCACTGACTCTGGGGTTATTGTCTTTTCCACATGTCCTGCCACTGGAAGAAAGTCTCGAGTTAGGCACGCGAGGTCGTTAATGCTATCGCCCTTTTGAGAGGCGTCAACGTGGCGGATTTCGAAGCTGATTCGACGCTTACCAACTCGTCATTACGAGACCTTGGCAACGCGCCCATCCGATCGGTCCTTGGTGAGTAATTAGGTTGACACTGTCGGGAACAGACGTGTCTGCATATTCACTGTGGTGTGTTTCGCCTTTTTGGAAATTTGTGGTAAGGTCTTATGGGAACAAACTGCTGAGGTCGTCGGTCCCTAAGCTTACGCACTACTTAATCTAACTTATACTAACTTACACTAAGGACAACACATACACACACGCACGCACACACACCCATGCCCGAGGGAGGACTCGAACCTCCGACGGGGGGAGCCGTCCGGAGCGTGAGAAGACGCCCAAGACCGCGCGGTTATCCCGCGGCTTTTCGCCTTCTGGCAGTCTTTACATATGGATAGCTCACGCCAAAATCTTTTCTCCATATACCCGAAATGACTTATTGTCCGGAGCTTCAAGTAAAATTTGCGTGCCACACCAACTTGTTAATTAAGTGACCGGGAAGACATACGTTGTATATCTTTTTCTTAGAAGGTAGAGCTGCCTAATGGCTCTCTGATCCCTGTCCCTCCACTTCCACTTTACTTTCACAAGGTTGGGATCTTTGTCTTGTTCCTTCTCAGTATCTTGCATGCTGCAGGTTACGAAATTTTCAGATGCCACGTTGCATATGTGTATAAGCTATAGTGGTTGTCCGTAAGTTCTTCTTTGGTACTACTCTCAAGCTCTGAAGGTGTGCATGACAAAATGTCATTCTGACATCCTTGTATGTACTTTATCGTGAAACTGTATTGCTGTATTTTATGTCTTCTGTTGTGGCGTAACAAGCTCGCTACGCCACACTGAGAAGGAAGCCGAAAGGCACGCGTACACACACGCCGACTGGCGTCAAGTCTGGAACAGGATACGTTATGACTGCTATAAAGAAAATACGTAGCTTTGGAATATACTTAACTTTTAATCAATCCTTGTGATACATCTCTCTTGACTATACAAATGAGACTCGTAAGATACGTGCACTGTGACAATTGACGCCTTGCTAAGTCGTAGCCATTAACTTAGCTGAAGGCTATTCTAACTGTCTCTCGGCAAATGAGAGCAAAGGCTTCGTCAGTATAGTCGCTAGCAACGTCGTCGTACAACTGGGGCGAGTGCTATTACGTCTCTCGAGACCTGCCGTGTGGTGGCGCTCGGTCTGCGATCCTCAGTGGCGACACGCGGGTCCGACATGTACTAATGGACCGCGGCCGATTTAAAGCTACCACCTAGCAAGTGTGGTGTCTGGCGGTGACACCACATCTTCTGTGGCTGAGTTTTGCGGTAAGTAAAAACTCTAATGCTTTATGGTCCGTAAAGAACCCATTTTCTCTACCGTACAAGAAGTACTTAAACTTCTCGAACCCGCACACGATAGCCAATGCTCAAAATGGTTCAAATGGCTCTGAGCACTATGGGACTCAACTGCTGTGGTCATCAGTCCCCTAGAACTTAGAACTACTTAAACCTAACTAACCTAAGGACATCACACACATCCATGCCCGAGGCAGGATTCGAACCTGCGACCGTAGCAGTCGCACGGTTCCGGACTGCGCGCCTAGAACCGCGAGACCACCGCGGCCGGCATAGCCAATGCTTTCAACTATGTTACAGAATAGTTTATGGGGAGAACCCTGCTCCAAAGAGCAATTGTTTTCCAGACCCGATTCCCTGCTTCAATGTAGTCTTGGAATACTCCTGATCCGGAATACAAGCTGTCTGACACCAAACAGAAGTCTTTGGCTAGGTTTGGGTGCGAGAGGATCGGCGCTTGCAGTAATACCAACTTCAGTGACTGGAACTCCCTCACCGCGGTTTTGTTCCAGTCCCTGAGATCTTTTTGTCTGTAAGTTGTTTCATCTGGGGGCACCTGTGTTTCTTCACGTGGATCAACCGGTTGTAAAAGAGTACGGCCCCTAGGAACACTCTCATCTATTTCTCGTTCGATGGACTAGCAAATCTTGCAATGAATTCTATTTTATCGGGATTTGGTGTTATCCCTCACTCGCAATAATTTGTCCCAGGAATTTACCCAACGACGTCCAAAAGTTCGATTTTTCAATGTTTACCGTCACACCATATCTTTGGAAGGTGTCCAGAAGCTCTCTGAGGAATGTATTGAGTTCCCGCCAAGATTTTTCTGCAATTATTAAGTTATCGACATGACTGGTGAGATGTGTCTCACTCAGTATCCCCTCTGATCCTCTTATAAATGCTGCAGACGAAATGTTAAGTCAGAATGGGAGTCGGAAAAATTGGTAGCACCGACGGTAAGCCAGGAATACAGTGTGCTGTCTGCAGTCGGTGTGCAATTCAATTTGCCAGAAGCTGGATCTCGAGTCAAAGGAGGAGAAAACTGACATTGTATCAAAATTTTGAAGGAGCTCCTCTAACCTCTCAGAACGGTCTGTTTCAGGAACCATGACTGTATTTATTTGACGAGGCGAATGCCCCCATCTCCCTTGTCAGCTATTCTTAATGGGTTGTTTGTTACATCTGGCTCTTGCAGGCTCTATTATATCCTTTTGTGTCATCCATGCTTTTTGTTTCCCTACTCTTGCTGGCGTACGGCAGCACAAAAAAGTTTTGTGTGGTTGTACTTTAAATTCGTATTGGAGATTCTTGATTGATCCCGTTTTAGGTACAAAATCTTCCATGTGTTCCACAAGCATGTCCCTCACCGCCTTATTCTGATCGGGTTCGATTTCTTCACCACTCCTACTTTTACTTCAGTTGTCTCTTTTATTTCTTGGATTTCGGCCTCCGTTTCGTCCTCCTGCGTATCCAGTGGTTGATTGGTTGGTTGGTTGATTTGAGGGAGAGGACCAAACAGCGACGGCATCGGTCCCATCGGGTTAGAGAAGGATGGGGAAGGAAGTCGGCCGTGCCATTTCAAAGGAACTATCCTGGCATTTGCCTGAAGCGGTTTAGGGAAATCATGGAAAACCTGAATCAGGATGGCCAGACTCGGGTTTGAACCTTCGTCGCCCTGAATGCGAGTCCAGTGTGGTAACCACTACGCTACCTCGCTCTGCATGTACAGTGCCGATGGGTCAGACACATGTCCTTTTCTATCATTATAATCTGCATAATTCTGCCTAATAAATTTGGTTCAAATGGCTCTGAGCACTATGGGACTCAACATCTGAGGTCATCAGTCCCCTAGAACTTAAAACTACTTAAACCGAACTAACCTAAGGACATCACACAGCCGGCCGCGGTGGTCTCGCGGTTCTAGGCGCGCAGTCCGGAACCGTGGGACTGCTACGGTCGCAGGTTCGAATCCTGCCTCGGGCTTGGATGTGTGTGATGTCCTTAGGTTAGTTAGGTTTAAGTAGTTCAAGTTCTAGGGGACTGATAACCACAGCAGTTGAGTCCCATAGTGCTCAGAGCCATTTGAACCATTTTTGACATCACACACATCCATGCCCGAGGCAGGATTCGAACCTGCGACCGTAGCGGTCACGCGGTTCCAAACTGAAGCGCCTAGAACCACACGGCCACACCGGCCGGCTAATAAATTTGCTCGGTAGCTGTGGTTGTATCACATCCTCATGAAATCTGATACAAACGTCCTGGTCCTTCCTTAGCATCATTTCTCTACATCCTAAATCGAGAATGACTTGATGTTCATTTAAGAAGTCTACCCTAGTTATTAAAACAATGACAAAATTTTGCACTGTTATGAAGTTGGTATCTATTTCGTGTCCTTGGCAGCTGAATTCAATTCTGGTTTGCTCGGAGGCCCGAGTGCATTTGGCAGCCAGTGTCCCCTTTATTTCTGTCTACTCCAGACACAAAGTGGGCCAACTCCTCTTTTGAGAACATATTTTGAAAGCTGATTCAGAAATTGCCGTTATGTGGCTGCCACCGTCGACAGTCTCTTGCACCTCCACATCCCCTACTGTGACGGTAATTATTCGTTGGAGATCCTGTCGAGTTGATGTTTGTTGCTCCTCAAACATTATTTCCGATAGGTCTTCATTACTGAGTAAGTTCACGTGCAGATTTCCCATGGCCGTAACCGCATGAGCGTGGCGTCAGTTTCTCATGCGACTCTCATTTCTCTGATACGAACTGACTCTGGGTGGACGAATTTCGACATGCTCATCGATTTGATGATTTTGATTCTGCTCTCACCAGTTTCGTTCGTATTAGCACTCATTAATATGTCCTTGCCAATTTCCTCGTTTATTTGAATTTTGACCTCTGACATTGTGGTTCCCGTAGGGCTCATTGCGATCATTCATACTACCATATTATTTCCTCGTGGACTTGTAATGTATTGTTAAAACTAAAATTCTTCCCTTTTCTTCGCTCATTCACATCCTGTTTTTCAAATACTAGTTCGGGCTCATGGAGCACGCTCTTTAAAGTTGCAGTATCCGAGCCAGAACTTTCCCACAAGTGCTGTCTGGTATTTGCTTGGGATCTGGAAAAAGATTATTTAGTAATTTTTTTGCCACTGTATGGTGTATCCAGAAAATGGTTCTTTTTAATCAACCCCTCAAACAATAGTAAATTTTTGACGCTTCAAGGTCTTTAAGTGATCCTGCAATTCTTTTGACCAATAGGCCTTTGGAAATGCGTCCACAAATTCCTGATAGGAACAACAAGTCGCCGCTATACCGTGCTTTCTCTCTGCAGCTGAACCCTCGATGTGTCTGCAAAGGACCTCAAGTTTCACCTGTATTGGTCAAGATGCTGGTAACGAATTAGTGAATTGCGTCAACCACGTTTTGAGGTGGAGTGATCGTCCATTTTCTTTGAACTTTTGAAACTTTAGCACAGTTAAGAAATGCTAGTAATCAAAGTCTGCTCCCATTGTTGAGTTTGTGTTAACTTTAGTATTGCATACTCTCGTTTTCACTGTGTGGGCTGATATCTCATGACGTAAGGTGTGACTACTCAGCCCAATACCACAATAGTAATGGCACTCGTCATTTGTCCTTTAAGTGGACTGTAGTTATTCACCACGTCATTCCAGCCGGCCGAAGTGGCCGTGCGGTTAAAGGCGCTGCAGTCTGGAACCGCAAGACCGCTACGGTCGCAGGTTCGAATCCTGCCTCGGGCATGGATGTTTGTGATGTCCTTATGTTAGTTAGGTTTAACTAGTTCTAAGTTCTAGGGGACTAATGACCTCAGCAGTTGAGTCCCATAGTGCTCAGAGCCATTTGAACCACGTCACTCCCCGTGTCGGCACACAAGCCCTGAACACTATTCCTTTGCGTAGACACTATGCATGGCGAGCAGATGCTGGGTGACACAACTCCGTGCATTCCTTCTGTGATATCAGAAAGTGGGTAATCCTCTATGCATGCTGTTCCAGTTGTCCTAAGCGCTGCTCCGCACTTTCATTTCTTTGTGTAGGCTCGGTAAACGCTTTTTGCTCTTGTGCCTTCAGTGATACTGTGTTAATGTGTGTCGTGCGCTTCACCAGGTTGACGCGCTTACTCGTACTGTCCGCCATTCTCCTGCTATTATTTAGCTGCATCTGCCTGCTTCCTTGTTACTAACGACATTTCTTTCACCGCACTGCTATCTCTCTTGACAACCGTCGGTTCGTTACGGATATTTTCTGAGAAGCCCTTTTTAATTCTTCTTTATCCTTTTTTTTGGCTTTCAGCTTCTTCCTTTTCCCGCTTCCTATTTTGTTCTGTTTTAGAATACGTAACACTTCTGATATAAAAATCGCGCCCTATTCATTTCAGCTACACCAGTTGGTGATGTAACTTGCGATAGACGTGAGCTACTGCTCGTAGAGGCCGAATTGGCCTCTATTTGCTTTCGTCTCTGTTCTGGCGACCATAGACTATGACTTGTATGTGTTCATTTGTTTCTGTTTCTACCTCTCCCTCACTCAAATTGCCTATCTCATTAAACTGTGCGTAACCTGGCGCCGAATTAAAACTCTCATCTACCTCATGCTCTTCCCATCCCTCGAGAGACATCACCATCTCAAGTTTAGCAAGAGCAGATAAATGAAAGACCGTTCAGTAAAGATGCCTCAATTTAAATCAACACTGGTCATCATTAGAGCTATGAACCCTTCATTAAATAAAATAACTCTTACTCACTGCAGTTATTGACAAGTGGACGGAAACTTGATAAACAAGGGTGAGATTAACTACATGGAACACAGAACATATTTTCTTAATTTAAATAAATAATAGATACAACACTTAATTAACATCAAGAAGAAGCACGTCTGAACCTGTAAGAGAAACCAATATTAGAATGTAGCGCATGCACGGTATGTGTCACCTTGAAGCTTACCAATCAACCTTGAAAACAGAACTTTTAAAGCTTATGGTTTCAAAGGCCATGCACAACAGTCTGTTGCGTTTTACCACTCAAAGATCGCATTTAATGACACTTTCCTTTACAAACAGAAATGACCTTAGTGATGCCCTGAAATTGACAAATTGTAGTTAGATAACTTGTATATCAAATGACCTGTAACAGTTGGCAATAAATGGCTTAATAACTCAATGCAGAAGTTCAGTAAAATGAAAGCAGGTCACGTGACCGAAGCGAACAGGTGAATCACATACCAAAACAACTCAACTACATTTTCAGCCACTTGCCTATTAACTGTGAATAGAACCATGAATAACATGTAATGATGCCCGGAATAAGGCAAGGTGCTCGCTACAGCTAACAGTCTAATCACTGTCCCACAATTCGGCACTAGGTAAAAATGGTTGTGAGTTATAATCCACACAGACACTTGAAGTTCACCAACAAAGCTGCTCACCGTTAATTTCAAGCAGTGACACTTAGCTTCAAACGGTTGAGTATTCAGCCCCTTTCAGATAGTAACTACCGTAGTGACACATTCTGGGCTATGTTCAGCCATGGTCCAAAATAAAAATGTCCAGCACGTCGTGGATACAATGCATCATCTCCTTCGTCAGGCAGCACATTCCATTCTGCGCAGAACTACAACTACCTCCTCATTCGGCTCGTCCTGCCTCTAAAACTGGCTCTCCGAGCCGCACCGCTGCCACCTGGCTTCAACATCTCTATTAGTTACCAAGAAACCCGTCAGACAGGTTCCTTCTAAGAAGACCATGCCGATAGCAGAGCAAGTCACCAATATAGTCCACACACGGCACAAATACCTGATACTAGTTACATCACGGACACTGGCATTTAGGGTTCAGCAGGGCTATTCCTTTCATTTCAGCTGTAAGCCCTATATAATATGAAATGAAAGTTTTTAAGAAATCTGTCAATATGATAGAATTATCGTATTTTAATTGTGAATGCGTTCCATTGTGTAGCAGGTCGAAATTCCTTTACATGAACAAAGTATTAAACAAACCTACGAAGAAGGCAGAAATCGCAATATATAAAGTTGGTGGGGCTATTTCGTCCAGTCATGGGGCTATCCCACTCAGAGTATTTCAGTGTCAAAATCACGATTAATTACCACAAGTATATATTTGACCCCCCCCCCCCCACACACACACACGTCATGAAATCATTACTGGCACTTTATTCAGAGCAGCTGCCTATAGCACTTGTTACTGGTTGTTTCATGTCTTCCTCGGGCCATAATACGCTTGGCTTCTCCCATCTGAATGACCAAGGAAACTTGTTCTTTAATGCTTTTTTATTCCAGTCTCTGACCACAATATCAATTCTTTAGACGATGACCGGTTTCAGTCCGTAATGACCATCCTCAGATCTTTTTTACACCATGTCCTAAAGTGTAGATGCTGTGCTGATTATATTTATATATGTTTTGACGATGCCATTATGGCCGTATCTCTTTAGGACATGGTGTAAAAAAAGATCTGAGGATGGCCATTATGGACTGCAACCGGTCATCGTCTAAAGGATTGATATTGTGATCAGAGACTGGAATAAAAAAGCATTTGACAGTATTGGATCACTGTTTGTATGTTTGTATACGCGATTATGTCGCAGTTGGTGAAACTTGTTCTTTAAAATTTCGCAGTAAAATACCAATTAAACTAATGATTTGACTGAGGGGAAATAGCCCCACATGTACGGGGCGAAATAGATCCATGTGCAGAAATTTTGATAGATGCGGGAAATCAGACCTTTGTCGAACAAACCAGCAATATTTGTTGATACACATACCGCATAACCTGTATTCTTATACAAGTAACGAAAGCGTTTAAAAGTTCACCTTATTGTGCGTGGTATACCTTAATTTGGTGGGTTGCATTTCTTAACTACGGCGATAATACATCACAATTCTCTTTCTCCTAGAGTTTGTTCTTCTGTCCTGTCAATAATGTAACAGAAAACACCCTTACTACAACCATATGTGGTGACACAAAGCTACTGGCACACACTGAAGTCAAAATGTCCTTTGACTCTGTGAGGAACTAGCGCATTGTTGCAACAGTTCTTACTTCAAGCGATTATCCCCAAGAACAGAATAGCCCCACTGTACCCTAACGTTGTTTTCGCACTCCATACGCAAATGGTACGGTAAAAATTCCTAATATGTCGCACAGTAAGAGATACCCTTTGTCACTCACTTCAGTCTTTTACAGAGAACAGACGTAGGTCTAGATGTAGAAATACATTGTCTCCTGTACATCCCTTCGTCTTACGCCCCTTATATGTAGACATACAAGGTGTGGCTAGAAAAAAACCGGACTAGTACTGGTGAAACAAGAAAACGAATGCAATAAGGCTGAAAGTCGCGTGGCCTGTCACGTGACTCTTGCTCCGCCTACTGCTCGAGTTTCATCTGCCTCCTGCACTCAGTCTGCCCGTGGCGTCTGTTTTAAGTAGTTGACGTTTTGTCTGTGCGTCGGAAAATGTTGAGTGTACAGAAAGAACAGCGTGTTAACATCAAATTTTGTTTCAAACTAGGAAAATCTGCAAGTGAAACGTTTGTAATGTTACAACAAGTGTACGGCGATGATTGTTTATCGCGAACACAAGTGTTTGAGTGGTTTAAACGATTTAAAGATGGCCGCGAAGACACCAGTGATGACACTCGCACTGGCAGACCATTGTCAGCAAAAACTGATGCAAACATTGAAAAAATCGGTAAACTTGTTCGACACTTTCCTTGTCAACTCCTGTTAACTCAGACACTGTTCTGTTTACCGATTTTTTCAATGTTTGCATCAGTTTTTGCTGACAATGGTCTGCCAGTGCGAGTGTCATCACTGGTGTCTTCGCGGCCATCTTTAAATCGTTTAAACCACTCAAACACTTGTGTTCGCGATAAACAATCATCGCCGTACACTTGTTGTAACATTACAAACGTTTCACTTGCAGATTTTCCTAGTTTGAAACAAAATTTGATGTTAACACGCTGTTCTTTCTGTACACTCAACATTTTCCGACGCACAGACAAAACGTCAACTACTTAAAACAGACGCCACGGACAGACTGAGTGCAGGAGGCAGATGAAACTCGAGCAGTAGGCGGAGCGAGAATCACGTGACAGGCCACGCGACTTTCAGGCTTATTACATTAGTTTTATTGTTTCAACAGTACTAGTCCGGTTTTTTTCTAGCCACACCTCGTATGGCAACAAATGCGAAACACAATGAGTATCTTGAGTGGAGCGTAAGTGAAACATGAGCTGCCCTAAAACTTCCTACATAATCGGCGATGACTGATGTGGTTGCATTGTAGCGGCGTGTGGAGTGGCTGCATTATTTACGGTTGTCGGAGATGAGCCGCCCGCGGCGCCCGTGCTCTGTATCTCCCGCGGGAGAACCAGCCAGAGGAGATGCCGCCGGCTGCAGTGAGATGCGGCACGCCTTCCTCCCATTAGCAGACGGCTCCCCGCCCGCAGCGCCGTCTTAAGTGTCGCGGAGGGCCCCTGCCGGCTCTGTAAACCCATTACATCTGCAGCCGCGGTCTCCGCTGCGAGGATACGCCGGCTCCGTGACGCCGCATTACGGCGCCAAATTTCAGAGGGGGCTCAATTATCTGGATCGCGGAACAACCGGCTATGTCAACAGTCGAAATCTGAGGCGAACAATAAAAAAGAAAAAGATATCTTCCGGCTTGTACCTTGCCGTTTGCTGCAGATAATGACGAACTGGACGGTGTTTAAAGCCGCAGATATCGATACCGCTACGATGAGTCGAATCTTACGCTTACCCATCTCTGCTGGATCCAAGTCCACAGCTGACGAGGGGGGGGGGGGGGGGACGACGACTCTCATGGAGTGAACCAGAACGAGTCGGGGCGCGGTTCCCGTTATCACGATTAGGGGCGCGAAGTGCGGATAATATTGCACTATATGCATCAATATATTTTTGTTTATGGAAAGGTAATGGCTTACTCCTGACAAAACGTGAATAATGTGAGTTTTGATGCACCCTCAATGGACGTTAGGACAACGTATCGACATTTTCATGAACGTTAAGATGCAATAAACCCAATGGTAATCGTAAACTGTTTAATTTCAAGATTATTTTTTCAACATAGGTTATCTATTCACGTGAGTAGATGTAGCAGACTGATACAATACGTGTCACAAAGGTACATGCTTATGTAAATCATTGCACACACACACACACACACACACACACACACACACACACACACACACACACACATTCCGATGCCGTATCAGCTGCACGTGTTGGTGACAGTTGTGAAGAGAGAAGGAATCACTTGAGTCTTCTGAATCCTCTGTTCTCTTTTAAACTAGTAAAAAGTATCAAAATTTAATTACAATGTTCTTAAATACTCCAAATTTTGCCCAGTTACTGCTTCTGTTTTGGAGGTGAAGAGTCTTCAATTATTTTAAACGTGAAGTAAAGAGCGAGAGAGTCAGCAAAAAGACATTTTCCTCTTAACTTATTTCTCGTCCTTTGTTATAAGTACCTTTTGTTCGCTCAGTCGTCTTAGGTTAATGATTCCTTCATGCTAATGCTAATAAGAGGTGTCTGGATTCTGTTTGTCCATACATTAAATAAGTAATACTGTTGTGGATTGGCAGGAGACCAACCCACTAAATTGAGAGGAAGCCGAAAGGCACGCGTTTAAGCTCACGCAGGCTGGCGTGAGGTCTGGAACAGGACAAGGAATTTAGACTTCTGAAAAAAGGCGGTACTTGGTGGAATACTTAACTTTAATCCATTAATGTTGAACGTAGCTCTTGTCTGTACATTATTTACAATATCAATAGTAACTGAATAATGGCGCCTTGCTAGGTCGTAGCAAATGACGTAGCTGAAGGCTATGCTAACTATCGTCTCGGCAAATGAGAGCGTATTTTGTCAGTGAACCATCGCTAGCAAAGTCGGTTGTACAACTGGGGCGAGTGCTAGGAAGTCTCTCTAGACCTGCCGTATTTCGGCGCTCGGTCTGCAATCACTGATAGTGGCGACACGCGAGTCCGACGTTTACTAACGGACCGCGGCCGATTTAAAGGCTACCACCTAGCAAGTGTGGTGTCTGGCGGTGACACCACATTCCTCCCCCGCAAATCGGCGTACGGTTGTGTTATAAGGCTTCCGCCCGCCGTGGGGAGGACCCCATGTTGACGTATGCGACGAGGTGGGGAGCCTAACAACAGGCGAGGCTGTGCCACCCGCACCCTGCCATTCGGTCCGAGGGGAGCTAGGAAACGCCTGAAAACCTGCTCCAGGGTGCACGCCAACATGCGGTGTATGCGCCCGCAGAGAGACAGGTGGGGCCGAAGGGTCGACCTCCATCAGGCCGGGGCACCCGACGGGCGAAGACGCCGTATGGTCCGGAGCGGGCAAGAGGTCCATGTCGGAGGACAACTGGTCACGGGAAGCGATCGGCGGCGCGTGACCCAGGGAGGAGCCCGGCGGTTGCAGCGACGCGTCCACTGCGGGCGTCGCCGGCGGGAGAACAGGCGGCGGCGGCGGTGGCGGTGGCGGCGGCGCGTCGTCATGGGGGAAAATGGAAGGCAGCGTCGGTAACACCTGGGGCTGAGGCGAGCCAGTAGATCGGTCCCCAGAGCGCTGACCGGACGGCACCGTCGCTGAAAGCAGACGGGGAGCAGCAGATCCCGTGCGACGACAGAGGCGCAGCTGATTGACATGCCGACGCACCTCACCAGAGGCCCCCAAAACCAGATACATAGCGCGGCCGAGGCAGCGAAGAATGCGCCCTTCGAGCCAACGCCGTGAACCTCGATAGTGACGATAATAGACAACGTCGCCTGGAGCAAAAGCAAGCGTCTACCGCTGCACAGGAACCTGATGCGGCGGATGTAGCAAAGACATCAAGGTTCGATGAGGACGACCGTGGAGCAACTCAGCCGGCGAGCGACCATCTCAGGGCTGAGAGCAATACGAGGACAAAAAGAGCAACAACGCGTCCTCCCGAGAATGCGACTTTTTTAACTTCAACATCTGGGACTTGAAAGTCCTGACCAATCGTTCAGCGGCACCGGTTGACTGTGGCGAAAACGGCGCGGACGTCAGATGTTGAATACCATTGGCCTTGCAGAATGACTGAAATTCTGCGGACCTGAATTGTGGGCCATTGTCGGAAACAATAGTCTGCGGAAGACCTTCAATGCAAAAGATAGCGGATAACGCTTGGATGGTGGCAGATGACGTCGTGGAAGATATCTGGACAACAAAAGGAAAATTACTGAATGAATCTACCACAACCAACCATCGAGCATTCCAGAATGGACCAGCAAAATCGATGCGTAAGCGTTGCCAAGGGGAAGTGGCTTTTGGCCATGCAAAGAATTTCCGCGGTGGTGCGGATTGTTGTTCGGCACACGCCATGCAAGAAGAGCACATATTCGTAATCGCAGCATCGATTCCGAACCAAGTACAGTGCTGACGAGCAAGTTGTTTCGTTCTCACTATACCCCAATGTCCTTGGTGGAGAAGCCGTAAGACAGAGGACTGTAACGAACGTGGGACCACGACCCTGGACTGATCATTATCAGAACGCAACAGCAAAACACCACATCGTACAAAAAGTCTCAAAACACCACGTCGTACAAAAAGTCTCTCCTTGTGAGCAAAAAATCGGTGAACCAACGGATCCTCGATCCGTGACTTTGACAAGGGCCATTGCGTGGCAACAAAACGCAGAACGGTAGCAAGGACAGGGTCGATAGCTGTGGCTGTAGCTACACGACGAAAATCAATCGGAAACGATTCGACCACGTCATCGGTTTCCGCATCAATGAACATGCAAGCAAGTTCGGAAGAATCGAATGCTCTATCCTCAGCAACAGGCAAACGGGACAACGCATCGGCGTTTCCGTGCTTAGCAGTGGACCGATACAAGATATCGTAGCGGTACTGCGAGAGGAAAATAGACCAGCGAATGAAGTTCTGCGCTGTACGTGGAGGTACAGGCTTGTTCGGATGAAAAAGCGATGTCAAAGGTTTGTGGTCTGTGATGATGGTAAAGTGACGACCATACAAGAAATCATGAAACTTAGTAACACCAAATACGAGAGCCAAAGCTTCTTTCTCGATCTGTGAATAATTTCTTTGCGCAGACTAGAGCAATTTGGACGCAGAGGCAATAGGGCGATCGTGCGATCCACCTTTGTGCGCAAGCACAGCACCGATCCCGAAATCCGATGCATCCACCATCAAGAAAAGGGGTTTCTGGGGATCGAATGGCGCAAGGCAAGTATTGGAAAGCAACGCCGATTTCAACTGGCGAAAGGCGCGTCCGCATTCCGTCGTCCAGACGAACGGAACACCTTTATGGCGTAAGCGATGAAGCGGAGCTGAAATGGAAGAGGTGTGGCGCACATATTTGTTACAATAATTAATTTTTCCCAGCACACTCTGTAGCTGCTTCAAATGCTGCGGCGAAGGCAAGTCTTGTATGGCACGGAGGTGCTCGGGACTGGGATTTATGTCTTGGGCATTGAGTACATGTCCCAGGTAGGGTAAGTCACGAGCAAAAAACACACATTTGTCCGTCCGCAAGCGAAGACCATTTTGTCACAAGACCTGAAATAATGTTCTGAGATTGGCTAAATGTTCTTCTTCCGTCTGTCCGGAGATCACTATATCGTCCAGATAGTTTGCTGCCGTAGGGACCGACGCACAAACAGTTTGAAGATATTGCTGAAACAATGCAGGGGTGGATGCACACCCGAATGGCAGTCGTTTGAATCGA
The DNA here is from genome assembly GCF_023898315.1 of Schistocerca nitens. NCBI lineage: Eukaryota > Metazoa > Arthropoda > Insecta > Orthoptera > Acrididae > Schistocerca > Schistocerca nitens. The sequence goes on along the minus strand of NC_064614.1, from coordinate 272,441,261 downwards.
TACAAACCAAGATGCGTGTTAACCACCAAAAGGCGCTGGGATTCTTCGTCCACCGGTATTTGCAAGTACGCATCTGTGAGGTCCAACTTCGAAAAATATTTACCCGGGCACAGTTTGTCAAATAGATCTTCCGGGCGGGGTAAAGGAAAAGTTGCAGTCACTAGTTGTGGATTCACTGTTGCCTTGAAGTCCACACAAAGTCTCAATTTTCCGGAAGGTTTTGGCAAAATTACTAAGGGTGATGCCCAGAGAGAAGCCTGCACACGTTCAATCACACCTTGTGATTCCAAATCGTTTAATGTTTTTGCGACCTCACCACGCAATGCGAGGGGAACATTGCGCGCTCTGAAAAATTTCGGTTGCGCGTTTACTTTCAGATCCAAATGTGCTTTATAGTTCTTAGTGCAACCAAGGCCCGGTGCAAAAATGTCTGCAAACTCTTCACATAGACGAGAAACACTGTCTGAAGGCACAGTCTGGTTCACTGATAGGACCTGATTGACTATAGACAAGTTAAACAACTGAAATAAATCGAAATCAAACAAGTTCACTGCAGAAGAAGAACGAAGGATGTAAAATGACACAAGTTTTGTTTGTCCCTTGTATGTTGCAAGAAGGCTGCACTGTCCTAACACAGGGATATGCTGTCCGGAGTAGCTACTGAGCTTAACATTTGCGGCACGCAACGGAGGTGTGCCCAGCGTTTGTACGTGTCTTGATTGATCAGTGAAACTGCAGCTCCGGTATCGAGCTGGAAGGGTATCACTTTGCCGTAAATGTCCAAGTCTACAAAAAGTTTATTGTCCTGTTGATGACAAGAGCGACTGTCTCGTGCAACGTGAACTGACACTGGTACAGAATCACTTGCGACTTGACGGGATTTCCGGCGATGTCGACGCACACTATTTGTGGGACGAACACAGTCACTGTTAGAGAGAGTGGCACTGGGCGGAGTGGAATGAACTACATGAATTTCCATGGGCGAAGTTTCACGAGCCGGAGTAACCTTGGTTCGATTCCGATTCCGGCGCGAAGCAAAGGGCCTGGAATGGTTGTGAGTGTCCGATCTGAGCTTTTTCTGGCAAACACTCTGAACATGTCCTTTTTTATTACAGAAAAAGCAAATAGCCTGGCGTGACGGGCAATTCTCACGCGAATGTCTAGTAGCACACCGTGAGCATGATTTTAGCACTGCATTTGCCTCCCTGCGCGGCACACGTGGCTGAAAGCCAGCGGCCGTTGCACGGCCGGCCGCGAGGGCTGTTTACTGCTCCGTTCAGCTCGCCCGGCGGGCCGGTTAACGTGACACACGGCTGGGGAAGTTTCAAATGATTTCTGAGCAAAGTCAAGTGTGTCCTGCCGATCCAATATGTCCATCACTTGTTCAAGGGAGGGATTGACTAGTTTCAAAATTTGTTCCCTTATACGAACATCAGAAACGTTGTGTGCAATTGCATCACGTACCATAGTATCTGAATAAGGGAATCCACATTGACACTCAAAAGCACAATCCCTAGTAAGGCCTTGCAAGGTTGCAACCCACTCCCGATTAGTTTGACCGGTCGTACATTTTGTACGAAAGAAGGTATACCTTTTTGCAACTACATTGACTGATACTTTGAAATATGCATCTAATGCAGACAAAATTTCGTCGTAGGACAGAGTTGCTATTTCGCGTCGGGGAAATAATTTCACTATCAGACGGTACGTTTGGACGCCTACGGAGGAAAGGAGAAAAGGCTGCCGCTCATTATCTTGAATTCTGTAGGCGGCGAGGTGGAATCCAAATTGGCGTGACCACTCCGTCCAGGTTTCCAGTGCAGCATCAAAAGGACGAAAAGTTGGTGCAACAGCGTGTAGTGGCTGCGGTAGCGGTGGGGCGGCGGCTGCCGCATCGTTTTGCATTGCACGTTGACCCTGGACGAGCTGTCCAAGGGCATCCAGTAAGGCCTGCGTCTGCTGATTCTGCAAGCGATAAAATTCGGACAGTACATCTGGAGATTGTGGCGAAGCCATGACACAAGTAAATCAGGGCAATATAGTTACGAACGCAGTATGGCCTCGTCGCCAAAATGTTGTGGATTGGCAGGAGACCAACCCACTAAATTGAGAGGAAGCCGAAAGGCACGCGTTTAAGCTCACGCAGGCTGGCGTGAGGTCTGGAACAGGACAAGGAATTTAGACTTCAGAAAAAAGGTGGTACTTGGTGGAATACTTAACTTTAATCCATTAATGTTGAACGTAGCTCTTGTCTGTACATTATTTACAATATCAATAGTAACTGAATAATGGCGCCTTGCTAGGCCGTAGCAAATGACGTAGCTGAAGGCTATGCTAACTATCGTCTCAGTGCCGGCCGTGGTGGTCTAGCGGTTCTAGGCGCTCAGTCAGGAACCGCGCGGCTGCTGCGGTCGCAGGTTCGAATCCTGCCTCGGGCATGGATGTGTGTGATGTCCTTAGGTTAGTTAGGTTTAAGTAGTTCTAAGTTCTAGGGGTTATGACCACAGATGTTGAGTCCCATAGTGCTCAGAGCCATTTTTATCGTCTCGGCAAATGAGAGCGTATTTTGTCAGTGAACCATCGCTAGCAAAGTCGGTTGCACAACTGGGGCGAGTGATAGGAAGTCTCTCTAGACCTGCCGTGTGGCGGCGCTCGGTCTGCAATCACTGATAGTGGCGACACGCGGGTTCGACATTTACTAACGGACCGCGGCCGATTTAAAGGCTACCCACCTAGCAAGTGTGGTGTCTGGCGGTGACACCACATTCCTCCCCCGCAAATCGGCGTACGGTTGTGTTATAAGGCTTCCGCCCGCCGTGGGAGAGGACCCCATGTTGACGTATGCGACGAGGTGTGGAGCCTAACAACAGGCGAAGCTGTGCCACCCGCACCCTGCCATTCGGTCTGAGGGGAGCTAGGAAACGCCTGAATACCTGCTCCAGGGTGCACGCCAATATGCGGTGTATGCGCCCGCAGAGAGATCTAACAGGAATGTATATTCTGCTAAAAATTATTTTATTCTATATTTTGCAATTGACATAAATTAATAGACTCATAACTTCCAACCATTCACGGCAAAAAGTAATACTCATACTCCAAGTGAACAAGAACAGACGTACATCTAATTCATTACAGAGAAATATTTGCATGATAGATACAATCGATATAATTGCTGTCTCTGACCAAAGAATTACGACTGATTAACATTCCATAAAAACAAATGACACAATTTTCTATTGATTTTACCTGTTTTAACGATAATGGAAAACAGTTAGTATGATTATAATACTAAATCTAAATATTCTTAACTTTACAAATGAGCAAAATAGGAAAGTGCATTTTAATCAAAAATAATTAAGTTTGTCATAAAATAGTTAATTTTATGTCAGTCCTATGCTTCGTCAATGTACATTTAGTCAAAATTCTAGAAAATATGCACGTTGTTAATTTCGATCTCTTCGGATAATGTTCTAAATTGTAGCGTATCATGTTCTCTGATTCTTCATGTGTACGAAAAGGTTCATTTCAACCTCCAGACTCTGAAAGTGATTAGTGGTTTGAATAATTGTGGCCTACTAAAGTATCACCAGGGTTTAAGGTTTTTACTCTGTATGTGATGTATGGAACGAGATAACGTGTTTGTCTGTTCTAAAGTTTCAGAAATTTGAATAATTTACCAAGCACTTGGTTATGACTATGTCGGAACATCATGGAGATACACGCATCTTGAATCATCGTAGCGGTCTCTGGCGACCTATGTGGTTGAATTTATCTTTGCTGGAAGTATTACAACTGAGGTATTTCCATTTTGGAGAAGTTTTAGCAAAAAGTAAATGCTCAAAATATGTTCGTCTTCCCCAGGAAGTAAGGAATTTATTTTAGATGCAATTTATATTTATTTAATACAATTACTTTCCTTTTATTATGGAATGATTTGATTTTATTCATTATAAATTGGTGGTGAAAGCCGACCACCGTAAAAACAATGAGTTTATTTATGGAAAGAACTTTTTCTGCTATCTGTCATGATTTTATTTTTATTCGTGTTTTACACGAAATTTAAATCAAGAGTAAATCCTGAATAGTATTCGGAAAAAAATTATAAACGAATCTTTAGGGACATAATACCTATTAATCATTTTAGTATTCGAAATGAAAGAACTGTATTTTTAGATTCAAAACAGTCTAAATCACGTTATACGTACCTGTCATGAAAAGTTTGGGCCGAATTGGACCAACTTCAACATTGAAACTGGAACAAGGCAGAATAAAACATTAGTTGCTCCCTATTATTGGAGACTTGCCGTGAGTTTGGTATCATGGGATGGTTAACCGACACGTTAGTCAGGGGCAGAGGCACAAAGTTATACACATCACACCCAAGTGGGTTTATATTGAATCTGCATAAAGTGTGCAACGCAATCTTATAATGCCCCTTATATAAATCGTACGTTGGGTAACTAGCCTATCATATAAGTTATTCATTATAATTAACTGATCGCAGTTCCCCTCCAAATGAGATGACGGGAAAGGATTCTGGTGAGCGTGACTATTTAGCAAATAAATGCCATGCAAAGGATTTACGATTACAGTAGTTTTATTTGGACGGAACAGAAGATTAATCATGAATTTGTACAAGAAACAGTAATGTATATTAACGCTAATCAAACATCTAAATAGTCACGTGATAGAAGTGTTGGCAAGTACCTAGTAAGAACGACACTGCTTGTAATCTATTGTGGTTCTCTATTACGAAGAGGAAGAGCAGCAAAGAGGTCAGGTGAAATGTATAATATCGATAAAGTGGGTAATCGGATTCAGTACCCGATGTCGCTTAAGGAGGCAAAGTGGTCCTACAAATGCCACCACTGAGAAACCTCATTTAGAATTCTGGGTGGCTGGAAAATCAGTTGCAACCCTACAGGCCGGAGCTGAGTGTATCACTGGCAGTAAGGCGGCCTGCCGATGACGGCTTCTACGAGTGGTCTGTGCCCATTCGTCAAGATTGGCTCCGCCTTGGAGACCGATCGAAGCACGACCGCGGAAAAAAAAAATCTGTTAGTCCGGATGGCCGAACAAATGAAACAGCGAACGAAATTACTCTGCAGCGAGGCCGGCAAAGTATGCGATTGACTCCTGCGGCGGCCAGGAACCAATTACTTCAAATTCCCTTCCGCCATGCACCAAGACAGCGACCTCTCCACTGTGCCAGAACCTGGCCAATCGTCGCCGATAAACAAAGTTTTCGCCAGTCATGGCCTTACAACAAATTCGTCTGGACTTTCACTACCGTACTCCGTCAACCTAGACGCCAATACCGTTCCTTCCCACCTATTCCCGAAGGTGGCGGGAGACCGTGTGCTGACATAACTGTTGAGTAGCCTGTCACTGCCTCCGCCAAGACTTCGTGTGGGCGTCTTCCTGACTATGGGCGCAACGGAATATGATAATTGGGGTGCAAATTGTGGCGCCGTTTTGTCAGTTATCCTGTACCTTGGCGAACTTTTCCCGAAACATCCCAGACAATAGAAATGCCATGGTGCCAAGGTGATGCTTTCCTGCCCAAAACACGAGGCTTTCGGAAGAATACTGCCCCTAGTCATCGTAAAAATAGTGAGCGGTCGTCCCTCTGGCCCCTGAGAACGGACATCAATAGAGAAAGCCACCAGCCGGGGATAGAGGCTCTGCCCACAGTTCCCAGTGACTAGATGTTCTCCCACCTCCAGCTAATGTGAGAAGTGGGACAAGGGGCACACGCCCCACATTCCATTGTTGCCAAATGTATCCAAGATGGCGGCGATGACATCATCCAAGGTGGCGTTGCGTAGACTGGGCAACAGTGCAAGATGTCATCCAAGATGGCGGCCGTGACATCACAGACACCGCCCCCAAGATTATGTCACCCCAAAGTAGGTCACCCCGGATTACGGCCATGACGTCAATCAAGATGGTGGATTTTGGCGAGAAGATAGGACACTTAGCCTACCTCCACTAACCTATCCCCCTCCCCAAAAAAAATGGCGCCAAGTTAAAATCCCAACAGGATAATGTGTCACACCCCTGTTATCTCTACTAAGCAAAGAAAATGGCGGGAAAAAAGTACTTGTCTTTATTATGTAACCAATTTCAAGCAGGTAAGAAAAGGGGTTCACTATACTTTCAACTAGCTAGTTTCAACTACTTCCTTCTAGGAACCACCGCCGAGTTTGAATTCTGGCAGTAAAGGAAGGTCACTTTGGCTTTCGCTACCAACGTAATAAAATTGTTGCAAACTGCTGCTATATCCTACTACAATCAATCGAGCATTCTCATTGGCTCTTATCGAATTTACTAGTCGAATTACTAACGCAGTCGGTATCGAAGCACCGTCCACCTTTTCTTTCTGGGCCTGTCTGTCGTTATTTTGCAAAGATTGCCTACAGTTCCCTCAATCTATACACCCCCAACCTATTCTTTCTTTCTGCAGACGTTACACGCAGTTATTTTACACTGATCACCATTTTGCACCGACAACTAAACATCGGAAAGTTGCCTACAGGTCATCAAATAAATACGATACTAGCAAGAATATTGGAGCGTCAAACCGATCTCCAACCAGGGAATATATCACCGAGTACCATCTCGACCTAGTAAACATGCAGTTCATATCTCCCACCATACCGAATCATCATCTTTACATCAGCGAACCGAAGTTACTTTCAGAACTGACGTGCAAAGGCAGGCTCCTTTCCCCTTGGCACAAACGCGTTACTGTTTCCGCTTTCTTGCTCCCATTTCTACAGACCTCTCCAGACTCGTCGATTAAAGACCGCCCGTATTTTCGCCATAATATTATACAATTTTCGGGGTACTTCTCGATATCAAGTACACTGCCGTAGTCTCCCGATCGCTAGCGCAACATAATGCACGAGATATAGACCTTAAATTATTTCTCCACAAACACCAAACTTTAGCGAGTTGCAGCGTGTTGTAAACCATTGACTAACTAGAAACAAGTAGAGTAAACTGATATTCGCACTCTCGAATACCGACGTCGGTGATCTAACAGATTCCAGATGATTAATATTCTTTACAAGCCAACTAGTGTCTTCCCCACATCTAGAGAACAGGCATACGTGTGTGTGCAGAAAGCAGAGCAAACGCTCTCCAAATGTGGAGGTGACTGGATACAGTTGATTGCAGTGCCATATTACACGTTCCGATGAATGCATTTGGGCTAAGTGGTGGCAGTTGTGCTGCATTTACAATCAACTTTAGAAAACAGAACGAGATGTTATATCGTGATCGCATATATAGATCTGACCTCAAATTGATATAATTGCGAAAAGTGACGAAAGAATACGTATAAATTGACCGAATATAGAGCCTAATGCGGTGAAATCGAGGAAGTACTTTGCTGTCTTCTGGTAAGCGTCGAACAATTGGTATATGGGACCAAGTATGCTGCAATCCGGGAAAATGTGGACATCGAAACGGAGGGAATAATGGAGGCAGTCAATTTTTTCCCGTTGGGGCAGCATTATACTGTATGTCTATTGAGGTACCAGTGATTCCGGATGCATCAGTCACGTGACATAGCCTGCGTTCTACTCGTATACAGCTCTATGTTTCGTATGTGTTTTAAAGCACTGTCTACTTGTGACCGTGAACGGTTAACCTGTCGGTCATCAGAGGAATTCCATCTCATATGCAAAAAAAACTTGACACACTCCTCTAAAGGAGCTTTGATTTATGCGATCGCCCCTGTCGCATCTTGGGTGTAGAATCGAGACTTCAGGGCCATAACTAACTTAGCGGTAAGAGCTTGTGATGCGCTGCAATCCCTGTGTACACATTTGCCCGACTGATGTGCTGTTTACAGAGTTAGTGACAGAATGACATGTAATTTTCACATGTTGGATGCTGCTGCTATGCATTTATCTGTTTCCTTGTAGGATGTATCCTCCGCTACTAACTATCATTTTATGTAGGCCTGATGCAGGCATAGTACAATTTCTGAACCGTGATTGGATGTGAACAGTCGAAACTATATGTCTCCGCAAAGCTATATTGTGCTCGTATCAAGCAAAGCAAATATTTTACGAAGATGAGGAAGCCAAGTCAATCGGGCGTCGAAAACCAGTCCTAAGAAGCGATATGCCTCCGCTATAGTGAGTGGATCGTCATCAAGGCAAAGTCCTGGTTCCGGATGAATGGTACGACGCTGACAGAAGTACATGACGCACGACTTTACGGCTGAAAGCTGGGGGCCGTGGCTACAGCCCATGACTCTGCCTTATGGATGGCTCCCTCTAGGCGCCGCTCAGCAACACCAGTACCAGAGGAGGAGAAAGTATTTTATTGAGGTTCTTTCACATATGACGTGCTGGAACCGAATACGCGAGCCGACTGCTGCAATAATAGGCACGTAGAAACACGCCCGTGTTGGAACGAAACGTTGTGTTAAAATTTCAGATCAATCCGTCAACATCTTCCCGGATAGAAAATGTAAATGTTTCTAATCGCAAATCTCGGAAACTTCTTTACCGATTGATCTGAAATTTTGACACAACGTTGCATTTGAATACACAGTGATTTTAATTACTTTTTTGAAAAGTACGTTTGCGAAATGTGTTGCGAATAGCTTTAGTAGTAAAGAAGTAATAACACAAAACTACATGCCCGACGTGTCAATTTCCTACGCATCTCAATGTTTATGACGTCGTATCTCCTGAACTGTGTGTCGTACAGTGATATAAATTTGTTGTGATACATGTGGGCACTGTACGAAAAATACGTTGCGAATAGAGTTGGTAGTAACAAAGTAATACATTAAAACATCACGCCTGATGCAGCAGTTTTACGGCGTGTCCAGCGAGCATGGTAGTAAGTGATAATCGTTTTTCCTTTCATCATTTTGTGGGGGGTGTCAGCGTAATGGTTTGAAATTATAAATTATGTAAACTTTCCTGCCAATCGTCAAGTACCCTCATTCCCAAATAGTGGATGCGTAAATCTTGATATTTTCGAGCGGTGGCATGACGTGATGTATGATGAACAATGTGTCGTACTTTGTTTTTTTCTGCTAGGAAGCTTTGCAGGCGTAAGGATGAAATGATTTAGGAACATATAGAGGAAAAACATTCGTTTTTATTTACGTAGGTATATGAAAGAGATAAATACGTAAAGGTACTGCCACTACAGTTATGTTATTCATATGGTATTATAAATAGCTTGCTGGAAGTGATATACCTTATGTTTTTATCTTTCTTTATTGTAATGTGAAATCTGAAGATCAGCTACGTCGGTCGCAACCAGTTATAACAGTTAGTAATACCTAATGTAGACCAATTAGTTAATCAAATAGAGAATTAAGATCGCTGATTTCCTGCAACAAGTTACTGCCTTTCTGTTTTATTTTAATAGTTATATCAACTCTTGTAAATGTGTGGTAGCGGTTTACTCAGTCGTTACAGTTTAGTAGTATTCAACGCACATAGAACAGTCTTCATAAAATATGCTTATGTTAACAGAGTCACGCGTCATATCATCGCGCACTCAGTGTTCAGACTATCTCACAATAAGTACTAAAACACGCAAAAGGGCCGTCACAGTATAAACCGGTTTTCAACTGCGTTCTATGATAGGACTGACAAAAGCAGCTGATGTGGACGATTATATATATGATTAATGATGACACAGACATGTTGAAGCAACCTCTAGGTGACTGTATTGCAGATTTTCGTTTGTAGGATTAGCGAATTCCCTTAATAAATGCATGTAGTTTTCTCAGTAATCAAATGAACTTATAATTTTTTTGCGCTAGAAAAAGAGGGAGTAGAAGTTAATTTTTTGGGGTGTGTTTTCGTGCCGCAAATATTTTTGTTATACGCTCTGGAAAAAGAAACGCACAGTGAAAGTAGAAAACCTATACACTATAGGCTCTCTAAGCGAAAGATAAGGCGATTGATATCTCGGTATAAGAAATGAGAAGTATTTAGAAAACCATCGACAGTCGATGCTAGTGCCATTTGGGAGTGAGTGATCTAAACTTGGAACAGGATGAGTGACATTTAAACGTATGGCATCTGTGTAATTATAGAACTTGTAATCATTCCTTGTTTCCGATATGTAACAAAGTACTTAATAATTTTCCGTGGGTGGCAGAGAGAGAGAAAAAGGACAAACGGATGTGCATTAAAAAAGTTGTTAGATATTATATTAATGTGTACTGTAATTTGTTCTAAAAGGCAGGAGAACGCACTATGAGAAATATCTGTTTTCCGTTATCCAGATTGCAGCCTGCAACCTTTTAAAATAACTTCCGTTGCAGTTTCCAAGGGAGAAATATTACCTGCAGTTTTCTGTTACTGTAATAGAGGAAGCAATTACATTTAAATTGGACCCCACTGCATGGGTCGATTAGGTCTTCCTTTAAAGAAAGCGACGTAGCTTGACATATTGTCTTCAAGCAAATATAATCTTAGACAAAAAAAAAAAAAAAAAAACGCACCACGAAGTACGTGTACAGACAAACAAGTGATTACAATTTCAAAAAGAGTTAATTGTTTATTTAGGAGAAGGAGCTACGCAAATTGAGCAAGTCATTGCCATGTTGGTCCACCTCTGGTACATAATAAAACACTAATTCGGCTTGGTATTGATTGATGGATTTGTTAGATGTCCTCCTGAGGGATATCGCGCCAATTTCTGTCCAATTAACGCTTAAGGGGACCACACCAAAGTTCAGGTCGAAAAAAGTCGATTTTCGATATTCATCATATTCCAATAGATTAAGGTTTTATATAAGTACGCCGAGAGGGATTTTTCTGAAAAAAAATTTTTTCGAGCATTTAAAGAGCATTTTCCCACCACGTGTGTTTATGTCCCATGCCCACTTTTCTGTCACTCACTGTCAACCCACCCACGGTCAACTCTAAGCCATATGGAGATGTCATTATTAGCAAAATACAATGTGTAGGGCATGTTCAAAAACGTTTGGGAACAAGTCTGAGAAAACTAACTGTTGATACGTGAGGAAAAAAATTAGAAGATGGAAAATTGTTGACCGGACAGGGTCGGTTAACTAAAACTGAAATAGAAAACTTGCAAGTATACTATGGGCAGGCAATTAGGAGAAATAAAGAATATCTGGAGGCAATGAAGAGAGATGTTTGGGCCATATTCTTCCATAAGTCCTCTACTGATGATAAGCCATGTCATGGATTATGTCCATCAGGAGAAAATTCCTGGTGCTCAGGCAACTGGAGAGTCTTATTCTCACCAGCATTCTCTTCGTGCTGCTTCTGGCTGGCTCTGAGCACGATGGGACTCAACATCTGAGGCCATCAGTCCTCTAGAACTTAGAACTACTTAAACCTAACTAACCTAAGGACATCACACACATCCATGGCCGAGGCAGGATTCGAACCTGCGACCGTAGCAGTCATGCGGTTCCGGACTGAAGCGCCTAGAACCGCACGGCCACCACGGCCGGCCATGCTGCTTCTATTACAGCAATTAAATCTATTTTCGGAGACTTGGCTCATCCTGACCTTCTAAGGCAATGTCTGCATGGGCAAACACAGAACCCAAACAGCATAATTTGGAACCGCCTTCCTAAAACTGTATTTGCAGACATGCATACAATGAAACTAGGAGTTCATGGTGCTGTTATTATATTCAATTGTGGTAATATTGGAAAGTGTTGGGTACTGAAAAAGCTGGGAATTAATCCTGGTGAAAATATGATCACCGGGCTGCAACATTGCGATAAAATGAGGATAGCCGATGAAGACAGGTCTGCATCTAATATGGCCAAGAAGGCAAAACTAACATCCAGGTAGGTGAAAAAGAAGCTGGAAGACCTGGTAGAGGCCAAAGAAGAGCCATCATGTGCAACAGGACAGTTTTAATTAACTGTAAATAACAAATTTCAAAACTTTTTTTAAGTCAATTTCCCGCAAACTAAAATTTTCAGTACATATGTCCCCTTATATCAGAAACTATCATAGATAAATGAATGAAATTTTCAGAGACTCTGCATAACATAAAAAGCCACCTCTGGTACTACATTCATTAATATTCCCCCATTAGGAAGTTAACAAAAAATATTTTCTGTAGAAAAAACTTAATATTTTTTAGAATGAAATTTTCACTCTACAGCGGAGTGTGCGCTGATATGAAAGTTCCTCGCAGATTAAAACTGTGTGCCGGACCGAGACTCGAACTCGGTACCTTTGCCTTTCGCGGGCAAGTTCTCTACCGACCGAGCTACAGCGCTGTGGAGTGAAAATTTCATTCTAGAAACATCCCCCAGGCTGTGGCTAAGCCTTGTCTCCGCAATATCCTTTCTTCCAGGAGTGCTAGTTCTGCAAGGTTCGTAGGAGAGCTTCTGTGAAGTTTGGAAGGTAGGAGACGAGGTACTGGCGGAATTAAGGCTGTGAGGATGGGGCGTGAGATGTGCTTGGGTAGCTCAGTCGGTAGAACACTTGCCCGCGAAAGGCAAAGGTCCCGAGTTCGAGTCTCTGTCCGGCACACAGTTATAATCTGCCAGGAAGTTTCTTAATATTTTTTGTTAATAAATTTAAAAAAGTATTTCTTAAAAACTATAAATTGGATAAAGTAGATTTTAGTACTGTTGCGTCTATTAGCATCAAGTAACATACAGTAAAATTATTAAGGTCCTGGATCAAATAGTTTTTTTTTCAGAAATGGGTCAAATACTTGCCTAAATTAACATGGGGTAGATAGGCAGTGTGTGGTCCTCTTAAGATCGTCAAGATCCCAAGATGGTTGGAGGGATTCTGAACTGGGAAGAGATTCGACGACATTGCTGACCGAGATATGTTTTGACAGGCACGGAAACAGCAGTGGAAATCCTCACCGTGTGCGGGCGGGCATTATCCAGCTGAAACGTACGTCCAGGACGGCTTGCTGTAAGGGCAACAAAACGAGGCGTGGAATATCGTCGACGATAGCTGTGCTATAAGGGTGACAAGTATGACAACCAAAGGGGTCCTACTATGAAGTGAAATTATACTCCAGACACTCACTCCTGGATATCTGGGCGCACGGCAGAAGTCATTCATTTTGGTATACCACCGCTGTATGCGGCGTCTCCAGGCATGTCTTCGGCCTGCAATCTCACTGACTGGAGTAGAATTGTCTCCAGTGATAAGTTCGGCTTCAAAATGAGGCCCGATGACCAGTGAAGATGTGTCTGGGACGTCTTGGACAGCTGTGGGATACCAACCTACCAACCTGACTGTCGACCGCCAAAAGGCCCGACAGGTGGCAGTGATGGTCTGGGGTGCCTCTTCTTTTTATAGCAGGACCCCTTTTGTTGTCATCCGCTGCACTCATACAGCACAGCGGTACGTCAACGACATTCTATTCCCTGTTTTCTTGACCTCCTCGCCTTCCCGTGCTTACGTTTCAGCAAAATAGCGACCGTCCACACACGGCGTCAGTTTCAACTGCTAGCCTTCGTGCTTGCCAAACACTGCTTTGGCAGCCCGTGGCCGTCTCTTTCCTGAATTCAGAACGGTTGGAAAATTATGGGCAGGGACCTCCAACAAGCCCGGGATTTTGACCATCTAATGCGCCAACTGGACAGAATTCGGCGCAGTATCCCTCAGGAAGACATCCAACAACTCTATCAGTCAATTGCAAGCCGAATAACTGCTTGCGTGAGGGCCAGAGTCGGACCAGCGCGTTGTCGACTTGCTCAGTTTGTGAAGCTTTTTATCTCGAATAAATCATACAGTTTTCTGAAACTTCAATAATTTGTTCGTCTGTAAATGTATATCACGTCCATCGTTCCATTCGGATAATTCCTTCATGGTGCGTTCCTTTTTTTGTCTTAAAATCAGAAAATAAACATCCGTTTCACGAGATTTGACAGCTTGTGTGACGTACATTGTAGCAGTGGTCATATATCTATGATAATTATGGCCTGCCAGCGTGAGACGCACCATATGCAAGATCAGTTTTCAAAAAAACTTGGATACATTTTTTTTTTCGATCTGTGGATTTCACCTTGTTACTCGAAAAACTGCCACAGCAAAATTATCAAACAAAAGTGTCTTTCTCGTGAAATACTTACGACCGGCTCACACAAATTTAATAGTCCCAGTTCTTTGACTAGTACTCTCCGGAAAAAAAGGGAAAATCGTGGTGAAATGGATTAGGCACAACGTACGGTTCGTTTTCCGAATCTCTTCACGATATCCTTAGTTCTGGGAGTGCTAGTTCAGCGAGATATGCAAGAGATCTTCTATGGAAGCTGCGAAAGTAGGAGGGAGGTACTGGCAAACTGAAGCTCTGAGAACTGGCCGTTAGTCGTTCTGGATAGCTCTCTAAGTAGGAACATGCTCAGTGCAAGACTACGTTCTGGATTAAAATGCTGAACAGGCAGACAGTTTTAATCCGTCAGGTTTTACAACAGCACACGTTCCACTATGCAGTCAGAGATTCATTCTTAAGGCACTGCTATTGCACATTTACTTGCACTCTCAATTTCTAACGAAAGTTCAAGGTGCTTTTAAATGCTGATGAACTCCTGCCTGCGATATCTCTGTGACGACGTTTTGGTCGAATTTCAGCATCTTATGCACAAATGTTGTGGCTAAGTGAGGTAAGTGCAGATATTTCCACACACACTGTCTGCAGTACCATATTATCAATGTACACTGTCCCTCGACCTTAACGCTGTTGTCTGAACAACGCAGAAATACTCATCCCATTCACAGCAAAATCTTTTCTAGCCCACTTCATCACTCATCGGGTTTTTCTGACTGCTTTGCAGTGACAGGTAAGTGAATAACATCTCCAGCTTCAAATTGTAGATGAACGTATATCTACAGAAAAACAATTATGTCTGCCTTTTTTCCTGTTTGTACACTTTAACCCAATAATCTAACCAACCCGGCATTCATAATTTACCAAAGCCGGTTATTTTGTAAAACGACCATCTTTTGTGTCGAATACCATATATGTCTACAACTTAGAAAATTAACCAATGATTCCTGCTGTGCGAGTATGTGGCTCTTGCGCAGCTATAAGTAACGAAGAGTCAGTTGTCAAAATTGGGGTATGTGGTATTACCAGTTAAAAGTTTAAAAATTTTAGAATTCTGCCAGAAGATGGCTGTAAGGTCGAATTAGTTCCAGAATAATAAAACAAAAACATCTAAGAGCTTGTTGTGTATATTTTATAAGAAAAGGTATTTCACGCAAGTTGGTCCGCACAGTGTTAAGATGACTTGCCAATGGCCTTAGCTGTTGCAGTGTACCTAAATTTCTCTCTCTCGGAACTCACTATGTCAGAAAATATCACATTTGTACACCTATTAATGATCTTCATTGCGCCCTTTTAAAAAGCGCTTAAAAATTTGTTAGCTTGGTCTGACAACTTATTTTCTTCTCTCTTTCTAAAATCTCTTCTCGAATTAGCTGTGTTGCTTCTTGTGTTCCACTGTCCACTGTTTTCTTTATTTTTTTTTCTGCTGATGTGTGACTGCAACAAAGATTCCAAAGACTTTGATTTTTCTGGTAGTGTCTTCTGTAGCATTCATTTCTCGGAAGTCCTATTTAACTTCTTCTAACGATGGAAATTTTAACTTGTTTGAATGTATTATATTAAGTAGTTTTTTTGTTAATCTAGTATTGTCCATTCTATAGTTGTTTCAAGCGAGTTCTACATATTGCATTAGTTTTGAGTAGTTTTTCTTTCATCCCATATGCCATTTATATTAGTGGGAGCATAAATTTTTCTTAGAATTTTTCGCTTTTCATTTGGAACTTCATCAGTTTTTGAACGGCCTACTAGAGATGTAATTTCTGAGGCATAGAATTGCTTCAGGCAAGACATCTGTTTTGCACCGAAGTTTCGCATTACGTGGTATAACTCGTTTATTGTAGTGATTCCATGTCATCCTGTACGCTTTCTAGAGTTTGGTGGCCTTTCTAAATTGGCTTTACTGTCTAGCCTAGATGGTACTACGATTTCTCAGAGACTTTTAAAAGAAGACACATGGGAAATTGTCTCATATTTCATTTGTAGGGAGGATATTCTGACATTTCTACGTAAATTTTCCATTAAATGAGTCTTCTCACATGACATTTGAAGACCTGTCTTTGATGCTATCTCGTGTAACTTCTCTACGGCGGTCTTTCTTTCCCCACTAGTTACAGTGTATAGTGAAGATTTCACTTGGCTTTGATTCTTTGTCCTGAGGTTCCGATGTTTATACCGTCGATTTCTTTCCCCCATTCTCTGATGACTTTGTCTAATACAGTGCTATAAAGAGGATCAGACATTTCACCGAGTTCGAGATGATTTGTTCATATGGCTCTAAGCACTGTGAGACTTAACATCTGAGGTCATCTGTCCCCTCGACTTAGAACTACCAAAACGTAACTAACCTAAGAACATCACACACACCCATGCCCGAGGCAGGATTCGAACCGGTTCCGGACTGAATCGCCTAGAACTGCTCGGCCACAGCGGCCGGCCGAGATGATATGTCTGTGAGGCTTTGGCAGGTAAGTTCTCTAATCTTTAGGTCTACCCTGATCTCTCATAAAGCATCCAAAACGCTTTACCCGTCAACAGTCATACGCCTTCTTGAAATCCACAAAGGTGTTGTCTTAAATCAAATCTTTTCAGCTCACGATCTGATTTTCTAACGCCTGCTTGGTATTCACCAATCAGATGATCTGTTTGCTGCCCATGAGAGCTTTGGATAGATCCTTGTATATAAGTGGCAGAAGAGATATGCCTCTGTAGCTGTTGGGGTCTGATCTGTCACATTTTTATGTAGCGAACCTTTTCGGTTTTCAACATCTTTCCTCAAAGAGCATTAATTCTTTTTATGATGTCATATCCTCCAATTTTTAACGTTGCTGCAGTTATACGATCCTTTCCTTGCGCTTTGTTATTTTTGAGTGATTGAATTATCTCTCTTGTTTTTTTGGATTTTTGAGGGATGAGAGTCTGGGTTTGGTACAGGTTTTCGAAAATGCAATCTTTCCATTGGAGGGTCATATTTCAGAAAATTTTGAATATAATCAGCAATCATCCTGCAGTTTCCTTTATTGTTTGTCTCTAGTTTTCCATTAATTTGACTAAAATACATTTTTGGTGGTTTACAGGCAGATAAGTCCTCAAGGAATGTCTCGTAGAAATTTCGGACGTTGTTTTTATGGAAATTTTGGTCTATTTCTATGAGTCTGCTTTTGTCGAAGGCATGTTTTTCACAGCGAATGGTGTTTGAGGTTGATTTTTGAGTCTTCATTGCAACTATTTGACGTCCATTCTAATGATTCCATGCTTTGATTCGCTCATCGTCGGCTTCATTGCAGGTCGTATTCCACCATCTGTGTTTACGTTTCTTGGGTGACTGTCCCAATTTCAAGGCTGATGCGTGTAATGTGCTGCGGAAATTTGGCCACTCGTCGGGAACTTGTTCTTGTATGTTGTGCGCGGAAGTAGAGCGCGCTTTTATTTTTTCTATTTTTTTTTTTTTGGAGACTATCTATATCAACGCTTTGAAATCGGTTAGCGTTAAGTATGGATCTGTTCGGTTGGAATCTAATTTTGATTTGAGTTAAGTAGGGATACAACAACTTCCTTCTCCAAGAGCTATGAGCACATCTTAGATACTGTGAAACAAATCTCTCTTACTGCAAGTTCTTTGCTTGAAACGTTTTGCGATGAGATACTGTGGACCATAAAAAAAGAAGCTGTCGAGTAAACATGGGCTTTAAAATGAATTCTTAAGAGCTACGAGTACTTGTTCACTAAAGGAGACGTGTTTTATAACAGAGAAGATGAAAAAGTACTCGCAGTCCTTAAGGTACGCGTTTCAGAGCCCACATTTACTAAACCTTTTTGCTTATAACGATTGTCCCTGTCATATCCATAACTATGGACCATTCCTCCTGGGATATCCTGTATATTTCTGGACCGTATTTAAGAACTGCAGAATTCACTCAGTGACCATACGTTTATTTACACTTAATTAGATCTTACTTAGATGTGCTCTATTTGAAAGTCTCTTTTACTGTTCACTGAATTCATAAATTAAAAAAAAAATTGTATCGGACCTCAAATTTTGAATATAAATTGAAAGTTTTTCTCATGAACTCCGGCAGTTTCACAGGCAGCAGATAAGACGGCATTCATCTTTTGGTAATATAACAGGGTGAAAACAACAGCCCAGATCACAATAATATGCTATGCCGAAGTCATCTTCTGAAATTGAGAACCATCTGGCTGCTGCTGGCAACTCCTCGGATGCTCACGTGTCAACACGATCGTTACTGCTGTGAGCACTTTATGATCGTGTTGCCGCGTGAGCATCCGAGGAACCGCCAGCAGCAGACTGTTCTGCAACTCAGTTGTATCACAAGATCGCTGTTATCCTCTGGGCCATGGTGTCCAAACTTACTGTTCTGGTAATATTCATATGCACTTACTATGACAAATCCATTACTTTACGAGATCTTTCTCTTCATAGGAAATTTAGTTCTATCAAGTACGTGTGTGGTGATTTATTCCATAGTCAGGCAGTTTTGATTTATATGTTAGCACATGAGAAAATAAAATAAATAAAAATGTCAGCCTTCTTATTCCATCTCAGTTTGCTGTTCACTTTCCTAAAGTTTGAGCATGGAATGTGTGCTTCAAGTGAGATTTACATGTGATCGAAAACATAGTGAAGTATCGCTCATAAGTGGATCTCTGGAGTACAAAGAATGCTTAACACAGCTTCCTTTGGCCAACATACAGCAACCTAGTTTTGTTAATTAATCATTGACTTATCCATTGTAGTTAGAAGTCTTGTTCCACAAACGAAGGTGAGCCCCAAAGAGGATGGTAATCCTGCAATGCTTTGTTGGCAACATACTAGCGAAAATAGCTTGACAATGTTTTTCTTCGCACTATCTTTGTATTTTAGAGTGTGTAACTAAATCTTATGGACGGTTTTTATGAATGAGTGTACAGTGTACTTCAGTGTTTGTGTTACTGTGGAGATGAGAGAAAGAGGGAAATATCCTCCTAGTTGCACGTCAGCATCTTACGGACAAATCACTATCGACAGTGTTACAAACTCTCAATACACGATATACAGTCGAGAGATTTGAGACTGTATCCAGCACGTTAGTGCACGGTATAGTGATAAGAAATCTACATCACCACTGGTCCTTAGTCAAATTCTAGCAGTGAACACTTATTCCAATACCGGTATTCTATCGAGAAATGTGTGTATCGACCGGAATAGCAGGAAGTTCCACTACGACCAGTAGAAGAGGGCATTAGTAGTGGGTGATATATCATATCGTTATTTAGAGAAGTAAATGGTTCGTGCGATTCATTCTGCAGTGACATGAACATACTGCTTTCCCCGCGCTATATTAACGGATCTGTTTTATTGACAAACTGTGATTAGTGTGACACACTAAAAAATATCTCCAACAGGGAGTGAAAAATTACTTCAGAACTTCTCAGCATCGTGACGATAAAACTCCTGTGTAGTGTGGTTTAATAATGATTATTGAAATAATCTAAGTCTGTAGACATCAGCAATCATTCTGAATTGAACATTGAACGAGGTTTTAACAAACATTAATTGTACGACGTAAAATCTACTCCAAGAATAAAAAATTGAAAACAAAAAAAAAACGCTTTCAGTTTTTCCCATATATTTGAAAACGAAGATTACTCAGTGATTAAATTACCAATGGGTTAAAACGGAAAGAAAACATAGTTACCTGGGAACATTTGCTGGAATAGATTTAAAAAATTTTAGATATTCCCCAAAATAAGCTTATCATATCGTGGGAACCACATTTTTTTCTCGTTTTATAGAAGAGAGCCACCAGCAGTTGCAAGCACTAAGCAAAAGCCGTTTGTAGCTGTTCTTCACTGTGAAACTGTTGACCGGATTCTCAAATAAAAACGGCATCGATGGGAGCAAGTTTCTCTTGATTCACATTACTTCTACAGCGGAACTCGTGCTTTTTGTTCTTAACTTTCACAGCACATCAAACTTACTGTTGGCGTTCACTGCTTCATCTTTTTGCAGGACCTCAATTAATAAAAATCGATTATTGCGCAGAACACAATAAGCTTTAATTTTATATAGCCGCTGTACAAACCTTTAATTAGTTTCGTGGTTAAAGTGAGAAGCTCATGATGGTCTAGATCAACGACCTGTTTGCGTTGTCATGGTACAGGAGAAGAAATTGCTTGATTGCGCTTGATTTTGTGTTCTGTTTCAAGATCGTCGACTTTTATTTCGTATACAGTTTCGTGGACCCCATTAGCCTCGTGATAGCTTCGTGCAACAGAATTTAGGATATCTACTGCGAACAATAATTGAAACGGAACGGATGAACATTTTAAGCTATCTAAACTGCTCCACAAAGTTGTCAGTGATGAAGGACGGTCGTACACTTTACTCTTAATCATCAACAGTCTAATGACTTTTGAAAAACTGTTTACGTCGACAATATCTTTCTCATGACGTCCATCTAGTACACCAGACAAAACGCACAAATAATTTAGACTGGTGCTACGTTTCACGCATTCAGGTACCTTACAACCTGTCAACATCGAAGTTGCAGTGTGAAGGAGTCAGATAAAACGTATGAGTTCCCTGCAGTAACTGGAACCCTTTATTGATCTAGCGACATAAGAGTAACTTAGCTGGAAGAGGAGCAAGTTGTTACAGGTAATCTACACAGAATCGTGTAGGTATCCCACCAGATCTAGCGGCTTTTCTTTTATTGAGTGATCATAATGATTTTCTATTGCGCTATTTTGTAATTTGATAGCTGCTTTGTTGCACGGTTTTTGAATCACAGCACGGTCTTTCCCATCCTTCACACCCAAACTGAGCTGATATACAGGGTCATTACAAATGATTGAAGCGATTTCACAGCTCTACAATAACTTTATTATTTGAGATATTTTCACAATGCTTTGCACACACATACAAAACTCAAAGTTTTTTAGGCATTCACAAATGTTCGATATGTGCCCCTTTAGTGATTCGGCAGACATCAAGCCGATAATCAAGTTCCTCCCACACTCGGCGCAGCATGTCCCCATCAATGAGTTCGAAAGCATCGTTGATGCGAGCTCGCAGTTCTGGCACGTTTCTTGGTAGAGGACGTTTAAACACTGAATCTTTCACATAACCCCACAGAAAGAAATCGCATGGGGTTAAGTCGGGAGAGCGTGGAGGCCATGAAATGAATTGCTGATCATGATCTCCACCACGACCGATCCATCGGTTTTCCAATCTACTGTTTAAGAAATGCCGAACATCATGATGGAAGTGCGGTGGAGCACCATCCTGTTGAAAGATGAAGTCGGCGCTGTCGGTCTCCAGTTGTGGCATGAGCCAATTTTCCAGCGTGTCCAGATACACGTGTCCCGTAACGTGTTTTTCGCAGAAGAAAAAGGGGCCGTAAACTTTAAACCGTGAGATTGCACAAAACACGTTAACTTTTGGTGAATTGCGAATTTGCTGCACGAATGCGTGAGGATTCTCTACCGCCCAGATTCGCACATTGTGTCTGTTCACTTCACCATTAAGAAAAAATGTTGCTTCATCACTGAAAACAAGTTTCACACTGAACGCATCCTCTTCCATGAGCTGTTGCAACCGCGCCGAAAATTCAAAGCGTTTGACTTTGTCATCAGGTGTCAGGGCTTGCAGCAATTATAAACGGTAAGGCTTCTGCTTTAGTCTTTTCCGTAAGATTTTCCAAACCGTCGGCTGTGGTAGGTTTAGCTCCCTGCTTGCTTTATTCGTCGACTTCCGCGGGCTACGCGTGAAACTTGTCCGCACGCGTTCAACCGTTTCTTCGCTCACTGCAGGCCGACCCGTTGATTTCCCCTTACAGAGGCATCCAGAAGCTTTAAACTGCGCATACCACCGCCGAATGGAGTTAGCAGTTGGTGGAACTTTGTTGAACTTCGTCCTGAAGTGTCGTTGCACTGTTATGACTGACTGATGTGAGTACATTTCAAGCACGACATACGCTTTCTCGGCTCCTGTCGCCATTTTGTCTCACTGCGCTCTCGAGCACTCTGGCGGCAGAAACCTGAAGTGCGGCTTCAGCCGAACAAAACTTTATGAGTTTTTCTACGTATCTGTAATGTGTCGTGACCATATGTCAATGAATGGAGCTACAGTGAATTTATGAAATCGCTTCAATCATTTGTAGTAGCCCTGTATATCTAAAATGTGTTATACAGTGCTCTTAAATTTTATGCACTGACGTTTGATATTTCCAGTTCAGAAATAAATTTTCGATGTTGGCTGCTCAGGGACGCTGTTTCTTGTTTCACGTACTAAGCAATGTAGTTATTAATGCCCTAACAACTTTATGGTTACTGATTCAGTCTTCAACGTTAATGAGGTTCATATCCTTTTGTAACCGGCAGATCTAAGACTTACGCAACCGAGTCGGTTCTTTATCTATTCAAGGTAATTTTCAAATGACAATTTGAGCAGTGTCATACTAACCCTGTCCACGAGACCTGTGCTAATACACTACTGGCCATTAAATTTGCTACACTAAGAGAAATGCAGATGATAAACAGGTATTCATTGGACGAATATATTATACTAGAACTGACATGTGACTACATTTTCACGCAATTTGGGTGCGTAGATCCTGAGAAATCAGTACCCAAAACAACCACCTCTGGCTGCAATAACGGTGGCCTTGATACGCCTGGGCATTGAGTCAAACAGAACTTGGGTGGCGTGTACAGGTACAGCTGCCTATGCAGCTTCAACACGATGCCACAGTTCATCAAGAATAGTTTCCAATCGTTTTCTCATACACAAACAGTACTTGACCGGCGTTGTCTGGTGAAACGTTGTTGTGATGCCTCGTGTAAGGAGGGGAAATGAGTACCGTCACGTTCCGACTTTGATAAAGGTCGGATTGTAGCCTATCGCGGTTTATCGTATCGCGACATTGCTGCTCGCGATGGCCGAGATCCAATGACTGTTAGCAGAATATGGAATCGGTGGGTTCAGGAGGGTAATACAGAACGCCATGCTGGATCCCAACGGCCTCGTATCACTAGCAGTCGATATTACAGGCATATTATCCGCATGGCTGTAACGGATCGTGCAGCCACGTCTCGGTCCCTGAGTCAACAGATGGGGACGTTTGCAACACAACAACCATCTGCACGAACAGTCCGACGACGTTCGCAGCAGCATGGACTATCAGCTCGGAGACAATGGCTGCGGTTACCCTTGACGCTGCATCACAGACAGGAGCGCCTACGATGGTGTACTCAACGATGAACCTGGGTGCAAGAACGACAAAACGTCATTTTTCGGATGAATCCACGTTCTGTTTACAGCATCATGATGGTCGCATCCGTGTTTGGCGACATCGCGGTGAACGCACATTGGAAGCGTGTATTCGTCATCGCCATACTGGCGTATCACCCGGCGTGATGGTATGGGGTGCCATTGGTTACACGTCTCGGTCACCTCTTGTTCGCATTGACAGCACTTTGAACAGTGTTACGACCCGTGGCTCTACCCTTCATTCGATCCCTGCGAAACCGTACATTTCAGCAGGATAATGCACGACCACATTTTGCTGGTCCTGTACGGGCCTTTCTGGATACAGAAAATGTTCGACTGCTGCCCTGGCCAGCACATTCTCCAGATCTCTCACCAATTGAAAACGTCTGGTCAATGTTGGCTGAGCAACTGGCTCATCACAATACGCCAGTCAGTACTCTTGATGAACTTTGGTATCGTGTTGAAGCTGCATGTGCAGCTGTACCTGTACACGCCATCCAAGCTCTGTTTGACTCAATGCCCAGGCGTATCAAGGCCGTTATTACGGTCGTGGTGGTTGTTCTGGGTACTGATTTCTCAGGATCTAGGCACCGAAATTGCGTGAAAATGTAATCACATGTTAGTTCTAGTACAATATATTTTTCCAATGAATACCCGTTTATCATCTGCATTTCTTCTTGGTGTAGCAATTTTAATGGCCAGTAGTGTATTAGAATCTTTGACTGGTCTAGTGAAGGCATGTCTGCTAGCCAGTACTTTGGAGGTGTACGAAGCAATCAAAGCCTTGGGCGGGCCCTGTCGTATAATTATGAGCCCCGTTTTACGTTGGAAGAATCAGTCTGTTCTGTTTGGTTCTGCTGTGTTCTGTGCTTTGCTTCTCCTCATTTCTCATCTCGCCGAAACCACGAGCTGTATTCTGGACGACTGTTGTGGCAGCTTTCTCGTGAATGCTGGGTGTTCGAATTAAGTTTACTTTCTGATGGAAATTCTCAGGCTACGAACTACGAAAATTATTGTTAGGTTGCAACCTGTACTTCGTGGATTGGTGTAATATTCTGTCTGCATTGTGGCTTCACTTTTGTTCAGGCTTAACTTCCGTTGCATAGAAAGGTTGATCGTGATTCATACTCAATATACAGAATGCATCCATATGGTAGGTGTACTGATTACATCACATTCCTGCTAATTTTGGCCAAGCGGTTAAAGGCGCTACAGTCTGGAACCGCGCGACCGCTACGGTCGCAGGTTCGAATCCTGCCTCGGGCATGGATGTGTGTGATGTCCTTAGGTTAGTTAGATTTAAGTAGTTCTAAGTTCTAGAGGAATGATGACCTTAGAAGTGAAGAGCCATTTGAACCATTTTTTTGCTAATTTACTTGTGTTTAGGATTTTCCTGTTTACCTTGTGGTCGACCACTGGACAAGTTACTCTTTCAGTTATTATTGCTTTTGAATTGAGTCCTAATAATATGGAATTTTCCTTATTTTTCTTTATTTTTCTTTCTAAGTCATTTACGAAATTCACGCAAAATTTCGACTAGAAATGTGATTTCATATTCACTCCCAAACCTGCTTTTAATCTGAGCACGAACTTTATTGTGAGGTCTACCTTCAGCAGAAATGCGAAGTCGATTCGCAACCAGCAGAAGCCTTTTTCAATTCCTTGCATAGTTTTACAGTTCACAACCAGAAGGTAAGTAGTGCTGCTGAGACTCTGAGTCTATTTTCCAGATTATGAAATACGTGACTAATATACACTATGTGATCAAAAGTGTCCGGACACCCCCAAAAACACACGTTCTTCATACTAGGTGCATTATGCTGCCACCTACTGGGAGGTACTCCGTATCACCGACCTCAGTAGTCATTAGCCATCGTGAGAGAGCAGAATGGGGCGCTCCGCGGAACTCACGGGCTTCGAACGTGGTCAGGTGATTGGGTGTCACTTGTGTCATACGTCTGTACGCGAGATTTCCACATTCCTAAACGTCCTTAGGCCCACTTTTTCCGATGTGATAGTGAATTGGAAACGTGAAGGGACACATAAAGCACAGAAGCGTACAGGCCGACCTCGTCTGTTGACTGACAGAGACCGTCAACAGTTGAAGAGGGTCGTAATGTGTAACAGGCAGACATCTATCCAGATCATCAACAGGAATTCCAAACTGCATCAGGATCCACTGCAAGTACTATGATAGTTAGGCAGGAGGTGAGAAAACTTGGATTTCATGGTGTGGGTATGGCGAATGCCAGGTGAACGTCATCTGCCAGCGTGTGTAGTGCCAAGAGTAAAATTCGGAGGCGGTGGTGTTATGGTGTGGTCGTGTTTATCATGGAGGGGGCTTGCACCCCTTTTAATTTGCGTGGCACTACCACAGCACAAGCCTACAATGATGTTTTAAGCACTTCTTGCTTCCCACTGATGTAGAACAATTCGGGGATGGCGACTGCGTCTTTCAACACGTTCGAGCACCTGTTCATAATGCACTGCCTGTGGCGGAGTGGTTACATGACGATAACATCCCTGTAATGGACTGGCCCTCACAGAGTCCTGACCCGAATCCTATAGAACACCTTTGGGACGTTTAGGAACGCCGAATTCGTTCCAGGCCTCACCGACCGACATCGATACCTCTCCTCAGTGCTGCATTTCGTGAAGAATGGGTTGCCATTGCCCAAGAAACCTTCCAGCACCTGAGTGAACGTGTGCCTGCGAGAGTGGAAGCTGTCACCAAGGCTAAGGGTGGTCAGTACCGTATTGAATTCCAGCATTACCGATGGAGGGCGCCACGAACTTGTATCATTTTCAGTAAGGTGTGCGGATACTTTGGATTACGTAGTACATTTGATGTTGTTGTGTGAGCAGGTGTTACGCTATCAGACAAGCGTCACTTCCTCATTGTACTTCATCCACCTACCAGGAGGAGCTACTATACATTCACCGAATCAGGTTACGAAACGTCAAGTAATCGTGATACTAAATTCATTCAAATCTTCATTTATGCCCCGCTCTTTTCCCGTCCCGAGATGTAAGCATAATCTATTCTTCAATAAGTCTATAAAAACTGTTGCCAAATAGCTTTATCAATTACAAGTTTGTTAAAAAATATATTACAACTCATATAGTACGACATAATTTTAAATTTTCTTTCGTTCCGGACTTGAGACTGCCACCCGACTTGCTTAGGAAGAGAGAAGGAAGAAGCAGCTTGGACGTAAGTGTTTGTATCACCCTCAATAGTAAGGAAAAGATTTAAGCTGTCGTTTCATAAGCATCCTCCAAGCCATTTAACCATCAGTCAACTGCATGAGAAATTTGTGCATAACTGGTCTGTGACTAATCACTATAAAGGAAACACAGTGGACGTCCAAGAAGTTTTCGAACGGAAGATAACATCATAAATGTTTAGGGCACAAATGATTAGGAGCCCAGGAAAGTCAGATAGGAGATTGGCATTGGAAACCAGAAACGGGTGGACAAGCGTCTCAAGAATTCTCCACCACGATCTGGGAATGAAGTCATACCTGTGTCAAATGATACAGGCCCTATCTCATCCTGATAAAATTGCTCGTGTACGAGCTGTACAAGTGTTATTAAAAACGACGCGCACAAATCCTCATGTTGTGTTCTTTATGTCGGATGAAGCCACATTTCATGTCAGTGGCAAAGTGAGTAACACAGCTGTATCATTTGGAGTGCAGACAATGTGCAAGAACTATGATAACACATTAGATCCTCTCTGAAACTTAACGTATGTTGCGGTATTTCGAAGTGTAGAGTACTTGGTTCATTTTTTTTTTTTTTTTCTTTTCTCAATGATCAGCCTCTGACGGGAGGTTCTTAGCTAGATATGCCGCACAATTTTTTTGCTGATAATCTTCCCTTCCGTATCGTGACAACAGGTTACTCCTAGCAAGATGGTGAACCACCACATTATTCCTTAAAGCTTCGACGTTATCTGGATGAAACATTTGGTGGACGCTGAATTGGAAGAGGTGGACCTTTGGCGTGGTCACCAAGGTTACCCGATTTGACTGCATGTGACTTCTGACTGTGGGGAATGCTGAAAGAACGCTTATATGTTAGAAGACCTACTGAAATTAATGAGCTTAAAGAGCGCATAACACAAGTTATCTACTCTATAGCTATGGAAATGTGCCAATGAGCTATGGCCTGTATGGTGAAAATTGCATTGAGAATCAAGGAATGCAGGTCGAAGTAAGTGTACGAGCTAGCTACATTTCGACTTGTGTATTTAGTGTGTGTTTCTATATTAAAATAAATAAAATAAGAATAAATAATAAAAATAATAGAAAGAGTACACAAAATGGAGAGAGGTTATAGAATAACTAGGAATGTCTACAACAAAAGGTGTCTGTCTAAAAATTTGAAGATAGAACACTACAACACAGTAGTAAAACCAGAAAGTCTTTATGCAAGTGAATGCTTAGTACTGAACTACAAATTACTCAAACTTGAAGTCCTAGAAAGGAAAATCATTCGAAAAATACTTGGACCACCAAAAAATACAGAGGTATGGAAATTAAGAAGCAATGAAGAAGTTTATCGCAACATAGAAAACATAAATGAAACATTACGAAAGAGGCGACTGCTATTTTTTTGGACACTTACACAGAATGAACAGCAACAGGTTAACCAAACAGATTTTTGAATATCTTTGGGACAAGAAGTCAACAATAGCCTGGATGCAAGAAATTAGGAAAGAAACAATATAAGTGAAAAAGATGCAACAGAAAGGGAGTGTTTCAGGAGGAAAGTGTTAAAAATGGAAGGATTCCAAGGCAAGAGGGAGAAGAGAACAGGGTGAAAATGGTCCGAGGAGAGAAAAAGGATACATAGTGAAAAGATGAAAGAATACTGGAGGAAAAAGAAAGAACAACTAAGAAGGAAGCATTGAAATTGGTGCGTGGTCCTTAGACGACCCAAACGACGAAAGAAAGAAAGAAGAAGAGAAATAATAAAACAAAATAAAAAATTGAAGTCAATCCTATGTAAATGGTAACATCTTTCTGGCCAGCCTGCATTTCTTGGGTGTAACTTTTATACAAAAGGCGTACATTTTCAGGGCATTTTACTCAAGTCACATGATTTCGTGTACTCTATCAGTTCATTAAAAATGGCAAGAGGCTTATAAACACTAATTAATGTCTTCCTCAAACGCAGAGCCCTATGTTAGACTCTGAACTAGCATAAAAGTACTTCAAAAATGGAAAATAGTGAAATCTTGTAGGCTTTAAGTAGTTGGAACAAAACCCTCGGAGTACTTTTTTGCGTCGTGTAACCATTTATCTATTGCGAGATGCGACTAAACCCCGCACTAGCTGCTGTGTTTGTCGAAAGCGAGAGGGGAAGACTTTGTATGAATTACATGAAGGACGACGAATGAAATGATCTTATGGCATTGATGGCCGGGAGGCCCCACCTGGTGTAGTCCGGCAGCCGAGGTGCAAGTCTTAAGCTAACGTGTCGATGATGATGACTACGGAAACACAAGACACAGTCCCCGTGTGGAGAAAATCTCCTACTCGGCCTGGAATCAAAACAGCTATCGCTAATGGCAGTCAGACGCGCTAACCACTCAGCTGAGGGGCGGACTTGAAAGATGGTAATTGTAATGTGCAACGCTTTGTGTGGCTGGAAACCAGTTCGCGTTGTAAAATATACAGGGTGTTCCGAAAGGAATTCTCAGTATTCAGGGATAGGATAAGAAGGATTATTCGAAGCAAAAAAGTCTGCTAAACATGGGCTCTAAAGTGTATACCTTAAGAGCTGTTAGCACTAGTTCAGTAGAAGAGTTGTGTTTCACAGTAGCGATGAGGAGAAAATGCTCATAGCTCTTAAGGTATGTAACTTAGAGACCATGTTTATTAGACGTTCTTCTCTTGTTTTGGTCCATACTACAACATCTCAAAATATGGAAAGGAAAGAGCTAGCAATAGTAATGACAGTATCGAAGATGAAGTGCTCATAGCTCTCAAGGCACGGATTTTTGAATGTACGTTTACTAGACCTTTTTGTTTCGCGTGATCGTGCCTGTCATATCTCTGAATAATGTCCATTCCATCTGGCACACTTTGTAGATAAATGGGATGTTCGGTATCTGAAATTAGTTAAACGATGCGCTGCTTGTGACAAAGATCTGTATCAGCTGCAGAAAATAGCTGATTTTCGCGAGCGGTGATTTCATGCTCATTTCGTTACGTCATCGGCCGCAGCGTCTGCAGCAGCAGGTAAAGGGGCTGCCAGTTACGGAATTCCGGCGACAGGCGCTGTAATACTGCTTCTTTGGAGTCCTGCACTCCGCAAGCTGCCTTACGACGCGTGTGGTTGCCCTGCGCTAACGTCTGGGTGAGCGCTTTTCAGGTTTACGTGACAGAAAGAGGGGCTTTTGACACAATAATGACTCACGGGCCTCGAGCACACCCGAAGATCACTTGCTCTGGGGACTTCTCTATTGTCATCTGACGTTAGACCTGTACTGTCATGACATCAACTGGGCTTCTAAAGTGCCTTTCGCCGGTGCGTCCATGGGCTACTGGACGCAGTCACGGGCCTGCTAGCGCCAGCTAGCTTGGTGCCCTCGGGCATCGAACTGGGACCTCCCGGGTGGGGCCACTCAGCGAATGCTGGCGTCTAGTACCCAGCGACTCTGGAGATCCTGGGTTCGACCCCGGCCATGCCAAATCCAGCTAGCCTCCTCGCAGGCTGCCACCAACATTCGCTGTTGGCTGCCTCTCCGCAGCAAGCCGATCCATGTTGCCAAGAGTTGTCGACCAAGGGCAACGACCGACTTTGATATATAAAATGCACTGCCAATAAAACTTGTTAATCTTCTGAGAGCATTCTCTTACGTTGCTGTCTGCATAGACTCGACATTATCCATTTCCCTGACCTGAGATCACCCTTTCCCGACACACTAACGGAGGCCATCCTGCTGTCCATGGGTGATCATGTAGCTGTCAGTAACCTAGACCGCAGAAGTATCGAATATCCGAGAAAAGCGGAATTTAAGGTAGTCAGACTGGGTTTTGAACCCATTATTTTTGGAGCGGTCTTCATTAGGTGATCATTACATAAACAGCAGCAGGTATAAATTGCAAATGGCACCGTTGTGGAAATAAGGTCCACTTTAGGTAAAGTAGTGCTTCTCGTTTGGCCAGTTCTTTTTACCATGATCTATATCAGTTCAAGGGAATATCAGGATGTGTTGATTAGGTTCCTCTTACTGTACTGATGCAATTAAGTAAGACTGGCTATAGTTCGTTGCCAGTCAATGTTTCATTAACGTCTAGTTAATTTATATCTTGTCCAGGTTATGTAGCAATGTGCGGCAGCTTTCGCAACAATAGTATCGATTTGCAATCGAATAAACGCACTGTAAACACTTTTATTTTTCTTTTAAATTCCACCACCGGTTTCGGCACCCAAAACTGCTTTCCACATGATGATAGACATGGTCTTGAGAGCCGAAACCGATCGTGGCATCTAAAAGAAAAAGAAAAGTGCTACAGGTGGGTTTATTCGATTTCAACCATAGTTAACTGTTCTTTCATTTATCTGTCTTTTAAATTTCCTGTAGATGGGGAAGACTGGCAGCGGCCAAATGCCACCATTCAGCCATAGCATTATAAAACTTTACAGTTGTAATACAAAAACTTTAGGATATAAAATAGGTGATAATGTTAATACTAAGATGGTGATTTGAAGTATAGTGACATCGTAAGCATGAGATGATGGGGGGGTGGGGGGGGGGGAGGGGGCGGCAGCTAACATTGGGTAATGATCTGGATATGGGAAGACTTTGGTAGGATATTGTATGGAATACAAAGGGAAACGTCAAAAAATAGGTAAGATGTAAATGATAGAAAATGAGTGGGGTGTCATCTGGGCTAGGAAAGGATGAGTTGGAGCTTTCATTTGGGGTGGTAGATTAAGTTATGGCTGAAAGGAAATGATTTCAGGGATGAGGGTATGGTCTGGGCGAATAAAATTACTTTGGGAGAGGACATCGAGAGTTTGGAGATGAAGGGAGGGTGGTGTGTGTTGATATAGGAGTGGCAGCAGGCCAGAGTTCTCAAGGATGGAGGGTTCTGAGAAGTTTACAATAACTGTAGGAGAGGCGAAAGGTGATTAAGGAGCAGCCGGAAATTAATGAGCTTATATAGTATACCGAGGATACCGGAGAAGAAGAGAATCTAAGGGTTTGAGATGTGATGCTGTAGAATGACGTCGAAAGTTAGGTGAACATAAGAAATGAGGTTTTCTGCAGAGTCAGCGACGACAGGAAAATGAGGAAAACATTAACAACTAAATGGCTCTGAGCACTATGGGACTTAACATCTGTGGTCATCAGTCCCCTAGAACTTAGAACTTCTTAAACCTAACTAACCTAAGGACATCACACACATCCATGCCCGAGGCAGGATTCGAACCTGCGACCGTAGCGGTCGCTCGGTTCCAGACTGAAGCGCCTAGAACCACACGGCCACATCGGCCGGCAAACATTAACAACAAGAAGGGACTGGGGGATATGACCTTTGTTAAGGCATCAACGTATCAACCAAGGCATCCACGATGCTTGAGGGAGCTGTAGGAGGTAAAAACTGGAGGGGAAGACAGGTATTGGAATATACCTACATCTACAGTCCCATACAGTGTGTGGCTGAGGGTACCTTGTATCACTACCAGTCGTTTTCTTTTCTGTTCCACCCGCAGGTAGAGCGAGGGAAATACGTCTACCTATATGCCTCCGTAAGATATCTGATTTCTGGTATTTTACCTTCGTGGTCCTTACGCGAGATATATGCTAGGAGCAGTAGGATCGTTCTGCTGTCAGCTTCAAATACCGATTCTTTAAATTTTCTCAGCAGTGTTTCCCGAAAAGAACGTCGCCTTCCCTCCAGCGATTCCGATTTCGGTTCTCGAAGCATCTACGTTACACTCGAGTGTTGTTAGAACCTACCAGTAACACATCTCTGAATTGCTTCGATATCTTCCTTTAATCCAACATGATGCGTATATGAAACACTCGAGCAGTATTCAAAAATAGATCGAAATAGCGTCCTACATGCGGGCTCGTTTACAGAAGAGCCACACTTCCTTAAAATTCTCCCAGTAAACCGAAGTCGAACATTCGTCTTCCTGCCACAATCAAATCCAACAAGTAATTGAGGACGTTGTGTACAAGTGCAACTATGAGACGAAAAGGTTGTCAAAGGTGAAGAATTGTAACGAGCCGCATGAAACACATCGGAACACGACAAAAACATAGTTTTAAGATTTAGAGAGAGCTATAAAACTTGTGAGGAGCGTACGTCCTTGCTGCAGTGGCACTTCTGTGGCGATAAGAGTTTCTTAAGCGCGGATGTTGCTCGTGGGATTTAATCCCCGTGTTCGGCCGGCTATTAGCTTTACTCCTTGTTCTGTTGTGGGCTTCCTTCTGAATAGTTAGTAGGAGAAAGTTCCAAAATAGTGTCTGATCGAGGGTTAGTCTTAACCAATTGCCTGACAAAAAAGCACCTGGAAGACCAGGTCGGATGTCACACGCACGCACATACACACACTACTGACGAGTATGTAATGGTTTTGAGTTGAATTCTCAGTGAAAGGTAGGACTGGCGTGAGAGTACGTTAGTGTTGTTCGTGTTCAGTTCCGTTATTAGGTCTGGTAGGGTATATAAGGGGCGTGAGTAGTGACAGATGTTGGATGATTACTATGAAGGACATGGAGGTACTGCGTATTCCTCTGAGATAGCGCTATCAGCACCTGGCAGAGTTCGATAGTGGCCTCATTGTGGGGCTCCATTTGACGGATTAGTCGAATCGTGCAATATCCAGATTTGCGGGGCATTCGGATGTGACAGTGACCAGATGCTTCACTGCATGTGTTCACTGCATGGACACATCTGACCACCACGACGGATGATCGCCGTATTACGCACTAAGCACATCATAACATCGTAACCCCTTCACATCTGCGCCAGCATTTCGAGAACAAGTAACGGACTCCCTGAAACAGTCTAAGTCATACTACACCATCTGTGAAGACTAGCAACGCCAAGATTAGGAAATTACCGCTCCATGCGAAGGCTGCCGACAGCACTACACAAACGGCTGCGTTTGGAGAGGTGCCGGGACCGAGAAGAATAGACTGCTGATGAAGGGTGTCGCAACTGCGTTCAGCGAAGAATCGCGGTGCGGCGCTATCTTCGATGACCATAGTCGGTGACCTTGGGAGAGGTCGAATTCTTTGAATATTTTGGAGTGGCACAGCCGTGTTACTGACGGGGTCATGATGTGGAGAGGCATCGGGTATGACTTCAGGTCACGGCTGGTAATGATTGAGGGAATTTGGCGGAAGAAAGATACGTCACGGACATCCTTCGAACGTCAGTTCCGTTCCAGAGCCAACATTCAGGACATCAAGGAGCAGTTACAACAGTTGTGTGCCAGCTTGCCTGAAGAGAGCAGACAACGGCTTTACGACACCCTTCTCAACCGAATCAGCGCATGTGTCCAGGTCTGAGGGGGCGCAACGATATGCTGATAAGTGGGCTCACACTGCCAAGTTCTTTGTAGAGTTGAGACGATATTGTAATCACTGATATCACATAGGCTCTCGTCCAATGAATCTTCATTTTTTTTTCTTCTCCCCCACTGAGTGTTTCACTTTCTTCGTCAATCAGTGTAGTAGAGCCATCATGTATTTGCATTAGTACAAATCCAAAATGCTACGCCAGGCAAGTGTAAAATGAATGTGCGCAACGGAAAATAATAAACACTAAAATGTAGATTTGGCCCTGTCTGACTACCCCCTGAAGCAGATCTTAGGATCTCTTAATTCTATAAATTACAATCTAAACATAAATGAATGATGAAGGGAACTAATCCTACTAAATGATAAACATTGTTCCTGCTTATGTATTTATTATAGATTGAAAAAAAAAACTTTATGTTACAAAGTTTATATTTCCTAAGTAAAATTACTAATCAATTATCCAACTCTGCCCCTTATTATGACTGCACGGTCTAATATCAATAAGGCGAAAAGACTGACATCATCCACGTACCAAACACTACAAGACACTACTTTCAAAGATGATATACGGTGGTGTGGAACCTCAGTGGAAATAATCTAACGTGATCACAGCTGTTTAGTTTTTATAGCCTTAATAAGCCGAAGCAATTTGCGATATCACCGTATGTTCTGTGTCCTGTGCGTCGAAGTGATGGTTCTCGTACTTGTCTCCGACGATCGAAGAACTCCAGCCACAAATATACTCAAATACTGTCTTCTCCTCTCTGTGTTCTACAGACGAGAAACGCGAACTCCCAGTCACAAGGACGGAGTTCAGATAACGTCTCAACGTAAGTGTAGGCAGAGGAAGCGCTCTCAATTACAGAACGCTGCGTACTCAAAGACGGCTTCCAGCCCGGAGGTGAAGTCCAGAATCGTATAGGTTCGCAACAGTACAGTGCCTAACTGTTTTAACTATAAACTCTCCTGAGAGCAAAGACAGCGAGTCCGTCCGTACCAACAAAGCTAATATCGAGCGACCGTCACACACGGGCGCTCAAAACGGAAGGCCTCGTCTCTCCACTGCTAGCTTTCCAGCAAGGC
Source organism: Schistocerca nitens (assembly GCF_023898315.1). NCBI lineage: Eukaryota > Metazoa > Arthropoda > Insecta > Orthoptera > Acrididae > Schistocerca > Schistocerca nitens. The sequence goes on along the minus strand of NC_064614.1, from coordinate 272,406,288 downwards.
TCAGCTCCCCACCAGCGTAATTCCGAAAACGAATCATATTCCCGAAACCACGGAATATTCTCCCTCTCTACAGATTCTTCCGAATGCCGACCAACCATATTTTAGTCTTTTGTCGTCCAGCGCGGTAATTTTGCGTGGAAATACCTATACTCGTACAATGGTACGCTTCTGAGTAAAAATCCTTGGAAATAACCCAGTCTGCGTGGTTTCCGAGGTGCCGCTTCTTAGTTCCTATCGCCTGCGTCAAAGATTTTCAGCGTTCGGAAGTATTATCCGGTTATCCATCCGGCCCTACTACAACAGCGGCCGATAGCGACCGGTCGCCCCTCTATTGTGTCTTCGCGCTCAGTTGTCACGACATCCGTCTAGCTACTTCCTGAGTTTAAGGAAACACATTTCTGGAAACGCAGAATCTACTCTGTCGGAATCAACATGGATTCCGGAAACAGCGATCGTGTGAGACCCAACTCGCTTTATTTGTACATGAGACCCAGAAAACATTAGATACAGGGTCCCAGGTAGATACCATTTTCCTTGACTTCCGGAAAGCGTTCGATACGGTTCAGCACTGTCGCCTGATAAACAAAGTAAGAGCCTACGGAATATCACGCCAGCTGTGTGGCTGGATTGAAGAGTGTCTAGCAAACAGAACACAGTATGTTGTTCTCAATGGAGAGACGTCTACAGACGTTACAGTAACCTCTTGCGTGCCACAGGGGAGTGTTATGGGACCATTGCTTTTCACAATATATATAAATGACCTAGTAGATAGTGTCGGAAGTTCAATACAGGTTTTCGCGGATGATGCTGTAGTATACAGAGAAGTTGCAGCATTAGAAAATTGCAGCGAAATACAGGAAGATCTGCAGCGGATAGGCACTTGGTGCAGGGAGTGGCAACTGACCCTTAACGTAGACAAATGTAATGTGTTACGAATACATAGAAATAAGGATCCTTTATTGTATGATTGTATGATAGCGGAACGAACACTGGTAGCAGTTACTTCTGTAAAATATCTGGGAGTATGCGTACGGAGCGATTTGAAGTGGAATGATCATATAAAATTAATTGTTCGTAAGGCGGGTACCAGGTTGAGATTCATTGGGGGAGTCTGTAGAAAATGTAGTCCATCAACAAAGGAGGTGGCTTACGAAACTCTCGTTCGACCTATACTTGAGTATTGCTCATCCGTGTGGAGAAGCTCCAAAGAAGAGCGCCGCGTTTCGTCACAGGGTTATTTGGTAAGCGTGATAGCGTTACGGAGATGTTTAGCAAACTCAAGTGGCAGACTCTGCAAGAGATGATGATGATGATTATTAGTGTTTTAGGGCGCACAGAGGCGCTCTGCATCGCGGTGTAGCTTGCTGTCCAGGTTTCGAGAGGGTGCGTTTATGGATGAGGTATCGAATATATTGCTTCCCCCTACTTAGACCTCCCGAGGAGATCACGAATGTAAAATTAGAGAGATTCGATCGCGCACGGAGGCTTTCCGGCAGTCGTTCTTCCCGCGAACCATACGCGACCGGAACAGGAAAGGGAGGTAATGACAGTGGCACGTAAAGTGCCCTCCGCCACCCAACGTTGAGTGGCTTGCGGAGTATAAATGTAGATTTATATGTAGATGAAGCAGGACCAACACCTGTGCGGGCCTTCCATCCAGAGCTTGAGTTCTGCCTGCCGTTTCAGCTCCACTGGCGTTCCAACCTGTACTGGTATAGGCCACCATTCATTATACCGTTCTGATAATAAAGACGCTCCGTCACCTTTCATTCAATACGTGTTAATAATTATTTGCAAGGCGTACGTGACAATGTCAGTCTCCTTTAAATATTCATATATATGATGTACAGCCCATCACATGATACCTAATTGTGTTTGTAGATCACGGCGAAGTATGGGGATGAGTGCCTGTAAGGTGCGAAATTATAGCCACCTTTCACAAAGATGACAATATTACACTCATTTGCAGCATTTCGTTGCAAGAGACGAGACAGGAAAAACCACTGATTTTAGCAATCGCAAGGCAAAATAGAATTTCGCTGTTTTTTCGCCCGAGGCCTTGGTGCAGTACAAGTACGAGCAAACGAGCTTAAGGACAGGAGCTGTCCTCTTTCGACAGCAGTGAGATTGCCACACGCGTTCCCGCAGTCACACGAGCAGACATTGCACCCGCCACTGCGGCTTCTTTGTCTCTTTCCTGTTTGAGCCTACAGAGCGACATTACGCAGACGCCTGTACGCTTTATTTTCAGCGGAAATACAGAGTATCCCTTTTAGACGCGGAAGCTACTCATTAATTTATGCATTGCGAGGTGTTTCTGGCAGAGGGACCTGCATAAATCATTCATCATACGAGCAGCGCGCTTGTGGCGTTCGCACAGGCATTGTTACAACGCGTGCCAGCAGGAGTATAAACAAGAACAAGTTTCGCTCTGCAGTCTGCAGTGTGCTGGTTGCTGTGTGCTTCGCGAGGAACACGGGGCGGGCTTCAGGGCGCGCCAGTTGGCAACGCAGTACCTTTGTGAGGACAGTCACCCGCAGGTGCGACGGAACGCAACTGGCAACTCTAGTACCCACGAAACTCATTCACGTCTCTCTCCTTGGCTACATTTTGCTCTACGCAACAACTAAGAAACCTGACAGCAACAGAGAACTGAGCGATCCGAGGCTACTTACACCAGTAAAGCTGACTATGAATGTTGTCGTACAGTGCTTGCGATTAAAATTATCCGCAATTTAGTTGTATTTTTGTTTATTTTGGTAGTGCTGTCGTTTTACGTTGATGACGCATGCTTTGTTTATTCGAATTTTTAAAAATGTTTCTTTAAAAAATTCAGTCTTGGTCACACCACATATGCTTCAAGAACACAGGTGACCGGTTTCGGTCATATCACAAGACCATCATCAGACCTGTAATTTAATTTAGAAAGTAGTAGAAACGTTACTAGATTGACAATAAAATATGACAAAGTGCTTATAAGGATAAAATACAATAATACTTGTTATACCAATGGCAACCTTCGAAGATGGTGGCTGGAGCACTCTTCTCACCTGCTGTGATGTCAACTGGTGCCAGCAAGTGAAGGGCATACGCTTAAATACGATGTTCCGCCTACCTCTTCTCCCTGTACCTCACGTCAATCAGTCTGTGTAAAACGGGTCGTCAAAACGAAAAAAAAACGAAGTACAATAATACCCTTAAAATAGTTACGTATAAAATATCTCTTTACAACCATGGAACTATTTAAATATTGTATAAAATATCAATTAAAAGCTTTAAAAATAACTGTACAGACGATATATATTCAGTGTGCCCTCTATGGGCTAAGGTGGTACTACCACAATGGTTTCAAAGTCAACGATGTTGTGAAGGTCTTTGACATTGTGGCATCATATCGATATGTGAGTTGTGACTTGACTGCAAGTATACACCTATGCTAGATTCAGTCTGTCTGTCTTATGTTAACATTATTTGGCGCTCGACATGTATGTAATAATGGAATGATCAGCTACACAGTGGTATGATATTACATACTTTTTTTAAATGTCATAAAACTGATTTATTGAAAATGGAGTTATATTTCGTAATATTTCTAGCCGGAAGTTTAAGATTGTGATATAAATATTTATGTACTGTTTTAAGGTACATTTCTACCATGGATAGAACTGGGTCCTATGATTTTCTGATCAAGAGAGCACATACATGTTCATAGAACTTTGTCAAAGAGATCATAAATATGTTTTTCACGAAAATCCAACTGTTCATTGACAAGCACTGAAGGTTCATCTCTATAATGGGCATATATCTCGATCTCCTCCAAAATATTTAATAATAAGCCTTTATTAGCGTAATGAAGGACTTGCAAATTCTGTTGTACCATCCCTATGGCATGTTTCTTGAAAGTTATGTGATGGCGAAAGACTGATTTTGTTCGTGCGGTACCTTATGTATGTTCTTTGTATCGTGTAGTAAAGCTCCAGCCTGTTTGGCCAATGTATATTTTTCTACAATCACCACATTTGATCTTGTAAACTGCTGATCTAAGAAATCTATTGTTATCGTTACTTATAGTATGTCTTAATATATTTTGCAAAGTATTGTTAGTTTCAAATGCTACTGTTATTTCAAAGTTCTTAATTAAATTACTGATCCTATCTGATATGTTCCCCATCTACGTCATTTTTGTGTATTTATGAGCTCCTATTAGTAGTGTACTTTGTGACTGTTGCATTTTATTAAACATAATGGTAACTTGACGTGTATCAAAAGAACTGGTCTTCGAAATCTGTTTTAGAATGGTTGTTTCTTTTTTAATCTCATTTTCTTCAAGGGGTAATTTTAGCATCCGGTGGATCATTGACTTAAAAAATGCTTTTTTATATTTGTCAGGATGACATGACCTAGCATTAATAATATCAGTAGTTGTAGGTTTTTAAGAATTTTTGATCACTGCTCCAAAAATGTTTATTAAAATTTGTATTTTTATCTTTGAAAATTTCAAGCTGCTACGTTAGTTTCGTTATCTCTGCCGTGCTGTAAATCGTGGCTCCTCCGCTGTCTATTTGCACCAAACAAGAGCAACGTTCAGTGATCTGTTTTTTTTTTTTTTTTTTTTTTTTTGGTCGGAAGGCGTATCAGGGGTCGAAATTCATCGGAGACTTTCGGTACAGTACGGAACAGTGTTCTGCCACAATGAAGTGTCATCGAATGGATTGAAAAATTCCGAAGTGATCGCCAAGTGTGACGCACGATGAAGTAGCCGGACGACCGTTTACCGCCACAAATGAAGAAACCATTGAGCGTTCACGTGATATGATTCTCTTAGACAGACGATTAACTATTAACGAAGTGGCACATCGTCTGAAAATTAGTCACGGTTCTGCCTACGAAATCATCCCCAACAGAATTGAATTTCATACTCGTAAAGTTTGTGCAAGTTGGGTCCCAAAACAATTCACACAGTTGCGTAAACAAACGCGCTTGGACATCTGCTAAAAACATTTGGATCGTTGTGGTAACGAAGGGGAAAACTTCTAGACAGAATCATTACTGGTGACTAAACATGGACCCATCATTACGAGCCGGAGAGTAAACGACAGAGTTTGGAATTGAAACATCCGAATTCACTGTGCAAGAAAAAGTTCAAGACCCAACCGTCCTCAGGAAAACTGATGTTTACGGTTTCTTGGGATGCACAAGGTCCAGTACCGGAACATTATGAGGAAAGGGGCACAACAATAAAAAGTGTACGTTACAGTGAGATGCTTACTGCCAGGCTAGAGCCTGCAATTCGAAGCAAACGCCGAGGATTGCTGTCAAAAGATGTTGTGTTGTTGCACGACAAAGCCTGTTCGCAAACTGCTGCCCACACTGATGAAACACTCCAGAAACTCAGATTTGAAGTACTGTATCATCCTACATATAGTCCCGATCTTGCCCCCTTCTGACTATCAATTGTTTAGTCCACCCAAACAGGCAATAAGGAGCCGTAGATTTGCCTCGGATGAAGCAGTGAAAGAAGCGGTGCATTCCTGGCTTGCAGTTCAACCGAGAAACTTCAAAAATGGTTCAAATGGCTCTGAGCACTATGGGACTTAACATCTATGGTCATCAGTCCCCTACAACTTAGAACTACTTAAACCTAACTAACCTAAGGACATCACACAACACCCAGCCATCACGAGGCAGAGAAAATCCCTGACCCTGCCGGGAATCGAACCCGGGAACCCGGGCGTGGGAAGCGAGAACGCTACCGCACGACCACTAGATGCGGGCCCGAGAAACTTCTTTTATGAGGACATCATGAGGCTTGTACAGCGATGGACCAAGTGCTTTGAAACGCAAGGAAACTATGTCGAAAAATAATGATCTTGTAAGTTTCCTATCTGATTATTTTGTATCCCATCCTCGTCGCCACCTTTTGTATCCCGCCTGGAAGGCGGGGCGTGGGTAAGAGCAGGGGCAGGAAAAGGTACTAATCTCTCGGTACTGAAAATGCACTTAAAGCACCTTTTCTAGTGCATAAACATATGCAAACATATTACATAACTTGCAAGGTGGTGCGAAGTTGAAGCGAAGGGTCCTGGCTGTCTGCACCTGATGAAATGGGCTGACTCTGTAGCGGAGCTCGTAGAGCTGCACAGCACGAGCTAGAGGGCGCTGTCGACGGTGTCTCGTGGTAGTGCCAACCTTTGAAACTATGCCGTGGGATTGTTGCTATCGATACCACAGATTACAATAAATTTTCGTAACTACTCTGCGGATAATAATTGACTTGCCCTCGTACATTACCGTAAAGGCGACTTACAACGAACATGAAATTCGTATGAAGTGTACTACATACTGGAATATGCAAAGAGTTAGCATTTCAGGAAAACCGTTTCAAGTAGATAGACATCTATAGGGGCTGGAAAAATTTGCAAACATCGCGAGAAATGAATGTTTAAACATAAACGCAGGTGCTAACGAAGCGCTGTTATATTTGTCCAGGAATGGCACCTGTGCAATGGCCTTTGTTACGACCAGACGAAACTACAATCGTCCGCCAATAGCTGTGGGTTCTTTGATTTGTTCAGGAATATGGATCACCTGAACTACAACATACAAAATATTGGTTCACTTTATTAACTGAATGAATAAAACGATCTACTTAAGTTGATACAGTCGTTTGCCAGACGAGTGCTCAACTGTCTTTGGCTATTAAGGGGTCGCTTGATGCGTACAATCACAAACTACACTCCTGGAAATGGAAAAAAGAACACATTGACACCGGTGTGTCAGACCCACCATACTTGCTCCGGACACTGCGAGAGGGCTGTACAAGCAATGATCACACGCACGGCACAGCGGACACACCAGGAACCGCGGTGTTGGCCGTCGAATGGCGCTAGCTGCGCAGCATTTGTGCACCGCCGCCGTCAGTGTCAGCCAGTTTGCCGTGGCATACGGAGCTCCATCGCAGTCTTTAACACTGGTAGCATGCCGCGACAGCGTGGACGTGAACCGTATGTGCAGTTGACGGACTTTGAGCGAGGGCGTATAGTGGGCATGCGGGAGGCCGGGTGGACGTACCGCCGCATTGCTCAACACGTGGGGCGTGAGGTCTCCACAGTACATCGATGTTGTCGCCAGTGGTCGGCGGAAGGTGCACGTGCCCGTCGACCTGGGACCGGACCGCAGCGACGCACGGATGCACGCCAAGACCGTAGGATCCTACGCAGTGCCGTAGGGGACCGCACCGCCACTTCCCAGCAAATTAGGGACACTGTTGCTCCTGGGGTATCGGCGAGGACCATTCGCAACCGTCTCCATGAAGCTGGGCTACGGTCCCGCACACCGTTAGGCCGTCTTCCGCTCACGCCCCAACATCGTGCAGCCCGCCTCCAGTGGTGTCGCGACAGGCGTGAATGGAGGGACGAATGGAGACGTGTCGTCTTCAGCGATGAGAGTCGCTTCTGCCTTGGTGCCAATGATGGTCGTATGCGTGTTTGGCGCCGTGCAGGTGAGCGCCACAATCAGGACTGCATACGACCGAGGCACACAGGGCCAACACCCGGCATCATGGTGTGGGGAGCGATCTCCTACACTGGCCGTACACCACTGGTGATCGTCGAGGGGACACTGAATAGTGCACGGTACATCCAAACCGTCATCGAACCCATCGTTCTACCATTCCTAGACCGGCAAGGGAACTTGCTGTTCCAACAGGACAATGCACGTCCGCATGTATCCCGTGCCACCCAACGTGCTCTAGAAGGTGTAAGTGAACTACCCTGGCCAGCAAGATCTCCGGATCTGACCCCGATTTAGCATGTTTGGTACTGGATGAAGCGTCGTCTCACGCGGTCTGCACGTCCAGCACGAACGCTTGTCCAACTGAGGCGCCAGGTGGAAATGGCATGGCAAGCCGTTCCACAGGACTACATCCAGCATCTCGACGATCGTCTCCATGGGAGAATAGCAGCCTGCATTGCTGCGAAAGGTGGATATACACTGTACTAGTGCCGACATTGTGCATGCTCTGTTGCCTGTGTCTATGTGCCTGTGGTTCTGTCAGTGTGATCATGTGATGTATCTGACCCCAGGAATGTGTCAATAAAGTTTCCCCTTCCTGGGACAATGAATTCACGGTGTTCTTATTTCAATTTCCAGGAGTTTACTTTCTTGAAGTGCAATGCTCAACATTTGCAAAACTACATTTCATCTGTTACCTGAAAAACTCTTTAGTCCTAATCAGTGACGCTGACTGCTTCAGCCGAGGTCACGAACTGGACCAAAGCGCTTCAGTGCTTGGGGCTATATTGACGTCAGTGTGAGGGCGTTGCTGTGCTGAGAGAGAGGGCTTGTTTTCTTATGCCTCTACCATTCGACCTTACTGATTGCTGCGAGATATCGCCAATGTCTGTGTTATCGATACACATTGTCGACTGTGCTGTGGTGTCACAATTTTTGGACTTCACCATATCCTTACAAGGGAAACTCCCCGTCGCAGTCCCTTTAGATTTAGTGGTAAAATGGCCCAGTGGGTAGCCCGTCAAAAACTGAGCTCAGGTCAGGCATGAAAACAGGAAGAAGCTGTGTTATCGATAGCTACGATGCCACTGCTTCTGTTGGCACTACGACAGACACCGACGACAGCGCCCTCTAGCCGGCACTGGAGAGCTCTACGAGCATCGCTACAGTCTCGCCCATTTCATCAGGTGCAGCGATCCAGGACACTTCGCTTCAGCATCACACCTACGTACATAGTTATGTAATCGTTTATCACCTTGTTTTTTGCACCAGTAAACCATTTTCTCGCAGTACTGACTTGTCTTACCTTTTTCCGTTCTTACCCACGCGCCGCCTCCCAGGCGGGATACAAAAGAAGCTGTACTGAACTGTGAGAAAAGAAGAAAAACAGAAACAGTGAACGGTCGAAGATCAAGATGTGCAACATTGAGGGAATAGCAATACCTACGAGGCCGTAGTTTGATGGTACTGTTGTTGGACTCCAAAAGAAGAGACTCGTGTTCAAATCTCCCCTGCGCCCATTTTTTTCACAAAATTATGATATTTTCGTCCGATCATTGACATGTCTGTTCTCCTTCTGTAGTCTTGGCAATTGTGATACCATACATGAATATGAGTCATCTGGTAAGAAAGATTGCCATCTCACGAGCAGGCGAGATGCTGCATAGACCTCTCATAGATATGAAAACAACAAATAAACGGGTGTGAAATATGTCGCAACAAAGGAATTAAAGAGAAAAAGAAATTCCAGGACGGAACCCAAGAGTCATAACATGGGGTAGCTGTGGAGAACAAATAGGAGGTACGTACATCTGGTGGTCCCTTCATTTCGCTGTTGCAAATGGACGTTTTACCACGGCACAGAGACATATTTGAATACAGCGAACAGACACATCAATGACTAGGGGGACAGTTCATTACGTTATGAAAAAAAGAAAAATTGGCTTCGAGGGAGATTTTAACACGCATCTCCTACTTCGGAATTGAACACTGAGACCACGTAATCACGACTCCGCGAGTATTGAAAATTGCTCAATGTTGCACATCTTGAGCTTGGACTGTTCACTGTTTCAATATTACTTCTTTTTTCCACAGTTCAGTACACCTTCTTATTTTTTTCGTGCTTGATCTGTGTACAGTTTTTGACGGGCTGTCGACTGGGCCATCTTACCACTGAATGTAAGGAGGCTGCGATGGGGCGTTTCCCTTGTCAGCGCACTGTAAGTGTCAGACGTGGTCAGAAAAGTGGTTTTGTACAGTAGTTGGGAGTGGATTACGTCGGAGCTAAGTAAGTGACTCATGGGAAAGTTGTTACTGCTCGTATGGTGGGTGCCTCCGTAACCAAATTAGCTGAAGTGTTTGGTGTTTCAACAGACACCGATCGAAGATTTATACCACATACAGGCAAAGCGGAAAAACACTGTTCGCTAAGTCATAACGCAGACTAAAGTGTGTGTTGAGTGATCGTGATGGACGATCATTGAAGAGGATTGTGACGAAAAATAAGGGGATGGCAGCTGAAAAATTCACTGCTAAACTGAAAGTTGCTCTTACGAATCTTATCAGCATCAAAATCAATACGAACGGAGCTCCATAACCAAGGAATTACAGAGCTAGCTGGCTAGTTGGAATTCCAAAACAACTCATCAAAGGTGGAAAAGACTGTAACAGGAAAACGTGATGCCGAAGCCATAAAACATGGACTAAGGAGCGATGTTAGAGTCATTTGATCGGATGACTCTTGTTTCATATTGTTTCCAACTTCTGTCCGAGTTTATACGAGAGTGAAACATACCGGGGGTTGGTTGATGATTTTGACAGAGATAGCGTGGTATTCCATGGGCTTCATGGTTACCCTACAAGGTCGCATTATTTCCAAGGGTTCTGCGGCTATTTTGGCTGATGAGGTCCATTCCATGGTACAATGCTGATGCCGACGACAGGGCACCTGTTTAAATAGATCGCGTCGTCCAGGACTGGTTTTGTGAGCATGACGATGAATTGCTGCAGCTTCATTGGCCATGACATTCTCCAGCTCTCAATAGTATTGAGGCTTCGTGGCATCTGTGGAGAATAGTGTGCATCAGTTATTATAATTATAAACTTCCTGTTTCGGTCGTAAACTAGCCATCCTCAGGCGTAATGTAATATCATAAACAGATGGACGGTAAAACATAACTATTAACAAGTGTCATTAACATGTTAGTTTATAACACGATGCTCATTAAATGTTATGATTTGTCGAGCATCTGATTATGATATTACATATTACAGGGTGATTCAGAATTCATATTACAGGCTTATAGGGGCTGTAGAGCGGCGTTAGTAGACGACGTTCTGATAAGGAACCTATGTCCGGACGTGATAAGTGTTGTATCAGACGAAAATACATTCGGCGGTACAATGGTGGGTTTTTTAATTTTCTCTGGGAATAGAGCAAGTGGATTCTATAAAACATAAAATATTATTCCACATTATTGTAACATGGAGGACAATTACTTAACTTTGTACAACCCGGATTGGACATGTACTTAGACATGAGGGACTCATACATGATGTCATCGAAGGGAAACTCAGAGGAAACGCAGGACGAGGAAGAAGAAGAATTCAACGTCTGGACGACATGAAAGATGGAAGGAGATACAACAGACTGAAGGAAGAAGCTGAAGACAGGGAACAGTGGAATCAGAAATTATCCGTACGAAGACATGGACCTGCCACTAGGCAGAATACTACATAATAATAACCAGCAGTACACATCGAATCCACAGTAGGATGGACACTGTGCAGACAACGGGGGACTTGAACTATGCATTTAGATTTAATTTTATCCATCATTCGCATTTTCGGACGTGACCACTCAGTACACGGCAAGATGTAGTCAGATGGCAATAAGAATAATGCCCGGTTTTATTTCAGCTGCCAGATGCCTACTCAGACAGAAAACGTCTGTACGAAAATGAGTTTTGTTTCCTCAGCACAGTAAGTTACCGACGGCGCTGTTTTACGCTGGCAGCCACCACGTGAAGATCGACGGAAATAGAACGATAGCAGTCTGCAGAGGAAGGATGAGGATCCTCAAGTTCTTGTAAACAGACACTGGCCACCACGGGTAGCGTCCAATGGTTTGGGCAGTTGCAGGGGCATGGGGCGAGGGGGGGGGGGTGGCTCCGTCGATGTCTTAGGTTTTACTTGCAATATATTGAACATTTCTCGACGCTTTCGTGCTAGTTAATCTTTACTGTCATGTGTAACGCCACTTCACTGAGACAAAATTATTGATTAAGACCTGATAAACATTCTACCAGAAGAGCAGTCTTTAAGAATTAGAAATCATACCTAATCTGCGCGTTCTCAAATTCACCAGCTTGACTTCTACTTTACTTTGATGAAATTTTTGCAGATTTTTCTTCTTATTTCCATTTAGTTGGCCAGTCACATAAAGGGTGTCCCAGGAGGCACGTATAGTAATGGTTAGTATTCAGCGATATGATAGGAGAGATCATTCGAAGCAAAAGAATATAGTAAATATGGGCTCTGAAATGCAGTCCTTAAGAGCAATGAGCACTTTTTCATCTTTGCTTCTGTGGAATCATTCCTTCTACTGAACAAGGGCGCATAGCTCTTAAGGTACGCATTTTAGAGCCCCTATTCACTGGAGTTTTTTCCTTCGAGTGATCATTGTTGTCAGATCCCTGAATACTGTCTGTTCCTCCCAGGATATCCTGTATACTTCACTATATAGGCATTAAACGCAGCCACTAGTTTCATCTGCTTGCTGCGTGTCACCTTGGTATAATACATGTTAGTGTACAGAAAGTTACAATTTTAATTATGTAGTGAAAGAATTAATGCTTTTTAAGCTGATTTGCTGTGTGTTAACTATTTTTTCCTCATTTTACCCTTATTTAACGATACTTGAGACAAAATGTATCCCCTCGTTTTACGGAAAAACTGATTTATTTTTCGAAACAACGACATTGTTTTCCTAGCCAAAATTTCCTTTCTAATATCTTCGAATAGACACAAAAGTGGCTGAAAGCCGATAAAAAAAGTGAAATAACTCACACAATTTGTGTCATATAATGACGTACTGACTCTGGCATCTCTCCCTTGCATTCGCGCCGGCCGTGGTAGCCGATAGCCTAGCGGTTACAGGCGCTTCAGTCGGGAACCACGCTGCTGCTACGATCGCAGGTTCGAATCCTGCCTCGGGCATGGATGTGTGTGATGTCCTTAGGTTAGTTAGGTTTAAGTAGTTCTAAGTTCTAGGGGACTGATGACCTCAGATGTTAAGTCCCATAGTGCTCAGAGCCATTTGAACCTTACATTCGCAATAAGCAATTTGTGTTTATAGCGATAAGAAATGTGTGTTTACAATTCAAGTTCACATTGCACGAAAGTATTGACTGTTAAGCAGGGTATGTACATTGAAGTGCAAGAAAGGTGACAGTAAACAGTTGTAGGAAGTTCACTTAGCTTTTTAAGACGGCTTTAGTGTCCAGGGGCGTTGAAATTTTGCGTAATATATTTGAGGTCTAGGGTGTTAAATGACTCAGCATGGAGTTAATAGTTACTCTGTCAGAAAAAGTTATTTACCTATCATTCCGCATAAAATTTCATACGTAGTTCCAGATTTCCACGTGGAAATCTCAACACATAAAACATAGAACACTTGTCATTGTATTGCACACTCCGCCATGCTCTGTACGGTGGCTTGCGGAGCATCTTTGTAGATGTACATGTATCTGCCTCACATTGCAAAGAGCTTTACAGGTATTAACTCAGTCCACATTAAAAACAGTCTGACGCATAACATATGACAAGTTGTTTTCTCTCAAAGTTTCTAGAACTTTCAATGATTCAGCACTATTTTAGAGTGACTTGAGGTTTTAGATTATTCACCATACATATATGTAAAGAATTATTAGTAATAACAACCGATAACACAGGTTAAAACGTTAGCAAATATTTAAACTAGAAACTTCCTGTTACGTTGCAATATCGATTACGTATCAATATAAGTTTCATCTGCATTTGAAATAATCTGTAAAATTACCAATAAATAACGGAAGCAGGATTCGCTGTTGAATTTTTCCAAACTAATCTTCAAAGTGCAACTTTGCATAAAGTGAACATGTCGACACATAAACGAAAACTACATTTACGGAAAAATTTACGTTAGATAGATAGAAACGTTCCTAAACATCGACGGTAATTGATACAAAAGAAACAAGACGAAATCTGGGCAGAATTTAGGTGCTAACTCGTCCTTCACTAGTCGGGAAAAAGGTTCCGTTAGATCTTGTTTTATTATAACTTCTACAGTTCTTTATGAAGACAGTACATTGAGGATAAAGGCACAAGCAACACTCAGGTTTTTTACGGATCTGAGAGTGGACGTGTTACAAAACCTAGAACTGTACAGGGAAGTTGCAACACGCTTTTTCTGCTTCTACGATGTCTGTGCACCAATTCCGCAATCGATCGTCCACACTAGGATCCGAAATGAGTTCTCTGAGTCATTTAAGGTCTACAGAAAAATCAAAAATGTTTTTCCCTCGTTATTTGTATAAACTGCTGAATTTATTTTAAATCTCTGTTTGACAAAAGTTAGTAAATCTTTATGTTAATTGTTCTCTTCAGCTAGTAGGCGTAAAATTTTATACGATTTTTGAGATTCCATTCTTAACGGTGAGAACATGTGATTTGATTAAGGTCAGTATTATGCCAGAAGGACTCTTACTAGAATCTTCGACATTCTAAAAATCTGTGCTCTTCTTTGTAAACATTAAAATATGAGACAAATGTTTAAATGTTATGACCCATAAATATTACGGTTTTGTTCACTTCGGCTGCACCTTCCTATTCTAAAAAACGTTTCGAAGATTTGAAAAACCTGCTATCTTTCAGTCTGAGTGAAATAAAATCGATAGAAGGGAAACGAAAACGTGTGACGTTGCCTGGATTGGGAAACGGATAACTTTTCTGACTTTTGTGGCTGCGTCTGCCTATAGGACGATTACTGAGCAACTCATCACTGTGTGTGTGTGTGTGTGTGTGTGTGTGTGTGTGTGTGTGTGTGTGTGTACACTCGCATACGTCCTTCAGACTTTTGTAGATTGGAGATTGCTTGCCTTTGTGACGCAATAAATTTCTGCCTACAGTCTCTTCTTTTTCTTCAGAAAGTTGCATATTTTGGTAAGCAATCTACCAACAAATCATAATTCTTTTCCGGCGAAGGTGGAATCTTTAAGATCGATTGGAGAGAGTATTGCTCCTATTTCATAGGAAAAACAGGCAGATCAGTGGGCACCAAACTTAATGAATACGACAGAAGTTGCAAACTTCAGATAACAGACTCCACCTTTGGGCAGCATTGTTTGGAAACCAGACACGGTTATTAGTGAACGTAGGTACATTGCATTTTGGTCACAAGAGCAGAAGCTGTCACTGCTTCAAATAGTAGAGATGAAGACGCATTTACAGCCACTAAACGAGTAAACAAAATACAGGCACTTCTTCACACTGCCAAATTCGACCGGTTATCCAGTCCACTACTTGCATGTTATTTATTTATTTTAGTGCTCTATAGTGGTGAATGTATTGGTTGGTTGATTCGGGGGAGGAGACCTAACAACGAGGTCATCGGTCCCGTCGTACTAGGGAAGGATAGGGAAGGAAGTCGGCCGTGCCTTTTCAAAGGAATCCCCCGGCATTTGCCTCAAGCGCTTTAGGGAAATCACCATAAACATAAATCAGGATGGCCGGACGCTTGTTTGAACCGTCATCCTCCCGAATGCGAGTCCAGTGTGCTAGCCACTGAGCCACCTCGCTCAGTGATGAATGTATTCTTTCGTATATTTAATAATAGCTGCTAATTTCTTTGATGATTGTAGGTGCTTTGCTCTGTGTATTTTTATTTACAAAAATAAATGATTAATGATACAAGAGCAACGAAAAAAAGAACAGTTTTTTCCACCTAATAATGTTTCAACAAAGAAGCAAAGTAAAATAAATGAATGTTACTCTGTTTCCGTCTGATATGTTATGTCACTCTATAATAACCTTTTACGTTACTACAGTTCTGCCCTATTACACAAACAAGTGGCAGTTTTCAGCACTCATTCCTCCCATACAAACATTAGTATTTATTTGCTCATTATTCTGCAACGCGGAGTTGGTATGCGCTATGACGAGTGGTAGAGATGGTTTGCCCTCTCACAGGATTTCGGATGTAAGAGTGCCTCGTTAACGGTAATCAAATGCTTTGTTATTTTTGTGCCTGTCCGTTAATTGTCAAAAGGAAATAACGCCACAGAGAGCGGTCGAAGGGGGGGGGGGGAGTGGAAAGGGACGTGAGGCACTTTTATCCTGTCAGTTCATTTTTTTTTCGTTATCTACCATTACTGAGTATGCAAAAACAGATGTTGCTCAATGAAATGCTTCCAGAGACATCGATAGACATAAACAAAATCTTACGCTGATAGCAGTGCTAGACGTGAGGAATAGTAATGTAAGTGAATAATTAAACGTTCCATCACAAAAAAATGAATTTGCAAAGTAATTGCAATTTCTGAAGCTGAGAGGGAAGGAAATGAGAATTAGGGTTTGACACCGCTTGCAAGACGAAATAATTGGAGACAGCATAATTTCTGCCAGAACAAGAATGGAATGTAAAAAAGCTCAGTTCGTTTCGTAAGAACCAGCACAGCATTCGTTTATATCCATTTAGAAAAATCATGGAAAAATTGAAACTTGAGTGGTCAGACTAAGATTTGAGTCTTCCTTTGCTGAAATCAACTCCAGTGAAGCTGGCATGACATATGAGTTGCAAGTTGAGAAATTATTCGTGACGTGTTGCGTCAGTCTTCTCATAGAGGTTCCGGGATTTATTTCACTTCCGGCTAGTGAACAGCTTTGGCGACAGAAATGTCTTAAAATCATTGTAGTGTGTTGTCCGCTGCAGTACATATGCCCTGACGATAGCACCCGCTGTCTACAATAGGTTTTGTGAGGAAACGTCCGATTACACTCATGAAGTCATACTGTTCATTCAAATTACATAAAGAAACGTGATGGCCTTTCATATAGTTATTAGAAGGTTGTAGATTTCCACTGGAAGTTTAAGGAATTAAGATCTTAGCTAAGTGCAGTTAAGATTGCGTGAACAGCGAATAACATGCGGCAGATTACCCAGTTAGAAAAGGAATATATCACGAAAGCAGAAACAAGAAAAGTAATATTAAAGTTCAGCGATGCTACTCCACTATCCATTAAAATTCACCACGAAACGGATTAATACTTGCGCGAAGCGAAAATCTTCCCGTAATGAGAATATACAAAACTCGAAAGCAGTTTGTTTCTTTATTTATTTAAAACGTGCTTCATTACAATATTTGTGATACTAAATGTTCGTATTGTGTGTGTGTGTGTGTGTGTGCACGCGCTCGCGCATGCGTGAGCCTGTGTCTGCACGCGAGCGTAGTATGTAGTGTTATGTTTGTGTTGTATGATGGCGATGATGATGATGATGATGATGATGATGATGATGATGATGATGATGATGATGTTGAAAGGAGGGAGAGGGCGAAACCCTGTGCTGGCACAGAGCCTACTCCTCGCCAATGGCACCATGGGGGCTGCGAAGCTTAACGTCCCCATCCGATGGACGTATCACAATCAACAGTGTCACACGCCATCTCTTAATGGTATTTAAACCAGGACATAAGCATAAAGTCTGATCAGCAACTTAACGCCACCACTTCTCGCCCCTCCCTCCCCACTTCCCCCTTGGCAGTGAAAATTTTTTCCACCACCACAATTCAAACCGGTTTACTCAAGCACCACCACACAAGCTTGGGTTAGCGACCTCGGCGACATCGGTATGTACTGGCAGTGTGATAATTTGTAAGTCTCCACGTGCTCGTTAAAAGTTCAACTCCTGCCAAAAGCTGTTCAGACTCACCACCGTCTAAATGTTCCTATATGCGCATTTGTGTCTTATCAAAACATAGAGCTGTTTCCAGGTCGTTCACGTAATGCTCCTGGGTTGATGTAGCCCCCAGTAATGCATAATACCTAATTTGGACAAGAAATATCGTACATACCTACACACACACACACACACACACACACACACACACACACACACACACACGCACATGCTGTTTTTACCTACCACACTTCTCTCTAAAAGTAAATTGGTGATCCCTTTACTCTGAATGTGTTGTATCAACTGAACCCTTCTTCTAGCCAGGTTGTGCCACAAATTTCTGTTTGCCCCAATTCTGCCCTCAATAGTTATGTGATCTACCCATCTAACCTTCAGCATTCTTCGATAGCATCACATTTCAATAGCTTGCATTCTCTTCTTGTCTAAACTTATTATCGTCCGTGTTTCACTTCCATACATGGCTACACTCTATACAAATAGTTTCAGAAAAGACTTCCCAACACTTAAAGCTACGTTTGATGTTAACAGATTTCTCTTTTTCAGAATCGGTTTTCTTGTGACGGGATGTCTACATTTTATATGATCTCTACTTCGGCTGTCATCAGTTATTTTGCTGCCAAAATAACAAATCTCAGTTACTACTTTAAGTGTCTCGTTTCCTAATCTGATTTCCTCAGCATCATCTGATTAAATTCGGCTACATTCCATTATCCTTGTTTTCCTTTTCTTGATTTTCATCTTATACCTCCATTTTCAAGACATTGTCCATACCGTTCAATTGCTCTTCCAAGTCCTTTACAGTCTCTAACAGAATTACGGCGTCATCGGTAAACCTCAAAGTTTTCATTTCTTCTCCATGGACTTAAATTTCTTCTCCAAATTTTTCTTTCGTTTCCTTTAGTGCTTGCTCAATATACAGCTTGAATAACACGACCATGCGCTACAACCCTGTCTCACTCCCTTCTCAGCCACTGCTTCCATTTCATGCCCTTAGACCTTATAACTGTCGTCTGGTTTCCGTACAAGTTTCAAATAACCTTTCACTCCCTGTATTTTACGCCTGCTGTCTTCAGAATTTCAAAGAATTTATTCCACTCAACATAGTTAAAAGCTTACTCTAACTCTACAAATGCTATAGACGTAGGTTTGCCTTTCCTTAACCTGTCTTCTAAGATAAGTCCCTGAATTTCTCCCAGTGTCGGCTTCTACCAAGTTTTGCATACTTTTTGCAGCCATGAGTTATTAAACAGATAGTTTCGTAATATTTACACCTGTCGGCATCTGCTTTGTTTGGATTTGGAATTATTACATTCTTTTTGAAATCTGGGAGTATTTCGCTTATCTGATACATCTTGAACACCAGACGGAAGAGTTTTGTCATGTTTGGCTCTCCCAAGGCTGTCAATAGTTCTGACGGAATATCGTCTACTCCAGAGGGCTTGTTTCACTTAGTCTTTCAGTGCTATGTCAATTTCTTCTCGCAGTATCATATCTCCTGTAGTGTCCTGCGGTCGGCAGGAAAGAACTAACAGTCAATTTGAACACACTTTATTATAATTAAAGGAAAACGCCTTCTTAGCATACACTAAATTTTAAACGCAAGAATAACAAGAAAACCCCACAACTCTGGTGGTGGCAAACCAGATAAGAAAAGAAGACAATGGAAGAAAATATAGACCAAAATCTACTCTATCAATTTCAAAATACAACGTACTACTACAATGCTGCGGCGAGTGTATAGAATGATAGGGCCGCCATAAGTACTGAGCGGAGCTGTTCCTGGTGGTACATAAACACTGCCGTTCTAATTTTGTTTTTCCTTTATTGAATTTCGATTCCCCCCGAAGGGGGAGCGGGCTGGGAGCAGCTTAGTACGCTGCTCTACAGCCTACAGACTTTTTAAAACGTAAGAAGAAAAGAAACAATAAAAGCGGGCGGTGCCGTTCTGAATGTCCGGGTGTGCTTATAAAGCCGGGTCTGCGGAGTGCTACGTAAGTCATATGAGTTCCGATTGGTGGAACACTGTCACATGTTGTCTAGCGAAGTAGTTCCGTGTTTATTGGGAAAGCCTGTTATTGTTTATATCCGCTGGCGATGTTTCTCTTGCGCTCCTGCAAGAAGATCTCCCCCTTCTTCTACATCTACGTCCTCTTCCTACACACACAAACTTAGCAAAAGTGTAGAAGTATCGTGTAACACATGCTTGCGTCACGATGTGTGTAACTGGAGTACATTTAGATCTGATAAGTTTGAGTGCTGTTTATCAAAAAGTCGATAATCTGGATCCAGTTGTATGTCCACTGCACAGCCGAGCTCCAGTTCGACGTTAAGTGTATGAACGTAGCAACTTTGGATTACCAGTAGGCCTAACGTAATTCAAAATGTTTTTGTAATTATCTGAAAATCGAAGACATTCAAATCAAATTGCATAAAATCATGCAATGTTGCATTGTGCTTGTGACATCGACTCGCATAGTTTGATATCCTTATTTATTTTTAAGTTCCACTTCATTGTTTTAGTATTTTTCTATGTAATAGTGGCGAGTCATATTCTATACCTGAAAGATGACTCGCTAGCAGTGGGCCATGCATCGGCAGCCAGGATGAGAAGTGATACTATTTACGAGAATTACGGCCGACATCCGCGTTATCCCTGCTTTTTACTCAGCATCGTGCTCGTGGATAGGTTAAAAAAGTTCTACCTTGCCACTGCGATCGCTTCCCAGGTGAAGCTGACAGCCAGACGGCTCACAATCACACAGAGGAGGATAAGGCATAGACCAATGGCCTGAGTTATGCAGGGGAGAACGTGATTCTAATAGACCAGTGGTCGTAAAACTACAGCCCACGGGCTTCAGGCTGTCCCAATCAAGCTTTCGTGCTGCCCGTGGTTCTCACTCGTATATTATAGTCATAGCTACTGAAAACATCAGGTCGTAAAGTTTGTAGGAAGACTGTTCGATGAAGAGGAAAAACAACGAACAGACAGATGTGCTTATATTTCCGCGTTGGAGAAATGATTATTTTCAAATACAGAACATGTTTGTAGCAAATAATATGGAACTAAATTAAGGCTGTTGTAATACATCGAAATGGGTACAAAAACTGACGGTGAAATATGCATTTAAAGATAATTACTGTTATTAATACATTAATCAACTAGTCACATAGACAACACAACAACACTTGTGCGAGCCTAAGTTAAAATCCAACGCCGGCCGGAGTGGCCGAGCGGTTCTAGGCGCTTCAGTCTGGAACCGCGTGACCACTACGGTCGCAGGATCGAATCCTGCCTCGGGAATGGGTGTGTGTGATGTCCTTAGGTTAGTTATGTTTAATTAGTTCTAAGTTCTAGGCGACTGATGACCTCAAAAGTTAAGTCGCATAGTGCTCAGAGGCATTTGAACCATTTTAAATCCAACGTAAGTCCATCTCTTCTGATCATGAGAATTGGCGTCATCATGCCCACCGTTGCTCGACACGCCGAACGAATTAGCACTTTATTTATTTATTTTTTTAAGTGCTAGACTTGCACAGGTAGCGAAGGGGATTCAATTCCAGAAACGAACATCCTGACATGTTTTCCGCTTACGATAAATATCATACAAAGATAGACTGGATCTTTAAACAGGTCACTATCCAGTCTTGTCTTTGTTTCAGTGAGCTAGACGTCACTCTCAGCGATCATGAGCCAGTCACTGTTGTGTGAGAAACTGGAGGTTCACAATACGAGTCGGAGAGTTGAAATCTGTACTGAAACAACAGGATGCCTGATGCTAGGAGGGGCCTTGGGCTTTCATTACTGATTACGATTGCTAACGATTGACTGCTGGTGCCGTGAACAGCGATCATCGCTCATCGCCTAATAAGAGAAGCAGAATATGTGTTAGCACTGCATTCCAACAGGGCAACCGCAACAACAGGGTCTAGAGTACCATCTCCTAAAAAAAAAAAAAAAAAAAACAAAAAAAAAAAAAAAAAAAAAAAACCATTTTTATTCCTTCTCCTGCCCATTTACTGTTGGCCAGGCACGGTGTGCTCGTCTAATGGTAGCTAGGCTATCAGTTTGTTAACAATACTCCCTATTAATCGCAATTTATAATTCACAGTGTGACGGGTTTAAGTATCTGCCATCATTAGATCATTCGGTGCATTATGATAAGAGTATCAATGTCAAATGATATACAAACAGATGCACAAGCGTGTACAAAACATTTGACGTAGATACTCAGATCAGAATTCTACTAATCATTTATATCTACACCTACATTATTATTCTGCTATTCACACTTAAATACCTGATAGAGGGCTCATCGAACTACCTTCAAGCTACACTACTGGCCATTAAAATTGCTACACCAAGAAGAAAGGCAGATGATAAACGGGTATTCATTGGACAAATTATTATACTAGAACTGACATGTGATTTCATTTTCACGCAATTTGGGTGCGTAAATCCTGAGAAATCAGTACCCCAACAACCACCTCTGGCCTTTATAATGGCCTTGATATGCCTGGGCATTGAGTCAAACAGAGCTTGGATAGCGTGTACAGGTAGAGCTACCCATGCAGCTTCAACACGATACCACAGTTCATCAAGAGTAGTGACTGGCGTATTGTGACGAGCCAGTTGCTAGGCCACCATTGACCAGACGTTTTCAATTGTTGAGAGATCTGGAGAATGTGCTGGCCAGGGAAGCAGTCGAACATTTTCTGTATCCAGAAAGGCCCGTACAGGACCTGCAACATGCGGTCGTGCATTTTCCTGCTGAAATGTAGGGTTTCGCAGGGATCGAATGAAGGGTAGAGCCACGCGTCGTAACACATCTGAAATGTAACGTCCACTGTTCAAAGTGCCGTCAATGCGAACAAGAGGTCACTGAGACGTGTAACCAATGGCACCCCATATCATCACGCTGCGTGATACGCCAGTATGGCGATGACGAATACACGCTTCCAGTGTCCGTTATCGCGATGTAGCCAAACACGGATGCGACCATCATGATTCTGTAAACAGGACCTGGATTCATCCGAAAAAATTAAGTTTTGACATTCGTACACCCAGGTTCATCGTTGAGTACACCATCGCAGGCGCTCCTGTCTGTGATGCAGCGTCAAGGGCAATCGCAGCCATGGTCTCCAAGCTGATAGTCCATGCTGCTGCAAACGTCGTCGAACTGTTCGTGCTGATGGTTGTTGTCTTGCAAACGTCCCCATCTGTTGACTCAGGGATCGAGACGTGGCTGCACGATCCGTTACAGCCATGCGGATAAGATACCTGTCATCTCGACTGCTAGTGATACGAGGCCGTTGGGATACAGCACGGCGTTCCGTATTACCCTTCCGAACCCACCGATTCCATATTCTGCTAACAGTCATTGGATCTTGGCCAACGCGAGCAGCAATGTCGCGATACGATAAACCGCAATCGCGATAGGTTACAATCCGACCTGTATCAAAGTCGGAAAGGTGACGCTACGCATTTCTCTTCCTTACACAAGGCATTACAACAGCGTTTCACCAGGAAACGCCAGTCAACTGCTGCTTTTGTATGAGAAATCGGTTGGAAACATTTCGCGTGTCAGCACGTTGTAGGTGTCGCCAACCTTGTGTGAAGGCTCTGAAAAGCTAATCATTTGCATATCACAGAATCTTCTTCTTGTCGGTTAAATTTCGCGTCTGTAGCGCTTCATCTTCGTGGTGTAGCAATTTTAATGGCCATTAGTGTATTTCTCTACCGCTCCTCTCCCGAACAACGCGCGGGGAAAAACGAACACCTAAATCTTTTCCCATGTCCTTTGATTTCTCTTATTGTGTTATGACGATCATTTCTCCCTATGTGAGAGCCAGTAAAATATCTTCACATTCTGAGGAGAGAGTTTGCAATTGAAATTTCATGATAAGATCCTGCTGCAACGGATTTAAAATGGTTCAAATGGCTCTGAGCAGTATGGGACTTAACTTCTGAGGTCACCAGTCCCCTAGAACTTAGAACTACTTAAACCTAACTAACCTAAGGACATCACACACACCCATGCCCGAGGAAGGATTCGAACCTGCGACCGTAGCGGTCGCGCGGTTCCAGAGTGTAGCGCCTAGAACCGCTTGGCCACACCTGCTGCAACGGTAAGCGTTTTTGTTTGAATGATTGCCACCCCAAGTCACGTATAATGTCCGTAGCACTCTCTCGCCTATTTCGCGATAATGGAAAACAATCTGCTCTCTCTGAACTTTTTCGATGTCCTCGGCCAGTCCCGTCTGATGCGAATCCCACTCCGCACAGCGATTTTCCTGTGGAGCGCGGACAAACGCATTGCAAGTAGTCTCTTTAGCAGACCCGCCGCAGTTTCTAAGTTCTCTGGCAATGAATCGTAGTCTTTGGTTTGGATTTCTCACTACTTTACGTACGTAATCGTTCGAATTCGAAGTTATTCTTAATTGCATTCCCTAAGTATTTAGTTCAGTTTACAGCCTTTAGATTTGTGAGACTTATCACGTAACCGAAGTTCAGTTGATCCGTTTTTGTTGCCACGTGGATGACTTCACACTTTTCATTATTTGGAGTCAATTGCCACATTTCTCACCATTCAGATATCTTGTCTAAATCACTACTCTGTTATGAGCCCCAGGTAGACGAGCTGTAGTAAGGACGCGATAAGAAGGCGGCCGGCCCTGAAGTACTGACGATTAATGGTCGGCACCATTCACTTCGTGTGGACTGTTATGTTTCCGAACGCTGCCCTCCTCACCGGCCCCAAAGCTGTGACACAGTAATAGGGTTTAACCAGTGGCGGGTACAGAAGAACCTCAAGAAGGGGGCGCTAAAGATATCTTGAGCTACCTTTAGTTTTACCGTAATAAAAAATAATCAAGTCGCATGCATAGTTTAATAAAGTTTTGTTTGAACTGACTATACCACATATACAAGACAGAGCCATCTTATAATACAAAAAAGTTGCAATTGTGGTTCTCTTACTTAAATGATGAATTCTATGCACCAATTTTTCCTGGAAAACTGGTTAATTACTTCGTCAATAGACAATCAGTGTCAGGGTGTGTGTTCACCAGAGCTAAGCCATTAAGTCGATCCTCCTTCATTGTCGACCTCAGCCATGTCTTGGTACGCCGCAGTGTTGAAAAACTTCTTTCTACTGTAGCAATACATGTAGGTAGACAAGCAAATATTTTGCACAGCGTGTGCAAAATAGGATAGTCAGATATATAACAAACAGACAACGCTTGCGTAACAGAATCGCGGTCATTAAGGGCGTTTATGTTCGTTTGCTTGTATTGAAGAATTTTGAATCTCTCCCTTTAGTCTCTATGTAATCACAAAGAATGATCTTCTTCAAAGAACGGTAGTTCAGTTAAGCGCTGATTCAATTTATGTGCCAGAACCTTACCGCCATGTTTCAGTAGTTGTGAGTGCATAAGTATGTTGAATTTTAAATCATAAATATTTTCTTCAGCAAAACGTTCCCTCATGTCAGTTGTAACATGGACCAGTGTTGGAATAAAAACAGTTCTTTTCCAATACGTCATAGCATCATCATTATGATCGCAGTTTTCCCTGTGTCTTTGTCTGCCTGTAAGACGATGAACATTCATCTTCACGTGTAACTCTTCCATAACTGCCTTCGCCTCTTCAACAATACGAGCAAAGCGGTTGTTAGCATTGGCTCTCATGCCGTCATACACCTTGAGCGACGAATCTAATTTTGCATTTGCCATCGCGACGTCCTAGCTAGGGTCTTGTAAGATTTTGCTGACTGGACATGTTATGCTCATAATGTCACTCACTGTAAACAGAGTGATAATAAACTCGTAACTAGAGAGAACTCGAAGGAGAATATTGGCTTTGGTAGCCGTTGTCCTATCCCTCAGACAATGTATTTCTTTAACGTTGCAAACTGTTCCGAGATCAGCTACGAATTGAATAACATCATCATATCGTTCAACCCATCTCGTTTGACAATGTGACTGCAGCGAGTGTTTTAGGTGACTGTTCAACGTAGCGAACGCTTGCTAGACGCTGTAAGAACCGATACTACTTCTTCACCAAGTGAGTTTCTCACACTTGTAACTTTGCAACTGCGAGAGAAAGCGAGGTTCATCTGACAACTTTGACACGGTGCTACTTGGGCGTTGATAGCTTTATTTTTTATTGTTGCCAAAGCTCCTTTGAATTCTGACATTGTAACTGAGCAACCATCACAGCCTGTACCAACACAGTTCTCCAATGAAAGAGAAATGCTTTCCATTCTCCTTAGAATCGTAGTACGTAATAACTTCACCAGTAATGCTACGCTCTCCATCTTGACCCTCTTGAGGTTCATCGTCAATGTTTCCACTACAATCATTGTCTTTATGGATGTCAACGAAACCCAAAAATCTTTCCTGTAATTTTGCCGTCACCATCAACATATCTTGCAGCTAAACTCAGCTGGGCGATGTGAGCTATATCCGTAGTCTCATCGAAGATTATGCTGTGATTACGAGAATCTTTGATTTCCTCCAGTATTCTCGATAACATCACTGGTTCACAGCATGAAGTAAGTTCATTACACATTGATTTACTCATGTAAGTGGCGTTCGCTTTAGTGGACTCAAGGTGATATTTTAGCTGCAAGTCTCCAGCGTCAATTCTAAATCTTAGAAGAGCTCTAAAGTTTCCCTCGTTACTCACTATACTTTCACGATCATTTTCGTTTTCTACTAGACTCCCGTCGTCTCTGCCCACGCAGAGGAATATTTTGCTTTCCATGAAATATGATTAATTTTATTACAGGTACAAGACGGTCTCTGTTTTCACTAATGCTTTCCATTCTCTGTCTTGACAATTGATTTATGACCTCAAGTTCGCAGTTGTCTCGTGTCACCAAAAATAATTTTGCATCTGTTGACGCTTCAACGTGGTATTTGGAGCTGAGAGTGGGTCTCAAGGTGCCATCTATACCAGTAAGTTTGGCAAACTTTGTTAGTGGCTCCGTCACAAGTTTATTGGCGATAATGGATTTCTTTCCTCCAACCATTTTATTATTGACAAAAACTGAACAGTTAATGCAAAGAAGCCCCTTTCCAATTTGTGAGAACACCAGCCATGGATACTGTTCAAAGTGACTCTCCTGCACTTGTCTGCGTTCAACCCGGCCCCTCGTGTTGTGCTCAGAAGTAGGAAAGATATAACCGTTTTCAGGTTTCCTTGGAGCTGTCAGAAGCTTGTGTTTTATATCATCACTAATATTTCCTGACGCAAATATATCCAATTGATTGTCAGTATCCGTGGGATTGTAGGAATCAGTCGATGAACTTTGCTGTGGAAGTTTCGACGAAGTGCTGCGCCCTGTCTTTTCACCTGGTGGTGATTTTGCGGCTGAATGGTGAACGGAATTTTCAGATGTTTCTACTTTACTTTTTCTTGTTTCATAACGATCCATTTTATTATATTGTTTCGACGTAGGTAAATAAGATGCCAATTATTCTCTAATAAACACTTTACTCGCCCTGAAAAATGCAACGCTAGTACACTTAGCACTAAAACACACACGGTCATATTCCGCGTATTTCTAATATCAGTAAGCACAACACTGACTTAAGTCCGCGTTAACAGCCAATAATCACAGATGTTCACTTTTTATCACTTCCAAGTTATCGCAAAGATCTTACCTTTCAAACTGACTACCTGTCAGCGACTCTGCTGCCCTTACATATGTGGCTCGGCTATTTCGAGATCATTCGCTGCCAGAATTTTCGCTTTCAGACTTTTATGGAGTGTGATACCTACTGTGAAAGCGACAAGCCAATATGTACCTTACGACGTATGATATAAGGTCTAGTTTCCAATGATGACGTCATCCGGCAATTTATCTGTGTGTGGAACTTTTACTGTCGATTCCGTTCCTTTCTAGTGCATTCGATAGAGGGCCTATATAGTAAAAATGCGTTTTTAGGAATCTTCTCGAAAGTCCCTATTACCGTAGATAGAAGCATCAATAGTTTCCCATATCTAACTCGAATTACGAGTTAGGTATAGGAAACTATTGTTACGTTATTTCAGGGGCGATTCTAGAAGTCGGTCAAGGGGTAGGGCTAATTGGGGGGGGGGGGGAAGGGGGTTTGGGGGAATGGAATATCGCTTAACAGAAGGAGAGTTGGGGTCCTCCACCGACAAATTGGTAAAATCTGGTATTGCTTAAAGTATTTTTTGGTAATTGTTTTGCAGTTTAGGGTAAAAAATGTGCATTAATAAACAATAAGACGCCCATTTTAAGTTAAACGATATTTATTGGTTTTGACGGTAGGCCTAAGCTATTTGCCGCTCTTATTCTTTTGTTAAAATGTGTTTGAAATACATTGCAACCTATATTGCTACATGAATCTGTTGGAGTAATATATTCGCTAATTTCTGAAGTAATTTTATCCAGAGTACTATGATACTCTATTGCCACCCCCCCCCACCCCCCTCTTGCCACCGCCCCTGCGCTATTTGTAAAAATATCGTTACGAGTCTCGTAACAAAATTTTCACTGAGAAATTGCTATGAATTACTATTATTAATACTCCACAATCAGCTGATCACTCTCACGCTTGACTAATCTTCACACTTGCACTTGCTACAACTACGACCTTTTACTTATTCATTCTTCACTCTTAATATTTCTGCTTCTGAATGTAAACTAGCTTCCTATTCGGCGAGTATGTGTAACGCTATGTATCGAACCTTCTCTGTACAAACAAATGCTAAAATATTCGCTACTTTTCTCGAACGAATGCCAGACAGAATAACGTACCGAGATAACTAGAATGGCCGCGACTTTTCTCGTACGTATGTGCCAGACAGAAACGTATAAGATACGATGACGCGGATGCGTGTGCTACATGTAGAAAGTACAACTACTCGATAACTCGATTCAGTCGAGTTGACTAACGAAAGAAACGATCGAATAGCGTGCGGACTGACTGGCGGGGGCGGCGAGGGTAGTAATGTGGAAGGCCCCGCAAGGGGAGACAGGGTGCGCCCCCATATGTATCCGCCAATGGGTTTAACTAATATTTATCTTTTTTTGTTCCTGGGTGAGGTTGCTGTTTATAATGCTATGCTTCAGGTGCCACATACTTGACAACTGCGTGGACAATTATTGTCTCGGATCCATCCAAAACGTTCACCACATTCACCATTCAACGGCATATGAAATGACTTAACTGTCTAGGTGGAGTGCTCTACAAATCTAAACTATACCAAGACTCACACTTATTAATTATTCCACGCTATTAATCCGACCTCAGATGGATTTCTTGTTGAAACACAAAGGCCGTGGAAGTTTACAATTATGCCAAGTGTACTAACTAACACATGTATTGTATTGATATTACACAATCGTAGTAGCAACGCTCATGGTTTACAGATCCTGCACATTAATGCAGTCGTTAGTACTTTTTAGTTCACTCTACGTCTAAAATCGCAAAAACTGGTAAGTCACTAGCGGTTCTGGCGCTGCAGTCCGGAACCGCGGGACTGCTACGGTCGCAGGTTCGAATCCTGCCTCGGGCATGGGTGTGTGTGATGTCCTTAGGTTAGTTAGGTTTAAGTAGTTCTAAGTTCTAGGGGACTTATGACCTAAGATGTTGAGTCCCATAGTGCTCAGAGCCATTTGAACCATCTGGTAAGTCACTTGTTATGACCAGACCAGTTCATTTGCTCTGCAGTCCTTCCTTCCGAGCACCAGTTACAGGAAATGGCTGATTACACTTCACCGGCTCGTAACTCGATAATAAACTACTCGTCTCCCCGCGTACTCAGGCTTGCGACTCTTTCAGAAATCACGGCGATTACGTACTTATTCGTACCCATAATAGGTCGTTACTGATACGAGCGACACTAAAATACGGTCGCACTGTTACTTCTTACACTCATGACATACCATTATCAGCAGTTACCAGACGATGCTGGACAGTTTGCAATGTGCCTCTAGGGATGAGGGTTCCTACACTTTTCCTCTGACGGAACGGTTTGAGAGTCCTGATACTTTTAGGAACACCTTGTTTATTTCAAAGGTTAATAAAATTAATAAAGTTTTTAAAAACGAGGAAAAACTTATTTTATTCTTACTTCGGCGTTGAATGATAGCCAATAAAGAAGAAATCATAACAATTTTTTGAAAAATAAGAAAAAAATATTTGTTATTTAGCATTTATTTTATTTATTTAGTTTTCTCGACAGCTGATAAAATACTGGAATAAAGTTTTCAGTGGCTTTGGTGATTTTCGGTCATTAAATTATAAATCCTCTAGACATCAGGTGGAAGTATAGGAAGTTGAACTCCAAAATCTGGTACGGCATCAAGCCTGTTCCTGAATTTTGCCTTCGGTGCAGCAAAATAACAAAATCCTGCTTCACATAGATGTGTAATGGTAAACGGAAGAAACAGTAATAGATTATTTTGATAAACTCAAGTACTCTTCTGACAATTCTGTCCAGAAAAAATGGCATAATGATTGATCTCTGTGCTTTTTCTTTAAATCAGAGTCACTTATTAAGTCAATTAATTTTTTCATAGTCAGTTGCACTTAAGCCTGCTGGCTTAGCTGTTGCGGAAAATGGATTTAAATCCAGGAATGATCCTAACTAGTCTTGTGAAAATATTGCATAAGAGTTTATTCCAAGTCATGTAAGTGCACTCTAGATAGCTTAGAAACTTCATCTATTTTAAAACTGATTTCAGTCAAACATTCATGCAAAGCGGGAGAGCATTAAAATCGTTTGCTTGGACTGAAGAAATCGTAAAGTTCAATTTCTTTCAAAAAATTCAATTTCGTCTCTTTTTATTAAAAATTGTAACACTTTCCTAGCAATTACGGGCTAAATTCGGTGCAGTTTGTGAAATGTCTTTCAGGTATGAGAATTTTTTCAACCATAAGGGATTTGTAAGAAAATTCTGTTGCATTTTGTACTCAACTATTTTGCACAGTAAAGAAGGTCAATAGCGCATTACATAATTCATAAAGCATCAATAGCTCTTTTCTTCTGGACAGCCATCTCACTTCCGTAGAGAACCAAAGCGTTAGCAATTATTGACTGGATTGGAGGTGTTGTGAAACGACTTCCCGTCGTCTTCATTTTGTGCCGACAACACAATAGAGCCATAGAGATCAGCTGGATTTCGTGAAAGTAAAAGTTAAACCGAATATGAGATACACATTGCTAAAAATTTACAATCACAGTGCTGAAAAAGGTGAACCTATTTTCAACTTAACTACGAGTTAATAAAACATTTTCTGACTAATTATGTTACAGGTAGCAATTACATTTCTAAATTTGTTTATAACAAATCAACTAGTGCCTGAATTTTAGTGCTAACATATATCAGAGATTCAATTAACGTGCTTTATTTATATGTTCTGTTTAATTTGGTGTAGTAATTTTATAATGATGGGTTTACTGGTACATCCTGACCATGTGCTACATTTCTTTCGATTAGTTACAGTATTAATTTCACATTTATATTGTACTTTTCACATAAGAACAATGCTATTCAGCAAAGCATCGTTTTCGAATTATATGTATCCTGAAATAGTGGTTATTTTTGTATGTAATTTGGTAACAGGTCACTTTACAATCAGGCAATTAGGACTATTTTACATAAAATTGTATTTTTCATTGTCTGTAATTGTTAACAAAAGTATAAATAGAGGTCACGCAGGCGCCTTGGGGCACTCGTTTTTTGGCTAGGGTTGCGAGCAAATGTATTGTAGGCTCACTCGTTTGTTGACTGTTGTGAACTCTGTGTCGTTTGATGTCATCTTTGGGTACATGTGATGTAACCGGTACAGTTCACCAGGCTCAGACACCAGAGTCCTGGAAATATATTGGTGTTAAAACTGCACTGCATTTTGGAATTTATTTGGGAGTCTTCCGCAATCCTTTTCATAGGCTGCACAGCGACGAGACGAGTCCAGGAATTTTACAACACCTAGAGAACTAAACAACTCTCACTGGTGGTAGAATTGACGTGAAAACAACAGCACATCGACTGGGCATTTCACTCAAAAGTCAAAACATTTGCAACGTGGAGGTGGGAAAATGTAAACATCTCACTGACCACAATTGTTCGCAATTTGTTTGAAGAATCTTCTGGACACTTCCAGCGAATGATTTGGCCACCCAGATCGCCCGACATGAATCAAATCGAACATTTGAGGGAAGTAATTGCAAGGTCAGTTCGTGCACAAAATCCTGCATGGGCACCACTTTCGCAATTATTGACGACTATAGAAGCAGCATGGCTCAATATTTCTGCTGGTGACTTGTTGAGTCCATGCAACCTCGAGCTGTGGTACTACATCGGACGAAAGAACATCCGATACGATGTTGGGACTCTTGTCCCCTCAGTGTATATCAATCTCTTCGTTTGTTAAATGTATATATGGGATGTATCTACAAAACATTTGAAAAAAATCACGATCTCAACTACTACTGAAGTTTATTAATGGGATATATTCACAATTTAGTCGAATGAAGTACGACCTCAAAAACTGTAAAAGATTACCCAAAACTACTGAATCTATCATGTTACAGACGAGCAGGTAAGGTATCATGGTAAACTTACATTGTGTGGCAACAACATTTACCTACGAGAGAATTTAAGGCTGAATGAAAATAACGTATTTTTTGCGTAGTTATTACTACACACATCAAAAAAGTTTTGCGTCACCCGGTTCCAAGAACCCCTGAAGATAGACGTTCGCTGTGGATATTGTATCACAGACACAATCCCTTTGACTGTTCAGAGAGGTCACTAAACCCATCCAAAGATTAAACAAACATGCATGAGTAACGCCAATTAGACGTAGGGGGTCCGACATCCGATCAGTTCCAGTCATTCCTCCAGGAAGGAGGTACACGGCTCGTTTTGTCTGTAGTTCAACCATGCCTAGACGGTCAGTACCGCGTTGCGATCGCGTCCGCATTGTTACTTTGTGTCCTGAAGCTCTCTCAACAAGGGAAGTGTCGAGGATCCTCGGAATGAACCAAAGCGATGTTGTTCGTACATGGAGGAGATACAGAGAGACAGGGAAGGTTGATGACTTGCCTCGCTCAGGCCGCCCAAGGCTTACTACTGCAGTGGATGACCGCTACCTACGGATTATGGCTCGGAGAAACCCTGACAGCAACGCACCATGTTGAATAATGCTTTTCGTGCACGAATAAAACTGTGCGCAATAGGCTGCATGACGCTCAATTTCATTCAGACGTCCATAGTGAGTCCACCTTTGCAACCACGACACCATGCAGCGCGGTACATATGGTTCAAATGGCTCTGAGTACTATGGGACTTAACTTCTGAGGTCATGAGTCCCCTAGAACTTAGAACTACTTAAACCTAACCAACCTAAGGACATCACACACATCCATGCCCGAGGCAGGATTCGAACCTGCAACCGTAACTGTCGCACAGTTCCAGACTGTAGCGTCTAGAACCGCTCGGCCACCTCGGCCGGCCGGTTCAGATGGGCCCAACAACATGCCGAATGGGTCCACCCTCTGAATTGGCATCACGTTTTCTTCACCGATAAGTGTCGCATGTGCCTTCAACGAGACAATCGTCTGGGACGTGTTTGGAAGCAACCCGGTCAGACAGAACGCCTTAGACACATTGTCCAGCGAGTTCATCAAGGTAAAGGTTCCCTCCTACTTTGGGATGGCATTACGTGAGGTCGACGTACGCCGCTGGTGGTAATGGAAGGCGCCGTAACGGCTGTACGATACGTGAAGGCCATCCTCCGACAGATAGTGCAACCATATCGGCAGCGTATTGGCATATGGACGACAATTCGCGCCCCCATCGTGCACATCTTGTGAATGACCCTCCAGGATTACGAAATCGCTCGACTAGAATGGCCAGCATCATAAATCCTATCGAACATGCCTGCGATAGATTGGAAAGGGCTGTTTATAGACGACGTGACCCACCAACCACTCTGAGGGATCTACGCCGAATCGCCGTTGATGAGTGGCACAATCTGGACCAACAGTGCCTTGATGAACTTGTGGATAGTATGCCACAACCAATACAGGCACGCATCAATACAAGACGACGTGCTACTGGGTGGGTGCAGGACATGGATTCCGGAAACAATGATCTTGTGAGACCCAACTCGCTTTATTTGTTCATGAGACCCAGAAAATATTAGATACAGGCTCCCAGGTAGATGCTATTTTCCTTGACTTCCGGAAGGTGTTAGATACAGTTCCGCACTGTCGCCTGATAAACAACGTAAGAGCCTACGGAATATCACACCAGCTGTGTGGCTGGATTGAAGAGTTTTTAGCAAACAGAACACAGCATGTTCTTATCAATGGAGAGACGTCTACAGACGTTACAGTAACCTCTTGCGTGCCACAGGGGAGTGTTATGGGACCATTGCTTTTCACAATATATATAAATGACCTAGTAGATAGTGTCGGAAGTTCCATGCGGCTTTTCGTGGATGATGCTGTAGTATACAGAGAAGTTGCAGCATCAGAAAATTGTAGCGAAATGCAGGAATATCTGCAGCGGATAGGCACTTGGTGCAGGGAGTGGCAACTGACCCTTAACATAGACAAATCTAATGTATTACGAATACATAGAAAGAAGGATCCTTTATTGTATGATTATATGATAGCGGAACAAACACTGGTAGCAGTTACTTCTGTAAAATATCTGGGAATATGCGTGCGGAACGATTTGAAGTGGAATGATCATGCAGTGCTTCCTTATGCCACCTGGAATGCTGCTGATGTAACAGCTAATCCCTGGTGTCATCGTCAAGTAGTAGGTGCTCGCCGCCTTGGACGACACAAGACGACATAGATCGAATTCTCCAAATGAGAAAGGTCGCTAAACAATGTAATGTCAGTATTACTGCTGTAGTTAACAGTGTCTCTTCAATCAAGATAAACCTGATATATGTTCAGTACACTCATTGAATTCACCGTGTTTTGTGATGAAGAATGGATATTTCTCGTATTTCGGTATCTTGAATCTAGTGCTGAATTTCTAAAAATTAGAGACGCCGGAACGCATATCTTCAGTCATACAAACGTTTCCCGCCCCCCTCCTCCCTCCTCTCTTAGATTTTTGAGCACCTGTGTTAAATCTTACAAAGAGAAATCAGTCTTTACCAAATATTGAAGCTAACCTTTTTAAAACGTAATTTCTTATAATAAAAACAATAAAGTCACAAGATCTAATGTAAGCAGGCGGTGCTATCGTATAGGTCCCCGTAGTGGTGTCACTATGCTTCCTGGTTCTATTCGATACATTAGAGACACAACTGCGTAAGTCTTTGTGACTGAGGTTTTGTTTATAACTCAACGTGTGACCAGTATCTGTAAAAATAAGTCTCTCTCTCCCTCTCCCTCTCTCTCCCTCTCCCTCTCCCTCTCCCTCTCCCTCTCCCTCTCCCTCTCCCTCTGTGTGTGTGTGTGTGTGTGTGTGTGTGTACATCATCTCCAACTAAACCAGTGGGCCGATTTCTACCAAACTTGGTACACATAGCCTTATTCCCAAACAACAATCACTGTGGATGTAAGAGCCTCCTACCTATCATAATTCAGGAGATGTGACGCCATAAACAATGAGATGCGTGAGAAACTGCCGCATAATGCATGGCGCTTAAATGCATTACTTCTGTACTACTAACTATATTCCAGTAAATTCCGCAGGCAATATCCACAAGTGGCGCTAAATGCACCTACAAACGTATATCATGGTATCTCACGTAGATCAGAATATATGACGTCATAAACACTGAAATCGTAAAAAAATGCCGCATCATGAAAGAAGTTTTAATACAAAATTCTTTACTACTAACACACTCCTATAGTCGAGTCATCTTAATGACATCCCTGGCACCTGGTAGCCTTTTGACAGCTTTCAACTGCTAAGCGTAAACGGCCGTTGGCCAAAACGATAGCCGCCTATATACCGACGTTTACAAAACCGCATTGCTGACACGCGGAGCAGCTGCACCCAGAAGATGCCTGCGATCATGTTTCTTAATTTGGATCCTGTACTTATGGGTTTGTACATTATGCACATTTCTTTGTACAACTGTTTCATAAATTCAAAGATGTTTTCACGAATACATGGAATGAAATTTTTTCGATACTTCACTACAAACACAATCCATTTTTTCTTTTAGTTTCTAATTCTTAACTCACGTAGTGATTTGTCTGTAAGGTATACTACGGTGTGTGGTCTCTGACAGCCCTATGTTCAAACCGAGATTAAAGTTGCAAATCATTTGACATTTTTAATGCAAGGTACATAACGTTTATTTTAACAGTTGCTTAAGTGTTCTTTAAGCACTCCTTATTGATTTTATGGCACTAAATATAGCCTCTAGTATTTTACTTCTTATTACTCAAAATCACATACATGCGTACAGTTTTTTAAATACACAAGTGGACTCTTAGAGAGTTGAATTTAACATTCTGAAAAATTGCAGTATCTCTGCAGTAAGTAACCTTCACATAAAACTAAATTCTAGGGTATAAACTTTCACATAAAATTGCCCACGATAGTCTGCAAAACTGAATTCCTGTCTGAAATCTGCAGTTTTATTTATGACGTCTCATTACACTCTGATTTTAACTATTTTCTTGGAAAAACTGCCAGTTGTCCCCGTCGCAATTGCCTTGAAGTTATTCCTCTGAATGATCTTTCGTTAGCAGAACTGTGATCAGTGGCTATCGCCTATTTCTTGATCTGTATGACTGATACTTTCCCTCAACCGCCGACAAACTATTTCATCAAACTTAGGATCGTTTAAACTGACATGATCCTCGAACACATTTTGTAGTATACTGAAGAAAACAGGTACGAAGTTCACAAGGCGCTGACGAGGAGCCCCAAGATGAGTCAGTAACACACCAAAAAGGCGATAATGCAACCGACAGCAAACCGTTGTAGGGTTGTCATATTTAAAGAGGGTTGGGGGTGTGGGGGTATAGAAGCATTCCGCCAGAATTGACCTTCGAGAGACATTTCAAAAATGTTCGCGCGATTCAGAGACCACAAGTCGTGAGTTAACCCTAGCAATACCACCGCAATTTCCATAACACGTAATACCGAGGGGGGAGGTACTTTGTGCCCACCAGAACTTAAATAAATAAAATTTATGTAGCTTTTGTTAAAAACATACTTTTTAAATAGGTACTGATGTATAAGTAGGGTATAGAGCCTAACAAGATCTTTTAGCACAGTCTTAGCAACACCAATGTTTTTTCCGTAATATTTACATTGAGTGGCGTGGTACTTTATGACTATCACAAAAATTCTTAAAAAATACAAATTTAGTTAAATTGTCGTTGATTTTCATTCATTACAGGCCCTTTGAAGTTACAAAGATGTGTAAGCAGAGTCCTGAACATGAAAATATGATTGATATTTGTAGCGAAAAGTCACATTCACCACTAAGACTTAAATTTATGGGTTAAGTTTTACTGAAAAATTTAAAATAGTTACGGAATCTGATATACTTAGTCACTGAAAAATACATATTCTTTTTCAAAATATTAAAATATAATTAGCGAGACTGGATTACGATGTTATCAAAGGGAACACACAACGTACCCCCTCCCCCTCCCTACCCAACTGGTATTGCTAAGATTAAAGGCTAATAGAAACTTGATAAAATGAATACCCAGGAAATTCCAGGTTCGTCATTCAGTTAATTAATAAGGCATTTAGTTATGAATGACGATGAAGATATTCCTGACTCGGAGGCGTCACGTATAGTTCTGACTTGTCGAGGAGTTAGGAAAAACAAAACACGATTTGACATGAGACACGGAGTAGATGTGTAGTAAACGCATTAGATATCATTTGTCTTCTATTAACTATGTAACTGTGAAGAAACGCATGTAACAGAAAACGACACGAAATGTAATATTACAGCTGATCTTATTTGTAGCGGATAACAGTCGCCGATGTTGATGCCCAAATTTGTCAATAACTAAGTTAGCACAGTCAGATTTTCAATCACTTTCCTTCTGTGAACACTTAGCATGTACAACTCACATAACCTTTTTTCACTCATTGTAGAACACAACCACTGTTTTACTCTTTCTAAAGTAATGTAGGATCGTTTTTCATACATGTAGCTGCAAAAGTGCTTACCTAATGAAATATTTCGTTAGAAACTTTCATCCCATATTTCACCCCCAAAGAGACTGAATTTCCAAAAACAGTGAACTACTAAACCACGTTTCTTTTTTCTAATTTGCAACCGAGAAGCTAAATGAAATTTTCATAGATCTAGCTTTAAAAATGCTTTCATAATGAGAAAATTCATGAAACATTTCATTCCCTATTTCATCCCCCAGGCGTTGAATTTCCAACAATATTGAAACACTTTTGTTTGTAATTGGGAAGTCATGTACCAAGTTTCATAGATGTAGTTTTAAAAATACTTTAGCAGTCCGTAATAATGATTTAGTTTCAACAAAACCTTTCACCCATCATTTCACGCCTTTAGGGGCTAAATTTCCAAAAACGCTGAAGTATGTATTTCTGAGTGAGAAACCAGACGCAAATTTTCGTAATTATAGCTTCAAAATTTCCTTAATAGCGACATGGTTTCAAAAGGCCATTCATCCCCTAGTTCATCCCCTTATTGAACTATGCCTATACTATAAGATCAGCATCCTGTTTAAGTTTCAAGTCTCTATCATTAGCGGTTTAGGCTAGGCAATGATGGGTCAGTCAGGCAGGACATGGTCTTTTATACAGATTCTGGAATGATTTTTTTTGTTGAGGGTACAAATACTCATAAATCCATCACTGTTGCTACAGATAATAAATTATCAATATTATAACATTTTTAGCCGCATTTTCTCAGGAAACACTTAGCGTTGCAGAGCTGTAAATTATCAAGTACATATGTCATAGCTTACTAAATTTCTTGTGAGTAGTTTGGATAAGAGAAATACTGGTACCCATTCAGTCCATTATCAAGATGTCATATACGTGTAGAAAATTGCAACGTTAACCTACTCAGTCCCCCCCCCCCCCCCCCCCCCCCCCCAATGAACCATGCACCTTGCTGTTGGTGGGGAGGCTTGCGTGCCTCAGTGATACAGATAGCCGTACCGTAGGTACAACCACAACGGAGGGGTATCTGTTGAGAGGCCAGACAAACGTGTGGTTCCTGAAGAGGGGCAGCAGCCTTTTCAGTAGTTGCAAGGGCAACAGTCTGGATGATTGACTGATCTGGTCTTGTAACAATAACCAAAACGGCCTTGCTGTGCTGGTACTGCGAACGGCTGAAAGCAAGGGAAAACTACGGCCGTAATTTTTCCCGAGGGCATGAAGCTTTACTGTATGATTAAATGATGATGGCGTCCTCTTGGGTAAAATATTCCGGAGGTAAAATAGTCCCCCATTCGGATCTCCGGGCGGGGACTACTCAAGAGGATGTCGTTATCAGGAGAAAGAAAACTGGCGTTCTACGGATCGGAGCGTGGAATGTCAGATCCCTTACTCGGGCAGGTAGGTTAGAAAATTTGAAAAGGGAAATGGATAGGTTAAAGTTAGATATAGTGGCGATTAGTGAAGTTCGGTGGCGGGAGGAACAAGACTTCTGGTCAGGTGACTACAGGGTTATAAACACAAAGTCAAATAGGGGTAATGCAGGAGTAGGTTTAATAATGAATAGGAAAATAGGAACGCGGGTAAGCTACTACAAACAGCTTAGTGAACGCATTATTGTGGCCAAGATAGATACGAAGCCCACACCTAGCTCTGCAGATGACAAAGAAATTGAAGAAATGTATGATGAAATAAAAGAAATTATTCAGATAGTGAAGGGAGACGAAAATTTAATAGTCATGGGTGACTGGAATTCGAGTGTAGGAAAAGGGAGAGAAGGAAACGTAGTAGGTGAATATGGATTGGGGCTAAGAAATGAAAGAGGAAGCCGCCTGGTAGAATTTTGCACAGAGCACAACTTAATCATAGCTAACACTTGGTTTAAGAATCATGATAGAAGGTTGTATACATGGAGAACCCTGGAGATATTAAAAGGTATCAGATAGATTATATAATGGTAAGACAGAGATTTAGGAACCAGGTTTAAAAATTGTAAGACATTTCCAGGGGCAGATGTGGACTCTGACCACAATCTATTGGTTATGACCTGTAGATTAAAACTGAAGAAACTGCAAAAAGGTGGGAATTTACGGAGATGGGACCTGGATAAACTGAAAGAACCAGAGGTTGTAGAGAGTTTCAGGGAGAGCATAAGGGAACAATTGACAGGAATGGGGGAAAGACATACAGTAGAAGAAGAATGGGTAGCTTTGAGGGATGAAGTAGTGAAGGCAGCAGAGGATCAAGTAGGTAAAAAGACGAGGGCTAATAGAAATCCTTGGGTAACAGAAGAAATATTGAATTTAATTGATGAAAGGAGAAAATATAAAAATGCAGTAAATGAAGCAGGCAAAAAGGAATACAAACGTCTCAAAAATGAGATCGACAGGAAGTGCAAAATGGCTAAGCAGGGATGGCTAGAGGACAAATGTAAGGATGTAGAGGCTATCTCATTAGGGGTAAGATAGATGCTGCCTACAGGAAAATTAAAGAGACCTTTGGAGATAAGAGAACCACTTGTATGAACATCAAGAGCTCAGATGGAAACCCAGTTCTAAGCAAAGAAGGGAAAGCAGAAAGGTGGAAGGAGTATATAGAGGGTCTATACAAGGGCGATGTACTTGAGGACAATATTATGGAAATGGAAGAGGATGTAGATGAAGATGAAATGGGAGATACGATACTGCATGAAGAGTTTGACAGAGCACTGAAAGACCTGAGTCGAAACAAGGCCCCCGGAGTAGACAACATTCCATTGGAACTACTGACGGCCTTGGGAGAGCCAGTCCTGACAAAACTCTACCATCTGGTGAGCAAGATGTATGAAAAAGGCGAAATACCCTCAGACTTCAAGAAGAATATAATAATTCCAATCCCAAAGAAAGCAGGTGTTGACAGATGTGAGAATTACCGAACAATCAGTTTAATAAGCCACAGCTGCAAAATACTAACACGAATTCTTTACAGACGAATGGAAAAACTAGTAGAAGTCGACCTCGGGGAAGATCAGTTTGGATTCCGTAGAAATACTGGAACACGTGAGGCAATACTGACCTTACGACTTATCTTACAAGAAAGATTAAGGAAAGGCAAACCTACGTTTCTAGCATTTGTAGACTTAGAGAAAGCTTTTGACAATGTTGACTGGAATACTCTCTTTCAAATTCTAAAGGTGGCAGGGGTAAAATACTGGGAGCGAAAGGCTATTTACAATTTGTACAGAAACCAGATGGCAGTTATAGGAGTCGAGGGACATGAAAGGGGAGCAGTGGTTGGGAAGGGAGTGAGACAGGGTTGTAGTCTCTCCCCGATGTTATTAAATCTGTATATTGAGCAAGCAGTAAAGGAAACAAAAGAAAAATTCGGAGTAGGTATTAAAATCCATGGAGAAGAAATAAAAACTTTGAGGTTCGCCGATGACATTGTAATTCTGTCAGAGACAGCAAAGGACTTGGAAGAGCAGTTGAACGGAATGGATGGTGTCTTTAAGGGAGGATATAAGATGAACATCAACAAAAGCAAAACGAGGATAATGGAATGTAGTCGAATTAAGTCGGGTGATGCTGAGGGTATCAGATTAGGAAATGAGACACTTAAAGTAGTAAAGGAGTTTTGCTACACTCCTGGAAATTGAAATAAGAACACCGTGAATTCATTTTCCCAGGAAGGGGAAACTTTATTGACACATTCCTGGGGTCAGATACATCACATGATCACACTGACAGAACCACAGGCACATAGACACAGGCAACAGACCATGCACAATGTCGGCTCTAGTACAGTGTATATCCACCTTTCGCAGCAATGCAGGCTGCTATTCTCCCATGGAGACGATCGTAGAGATGCTGGATGTAGTCCTGTGGAACGGCTTGCCATGCCATTTCCACCTGGCGCCTCAGTTGGACCAGCGTTCGTGCTGGACGTGCAGACCGCGTGAGACGACGCTTCATCCAGTCCCAAACATGCTCAATGGGGGACAGATCCGGAGATCTTGCTGGCCAGGGTAGTTGACTTACACCTTCTAGAGCACGTTGGGTGGCACGGGATACATGCGGACGTGCATTGTCCTGTTGGAACAGCAAGTTCCCTTGCCGGTCTAGGAATGGTAGACCGATGGGTTCGATGACGGTTTGGATGTACCGTGCACTATTCAGTGTCCCCTCGACGATCACCAGTGGTGAACGGCCAGTGTAGGAGATCGCTCCCCACACCATGATGCCGGGTGTTGGCCCTGTGTGCCTCGGTCGTATGCAGTCCTGATTGTGGCGCTCACCTGCACGGCGCCAAACACGCATACGACCATCATTGGCACCAAGGCAGAAGCGACTCTCATCGCTGAAGACGACACGTCTCCATTCGTCCCTCCATTCACGCCTGTCGCACCACTGGAGGCGGGCTGCACGATGTTGGGGCGTGAGCGGAAGACGGCCTAACGGTGTGCGGGACCGTAGCCCAGCTTCATGGAGACGGTTGCGAATGGTCCTCGCCGATACCCCAGGAGCAACAGTGTCCCTAATTTGCTGGGAAGTGGCGGTGCGGTCCCCTACGGCACTGCGTAGGATCCTACGGTCTTGGCGTGCATCCGTGCGTCGCTGCGGTCCGGTCCCAGGTCGACAGGCACGTGCACCTTCCGCCGACCACTGGCGACAACATCGATGTACTGTGGAGACCTCACGCCCCACGTGTTGAGCAATTCGGCGGTACGTCCACCCGGCCTCCCGCATGCCCACTATACGCCCTCGCTCAAAGTCCGTCAACTGCACATACGGTTCACGTCCACGCTGTCGCGGCATGCTACCAGTGTTAAAGACTGCGATGGAGCTCCGTATGCCACGGCAAACTGGCTGACACTGACGGCGGCGGTGCACAAATGCTGCGCAGCTAGCGCCATTCGACGGCCAACACCGCGGTTCCTGGTGTGTCCGCTGTGCCGTGCGTGTGATCATTGCTTGTACAGCCCTCTCGCAGTGTCCGGAGCAAGTATGGTGGGTCTGACACACCGGTGTCAATGTGTTCTTTTTTCCATTTCCAGGAGTGTATTTGGGGAGCAAAATAACTGATAATGGTGGAATTAGAGAGGATATAAAATGTAGACTGGCAATGGCAAGAAAAGCGTTTCTGAAGAAGAGAAATTTGTTAACATCGAGTATAGATTTAAGTGTCAGGAAGTCATTTCTGAAAGTATTGGTATGGAGTGTAGCCATGTATGGAAGTGAAACATGGACGGTAAATAGTTTGGACAAGAAGAGAATAGAAGCTTTCGAAATGTGGTGCTACAGAAGAATGCTGAATATTAGATGGGTAGATCACATAACTAATGAGGAGGTACTGAATAGGATTGGGGAGAAGAGGAGTTTGTGGCACAACTTGACCAGAAGAAGGGATCGGTTGGTAGTACATGTTCTGAGGCATCAAGGGATCACCAATTTAGTATTGGAGGGCAGCGTGGAGGGTAAAAATCGTAGGGGGAGACCAAGAGATGAATACACTAAGCAGATTCAGAAGGATGTAGGTTGCAGTAGGTACTGGGAGATGAAGAAGATTGCACAGGATAGAGTAGCATGGAGAGCTGCATCAAACCAGTCTCAGGACTGAAGACCACAACAACAACAACCTACTCAGTATTGTGATTTGAGAAATCCCAGCCCGCATCTCGTGGTCGTGCGGTAGCGTTCTCGCTTCCCACGCCCGGGTTCCCGGGTTCGATTCCCGGCGGGGTCAGGGATTTTCTCTGCCTCGTGATGGCTGGGTGTTGTGTACTGTCCTTAGGTTAGTTAGATTTAAGTAGTTCTAAGTTCTAGGGGACTTATGACCACAGCAGTTGAGTCCCATAGTGCTCAGAGCCATTTGAACCATTTTTTTGAGAAATCCCATGAAACACAACTTACAGTGTTGGTAGCTACCTATAAATCCGTCGTCCGCTGAAAGCAAACCGAGAGTATCGGAAGATGTGTGTCGGAAGTGAGTGTTCTTGCAAAACAGAAAAGACTGCGTCTTCCCGTGCTTGAGGTATACATCCCTCTCCTCTAAGTGGAATAATTTAGAAATGGGGTCAGACGACGACTTGTGACGAAATGTTTACTATTTCAGAAATCAGTCGCTGATTCCCGCCAAGCTAAGCCAGCACTGAAAAATGTGAACGATTGTTATTTCCGGCTTTAGCCTATTGAAGCCCACACGATTAGCCTCATTTCGAGCCTGAATGTCCGGAACTGGCAGGAGCGTTCCGTTGTTATTAAATAAGTGTAATACATTAAAGTAACTCACAAGGCTTCCATAAACAGGCAACACTTCTTTCCAGCATTATGAAATGGTGAAATTTAGAAGATCTCAAACGTGTACTAACAGCGATTTATTTCTTATCGTGTTACCAGTAGGATTTTTATAGTGTACTACATCTATGTACCATTGCTTCATCTTCGTCTTATTTAAAATTTGT
Organism: Schistocerca nitens; assembly: GCF_023898315.1. Classification (NCBI taxonomy): domain Eukaryota; kingdom Metazoa; phylum Arthropoda; class Insecta; order Orthoptera; family Acrididae; genus Schistocerca; species Schistocerca nitens. Next base: position 272,362,247 of record NC_064614.1, on the reverse strand, counting down.
TTGATGTCGGAATCTGTCCTTTGTTTAGCCTATGTACCTTCGTACCAGGGCACGACTTAAACTAATGTTTGTTCTGAATTGTCTAACCGAACTGTAATATAACATTTCCAGTGTTGATGGTTGTATAGGCACGTTACAAAAGCCAATAAATTAAAAAATAAATAAATAATGGCGAAACGTATTCTTGGAAGTTTTCTCGTGATGAAGACGTCAAAGCTGCTGCAAAAGCGATCATTAAGGCTTAGCGCAGTGCACTCTGTCCTGCACATGACTTTCCGTGTAAGCAAACAATGCTCCACGAAGCTGTGTGTTCAGTTGTTGTTGGAGGCTGTGACGGGGAATTTGATTATGCTACAGCTGGGGCGCACCTCATAAGCTAGTTGATAACAATACTTCGAAGACGTCCGTAAGTGAAGTCGAACAGCACGCAAGAGTGGTTTCTTTCCGCCTTCGTTTGATCCACAGTACAGCAGCGTGGTCATCATTGCGGAAGGCAGAACGACTCACAAACGAATGCAGCCTGTGTTCTGCAATCGATTGTCTGGTGTTAGACTTTCTAACGAGAGGAAGGTAACTGAATAAGAGAAAGGTAATTGCTAGAGTACTGTCTCACTGCGATAATGCACGCCATGCTACAGCTGACTAAATGAGAGGTTTTGTGGAATCGCTGAAAATAAATTCTAGAAATGTATGAGGATTCTGTAATGAATGAAAAGTCTGTTCTCCACGTTCCAGGAGGAAGTGAGGCAAGAGTTCCCTATTGCCACCCCCCCCCCTCACGGCCCTCCCCTCCTCTGCCAACGCTTACGAAAGATGAATGTTGGATGTTTACTGTTTACGTATCGGCTCGAAAGGCTGTCAACGTTTAGCGGTTATGGGCATAAACAAGAATAGAAGAGACAAGATTTCGTGAAAACACATTATACAGACGCATATATAAAGTTCCTGGCAATCGTAAACAAACTGCGATGTATACCGGTCACAAATTTAGAATTGAAGTTCAACTTATCTTAGTTGTACTGTAGAACTTTGAGGATGCTGGAAGTCGTAAACAAAACAGTAAACGCGACGAACGTTACCACTGTGTAACAATCACAACTTTGGACGGCAAATTATAGGTACGTTGCGATTCGATGCACATGAACTTGCGCTATTTTAAGTTTCCAGTGCCGACTTGTTCCAGTGAGGTCAAATAAAATTCCACGGGAGGTGCCGTTCCGTTTGAATCTTCTGTTATTCTGTGTAGATCTCCAGACTATTAAGCCATGGACATCTTGCCTCCTGCACGTTCTTTCTTTCCGACCTTCCTCTCTTGCTCCCGGTCTTCTTGTTGTAATATCAAACTCGTATCTCCTCTCGAAAATTAAGAGTTATACTGCAGCAGTGCTGATACAATAATTTCTTGGCGACTTCTGCTTTCTGCTTGTCTCCACACGTTGAAACTGCGTCAACCATCTCAATACTACGACTCTCTTCTCCATCTAAAACTTTTTTTTTTGACTTTCACCACAACGAAAACTGCCTCCTTTATCTCGAAATTACTACTCTTTTCACTCCTTAAACGGCATGTCCACACCTATCCACCATTACACAACCTATTCCTAGTATCGACTAACTTCTTACCGGCCGGGGTGGCCGAGCGGTTCTAGGCGCTACAGTCTGGAAACGCGCGACCACTACGGTCGCAGGTTCGAATCCTGCCTGGGGCAAGTATGTGTGTGATGTCTTTAGGTTAGTTAGATTTAAGTAGTTCTAAGTTCTAGGGGACTGATGACCTCAGAAGTTACGTCCCATAGTGCTCAGAGCCATTTGAACCATTTTTGACTAACTCCTTTCACTTGTCACATCCTCAGGAACAAAAATTTAGCACAGATGGACTTTTCCTACCGTAACAAAGTGTTTTTACATTTAAATTTCACGCAGTCGGAGAGCATAAAACTTACCAACATATTTGCAGAATATATGAAGTTTCATTTACTTATGAATACATTTTAAGAAACAGACATAATGACTTAAAAATACGCATAATCGTACAGTCATCTTTACACATGTGGATAAACATTAAAAACCAAAGTGTCTTTTAGTGTCGATCAAAATACCCTTTAGAAATTCAATTGTTAAGACTTTCGCTGTCATGGAATCAAATAGTTTACGCCTGATGGCAGCCTTTCAGATTTGGAAAAAAAAAAAATAATAATAACATTATGGATGATAGAATTTCAAAGAAGTTCAAAATTTGAACACTCTTTTTGCAGCTCAAACTATGAAGCTCAGGTACCCATACCTAGTAAAGTTCTGTTGTATTTTTCTGCCACTACTGGGAGTCCATAGCGTTTTTTTTTTATTTTCTCAGTAGTTGAAAAATTTGCCTTTACAAAGACGTCAGTAAAACCCGTGAGAATTCAATTTTTCTGCGTCAGTAGTTTCGATTTGCTGTTCTAGTCGTAACATTTGTGGACCTGAAGTTGTATTCGCTTCTTGGTACCACGAATATGCTGCTGTGGTGGCGGTTGTGCGTCTGCTGGTGCTTGTTGGTGCTGGATTGGGTTGGGTTGTTTTGGGGAAGGAGACCAGACAACGAGGTCATCGGTCTCATCGGATTAGGGAAGGACGGGGAAGGAAGACGGCCGTGCCCTTTAAAAGGAACCATCCCGGCATTTGCCTGGAGCGATTTAGGGAAATCACGGAGAACCTAAATTAGGATGCCCGGACTCGGGATTGAACCGTCGTCCTCCCGAATGCGAGTCCAGTGTCTAACCACTGCGCCACCTCGCTCGGTGTTGGTGCTGGACTTGCTGATACTACAGTTGTTGCTGCTGAAGATGATATAGCTCAAGTAGTTGGTGCTCGAGCAGCTAATGCTCGATATGCTGTTGGCAGGGTACACGTGTGAGTCTCAGGTCCCTTCTGTTTGTTGCTTTGGTATAAACGTGGCTAAGATGGTGGTGGGTATACTGACACTTGCTTCTACTACTTAGGTTCTTTCTGAATTCTCGTGGTGGCTGTTGTTATGGTTCAAATGGTCTGAGCACTATGGGAATTAACTTCTCAGGTCATCAGTCTCCTAGGACTTAGAACTACTTAAACCTAACTAACCTAAGGACATCACACACACCCATGCCCGAGGCAGAATTCGAACCTGCGACCGTAGCGGTCGCGCGGTTCCAGTCTGTAGCGCCTAGAACCGCTCGGCCAGTCTGGCCCGCGGCTGTTGTTATGCGAGGTGTTAATAAGACTCGAAAACCGGGAATTATAGGAGAAGTGAAACAAGAACCCCTCTTCATGTCTGTGAGACGTTATTCGTGATAAACTAGACAGCGAAGCTAATAGCGAAATACAGTGGTTGCTTGGTTGGTTGTCCATAGGTTGCTTCACAATGGAGTACAGCGAGAAAAACGGGGAAATAGAGTGTGTGAGTGAAATTCAGGTTTGCAGATACGAGTATAGGAAAATAATTAAGAATGTTAGACAGTCAGTGCATATTATTTCATATTTATTTATTTCTTAAACATAGGAATCCTACAGCCAACCGGTTACAAATAGCTGTTTGGTACACTGACAGCGCTGTCGACAGCTACTAAGGGTGTCTTCATGAGAATGAAATTTTGAGAAACCGTAAAATTATATTCCGAGAAAGCTTTGGTCAGAAATTAGAGTAGCAATGCTCAAGTCTAAATATAACAAGTTCCACGTATGCCTAGCTAGGAACAACATCAGTCTAATGTTGCCCGCGAAAGGCAATGGCCCTGAGTTTGAGTCTCGGTCCGGTCCATAGTTTTAATTTGCCAGGAAGTTTAAAAATGAATATAATAAGCTGGTTATAATGTTTTCAGATATGCGGATTTCTTTTGAAATGCTTCGGTTTGTGACTACCACTTGAAGGAATTATTGGCGGTTTTCACAACGAAATGCCAAATGGTAGCAACTAGGAAACCTGGAGCCCATGCTGAGAAATGCCATAACAAGGAGGCTTGATAACAACGCGTGAGTTCCCATGCCACATGCCAGACGCTGCCCAGGGATTTATGGTTCACCAGGTCAGAAATTTTTGGGCCCAGCAAGGAGACTGTTAGATGTGATTACCTAATGTCGATCGTTCATTGGATGAGACCGCGAATTAAGCCCACCAATGACAAACATTGTACAACATGAAATTCAGTGTCCAGGTGGACAGAGTGGGGTGGGGTATATGAACAAAATTGCTGAGCAGAGCCAGCTTTGGGACCGTTTGAAGAGATGGTGAAGTCACTAAGACGAACGCGAGGACGATTCGAGGGTTTACTGGGATGATTGGTGAGTCAAGAATGAGAGCTTCGTAGAAGCAAACAGAGCAATGAGGACTGAGTGGCATTTTTTTCCTCAGATGAATCAATCGGACGGCACGCTAAGAGATATGCAAGCTGCTTTGCACAAAGCGTTCTTACTTTTGGTTCTGAAAGCATGTCAGTCTATTGTTGAATCAGCTTTCAGTCTGTGAATCAGGTCCCTGCACTCGTTCCAATATCTATCGTTACTTTGTTGCATTTTTATTTCCCATTCCATTGTCAAATGCCCTTTCTTACCAGCCGATGCTTGAATCTTTAAGCATCCGTCTGTGTATCCCTCACCTAATCTCACCTTCCAAATATTACATGACGCTGCCCCTGCGAGGTAATCAGTGCAGACAATAGACACCATGCGCGAGCACAACATACAGCACATGGAGATGGAGTAGGCAAGAAGAGCGGAGTTAAGTTGCCCAGCGTGATGCCTCAAGTTCGCATAACAAGAACATGAAGACTTCCGTCTGTCAACCAGCAGCCACGCCATAGATAAGTACTACAGACATCGCACTGACCATCCACTCTATTCTGATGCGAGTCGATAACCATTACGTTCCGAGGAGCCAAATGTTACCTCTTCGCTGCTAATGGCAAATAAGTGGAAGGTGGCCAAAGGATCTTTCGCCGTAGGAATCTGGAGAGGCAAGCAAAAGACAGCCACAAGTGCACAGTAAATAAAAACAGTGTACTCTGCTTGTGGGTGAAGAAAAGCTGCACTGTTGACTCCTTGAGGCAGTCATGGATAGCTAGCTATACGTAGAAGCTCGACACGGGCGAGCATCTAAGAACACTGAATTGTGACAGTGGAATTACCTATGAACAACGCGGTGTAACGTTCTGCACCAGCTAGTAACGCGAAAGTAATCTCGACTAGAAGTCTGCTGGCAGATGCCTATCACTGATACCACTGTTCTGGCGGTCTTCATTTGTCATTAGCCTGGAGGTTATAACAATACCACCACTTGCAAAGTAGGTTAGAAATCAGATTAATAATGTTGCTCACGCAGCATATGTTCGCTTTTCGGGCAACAACAAAGTTATCGACTGTGGATGGTATCTTCAGAATGGAAATAATGAAGTCACTCTAAAAAAGTCATTAATTCTGGCACTTATCTTGAATGGATTCCCATGTAGATTTCGCCGAAGTTGTTATGGCTCATCTTGTTGATTCTAGGGTGATTCCACAATGACTGCTAGAAGGTCCAGATCTGTATTTTAGCAATATTTGAAGACCTAACAAATGCGTTTTTCAGGAAATTCTTAATGATCAAACAATCCCAGATCAGAACAATGGTATGATAGAAATAATTTTTGACTTGGTGTTCACGAGTCACATTTTTATTAAACTTCTTTTAAATTCACATATACTTCTTCTTAATTGTCACATCACCAAGAAAACAGTTTTGTATCAATCTTCATATATTTAATTTCCACTTTAACCAAACACAGGACTTGACTGTTCTTTTACAAAGCGAAATAACAACTTAACTTCTGCAGAGTGAAACAAAGACTGCTCTATGCGCATTCGCGCCAAAATGGTTACAAGTATTTCAAAGATTATGACATTTTGACAGAAATGAATACACACAAGAACCATATCGCTGTAATATATGGATACATCGGAGTACCTATACATTAATAAAACCAAATGTGAATATTGTCACAAAAATATGTCTGTTACTTTGCAGAAAAGTAGTACGATATTACTGGTATCGAGAACTGGGGCTGGAGTGCCGTAATGGTCACGTAAATAAAGAACCATTACAAGGTTCTTCATTGGTGGCATATGTTCAAAGTGGATATTCGAGGTGCCGGTTCCGGCAGTATCCACAGGCTAGGATACTACACACACTGGTACATAAACCAGCTCCATCAAGTGCTAAGGAGAAGTAGTTAACCCCTCCTCCCTACTTGCCCAATTACTAAGCTGCGTAAATACGAAGTCAAACTGGCCCGGAGAATAGCAATAATTATGTAAAGGCCAATATTCCATCGCAATCATTCGTAGACTCTGAGAATAATAATAACAAAAAGGTCAATATTCCATTGTATCTATCATTTTTAATTAATTTTCTGCATTTTGGTGAGCAGCTTGGAACCATGTCTTTTTAATATTTTAGCTGTAATTAACTGACCGGTGTTTAGCGACTAAGCAAAATCTCAGTTCATCACAATTCTTTGCCGATGAATAAATTATCCTATTACTGGCTTGTGATGAAGTTACATTTAAATAAATTTCAATTAAAGTCCACTCAATCTTTGCCGATGAATAAACTATCCTATTACTAGCTTGTGATGAAGTTACATTTAAATAAATTTCAATTAAAGTCCACTCAATCAAGGGAAATTACGGGAAAAAATCGTATCGTTGCAAATTTTTGTACAGTGGTAGGAGGGAATGTTATGAACAAAATGACCGATGGGTGTGAGCGTCGGATTGTGTGTGTGTGTGTGGGGGGGGGGGGGGGAGGGGAGCTGGGAGGAGGGTGGTGTTGTATGAAGGTCACTTTTTTCAGTTTTTCTTCAATAATTCGAACACTGCGGCTTCTAGCAACATTGTTTCCTGGTACAGAATTAAACTGCATTAAATTTCTTACAAAAGCCCTGTTTATCTTTTCTCTAAGACTAGTATTCCGCTTTGCATGGTACTTTTCTGGTATAAAATTAAAGTTTAGTGTTAAATGAAGTGGGTTAAGAACAAATATGGAATGTGTGTACCTCTTCTGAAAGCAGTAGTGCCGCTATGAAGGGGGGGGGGGGGGCGGCTTTTTTGTGGAAAATTAAGTGTAGTTAATTTTGTACTAGAAAACATGTTCGTTGGAAGTTGGTGGTTTTGAGTTACTCGAGAAAAACATAAAACAGAAAAAACATAAAAAAGTGACCCTTTAAAGAGCCCCCGCCATCCACCGTTCACATCTCAAGTCAGGATTTTTAGTATGTTGTTCATGACACTCCCTCCTGCCATTATACAAAAAATTGTGACTACACCACTTTTTTCCGTATTCGATCTTTTTTGGTCTTATTGATGGGGCTGTTATATGCGACAGTACACAATACGCACAACATTTCAGTGATCACTTAGGGTTTCTCCGATGTTAAATCACTGTATATTCAAACGTATTTTTGTCGTCACTGTCGTTTGCATATCGCACTAAAACACATATGATCACACTATCGGCACAAGTGACATGTGTTCACACCTCCTTCATTGGCATCTTCCACTTCACTCACCCCCTCAATTCCATAAACAGGTCGTAGACACGTGTTTACGTATCTACGGTGAATATCCACTCTGCCCCTGTTTAGTTCATTCCCAGGTATGTTCTTTGTCACCTGTTCCTGACTAACATTAGCTTTCTTCCCTATCTCATGTCTTTACTTGGAGAAGGCATGTGAAAACTACATTATCAGGGGATCACGAACACCGGCAGTCTCACAACGCTAATCGTCTCTTTCATGTTCTATGTAAGTATTGAGGATGTTGTGTCATTAAGTAAACCATGCCATAATAAGCGAAGTGGCGTCGTCCAAATCGTGTGATACTTGGGAATATAACGTCAGATGTGTATTTCGTCCGCTGCCTGAGACGGAAGCCTTTTTCAGGTCTGTTGTGGACGTCCTAAGACAGGGGAAATCATTAAGCTACTGAAATTCCCGCACCTCGGGTCAAGTATATCTGGATGGAACGGGAGAGATGCAGAGCGAAAGCGCCATGCAGGTAATGAACAACCAACAAAGTCAACTGCAACAGAGCACTGTGTCTCCAAAGGACAAAGCATGATATGACGACACTAAGTTGTTAAAACCGGCCAGAGCACTGCCTTTCAAAACAGCCTGTAGCGATCTGGCTACATGACGCACTAACAGAAGACAGCTGTTTCCAGTTAAGTAAGTTGAGTAGAAAAGGGCGATATGCAAATATTCAGCTACAAGGAAGACAGCTTCTCAATCAAAATCGCTTTTGTAAAACCTTTATTTATGATGACAGATTTCGGTAAAATGCAGTGACCATCATCTGCTCTCTGAATGTGTGCTTAAAGTGTAAAATACTAACTATGCAAAACATACCGTGTCACAAATGTAATACATGGAGTGAATTATTATCAAATATATCTCAGTATAGGCTAATGCAAGTACTTAATTAGAAGTGTAAATGTACTTCATATCTTAATTAGCTGGATAACTGACGTAGGAAGCATTGGCATGTTAAAACCAGTATTTACAATGTGTTTCACGAACGCCATCCGTCACATATTACAAATCACAGAGTACATTACTGATACAACAGCGCCGCTGAACTGACAGGTGGCGAAAGCTATTATAGAACGTGTTGACATTTAGTGCTGCTAGAGATCGCTTGTCTATTCATGTCGTCGTCAACTGTAAACATAAATATGTAATTTTAACAAAATGGTGCAGAGCTATAAAATTTTTATAGCAGGTATAAGCTAGAAAATTTTCTAGAAACAGAGTATACGGAACCATATAGAAGTAAAACAACAAGTCAAAAAAGACATCTGGTTACTATTGCAACCTGAGTCGCATTTCAAAATCCTACATACAACGTCAGATACAAGATAGAATAACCGCACAGTAAAATTTATTGAGAATATGGTTGTACAACAGAAACCTAGTAGGCGACGTGAATGCACAGTACAGAGCTCCACGCGTAGATCTTTATGTAGGTGGTGTACAGGCTAGTCTTCATTAAGTAAATTCAGCACCAGTGCCTTCGGAAAATTCTTATAGTGGTGAATTCATTACAGGAGGTCATCTGTGCAAAAAAGCTTGTTGGATATACAACATGATACGTAGCCCGATGTCTACCTATGTCTTTGGACTCTCAACAACAGTTTGAAAAGGGAAAACATTAAAATCTCGAAACCAAGTTTATAATACGGCAGTGGTGTCAGAAAATTTACTGAAACAGTAGTATGACGTGTAATTACACGACACAATTCCAATGGATGTAAGCAAGGACAAAATATACGATATTGGTATGTAAAGGCCACAGCAAAATGATTGGTCCATGCATGATCCAGTCCAAGCTAGGTGGATCAAGGAGACGTTCAGCTTTAAGGTAACGTGGGATGTCAAGAACTCGTATACTGTGCAATCGGTAGTGCATGGTCTATGTGTGGTGACAATTGAAAAAAAAAGACAAAAAAAGGAAAAAACCAGCATTTCTTAAAAACGTTATCTGCGAAGCCTAACGTATATTATATATTTTATCCTTGCTTGTATCCACGGCCTTTACATCGTGTAATGGTACGTCGTACGTATGACTATTTTCCTTTTGTATCTAGCTGTTTTAGTATTTCAGTGAATGTTGTTTGTCATCACTGCCATATCATTATCTTGGTTTCGAGATTTTAATGTTTCCCCTTCGTAACGGTTGTTGAGAGCCAAAAAACATAAGTAGACATCGGGCTACGTATCCTGTTGTATATCTAACAAGCTTTTTTTCGCAGATGACCCCCTGTGATACATTCATCACTATAAGTATATACCGAAGACACTGGTGTTGAATTTAGTTAATGATGGATAGCCTCTTCGTTACCTACATAACGAGCTGCATATGGGACTGTATATTGTGTAGTCTCGTCCTCTACTAGCTTTCTACTGTGTAAGGATATTGTCATTGTATTGTCATTGTTATTGTTTAGTCTTGTATCTAACTAATTGTTTACATATATTCTTCCTGTTCCTAGAAAACATTTAAGCTTTGATATAGGGTAAGGTGGGGTAAATCCGACGGGTGGGTAAACCCGACCGCCCTCTATTTGCGAGAAACGGCAATGCGAAGCGATTTCGCATTAGTGTTACCATATAGAGCATTCGAAATAACGAAAATGTCACCTTGACAGCTTTGCCGCATTTGGCATTTAGACTCTCAAAAGACAACAAGTGTATTTTCGATTGTTTCAATTTAATTTTTGTGCAAATTGCATCACTAGACCAGAAACGGTAAGTGATTTTGTAGTGCATTTAGTGACATATTCTGTTTATGTATCGTTTCTACTGTAAATTTCGTGTAAATTGTTTCTATGTGTGTTAAATGAAAAATGGCATGGTGGGGTAAATCCGACCGCAAATTTTTTATCGTTTATGTGTATGAAATTACTTATTTATGGAAACAAAGTGATTTTTTGTTTATTTTTAGGAAAATGGTACGAAATTACAAACGAAAGACGACAAAACACAATCAAAACGATATTCGCCGAGCAGTTGCTGCAATGCAAATTGGAATGTCTTTATGAGTTGTCGCACGTGATTTTAACATTCCGAGATCGACATTGCTGTTGCATCCCGTCTCTGTAAATATTCAGGCGCTTTAATTCGCGATTGTCCGCCCCCGGTAGCTGAGTGGTCAGCGCGACAGAATGTCAGTCCTAAGGGCCCTGGTTCGATTCCCGGCTGGGTCGGAGATTTTCTCCGCTCAGGGACTGGGCGTTGTGTTGTACTAATCATCATCGTTTCATCCTCATCGACGCGCAAGTCGCCGAAGTGGCGTCAAATCGAAAGACTTGCACCCGGCGAACGGTCTACCCGTCGGGAGGCCCTAGCCACACGACATTAACATATATTTATTCGCGATAGAAAGCTTTAGATAGTTCAAAATAAAACTGATATGCAATTTATGGATGGAACAGTGATTTGTTCCTCGTCAAAAGGTCCAGAATCACCAGATTTCATACTCATTAATGATTCGCTCTTTGTTTCCGACCTCGAGTGGCCCCACGCGAACTGGTCACTGTGGTTGGCGTTCTTAGGAGGGTTTGTGACACAGAGTGTACCCGAGAACATTTCAAATTTATCATACGGTGCGAAAGGCTTTTGTTACAATAACAAGCCAGTCAACGGAGACCATAAAAAGATCTTCATGCTGAAAGTGCTGTGAACAGTATCTCTAGGACGCTCAAATGAACTGTGTTAAGCGGAGTATACGTAAGCCCTCCGGTAATCCCAAAAACAATGTGTGATGTATTTCGACAGGGCCCTTTGTTGCGCAATAGCAAGTGCGTGGGTTAACAAGGGCGCTTTGTTTCGGCCGGCGGCGGCGCTGCATGTGTAAGCTGCATCACAATTAGCTGTCGGGAACCGCGGCGCGCTAAGCGGATTAGATTGGACGTGAAGTGTGCTCCCGTCTTTGCCGCCTGGACAGTGTTAACAGCGCTGGCCAGTTGGCCTATTAGCGAGGACTGCAGGGACATGCGCTCTGCACAATGACGATATCGACGGAGAGAGATGCCTGGGCGGCGTGCACGCCTCTGATAGGCCCGAACTAACACTTGTTACGGCGTATCAGTGTCCGTAATTCCAGTAATTCACGAGCGAGTGCTGACGAATGGGGCAGCATTGCGGCCACGACATATATGTGCTTTAACTATCCCTTTCAGTGTCATTCTAAAGACATAACGTTTGACGTTTATCGTCCCGTATTGTGTTGTAGCATGCTAATATTTCATATTTAGTGGAATAGAACAAAGATAAATTTAACAGTGCTCTTGCGATATAAATTTATTTCTCACGTTAGACATGCGTGACCACCTACACCCGTAGCAGAGTCTGGGATGTATGAATGCAGTCGTCTCAGTTTTGGGTGGATAAAATATTAGTAAATTACAGTTTCAAAGCAAAGATGGCCTATTTCGACTGAGTCGGACCGCGTGCAGGCTCGAACTAACACCCAAAAAAAGTCTCGGACACGAATGTCTATTCGTGATCGTATGTAAACTTGAAGCACAAAGGTCCAAAATTGTTAAAATAATTAAGTTGCGCTACTGTGAATGAATATTTATTCATACGATTTACGTATTTCTATTCACGATGTATTACGCCCCAACATATTTAAATAAACTTAATTCTCTAACTAATTCCGTAATAGCTGCCGTGCAACAATACAATTACATCTGCTCCGACATGTCTTTCTATTCCAGCATCTCAAGCCATAGCAAAAAGTATCATTAATCCAGTGCTAAGGATGCTATATCAGTAAAAATTAGCATTGCCTACATAGAGTTTATTCTAGCAGTCACTTTCTTCCGCTGCCGCAAATACGTTAATTCCCAAGCGCGCATAGCGCGGAGTGTGTTAAACTCAGTCTGATCTGTAAAACGCTGTCAACACAGCCAATATACACAATCCATCTCAATATTAGAACATTCCTCTTCGCTTAAGTCGATTTGTGTTCTTACACACTGTGAACACTGCTCTACAAATGACGAACTAATAGGTATATTTCTGTCGTTGTTGCTGTTGTGGTCTTCAGTCCAGAGAGTGGTTTGTTGCAACTCTCCATGCTACTCTATCCCGTGCAAGTCTCTTCATCTCCGAGTAACTACTGGAACCTACATCCTTCTGCACCTGCTTACTGTATTCATCTTTTGGTCTCCCTTTACGATTTTTACCCTCCACGCTTCCCTCCAGTACTAAATTGGTGATCCTGGCAACCGATCCCTACTTCTAGTAAAGTCGTGCCTAAGCTGATTATCGTCCATGTTTCACTACATTCCATGCAAATACTTTCAGAAAGGACTTCCTAGCACTTAAATCTATACACGATATTAACAAATTTCTCTTTTTCAGAAACATTTTTCCTGCAATCGCCAGTCTGCATTTTATATCCTCTCTACTTCACCATCATTAGTTATTTTGCTGCCCAAGTACCAAAACTCAGCCGGCCGCCGTGGCCGTGCGGTTCTAGGCGCTCCAGTCCGGAGCCGCGCTGCTGCTACAGTCGCAGGTTCGAATCCTGCCTCGGGAATGGGTGTGTGTGATGTCCTTAGGTTAGTTAGGTTTAAGTAGTTCTAAGTTCTAGGGGACTGATGACCACAGCAGTTGAGTCCCATAGTGCTCAGAGCCATTTGAACCATTTGAACCAAAACTCATCTACTACTTTAAGTGTCTCATTTCCTAATCTAATTCCTTCAGCATCACCTGATTTAATTCGGCTACATTCCGTTATTCTCGTTTTGCTTTTGTTGATGTTGACCTTATATCCTCCTTTCAAGACACTATCCGTTCCGTTCAACTGCTCTCCCAAGTCCTTTGCTGTTTCTGACAGAATTAAAATGTCTTCACCAAACCTCAAAGTTTTTATTTCTTCTCCCTGGATTTTAATTCCTACTCCAAAGTTTTCTTTTGTTTCCTTTACTGCTTGCTCAATATTGTGGGCTTTCAAATAGAAAATGAATGAAATGAAATGAGGTTGGTGGCCCTCAACTACGTACCCTCCGACTCAACGTTGAAATATTAAAAGTTTTGGCTGGTTTCGCTGTTAAGGGGCGGGGGTATGTAGTTGCCGCATTACCGGCCAAATACTGCTGAGTATACAATTTACAATATGAATATGCACATGAATCGAATGGTCGAAGATTTCTATCACTCGGCAATTGCGCATTATGAAAGTAATATATAAATTTATGAATGAAAGATTGCAATTAAATAAAGTGTGCAGGTACTATCTTAACGACTTTAAATGATGAGCACGATAGTAGAAGTACTATTGAGAATGCGGTATATTTCTGCAAAACATTTATTGGTGTCGATGGTCCAGCAATTAAATAAAATATAAGTTCAATAACAGAGAAACGATAGATTCCTACTTCACGTAATTAGTTATGGACAACAACATAGCTCGCGAGATATTCACTTCCAAACGCGTACTACGTCTGCACTGCAGACGCCACGGAAATCTCAAAAGTACACAAGTCGGCACTACGAAATGTTTCTACCTCCCGCGACCACGCGCAAACTGCTCCACTCCAAGTCTTTCCCGCGACTGTGCGTCCGTCGCGCCGTCGCGTCCAGCACTTCCCGTGTACTCCGCCGTACTCCAGAACTACCGCACTGACAGAACTACCCTCGTGTCCTCTCTCGAAACGATCCTCCTCCCCCACTCCCATACAGTCTCACCATTAACGAATGCTGTGATTGGCTAGAGCGCTCCCTCCAGGTCTCCAAGCCAACATACACTCACAAATATATTTAAGCACATACAAAATACTGGATTTACATTTAAATAACTTGAAATTAAATAAATATTCCTACGGCTGGACCATAAACACGCTCTAACAAACATTATTAGATACATAAGCACATGTCAAAGGAACAGAACAAAAGGTAGGCCAATAGCCTAATGTCTCTGTGCTTTCTAAAACACAGTAAATATTTAACCAGTTTCTTCATGAATAGTATATATCGGCTATAAACAAATACATAGATGAATAAATATATTTATAAGCATGCTGCTATCGTTTTTTCATGTAACTGTGGAGTACTTGTGGCCTGAGGCGATCGATAGTAATCGGCCACTTTGACCTCCAATAACTCATGTACTATTCCAGTTTCATGCCTGTAATTCATACCAGTTTAGGTTTGCACTAATAGTTTTCTAAAGACACGGCGATCAATACAATCGGATGAAGCGTTTATATTTTGGCAATTCGTTACTTGTATAATTTACCGTCAGACACTAAACTTTAAACTAATAAAGATATTAAAAATCTGATTACAACATCAGATTCGTCGTGCGAATAATAGCAACGTACATGTTTCGTTTTGAGATATCATGATTCATCAGGCTACTATTAATTTCTATACGAACTGTGAAATATCTGCCATTAAGGTTTCACAGAGTCCACCATCTTTGGCCCTCCTGGCGCACAGCGTCACCGAGGAGTTCCCAGCCACGTGCTCGATGGACCACGTGGTCCGGCTGTTGTGCGGCATCAAGCGCTTGCTAAGGAGCCGCGGCTTGCCGAGCGGCCCGAGCGGTGGCCGCCAGCTCTGAACTTAGAATATTTTCAGGGCGCCACGACTTGTCTGTTACCTCACAATATACAGATTGAATAACATCGGGGATAGGCTACAACCCTGTCTCACTCCCTCCTCAACTACTGCTTCCCTTTCATGCCCCTCAATTCTTATGACTGCCATCTGGTTTCCGTACAAATTGTAAATAGTCGCCGGCCGTTGTGGCCGAGCGGTTCTAGGCGCTTCAGTCCGGAACCGCGCTGCTGCTACGGTCGCAGGTTCGAATCCTGCCTCGGGCTTGGATGTGTGTAATTTCCTTAGGTTAGTTAGGTTGAAGTAGTTCTAAGTTCTAGGGGACTGATGACCTCAGATGTTAAGTCCGATAGTGCTCAGAGCCATTTGAACCATTTTGTAAATAGTCTTTCGGTCCCTGTATTTATCCCTGTAACCTGTAGAATTTGGAAGAGAATATTCCAGACAACATTGTCAAAAGTTTTGTCTGAGTCTACAAATGCTATAAACGTAGGTTTGCCTTTCCTTAACCCATCTTCTTAGATAAGTCGTAGGGTTAGTATTGCCTCTCGTGTTGCTATATTTCTCCAGAAACCTCGAGATAGGGTCTACTAGATTTTCCATTTGTATGTAAAAAAATTGGTGTTAGTATTGTGCAACCGTGACTTATTAAACTGATAGTTCAGTAATTTTCACACCTGTCAGCACCTACTTTCTTTGAAATTGGGATTAATATACTCTTCTTGAAGTGTGGGAGTATTCACTGTCTCATACATCTTTCTCATTGGTCGGAAGAGTTTTGTCATGGCTGGCTCTCCCAAGGTTATCAGTAGTTCTAAAAGAATGTTGTCTATTCCCTGGTCCTTGTTTCGACGTAGGTCTTTCAGTGCTCTGTCAAAATCTTCACGCACTATCATATGTCCCATCTCATCTTCATCTACGTCCTTTTCCATTTCCATAATACTGCCCTCAAGTACATATCCCTTGTATAGACCCTGTATATGCTTCTTCCACGTTTCTGCTTTCCTGTAGGCACCATCTATCATTCCCCTAGTGATATACGCTTTTAAATCCTTACATTTTTCCTCTAGCCATTCGTGCTTAACCATATTGCACTTCCTGTCGATCTCATTTTTGAGACGTTTGTATTCCCTTTTGCTTGCTTCATACTGTGGATTGAGAGTAATCCGAAGAAACACGAAAGTAATGAGAATTAGGCTAAATGAGAATAGCGACAGTTTTAACATCAAAAAGGTAACAACGAAATAGAAGAAGATTCTGTTGCCTTGAAAGCAAAATAACATATAACTGACGAAGCAAGGACAACGAAGCAGAGTAGCTCAGAAAAGGAGATCATCCTGGCCAAAAGAAGTCCACTAGTATTAAACGACAGCAAACGACAGCCTTAACTTGAGAAAATTATTTCTACAGATGTATGTTTCAAGCATATCATTGTATGCAAGTGAATAATAGATTGCGAGAAAAACAGAAAAGAAGATATTCGATACGTTTGAGCTGAGACATAAAGGAAGAATTTCCGTTCTACTTGAGGGTGCTGTAGTGGGTATAAACTGCTAAGGAAAACAGAGACTGGAATACGTCGAACAAATAATTGAGGACATTGGGTGCAGTATTAATCTGAAATGAAAACGAGGGGTTTTTGTGGCGGACTGCTTCAAATTAGTCACAAGACTGACGGCCCGACAGAAAGAACAGTAAAACTCAGAAACGTTTCATGTCAGTGGATACGTACAGTAGAAAGAGTTTCAAATTTTGGGTTCAAATCATCAAAACAATTTGGATCAAAAAATGGTTCAAATGGCTCTGAGCACTATGGGACTTAACTGCTAAGGTCATCAGCCCCCTACAACTTAGAACCACTTAAAACTAGCAAACCTAAGGACACCACACACATCCATGCCCGAGGCAGGATTCGAACCTGCGACCGTAGCGGTCGCGCGGTTCCAGACTGTAGCGCCTAGAACCGCTCGGCCACTCCGGCCGGCATTTGGATCAAATTTTTTTGTGATTGATCAAAGAGCAAAAGTGTTGAGGATGAAACTAGATAAGCGTTAAAGAATTTTATAAGAAAAGTTACGAATGGCTGCTGTCAGAAAAAAGCTGCAGCTGTCTGCTTTCCCACAAACTGAATAATAGTAGTGGCCAAGCGGTTATAGGCGCTTCAGTCTGGAACCGCGCGACCGCTACGGTCGCAGGTTCGAATCCTGCCTCGGGCATGGATGTGTGTGATGTCCTTAGGTTAGTTAGGTTGAAGTAGTTCTAAGTTCTAGGGGACTGGTGACCTCAGATGTTAAGTCCCATAGTGCTCAGAGCCATTTGAACCATTTTTTTTTTGAATAATAATATTGCCATTGTTATTTGTCTACACGGAATTACACAACATAGTTGCATGGAAAACTGACGTGTGGTTCTTATATTGTAAACTTGGAGATCCTGTCAAGAGACCACCTCGAAGTCCAAATCATTATACACACCTGGAAATGGAAAGAAGAACACATTGACACCGGTGTGTCAGACCCACCATACTTGCTCCGGACACTGCGAGAGGGCTGTACAAGCAATGATCACACGCACGGCACAGCGGACACACCAGGAACCGCGGTGTTGGCCGTCGAATGGCGCTAGCTGCGCAGCATTTGTGCACCGCCGCCGTCAGTGTCAGCCAGTTTGCCGTGGCATACGGAGCTCCATCGCAGTCTTTAACACTGGTAGCATGCCGCGACAGCGTGGACGTGAACCGTATGTGCAGTTGACGGACTTTGAGCGAGGGCGTATAGTGGGCATGCGGGAGGCCGGGTGGACGTACCGCCGAATTGCTCAACACGTGGGGCGTGAGGTCTCCACAGTACATCGATGTTGTCGCCAGTGGTCGGCGGAAGGTGCACGTGCCCGTCGACCTGGGACCGGACCGCAGCGACGCACGGATGCACGCCAAGACCGTAGAATCCTTCGCAGTGCCGTAGGGGACCGCACCGCCACTTCCCAGCAAATTAGGGACACTGTTGCTCCTGGGGTATCGGCGAGGACCATTCGCAACCGTCTCCATGAAGCTGGGCTACGGTCCCGCACACCGTTAGGCCGTCTTCCGCTCACGCCCCAACATCGTGCAGCCCGCCTCCAGTGGTGTCGCGACAGGCGTGAATGGAGGGACGAATGGAGACGTGTCGTCTTCAGCGATGAGAGTCGCTTCTGCCTTGGTGCCAATGATGGTCGTATGCGTGTTTGGCGCCGTGCAGGTGAGCGCCACAATCAGGACTGCATATGACCGAGGCACACAGGGCCAACACCCGGCATCATGGTGTGGGGAGCGATCTCCCACACTGGCCGTACACCACTGGTGATCGTCGAGGGGACACTGAATAGTGCACGGTACATCCAAACCGTCATCGAACCCATCGTTCTACCATTCCTAGACCGGCAAGGGAACTTGCTGTTCCAACAGGACAATGCACGTCCGCATGTATCCCGTGCCACCCAACGTGCTCTAGAAGGTGTAAGTCAACTACCCTGGCCAGCAAGATCTCCGGATCTGTCCCCCATTGAGCATGTTTGGGACTGGATGAAGCGTCGTCTCACGCGGTCTGCACGTCCAGCACGAACGCTGGTCCAACTGAGGCGCCAGGTGGAAATGGCATGGCAAGCCGTTCCACAGGACTACATCCAGCATCTCTACGATCGTCTCCATGGGAGAATAGCAGCCTGCATTGCTGCGAAAGGTGGATATACACTGTACTAGTGCCGACATTGTGCATGGTCTGTTGCCTGTGTCTATGTGCCTGTGGTTCTGTCAGTGTGATCATGTGATGTATCTGA
This sequence comes from Schistocerca nitens, assembly GCF_023898315.1. Taxonomy (NCBI): domain Eukaryota; kingdom Metazoa; phylum Arthropoda; class Insecta; order Orthoptera; family Acrididae; genus Schistocerca; species Schistocerca nitens. The sequence continues at coordinate 272,343,321 of NC_064614.1, read as the reverse complement.
CCCCAGGAATGTGTCAATAAAGTTTCCCCTTCCTGGGACAATGAATTCACGGTGTTCTTATTTCAATTTCCAGGAGTGTAGTTTCGGGATTCAACACTATATAAAAATTATGTCGCTTACCAGTATTTTACAGAGCATATATGGTATGAATATTTTTTTCCCGGTCCATGAAATAAGTCATGACATTAGAACTGAAGCCAGCCTTGCCGCAGTGGTAACACCGGTTCCTATTTGATCACCGAAGTTAAGCGCCATCGGGGTTGGGTAGCATTTGTATGGGTCATGTCCAGATCTCCCGTGCATTGTTCGCAAAAAGGGCGCACTCAGCCCTAGTGAGGTTAGCTGAGGAGCTACTTGACGAGAAGTAGTGGCTCCGACCAGGAAAACTGACAACGGCCGGAAGAAAGGTGTGCTGACCACATGCCCCTGCGCCTAAGGCGTCCATTGTCGCCTATTGACTGAGGATGACACGGCGATCGGTCGGTACCGTTGGGCCTTCCGAGACCTGTTCGGACGGTGTTCGTTAATAGTACAAAAAGCTTCCGTTCAGGTGCTTATAAGTGATACCGATTCGTGTACGATGTATCCATGTCTCTCATAAAACTGTCAATATATGATAGAGGTACTCTCTGAACTCGTTTCGATAATGCAGTGCGATCTTTAAATTTTTATTCTCTGACTGAAAGTTAAAATTTTCCCAAGCTATCATGCACATGTGTCAATAATATGAGCAAGTCCATATAGTGGGATTGTAGTAAACATTACAAGATACGTTTTCTTGCTGTTTGTGACTGGATGTGGCATTTTAGTGACATAATCATGCTATTGTTCTCGTTAGCTCATGTGACTCACCTTACGTTTTACATTATGGCTATTGACCCCCGTGCTGTGCACAGACATGCGTGGCACGAAATTTTGGTCACGGAACGGTGACGATGTTTCCACATCTCCGACTATAGATAATTACATGGCTAACAAGCAATGGCAACGCTGTTATAATTCATACCAGACTTTATCGACAGACTTCAACAAAATCACCCTACATCTTGGTCACCTCCCCTCATGCAGATGGAGGGCACTGTGCACCGTCAGCACGTCAGTTTCTGTTGATGTCTCTCAAGGACCACTCGATAAAATGAGTGGTATTGTCTCTTGTGTTATGGTGCATACCATGCTGGCGAACAGGTCATAACCGCAAGAATTAATATACGGGGAGTGTTCCAGTATCCCCACCTCCTCATATGCAGAAGATCCTGCATGAAAGATGATGGGATGCAGCCCACTGCCGATCTACATGCAGCAGGGAACCAAAATTCTCGATTGTCATGTTCTCCTTGGGAGGAGAGCGGGGGGAGCGGGGGGAAGGGGGAGAGGGGAGAGGGCGGGAGGGGGAGGGGGGACGACGACACTTCCGGAATGGGGCCGATCTTTCGATCTGGAATGACATCCCTGCCATGCCGAAACACTTTCACCCATCTCGCCACCGTATGATATGGCAATGCTGCATCATCATGGGTTCCTGAAAACACTGTTGTGCACTTCCACCACGTGCCACTTCATTCTTGATCCATGCATGTTGTTCGTGTTTCCTAAACATACTGTTAGAGCGTTTTTCAGGCAGTACACACTGCAACTGACTCAGACACAGCCGTCACCGCTCACTGCTCACTTCGGCTGACCTTCTGCTATCAGCACAGACAGCACGAAAGCCATTGTATGCACATCGTACATGTTACGGCAATGTTGCCATTGCCTTTTATCCAGAACTAGGTATTGTATTGTATTGTATGGTAAACGGGGACCTAGAAGCGACGGAGAGACTCCGTCCTTGCCGTAGCCGCAGTGGTTCACAACCCCACGACGACTACCGCAGTCCACTTCACCCCCCGCCGCCCAATACCGCACCCAGGGTTATTGTGCGGTTCAACCCCCGGTGGACCCCCCAGGGAACTTCTCACACCAGACGAGTGTAACCCCTAGCCGGCCGGTGTGGCCGTGCGGTTCTAGGCGCTTCAGTCTGGAACCGCGTGACCGCTACGGTCGCAGCTTCGAATCCTGCCTCGGGCATGGATGTGTGTGATGTCCTTAGGTTCGTTAGGTTTAATTAGTTCTAAGTTCTAGGCGACTGATGACCTTAGAAGTTAAGTCGCATAGTGCTCAGAGCCATTTGAACGATTTGAACCAGTGTAACCCCTATGTTTGCGTGGTAGAGCAATGGTGGTGTACGCGTACGTGGAGAACTTGTTTGCGCAGCAATCGCCGACATAGTGTAACTGAGGCGGAATAAGGGGAACCAGCCCGCATTCGCCGACGCAAATGGAAAACCACATGAAAACCATCCACAGACTTGCCGGTTCAATGGACCTTGACACAAATCCGCCGGGCGGTTTCGTGCCGGGGACCAGGCGCTCCTTCCCGCCCGGAAAGCCGTGCGTTACACAGCACGGCCAACCGGTCAGGCCAGACCTAGGTACCGGGTAGTTACAATTTTTTTCAATTTATTGGCTTTCGGACCGTTCATATTCAGCCACCTCAATAGTAACGTCAATTGTAACGATACGAAAACAAGGACAACGCAACACCCAGTCCGCGAGAGGAGAAAATCTCCGACCCGTTCGCTTAACAATTCGCCTCGCTGACCGCGCAGCTAACCGAGGCAGACGTGCTTATAATAATAGTGTAGCTGCTCTCAAAGATCCAGTGTGAGCTGTAACTATCCTGTGGCAGCGAAACTTAATGCTTTAATGCGGAGTCGATTTACCGCGGAAAGAAAATTACTTCCAATTTTAGCCACCATGAGCAAATCTGGCTGCAAGATAGACGTATAGAAATGTTTCCATATGCAATGGATTCCGAACTGGACATGGCAAGAAAAAGTCAGACAACGGAGAAGGCATAATATTGATTTTATTACTAACCATCGCTTACATGGTTTGTTCAGTATGAGCACCGGAGACGTCACGAGATGCTGCAATCGTAAACCGACGTGATTGACAGTTGTTCGAAGCGTTTCAGGTGGAATCTCAGCAACAAAGTCCTACGTACTGGCCTTCAGATCAGGTAGAGACCGAACGTGTCCCTAATTAACGCGTCCTTTTATGTATCACCAGAGCCAAAAGTCATATGGATTCAGATAAGATGATCTTGCAGGCCATGCGTCTGGAAAACCTGTGGAGAGAATATTTTCATGGCAGGTAGCATTAACCGGGATGAGGTATTTCCCCGTATATATGAAAATAGTGGTTCCCATACAGTTGCACTCTTCCAAAACAGGAATCACATTCTGTGCAAGGAGGTCTCGATAACGTGACGTCTCGGTACACCGGACGAGCCGTCTGTGTGTGTGTGTGTGAATCCACGCCACATAGTCACATGTGGCGAGTGCAATGGCTCTTCCTGCACAACAAGTGGTTTAACAGTACACCAAATTTGGAAGTTCTGTGTATTCACTGCAGTCTATAGCGTGAAATGTGCCCCGTCATTCCATAGAATGTTGCCCGGTCACATGTCACCAACTTCGATCCGTGCCAGAAACCAAAGAGCAAATTCATCATTGCTGCGGATTATGAGCTTTCAGTTGTTGCCCTTTCTGGATCTTGTACGGGTGCCAGTATGAAATAAGGCGCAAAACGTTCCTTATCGTTGACCATGGATGGACAATTCTCGTGACACTGCACTAATATAACCCGGAGCACATGCTGTATGGTCAGTTACAGCAACAGCTGCCTCGCCAGTAACTTCCGCCTTCTTCTTCTGGGTGCCAGGTCAAGTTCACCAGTGGTTCAAATGGTTCAAATGCCTCTGAGCACTATAGGACTTAACTTCTGAGGTCATCAGTCCCCTAGAACTTAGAACTACTTAAACCTAACTAACTTAAAGACACCACACGCATCAATGCCCGAGGCAGGATTCGAACCTGCGACTGTAGCGGTCGCGCGGTTCCAGACTGCAGCTCCTAGAACCTTTCGGCCACCGCGGCCAGCCCCTCAGTGACCGCGCGAGTGCCCGTGCTAACAGCTCGACATCGCCTGCAGCACCTTCCCTGGGCTCGTGACCGTATCGCTTGGAAAAACATGGCCTCGTCGGATGAGTCCCGATTTTGCTTGGTAAGAGCTAATTATAGGGTTCGAGTATGGCGCATGCCCCATGAAGCCATGGACCTAAGTTGTCAACAAGGCACTGTAGAAGCTGATGATGGCCCCATAATGGTGTACGCTATTTTTGCACGGAACTTATTGAGTCCTCTGGTCCAACTGAACCGATAGTTGACTGGAAGTGATTATGTTCGGCTACTTGGAGACCATCTGCGGCCATTCATGTACTTCATATTCCCAAACAACGATGGAATGTTTACGAATGACAATACGCCATGTCATTGGGCCACAATTGTTCGCGATTGGTTTGAGGAACCTTCTGGGCACTTCCAGCGAATGATTTGGCCACCCAGATCGCCCGACATGAATCACATCGAACATTTAAGGTGCACAAAATCCTGCACGGGCACCACTTTCGCGATTATGGACGACTGTAGAGGCAGCATGGCTCAGTATTTCTGCTGGTGACTTCTAACGACTTGAGTCCATGCCACGTCGAGTTGCTGTACAACGTTGGACGAAAGAAAGCCGATACGATGTTGGGACTCTTGTTCCCTCAGTGTATGGCTCAGATGGCTCCGAGCACTATTGGACTTAACTTCTAAGGTCATCAGTTCCCTAGAACTTCGAACTACTTAAACATAACTAACCTAAGGACATCACACACATCCATGCCCAAGGCAGGATTCGAACCTGCGACCGTAGCGGTTTCACGGTTCCAGACTGTAGCACCTAGAATCGCTCGGCCACCCCTACCGACTAGTTCATTTCAGTATCATCTTCTTTAAATCATTTAATGACACCAGACGTCTCCTCAGACCTTCCAGTCGGCGATAATCTCTCAATGCACCATTGTAATAATTGTTGCCGTTCACATAAAACAATTTCACTAAAAGCGCACGGTCTCGCTTCTCGTTTGTCATATTGTCCACTCACATGATGGCTTGTCAAATGATAGCTTGGATGTCATATTGTCATCCAGTGTCCGCGCCAGATACGTACTTGGTGGGCACCATTGGAACTAACTTCTCTCCAATGTAAGTCGATTCCGCATTAACGCATTAACATATCTACCAAGTTTTGCTATCATCACCCCGTGAGTAGTTGCACTTTAATTATAACCACCTGGTACGTTTCTATAAAACTACATCCACTGTAATTGTATGGCTTTCAAGTTTTACCGCTCTTCATTTATTATGGTGTGTTTTTTAGGTGATCTCGAGAAGGGCAGTGCCATAAACTAGAAGTGCAAATGAAATAATTTACCACAGATTGGTGGAATAGAGTCCTTCATCAAATTTATTTATGTTCTTGGGCACACCCAGAAGAAACTGATGAAAGGGTGTAAGTGATAAAATTGAAATAAGCGTATGGCATCATTGGCCGGGAGGCCCCATCCGGGGAAGTTCGGCTGCCAAGTGCGAGTCTTATTTCAGTCGGCGCCACATTGGGCGACTTGCGCGCCGGTGATGAATATGAAATGATGATGAGGATAAAACAACACCCAGTCCCCGAGCGGTGAAAATCTCCAACCCAGCCGGAAATCGAACTCGTGCCCGCTTGCATGGGAGGCGAGCACGTTACTATCCAGATAAGCAGGAGGAAAATGAATTATAATATTCGCTGATGACATTTTTGTTCTCAGTGAAAGAGAAGAATTACACGATCTGTTGACCGGCATGAACAGTGTAATGATTATAGAGTACTGGTTGAAAGTAAACCGGAGAAAGATAAAAGTAATGAGAAGTAGCAGAAATGAGAAACTTAACATAAAAAAAAAAATGGTTCAAATGGCTCTGAGCACTATGGGACTCAACTGCTGTGGTCATCAGTCTCCTAGAACTGAGAACTACTTAAACCTAACTAACCTAAGGACATCACACACATCCATGCCCGAGGCAGGATTCGAACCTGCGACCGTAGCAGTCGCACGGTTCCGGACTGCGCGCCTAGAAACGCGAGACCACCGCGGCCGGCAACTTAACATCACAATTAGTGATCACGAAACAGACGAAGTTAAGGAATGCTACTTACTACCTTGCAGCAAAATAACCCATGACGGACGAAGCAAGAAGGACGTAAAAAACAGACTAGCACAGGCGAAGAAGTCACTCCTGGCCAAGAGAAGTATCAAACATAGGCTTTAAATTAAGGAATTTGGAATGAACGTTTGCAGCACAGCGTTTATAATACAATAAAATAATGGAATAAATGATGATAAAATGCTGAAATGCATGGCTCTTTAAAATGTATTGAATTAATGAGAGTAATTCTTTGGCATGAATGACAAGCGCAATGAGCTGAGCTATGCCTGGAAATAAGTTCGTATTAGTTCATATTATTTTGCAGGGGGAAGTAGTTTCTTTCTCCGCTGCAGGTTTGTGCTTGCCCTTCTTTATAATGCTACGTTTGGTCGCCGTGTTCACCTTCTAAGTCTTGACCGTGTTCCCATTGAGCTTATCGGATCTTCGTAATTTTCCAAAGTACACAGGTGGGCTTCATTTCTTGTAATTACCGTAATATTTGAAATAACAACTCACACGACCTTTCTGTTAATAAAACAATACTGTATTTTTCTAAACGGTGCACATATGCAATACATACTCCTCACTTATTCATAGCGACCCCGAAATGGCGGTCTACAATTACTCGCTAAAAATGGCGTGCTTCTCACTCGTTCACTAGCTGATCGCGAATCCTTCCTTCCTCCTACTGGTACAAGAAAAACTCCTCCTTTTTTTTAACAACTGCAAATAAAAAGTACATGACGGTAGGCATAGACTCTATGATGGGCTACCGCTTCATCTTTTCTCTTTGCCTTTAAAGAAGACGAAAACGTAAAACAAAAGCAAAAGGTTTATCACCCGTTGTACTGTAGGGAATAGTAGACAATGGGAAAATCGGAACAGAAGAGAACTGATGAGATTGGGATGTAGTGCTACAGAAGAGTGGTCCAAATTTCGTGAATTGGTAAGATAAAGAATGAGGAGGTTCTTCGTAGGATCAGCGTACGTAGAAACGTAGGGAAAACACTGACAAGAAGAGGGGACAAGATGGCATGACATGTGGTAAGACATCAGACAATAGCCTCAATAGTACTGGAGGGAGCTGTAGAGGCTAAAAACTGTGCGGCAAGACAGAGACTGGAATAAATAAAACAAATAATTGAGGACGTGTGTTGCAAGCGCTATTCCGAGATGAAGAAGTTAGTGCAGGAGTGGAATTCAGATGACACAAAAAGGCAGATGACACAAACAAAAGGAAAAATTACTGAGCCAAATTCTTGTTATTCAGCTCAAGCCAGCCTGTGTTGTTTTTCGCTTCCGGCGGCGACTTAACACCGCGCATAAAACCCCAGAGTTTTGCAGTCGCCGCTGCAAGCACGTAGAGCTACTGCGGTATTTCTTGCCAGGAGCCTGGAGCGGGTTGTGTGTGGTCCGCCACCCCGTGTGCCGCTGCATCCGACACTGACAGCCCCCTTAGTCGGCGCTGCGGTGGTCACCCAATCGGCCCTCCGGTCCGGCTAACGGCTCCGATATTGCCTCCCAGTCTGCAGCGAACGCCGCGCGCCACACTAGCGGATCACGTATCACCGCCTATTTTTGTCTCCTCTTGCCAAAGCATGTGTCAAGGCTACATCTAAATCAAAGCTCTGTGAATCCCTGTGAAGTGCACGGCAGAGGGTACGTCCCACTCTACCGGTTATTAGTTTTTTTCCAGTTCCATTCACGTATAGAGCGCGGGAAAAATTGTTGTTGAAATGCCTCTGTGCGTACTGTATTAATCTAATATTATCCTGACGACCCCTACGGGAGGAGTGTGTGGCGTGTTGTTGTATATTCCTAGAGGCGTCATTTATACACTCCTGGAAATTGAAATAAGAACACCGTGAATTCATTGTCCCAGGAAGGGGAAACTTTATTGACACATTCCTGGGGTCAGATACATCACATGATCACACTGACAGAACCACAGGCACATAGACACAGGCAACAGAGCATGCACAATGTCGGCACTAGTACAGTGTATATCCACCTTTCGCAGCAATGCAGGCTGCTATTCTCCCATGGAGACGATCGTAGAGATGCTGGATGTAGTCCTGTGGAACGGCTTGCCATGCCATTTCCACCTGGCGCCTCAGTTGGACCAGCGTTCGTGCTGGACGTGCAGACCGCGTGAGACGACGCTTCATCCAGTCCCAAACATGCTCAATGGGGGACAGATCCGGAGATCTTGCTGGCCAGGGTAGTTGACTTACACCTTCTAGAGCACGTTGGGTGGCACAGGATACATGCGGACGTGCATTGTCCTGTTGGAACAGCAAGTTCCCTTGCCGGTCTAGGAATGGTAGAACGATGGGTTTGATGACGGTTTGGATGTACCGTGCACCATTCAGTGTCCGCTCGACGATCACCAGTGGTGTACGGCCAATGTAGGAGATCGCTCCCCACACCATGATGCCGGGTGTTGGCCCTGTGTGCCTCGGTCGTATGCAGTCCTGATTGTGGCGCTCACCTGCACGGTGCCAAACACGCATACGAGCATCATTGGCACCAAGGCAGAAGCGACTCTCATCGCTGAAGACAACACGTCTCCATTCGTCCCTCCATTCACGCCCGTCGCGACACCACTGGAGGCGGGCTGCACGATGTTGGGGCGTGAGCGGAAGACGGCCTAACGGTGCGCGGGACCGTAGCCCAGCTTCATGGAGACGGTTGCGAATGGTCCTCGCCGATACCCCTGGAGCAACAGTGTCCCTAATTTGCTGGGAAGTGGCGGTGCGGTCCCCTACGGCACTGCGTAGGATCCTACGGTCTTGGCGTGCATCCGTGCGTCGCTGCGGTCCGGTCCCAGGTCGACGGGCACGTGCACCTTCCGCCGACCACTGGCGACAACATCGATGTACTGTGGAGACCTCACGCCCCACGTGTTGAGCAATTCGGCGGTACGTCCACCCGGCCTCCCGCATTCCCACTATACGCCCTCGCTCAAAGTCCGTCAGCTGCACATACGGTTCACGTCCACGCTGTCGCGGCATGCTACCAGTGTTAAAGACTGCGATGGAGCTCAGTATGCCACGGCAAACTGGCTGACACTGACGGCGGCGGTGCACAAATGCTGCGCAGCTAGCGGCATTCGACGGCCAACACCGCGGTTCCTGGTGTGTCCGCTGTGCCGTGCGTGTGATCATTGCTTGTACAGCCCTCTCGCAGTGTCCGGAGCAAGTATGGTGGGTCTGACACACCGGTGTCAATGTGTTCTTTTTTCCATTTCCAGGAGTGTATATATGAGCGAGGTTTCTACGGCTGCCGCCGCCTCTCGCATCCCAATCTCCATCATTCACGGTCATTCCAGTCTCCTTCATTAAGACCTCTCGCCGCCATTGCTTCGTTGAAATCGTATTTCCAGCATCTCGCAGGTCTATCGCGCTTTCTTCTTTGATGTGGAGTCCATTGCCATACCCGTTTTAGCCATCTTGTATCTGGCATACGCTGTAAGTGACCATACCAGAGTAGGCACTTCCTTTCTATGTAGTCTAGGATTGTGCTTTTGACATTCATAACCTCTCTGTTCCTATCATTTCTAATATGGTCAGGCTCAGGAGTATCCACAACTCCGTCTCCAGAAATCCATCTCGACAGTCAGCAGGCGATCTTTCTGCCTGTGAGTTAGTTCCCACAACTCTGCACCATATGTTGCGATACTTTCAATAATTGTGTGGTAGATGGTATGTTTTGTTCTGCGCGTTATGTTTTTGTTCCAGAGAATACCATTTAGTTGTTTTATGGCTCGCTTGCCCTGGCCTATTTTACTGTTCACATCATCCACACTTCTACCATTGGACGACAGTGTCACTCCCAAGTACTTAAAATTATGACACCCTTAACAGTACAGAACCGAGCTGTACAGTACTTTTTCCAACTTTCAGATATTCTGTTTTAGATACGTTTATGACAAGACCCCATTTTTCATATTCTTCTATTAATTTGCGGAGCATCTAATTTGCATCTTCCTCATCTCCAGCTACTAACACTTGGTCGTCAGCAAAAAATAGAGTGAACAAGATCTCGTCGTCTATAGGGACACCCATTCCTCCGCATTTCCTTTTCCATGATTTTAGTGCCTCCTCTAGGTAGATCTTAAAGAGTGTAGATTCAAGTGTGCATCCCTGACGTAGTCCCTTTGTCACCTCAAACTCTTGAGGTAGTTGATTTCTCACTTTAACAATTGCTGTACAACCTTGGTAAAGGAGTTTGACAGCTTTCACATAGCTCCGTGTCACACCATTATCAATTAGACTTGTCCATAGCTTGTTCTGTGGAACTGTGTCATAAGATTTATGGAGGTCTACAAAGACAAGGTGGGTTGTAAGGCCCCTTGCTGTCCTTTTCTCCACTATGTTTTTGAGGGTAAATACTCCATCAGTACAGGGGCGACCAGATCTGAATCCATTTTTTTCTTCAGATGCAGTTATTTCTTCTTCTACCCTCTTTTTTAGGATACGGCCATAGACTCTCTCCATGGATGGCATCACACTAATACCACGATAGTTTGCACAATTCCTCCTGTTGCCCTTCTTAAATATTGATGTAGTTGTTGCCTTTTTCCACTCCTTTGGGGCTTCGTACCCTCTAAGGCACTTGTCAAAATCACTGCCAATATATCAAAGAGTTTTACGGTGCTACATAAATTAATCCTGGACCTGGCGACTTTCTGTTTTTCATGGCATTAATTGCATTTTGGACTTCCTTTGGGGTTATCGGTGGTATATTATCATTACTGTTTTCAATGCCTGGTGGGTTCTCAGTGAATGAAGCTTTGTTCTCAGTTAGTTTACAGGAGATTATTGAAACTTTGTTAGTAGACCTTCTCGGAATAGTTCCCGACTATCTTCAAGAGTCTATCAGTTCGCTTATTTCAGCATCTCCATGACACTCTCCCACGTCTCAGACAAACCTGTGACCATTCGTGCTGCCCATCTCTGTATACGTTTTAATACGCCCTGCCAGTCCTATCTGGTATGGGTCCCACACAAATGAGCGCTATTCTAGGATGGGTCGCATTAGTGATTTGTAAGCAAGACACGTTCATAGGATTTGTCGACCTGGAAAAAGCGTTCGACAATGTAAAATGGTGCAAGATGTTCGAAATTCTGAGAAAAGCAGGGGTAAGCTTTAAGGAGAGACGGGTCATATACAATATGTACAACAGCCAAGAGGGAATAATAAGAGTGGACCACCAAGAACGAAGTGCTCGGATTAAGAAGGGTGTAAGACAAGGATGTAGTCTTTGCCCCTACTGTTCAATCTGTACATCGAAGAAGCAATGATGGAAATGAGAGAAAGGTTCAGGAGTGGAATTAAAATTCGAGTTGAAAGGATATTAATGATATGATTCGCCGATGACATTGCTATCCTGAGTGAAAGTGAAGAAGAATTATATGATCTTTTGAAAGGAATGAACAATCTAATGAGTACAGAATATGGACTGAGAGTAAATCGAAGAAAGACAAAAGTAATGAGATGCAGCAGAAATGAGAACAGTGAGAAAATTAACATCAGGATTGATGGTTACGAAGTAGATGAAGTTAAGGAATTCTACAACCTAGGCAGTAAAATAACGAATGACGAACGGAGGAAGGAGGACATCAAAGGCAGACTTGACTGACTTAATTCCTTTGGCCCCTATGGGGGCATGGGGCATCCAGGAGAACTCGCCATCCGTCTCTGTCTTTTGCCATTTGCCTCAATTCTGCCCAGGTCTTACCAACTCTTTTTGCTTCCCCTTTCACTGTCCTCTTCCATGTGCCCCTTGGTCTTCCTCTCTTCCTTGTTCCCTGGGGATTCCATTCCAATGCTTTTTTCTCGATGGCTCCATCTGGTTTTCTCAAGGTGTGCCCGAACCAGCCCCACTTTGTCTCTCGTATCTGGTCTTCTATAGGTATCTGGTTTGTTATTCGCCAGAGCTCCTCATTACATATTTTTTCTGGTCACCAGATATTCATGATGCGTCGAAGACATATATTTATGAAGCTTTGTAACTGGGTTGTTATCTTTTTATCCATTTTCCAGCTTTCACTGGGGTACAGAAGGACAGCCTTCACTTTTGTATTAAAAATACGGATTTTTGTTTTGTATGTGATATTTCTATTTTTCCATATTGGATACAATTGTATGAAGGCAGCATTTGCCTTTTTAATGCGGTTTTTCACGTCATCTCCAGCTCCACCATCTTCCGCCACTATACTACCCAGATACAGGAATGAGTTGACAGTCTCCACTCGCTGCTCACCTATTAACAGGGGCACCTCCATGTTCCCTGAATTTACTCTCATTTCCTTTGTTTTGCCTGTATTTATCTTGAGGCCAGCAGTCTCTGCTTCTTCTTTCAGCAAGTTTAATTTAGCTTGCATATCAGTCAGCCTTGGAGCTAATAAAACTATGTCGTCTGCAAAATCCAAATCCTCCAGACGTTCGTGGATCCCCCACTGGATTCCTCGTATCCTGCCTGCTCTGACTCTTCTCATAACGGAGTATAGAATGAGTAGAAAAAGGGTTGGTGACAAAATGCAACCCTGCCGGACTCCAGTTGTTACTTTTATGGGCTCTGTCATATTTCCCTTGTGGAGTATGCAGCATTCGTAGCCATCCTATAGATCTTTTATGATGTTTAAGATCTTCTGTGGTATGCCATACTTCCGTAACATCTGCCAGAGCACTTTATGTTTCACAGAATCGAAGGCCTTGTGAAAACCAATGAATGCCAGGTACATGGTTGCTTGGAATTCTTTGCTTTGCTCTAAGATGACCCTAAGAGTGTCAATAAGATCAACACAGCTGCGTTGTGCCCTAAAACCGGCCTGTTCTTTACGCAGTCGCTTTTCAAGGGATTCTTTAACTCTGTTTAAAATAATTCTGGTGAGGACCTTACTGGGCACTGACAACAATGTAATACCACGCCAGTTGTTACAGTCTGACAAATTTCTCTTTTTTGGGAGCTTTACCACAAAGCCATTTTTCCACTCCTTTGGAGATTTCTCTTCAAGCCAAATATGCTTCAGCAAAGGATGCAGCATTTTAACAGTACTTTCAATATCGGCTTTTAAGAGCTCTGGTGCTATGTTGTCTAGGTCTGGAGCCTTTGTATTTTTTAGTGTTTTCAAGGCAATCCTAATTTCGTCCATTGTGGGGCACTGCAAATTTATATCTTGATCTTCTTCGACTTCCTCTGGAACATCTCTTACCTGTTCCTCTTGGTTGTCTTCACAACAGTTCCCTGAAGTGCTCCTCCCATCTCTGTAGCTGCGCCTGTTGAGTTGTAAGTATCACACCATTCTTGTTCTTAACTGGTCCTTCATGTCTGAAGTTCTTCATTGACGACTGTTTGGTAATGTTGTAGAGCTCTTTCATATTTCCTTGTCTTGCTGCCTCTTCTACTAATTTTGCTTGCTCATCTATCGATTTCCTTTTATCTCGACGTAGCAATGTTTTCACTTTTTTGTTCGCCTCCATGTATTCTTTATGCGCTTCGTTCTTCTGCGCTCTTGTCTTACAAAAATTTAACTTAGGTTTTAGTTCTTTCCTGTGGCTGATTTCATTCCACGTAGCATCGGAGATCCATTCCTTCCTTTGATGTGCCTTAAATCCTAAGATTTTTTCTCCCACATCTAAATAACTGTTCTTGATTTTTTGCCAGCATGTTTCAATTCCCTCTTCCATAAAGTTTTCTTCAGAGAGGACCTGGAATCTGTTTTGTAGTTCAAGGGCAAATGTTTCTTTTATCTGTTGGTCTGTTAATCTTGCCAACTCTATTTTCTTGCACCTATGATTGAGCTTGGTTCTACTTGCCACTATCTTCAGCCTGAATTCCGCCAAAACTATGTGGTGGTCACTTCCAACGTCTGCCCCTCTTCTATTTCTGACATCTAACAGAGAGTGTCGGAACTTGCAGCTTATGATTATGTGGTCTATTTGATTTTCGGTAACGTGGTCTGGAGAAACCCACGTTATCTTATGGCACTTACGATGTGGAAACAATGTGCCTCCAATGACTAGGTCAGTAATGAGTACAGAATATGGACTGAGAGTAAATCGAAGAAAGACAAAAGTAATGAGATGCAGCAGAAATGAGAACAGCGAGAAAATTAACATCAGGATTGATGGTCACGAAGTAGATGAAGTTAAGGAATTCTACAACCTAGGCAGAAAAATAACGAATGACGAACGGAGGAAGGAGGACATCAAAGGCAGACTAGCAATGGCAAAAAGGATATTCCTGGCCAAAAGAATTCTACTAGTATCAAACATAGGCCTTAATTTCAGGAAGAAATGTCTAAGAACGTACGTCTGGAGTACAGCATTGTATGGTAGTGAAACATGGACTATGGGAAAACCTGAACAGAAGATAATCGAAGCATTTGAGATGTGGTGCTACAGACGAACTTCCTGGCAGATAAAAACTCTGTGCTGTACCGGATCTCTAGGGTAGGACCGTTGCCTTTCGCGTGCAAGTTACTTCCGACAGGTAGCTAAGATACGACGGTGGTCGTGAGTTGTGCTTGCCCGCGCAAAGCAAGTATTCTAATTTAGACTCCTGCATCTAGCATACTGTTTTCATCTGCTGGAAAATCTCTCTCATTTTAGACTAATACTTGCAACCTACGTCCTAAAATTTTTACTGGATGTATTCCAATCTCTGTCTTCCTCTACAGTTTTTACCCTCTGTAGCTCCTGCTAGTTTCTTGGGAGTTTGTTGTCTTAACAGATGCCCGATCATCCTGTCCCTTCTCCTTATCAGTGTTTTTAGATATTCCTTTCCTCTTCGATTGTGCGCAGAACATCCTCATTCCCTACCTTATCAGTCCACCTAATATTCTACTGTAACACCAGATATCAAATGTTTCGTTTCTCTTCTGTTCGGGTTTTCACTACCGTAGAATGCTGTACCTCAAACGTGCATTCTCAGAAACTGCTTCCTTAAATTAAGGCCTATGTGACCCTGGCTGCGTTTGTGCTGGCGCGTGCGCGATTCTACTGGCGCCACTTGTGCTCGCAGTCCATAGATTCTGCCCTCGTCGTATCATCTTTGCTTTGTGAATCGTTCACTCTGGGGCTGTGTGGAGGTGAGTGGTGTCTGGGATACGCACCTGACGCTCTTGTCGAGTGCAACCTGCTTACGAAGTACATCAGAAAATTGATACACCGAGATGTATTGAACAACTTGCTAGCAGCAGTGAGCAGAAAGGCAGTATTATCCGGTGCCTACCTGCAGTCCTCGAGCTACTGGTCTCCTTGGTATTTATTTGAAATTATCTATGAAGACTGTTCATCAAGTACTGTGCTTAAAGATTGTTAATTCTGCCCCGGTGTGAGCTGGCCAGGAATCCGGTTCCTTCATGCCTTTCAGTGACTGTGTGTGTCAATAAGGAGGTTTCTATAAGTGTCAAGCTAGTATTTTGCAATGTTAATCTGGTACTTGAAATCATTGTTTGTTATCGTTGCGTATTTGATACTGTTGGTTATAATTTCTGTTTGTTGTAGATCTTATGGCCTTCCTGGGGCGAGTTATTGGTTTTGGCCTGTAGCTAAAGTGTGCTCTCAACCTAAATATACGCACGTGTTGGCAGTGAGCGAGCGCGCGCGCGAGCATATCTGTGTTTGCACACTCTTACTCCGTCCTGAAGAGCCCTTCGGGTTATAAGTGTACATTTTACCCGACCATCTGTCATTTGGTGCGTATTGAAATTACAGTATCTGTTAGTCCCTAAGAAGTCCCCAGTGAAGGTAGAACTTGGCTTTTTTAATCTTGTTTGATTACTATGTGATTATTGTCTTAAATGACTTTGTACATGGTTTCTTGTTATTGATAGGAAGGTTAGCTTGCAATTTTTTTGAGCGGGCCGCTTCTATACTGAAACACTAATGGCTGGTTTACTTGAAAATGACCTTTAATTGCCCGTTTAAGTAGTGCCGTGTATAATAATTTCTATAAAACTTGTTTCCTGTTTGTTGTTTGGGGCCGGGACGCGTTTTGCTTCTGCTTTGGCAGATTTCCCATCATCGCACGAGTCGTACGTATTGGCAAATCACACGCACTTCTTCGGATCTCCCGTTCCAGTCTCAAGGTGAGTAGTTTATTGTCATTCTTTTGGTGTGGTGCCACGGAGGGGTGTCGCTGGATTAGGACTGGGCTTTAGTGATTTTTGGGGAAGTAATTTATTCAGAGTTTCTATTATTGTAAATTACTTGTGGGCATGTGATGAAAACCTTTGGTCAAATTGAGCACTGTGTTTCTTGATTTCTTTAAGAAAAAATAAGGGTTTGATTGTCATCATTTTACTTGTGATTTAGAGGCCCTGTGGTTTATTTAAGTACTTAACTTGATTTGTGTGTAACGGTGTTGTGGCCAATCAGTGAAGTATTACTGTTCGCTTCGGTTTTTACACGTGGGTAGCGTTTGGCCAGCTTAACCGTATCTTGTCTACATGGAGCAGAGTAACATTGTCTTATGACACCAAGGAGTCTTCATTTGCCTTACTCTCTTTAGTATTGTTGGTAAAAGGAAAATTTAATGTGAGGTGGCTAAAGGACTTTGGATACCAACATTATATGTACTTGTCAAATTTCTTGCCTTGGAGAAGGCCTGGAGCTTACTGTTGCAGTGGAGATGTCTTTTATTTAACGTTTTTTGAAGCTGTATTTAAGTCCTGTTATGGGATTAGCCCACAGTTGTGATGCTGATCGCGCAGACACAGTACCACCGCAGGTTTATTTAATCAGTTAACTGTTTGTAATAGGGACACCATCGTATTGCCCAGATGATATATTCTTCCAATACCATTTGTAATTTTATGTATAATGCAAATGTCTTTATGCATTGTGACATTAATTTAAAAATCTTAGCTAATTGTGTGTACTGCAAGATTCTTGGCAACTGTTAGGTCGCTCATGACAGAATTGTTTCTAATAAAAAAAATATTTATTTGGGAATGGTAATTGACGCATCAAGTTCGGCCAACCTTCCACGTGTTTTCGTTAAATTAATTCCGACCCTTATCCTAGGTCTCACTACGTTTGACACTTGTAGACTTCTCTTGGCCACGAATGTCCTCTTTGACAGTGCTAGTCTGCTTTTGATGTCCACCATACTCCATCCGTCACTAGTTATTTTGCTGCCTAGGTTGTAGGATTCGTTAACTCTATCTACTTCGTGACCATAAATCCTGATGTTGAGTTTCCGCTGTTCGCATTTCTGCTACTTCTCATTACTTTCGTCTATGTTAAATCTAGTCTCAATCCATATTCTGTACTCATTAGATTGTTCATTCCATTCAGCAGATCATGCAATTCTCTTTCACTTCCACTCAGGATAGTCATCAGTGACTCATATCATTAATATTCTATCACCTTGAATTTTAATTCCGCTCCTGAACGTTTATTTCCGTCATTGCTTCTTTGATGTGCAGATTGAACAATAGCGGCGAAAAACTACACCCCTGTCTTATACTCTTACGTTATTACCAAAAATTTCCGAAAGTTCTTGGCCACTTTACTTCAGATTTGTTGCAAGGAAACAGGGAAACAGAAAAGTTGTATTTATGGCTTATCGGCCTATAATTAGAACATTACTGTACAATCTGAACTTGTAGCAACAATAAACAAGACTCAAGGTATGAGAGTGGTGAAGAGAAGATGGCATAGAAGATGATAGAATGCAGGAGATGTATAAAAAGAGGGAGTAGGAGATGGAGAGAGGGGAGAGGAGAAGTTGGGCATAGAAAGGAGGGGGCGCTGATAGGGAGGTGGAGAGAGGAGGCAGGGGGAAATGGATAGAGAAGGCGGATGAGAAAATGGGCAGAGGCGATGGACAGAGAGAGGGTGAGAAGGGGAAGGAGGAAATGGAAAGAGGGGGAGTGGGGGTGGAGAAGATGGACAAAGAGGAGGAGATGGACATATACAGGGGTAGAAAGAGAGTAGGATGTATATCCATTTCCGATGCATATTGGAACCATTGCTTTCTCTTTTATTTCTTGCACTTAACCAGACGCACCAACAGCAGCTTGTGACATGAACAGCTGATACATAAAATAAAAATAAAACCACATTACTAAAGTTCTTGTTTATGCATTTTAGCCGTTACCCTACATTTTTTGACCTCCATCACTATATCTATTGGCAAGTTTGTTTGTTGATGCTTCAACAGATGTTCCAAGCCTTTCTCTTCTTTTCTTAAGGTCTTTCCACAGATTTTTGTCCTGCTCACTTATTGTTAAGCTCACTTCTTCTGCCTCCTGCACTTCTAAATTGCAGGAAAATGATATCAAATTAATCTCTTCCTCGTCTCAAAAACGACATAGGAGTAAACGAGTATTAAAGTTAGATAGAACCATGAAGACTATGGCTCAGGCACCGTGTTACAGACTGTGTTTATCTCATCGACTCGCGTGAGCTTGAATCCTAAAAAATAATACATATTAAAAGGAGGCATACATGGATTGTACTCGGAGGGGGGCAGGACTGGTGCATCAGGAAGTCATTGTGGTCATGCACGCTTTCCATTTATTGTCAGCAAGTCGCATAATAACCTTAGCTGCAAACTTTATTCTGTGCACCCACAATATTCCTGGACTGGAAACTAAAAATAACTTCAAACAGATATATGGGTACCTGTGGATAGGGCGGTCAACACGAGTGTTCTTATGAAGTCCCACTGTGTTTTTCTTTTTAAACGTTTACGCAGACAACATAACAATGAGTGTTTCCATAAATTGTATCTGTGCTTTCCACAAAAAACCAGATTCCTTTTTATCATTTCTGTGCTCCCTTAACAGAAATGGGCATATGTGATCGTAAAAAATTTGAAGTAATTTGATGTAAGGGTTATTTTATTTCCTTACGATAAATAGACCCGACGAAATACGCTGAGGGAAAAAATCGCGACACCTAGAAGGAGCTGTGAGACGTAAGCGAAAGCTTTGTACATGATCATACATCTGAAAGACGATGTCTATTCAAATTTCGCGGCAGTCACGTAAGAGTGGCGCTAGCAGCGCCACTATGAGGATGCAAATCAGGTTTGCTTTAAATATACGCTGTAAAGGTCGTCAGCGTTTGTTACCTTTGAGACTGGACATGGTGCGTCGATGCTAGTCGAGAATGCCTTTAAGGCGACAAAGTCGGCATTATCAACAGCTCACTGAGTTTGAACGAGGTCGTGTAAGAGGGCTACGAGAAACTGGATGTTCCTTCAGCGATATTGCAGGAAGACTTGGCAGGAACGTATCTACTGTGCAGGATTACTGACGGCGGTGGTCCCGAGGACGTACGGTCGCAAGAAGATCGCACTCCAGATGGCCACTTGACACTATCGAGAGGGAAGACCATTGCGTTCAACGTGTAGCTCTGGCGCATCGTACTGCACATGCAGCAGCTGTTTGAGCAACAGTTGGCACTACAGTGACACAACGCACTGCTGCAAATCGGTTACTTCAAGAACAGCTCCGAGCCAGACGCCCTGGAGCCTGCATTCTACTGACGCCAAACCACCGCCACTTGCGACTTCACTGGTGTCAAGCGAGATCTCATTGGAAAGCAGGGTGGAGGTCTGTTGTGTTTCCTGCTGACAACTGTTTCTGATTCTGCGCCAGTGATGGCTGTGATGGTTAGGAGGCCAATTGAGACCCTGAAACCAACCTCTCTGTGTGATAGACACACTGGATCTACACCTGGAGTTACGGCCTGGGGTGCGATTTCGTATGACAGCAGGAGTATTCTCGTAGAAAAGCTAGCAGGCGGTCATGCGACATTCCAAAGCTTACTGTAGTTGTGGCAATGAAGTGGTGTGCTTGTACGTCGGCTGTGTGGAATGAGCACAGTGAGGTGAGTCGACGTAGAGACGTCACAGAATGGCAGAAGGGAACTGTTGTGTTTCAACGTGCCCATGAGCACGCATGGAACGAAATTGGCCGATTTGTTGATCTGTCAACAAAGACTGCTATTCTTGTCTACAAGTGATGGTGTATCACTCACAGCTATGTAACATGAGGTAAATACAATGGTTGTAAAAAGACCCTAACCAACAGGAACGCCAACAATAGGTTTCAAACCCGATAGGTATGTCTGCTGTGAGGTGATGCATGTCCATCTCAAATAGTTTCCGAGCGCCTTGCGAAGGTAAGTGAACGCAGTGGAGATTTGGAGTCGGATATACCGCAAAAAGGCTACCTACAAGAAAGCATCATCGGCGGTGTCTCTTCAAAAATAGCAAGATTATTAAAGAGGCATAAAGTTAAATGTGTCGTCCGTCCGCCGGCAAAACTCAGAGCTCTCTTGGGCTCATCCAAGGACAGCCTTGGCCTAAGAAGATCCGGTGTTTAGGAGATTCCTTGTAGCTGCGGCATGTCGTACATCGGACAAACGTGTCGCACTGTAGAAGAGATCTACTGAACACCGACGCTACACTCGTCTGAAGCAACCAGCAAGTCTGCAGTGGCCGAGCATTGTCTCAGTACAGGCCATTCTATGAATTATCAACACACCAAAATTCTCGCATCGACAAGTTCGTACTGGGTCAGTGTTATTAAAGAAGCAGTGGAAATACGTAGCTCGACGAATCTTGTAAACAGAGCCATGGGCTTTCAGCTCAGTACAACTTGGGATCCAGCAGTGGCCATATTGAAGTCGCATCGAGCAGAGAGGAGTACTATTGGTCATACGACGGATGACGATTCGCCAGCAACATAAATATTCTGTTGACAACGGGAGGATAGTCACGCGCCTACGCGGACACGCATTTTTGCTTGCGGCTTCCGACAGAGGTCGCTGGGGCGGCCGATGGCAGCGCAGAGCAGCAGCGGCAACCTCCGCGCGTGCGCCGAAGTCTTTCGTTATTCATCCTGTAGGTGGCGTTGCTGTCCTTCCAGCTATCGATTGATATCGTCGCTACTGGTCATCGAATTTAGCGCCTCCACGCCTGCGCACTTCCTGCCTAAGACTGGCATAAATAGAGGGCTCTGGTCCTGCCTTAGCAGTGTGTTCGTCGCACCTGAAGATGTCTGCCAGTTGCGCTGATGAAATATTGTGGAGAACCATATATACAACATGTCCGTCGGGAAAGCCTCAAGCAACACAAGAAAGGATCACTCTAATAGTGTGCGATATCATCTCCAGTCGTCATAAATGTCTTAAATCGGTGAGAAAGAGAGTGTACAGTGTAAAAATTTTTCTAAAAATGGAATATCCAGCTTAAGCTACTCATTGAATACAGAATAAAATTTTCCCTCTGCAACAGAGACTTCATAGCACATTAAAGCTGTATGTTGGACTCGAATCGGATCCTTGTATTTGTGGGGAATTATTCTACCCACTGCCGGCCGCGGTGGTCTAGCGGTTCTAGGCGCGCAGTCCGGAACCGCGCGACTGCTACGGTCGCAGGTTCGAATCCTGCCTCGGGCATGGATGTGTGTGTTGTCCTTAGGTTAGTTAGGTTTAAGTAGTTCTAAGTTCTAGGGGACTGATGACCACAGATGTTAAGTCCCATAGTGCTCAGAGCCATTTGAACCATTTTTATTCTACCCACTGAGCTACCCAAGTACGACTTACAATCCATTCCTACGGCTTTGTTTCCACCAATACTTCATCTCCTACCTTCCAAATTCCACTGCAGCTCTTCTGCTAAAGGAAGGTGGAGGATGTGGTACAGGTGGAAGTAAAACTCTGAGGACGGGTCTTGAGTCGTGCTCGGGTAGTTTAGTCAGCTATAGCATTTGCCTGCGAAAGGCAAAGGTCCCGAGTTTGCGTCTCGGTCCAGCACACGGTTTTTAATCTGCCAGGATATTTCACCGATTGATGATTAGATCCCGAAGAGCTACCAAATTGGGAGGGTGCTGATATGTTTCACCGGCTATTATAATAGTGAAAGATAATTTCTGTTTGATTAAGATCGTGTGATTTAGCGAACCAGTTGAGTTGCTGTAGCGTGCTCGAGTTTCCTCAAACCAAAAGAATACTTGTGCAGTACTGCAAATAGGCTATTGTCATCCAGGAGGAGGAGACTGTCCGTAGCATAGTCATCACGAAGCTGTAGAAGAAAGGAAGACTCTTTGTCGAGGTAAACGTCCCGTTTCGTGTTCTTAGTGTCCTAAATGAGTGGGCCCAAGTAATGGCTTGGAAAACATCCACAAAACATCACGCAACCACTACCACACTCTCCACAGACACGCGAGGTCCTCCCATCGGGCGACGTCTCCCACCGGTGGCTCACTCTCAACTCTACCGATTATGCTAGCAGGAACACAATAACGTATGATGTACACTCCTGGAAATGGAAAAAAGAACACATTGACACCGGTGTGTCAGACCCACCATACTTGCTCCGGACACTGCGAGAGGGCTGTAAAAGCAATGATCACACGCACGGCACAGCGGACACACCAGGAACCGCGGTGTTGGCCGTCGAATGGCGCTAGCTGCGCAGCATTTGTGCACCGCCGCCGTCAGTGTCAGCCAGTTTGCCGTGGCATACAGAGCTCCATCGCAGTCTTTAACACTGGTAGCATGCCGCGACAGCGTGGATGTGAACCGTATGTGCAGTTGACGGACTTTGAGCGAGGGCGTATAGTGGGCATGCGGGAGGCCGGGTGGACGTACCGCCGAATTGCTCAACACGTGGGGCGTGAGGTCTCAACAGTACATCGATGTTGTCGCCAGTGGTCGGCGGAAGGTGTACGTGCCCGTCGACCTGGGACCGGACCGCAGCGACGCACGGATGCACGCCAAGACCGTAGGATCCTACGCAGTGCCGTAGGGGACCGCACCGCCACTTCCCAGCAAATTAGGGACACTGTTGCTCCTGGGGTATCGGCGAGGACCATTCACAACCGTCTCCATGAAGCTGGGCTACGGTCCCGCACACCGTTAGGCCGTCTTCCGCTCACGCCCCAACATCGTGCAGCCCGCCTCCAGTGGTGTCGCGACAGGCGTGAATGGAGGGACGAATGGAGACGTGTCGTCTTCAGCGATGAGAGTCGCTTCTGCCTTGGTGCCAATGATGGTCGTATGCGTGTTTGGCGCCGTGCAGGTGAGCGCCACAATCAGGACTGCATACGACCGAGGCACACAGGGCCAACACCCGGCATCATGGTGTGGGGAGCGATCTCCTACACTGGCCGTACACCACTGGTGATCGTCGAGGGGACACTGAATAGTGCACGGTACATCCAAACCGTCATCGAACCCATCGTTCCACCATTCCTAGACCGGCAAGGGAACTTGCTGTTCCAACAGGACAATGCACGTCCGCATGTATCCCGTGCCACCCAACGTGCTCTAGAAGGTGTAAGTCAACTACCCTGGCCAGCAAGATCTCCGGATCTGTCCCCCATTGAGCATGTTTGGGACTGGATGAAGCGTCGTCTCACGCGGTCTGCACGTCCAGCACGAACGCTGGTCCAACTGAGGCGCCAGGTGGAAATGGCATGGCAAGCCGTTCCACAGGACTACATCCAGCATCTCTACGATCGTCTCCATGGGAGAATAGCAGCCTGCATTGCTGCGAAAGGTGGATATACACTGTACTAATGCCGACATTGTGCATGCTCTGTTGCCTGTGTCTATGTGCCTGTGGTTCTGTCAGTGTGATCATGTGATGTATCTGACCCCAGGAATGTGTCACTAAAGTTTCCCCTTCCTGGGACAATGAATTCACGGTGTTCTTATTTCAATTTCCAGGAGTGTATTACGCAGTAGCCAGGCATAACGAACAGCTGTGAACACAACTTTGTGTGACCCTTCAACGACAGAGCTTTCTGAACTAATGAGATATAACTTA
Organism: Schistocerca nitens; assembly: GCF_023898315.1. Lineage (NCBI taxonomy): Eukaryota > Metazoa > Arthropoda > Insecta > Orthoptera > Acrididae > Schistocerca > Schistocerca nitens. The sequence continues at coordinate 272,319,400 of NC_064614.1, read as the reverse complement.
ATTTGTGATTAATTTAGTGCAAAATTATTTTATGTGAATTCTCGTTGTTTTTAAAGAAAGAACTTACACCACTTTCAACCGAGCGAGGTGGCGCAGTGGTTAGACACTGGACTCGCATTCGGGAGGACGACGGTTCAATCCCGCGTCCGGCCATCCTGATTTAGGTTTTCCGTGATTTCCCTAAATCGCTCCAGGCAAATGCCGGGATGGTTCCTTTCAAAGGGCACGGCCGACTTCCTTCCCCATCCTTCCCTAATCCGATGAGACCGATGACCTCGCTGTCTGGTCTCCTTCCCCAAACCAACCAACCAACCAACCACTTTCAAAAGGAAAGGTCGGTACATTAAAGTAATAGCCCAGGGCCTTTGAATGCGACTGTCACCCCACGGAAAGAAACAGGAAAAGCAACGCCGCCAGATGAAAGAAAGCACGAGTAAACGCCCAGTACTACAGCGAGAAACACAGTTCTCAGGACAAGCGTGGACGTGTTAAACACCTCATTGGCAAAGGGGCAAAATCGGGACCCGTCGCACTATACTACTATCCTCCCGTCAGATATTGTCCAGTTTATGCTGTTCGAAGACGTGCAGCTTTATGGCCTTTTGCGATGTACTCTGATGTCCATTGATGCAGTTCCCTTCGTAATGTTCGACCGAAAGCTTGTCGAGATGGACCTGCCTTCATTGACAACTTCATTTATTGTCGAGTTCGAAACTGTCATTTCAGATCTTTTGAGGAACACTGTTCTAAATTTCCTTTACTTCCATCTGTGATCGCTGAAGTGTTACGTCTTACGCCGTATTACATGTCTTCGAGTGGTACACAATAGCATCACGTACTGACGCACTGATGCACTAACAAATCGGGTATCTTCAGTCACGGTGTGGTCACGGGGTTTTCCAAATACGACAGCTAATTTCTTCCGTTGTGTCAGGTGTCCACGCGGACTCATCTTAAAAATGGTTCAAATGGCTCTGAGCACTATGGGACTTAACTTCTCAGTCCCCTAGAACTTAGAACTATTTAAACCTAACTAACCTAAGGACATCACACACATCCATGCCCGAGGCAGGATTCGAACCTGCGACTGAAGCAGAAAAGCGGTTCCGGACTGTAGCACCTAGAACCTCTCGGCCATCCCTGCCGGCGGACTCATCTTACCGCGTGGTTCTGTTCAACTGACCGTCTCATATGCACCGAGTCACTGCTATGATTTAGTCAGCGGTGGAAGGCTACATGGCCCCTTACTATACTGTTTCTACACCATCTACAGCAATCCAAAGTGGCCAACAGGCTCTTCTGAGAGTGTCTTGTATCTTGTGAGCGTATTTTGTATAAAGCGACTGAATTCTCTCCAACAGTTACTGGATTAGGCTACTGCCGTGCCGTGAAGAAACAGTTACCACAAAAAATTATCTGTTCGAGCAGTGGAAGTTTCTCAGTCTAATTAACCACCAGCTTTTAAAAAAAATATCCGCTGTTAAGCAATGGGTGGCAATCTTTCTCTATGATTATACAAAAAAAAAGATGACATTCACGTTTGTCTTTTTAGGGGAGCTAGGGGTGTCATCGAACTGATGCAGCCCGCTATGAAATCTCTTCGTATCATTATTTGTTAAATACATTCTAATCTGTTCCCGATTGTATTTTTCCCGTGCACAGGTCCATCAAGTACCATAAAAGTTATTCTTCAATGTCCTAACATGTGGCATCACGTCCCTTCTTTTTGTCATTGTTTTCCACATGTTCGTCTCCCGCACTCTGCGGAGTCACTCCTCTTTTCTTATCTTATGGCTCAACCTAATTTTCAATTTATTTGTAAAGCAACAGATCTCAAACACTTCGCTCCTCCTCTCTTTCGGATTTTCCGAGACCATAATTCACTTCCATACTATGCAGGGCTAATAACCCACATTGTCAGAAATTTCTTCCTCAAATGAAGGCCTATGTTTAGTGCTGGTCGAAGTCTTTGGGCCAGGAATACACTCTCTGCCTGTGATAGTGTACTTTTCTTCAAATTCTCTTCGATTTGTCTACCATGAATTATTTCGCC